>NC_066621.1:15102488-15702488 GCF_025201925.1 Gopherus flavomarginatus | reverse complement strand
GTGCATTTTTCCAGCACAAGAAGTGTAGATAGTTTCACTCAGCTTGGGATAAGTATTTGACCTTGAGAGATCCTATCCAGCCCCAATCCAAACATCCAACCTTTAAAGGTTTCTCCCTGTGTCTGGACACATATACCCCACCCAGAGGCTGGCAGGGAAAGGGTTAACTTTTTTCCTTCTGGCGAACAAGAATTTTCTGCAGTTGATTTCAGACTCGAGCACTGTTCCTTATTGCAGGGAGCTGGGCTGGATGGCAGAGCTGTGATGCCATGTTTTAGAAGTAGTGCTCTCCTGTAATACTCAGTCGGTGGCTTTATGTACCATACAGATACCACAGCCTGCCCTCAGCACCATGTATCTGTGAAGTACAGGTTACAGCATGTAATCCCAACCTACTCTACCATTTGTGCTAAAGGAGACCCTGCCCTATGCTAGCAGGTATATTCGAGCAGCAGTGTACACAGAACATTTAGACCAAGCTCCCTTTCGATCAACTGGGATTCTCAGGAATTTAAATCTAACCTTTGGTCCCCAATCTGTAAACTCCTCACGTAACTCACACACGCATAAAGGAGTTAAACATGACCCATAGGCTCATAGCTGGCAGCCAACAAAGGGCAAAGGCCAACCATTAAAAGAAAAAAGGCACGCACGCTCACACACACACACACGCACACACACACACACACTTTTTGCAGGATGTTTCCATTTGACTCCCTCCGCCTTTCACTACTGCCTATTAGATGCTCTCTGATTACATGGACACTGTGTCCAATATATTGTCCCTTCTACTTAGAGGATAGGTGCATTTGCTGAAAGCATCAGTCTCCTACAGGGGAAACTCCAGAGAAGGAGAACAAGTGTCCTGACCTAGGTGGAGCAAAATTAGTCATGGTTGAAGGCACCGGAAGGGGTGAATCCACCATTGGTCATTGGGACTGCAACCAGAGTGTTGGGGCATTTTCTTAGCCCAGCTAGATTAGGTATATGCCCTAATTATAACTACTGGTGTTGCACCAGAACAAACCACGAGGGTGATATCTTGGCTCTGTTGAAGTCACTGCCTCCTAGAATTCCCCTTGACTTCAATTTCACTGTAACATAGAGCATTTCAACATGGCCTAAGTTGCACCAGTGCCAATGACATCTTATGGCAGTTTAGCTTGTCTGGAGCAGCTAGTCCAGTGGCTAGAATCTGCAGTGTAGACAAGTGCTTAGATCCAGTCTGGCACCATTTGAGCTTTAGCTCTCAATAAATGCTGGACTGTCAAGCTTTCTGGCCATGTATTAGCTGGCCATGTATTAGGATTTTGCACCCTTTCTCCCATGGCCACCTTGGAAGTGTCCCCTTTGAGTTAAGACCCACTCACAGTAAATCTGAAAATAAGTCCTCCATGTATTCGGTGGTTTCCTTATTTCCTGAAAGCTGCCAGCATAACCAAACCCGTGCAGACAGAGTGATTTACTGCTCCAAAATTATTCATTCACACGAAGAAATCTTTTATTTTCACATCGTTTCTCTTCAGGGAACTAAGTCTATGTTTCTATGGAGACCAGCGAAGATTCTGTCTCTACCCATCAATTTAATACCCGGGGCCCTGTCACTGAGGCTCTTTCCAGAATGCAGGGGGCAGAGAGGAGGGGATTGATATATATTACCCCCCGACAACCCCATACAGCTCGACAGGGAAACACTGTGTGCAGTCTAGCTCTGCTCCAGAGCCCGGAGATGGTGGGCAGGGCAGGGGAAGGCAGCAACAGCAGGAAGAGTATTCTCAACCAGGCCATTTTGTTGGTGACCCTGTTGACAGAAATTTTCATTCACAAAAACAGGTCTCTGGTTAACCCATTTGCTGCTGGACAGATGTGCGCGCTCTTCAGAGCAACAACCACGTTAGCCCATAAGATAAGAGCATTAAAGATGCATCTCACGCCTTCACACCAGCCTGCTGACAAGCTAATCTACACCCTACCTGGCCTATTAATAACATTATGCTCTATCTTTCTGTCTCAAGGCAACCATGACTCGTAAGTCCCAACTGTACTACAATTGCATCTGTGTCAAGGGACCAAGTTACAGCATTCCAGTTTGTTCCATTTTGTAGTGTAGATGGGACCTTAGCTGTGTCCAAGGCTTTATTGCATTTCTGGTACACAGTTAAAAACTAGGTTATGTCCCATCCACAAATGGAAATAACCCAGCCTGGCTGTAAATGTAGGATAGATTGTATTTGAGTGATGATTTGTGAAATGGCACATGATGGGGATACAGCTATCCTGTGTGTTTATATTTTAAGTTCTATTCAATCACACATGCCTGTGTTTGTACAGCTCCTAGCACAATGAGACCTTGGTCTTGGTTGGTCTGTAGGCACTGCCATAAGAACAAATAAATAGCCATAATAATAAAATACATCAGGCAGAGAATCAGTGTACGAGATGCAAGCAGTGTGTGCCCAAATTTCGAATGGCTGTGCCCCTGAAACTACCCCAGTCCATGGAAATGTATGCACCCAAACTCTCCATTTTACCCTGCTTCTGCTTACCTGGCTGGATATACTTCGAGGAGAAAAAAAACACCCCTAGGGCTAGATACCTTAGTAGAAACTGACAAAATACTATTTTCCAAAACATAGAAAATCATATTTGCCATGAATGAGCACTGAGCAAATATTCATCCATTCATATAAGAAACAAAAGGGAAAGTGGCAGTTTCTAGAGGAGCTTTCAGATATGCCTGTATGGGTTTAAAGGACTGTAATAAAAACCTCAAATCCTAAAAGTATTGTTTGAAAAAGCACAAGAGAAGATAAAGAAAAGACATTCAAAGAGCTATAGTCAGGACAAAAATCTACCACAGAACTGACATGCAAAGTTATTCTTCCTTGCAAGGTAGAAAAAATATCAATCATATTTACCTTCCTGAAGTGCCCCTTGGGCAGCTGGCCCCAGGCTATTAACATTAGATGTGTCACACGACCAAAATGCGTTCAAAAAGCTGAATCAAAGGAATGGGTTTGAGGCTAGGTGCACAGTTGATATAAACCTGCAAAGCTCCATTGAAGCCACACTGATTCATACCGGCTGAGAATCTACCCCTATGTTAAGCCTCAAAGCAGCCAAAGATGCTGAAGCCAATGTTCATCATCCATAAGTGGCTGCTTGCATGCATGGAACAAAAAGACTGTTTATTGTTTTTATTGAGATCATTCCCTGAGGTACTAGGTCAGGGCCCTAGACTGGGCTGGATGGTCTACAAACAGGCAGACACAGACCCTTTTCCAAATGGTTTATAGAGACTAGGCTTTTGGGAAGGTTTAATGTATGTTTCAACATGGAGCTGAGCGTCAGGAACTCTAGCTCAGCCTCTTTTGCCAGCTTAAAACATCTGTGTGCCTCTGTTTAACTCTCTGTAAAGTAGGAATAATTGAGCTACACAAGCTCAATTAATATTTGTAAATTACTTCTGTACATGGAAGACATTCAACAACTGTGTGAAATATTAATACATGAAGGGGTTGTAAGCCAGAGATGTGCTTTATTATCTTCTAGGCTCTTATAAATCAATTCATTCCAATCAATCAATCAATATCTCTCACAATTGGATAGAAGGACACAGGGCCTGATCCAAAGCTCACTAAGTCAATGAGAGTCTTTCCACTGACTTCAGTAGGTTTTTGGTCAGTCCCTTAGAGCATAGGTCAGCTGGCGGATAGGGCACCAGGTGAATCTGTTTAGCCTATCACCCACAAAAAAAAGAACTGTAGCAGCAATGTCATGATGCAATGCAAGATTTTGGCACTTGGCCAAACAATAATAAAGTGGATCTAACTGGATCCTTAAGGCCCTGATAAGGCACCATCCTTGTGCAAAGGCTGCAAGTCAGCTGAGGGCTCAGAATCCCAGGGTGACTCTGAGTCACGAATCCATGAGCTGTCATTATCCAAATGGCAGAGAGCGCTCCCAGTGAAGCGGCCCATCACAGGTGAGGCCTGAAGCTGCTGCATCAGGGGAAACAATGTAGCTTTGATTTGGTCAATCTGGAGAATCTATGATGACACCCTTGATTGAGTGCGCTTGTGGAAAGCAAGCAGCTGCTTTAGGGGGAATATCATCTTCATCCTGCAGATGGCACTGGTGGCCATGTTGGTGAATCATGGTATGTATGATAACTGAAGATAGGTCCAAACCCAAACGCTCCCAAACAACGGGGAAGTTTGGTCCCCACTTTGAAACTCTGGCCCCCCCTGTACATAAAAGATATCATACAATAGACTACAATTGTAATTAAATAAAACCTAGGGGCCTGCTTCTGCTCTCACTGACACCAGAGTAAATCAGGAGCAACTTCATTAATGTCAATGATGTTATAAACAGTGGTAAACTGGCTCAAGAAGAATCAGGACCTAGGCTAGCAGTTGAGACCCCAGAGGTATCTGGTCCCAGGGTAGGAAACACAAATTATGTTTGTTGGAACAAGGACGGTAAACAAGGAACTTGCAAACTGACCAAAAGCATCCACTGAGAAGTGGCATTAGTCACAGATTGCAAAGCCAGAAAGGACCACTATAGATCATCTCATCTGACCTCCTGTATACACAGGCCATAGGATTGCCCTAAATTAATTCCTGTTTGAACTGGAGTAGGTCTTTCAGAAAGACATCCAACCTTGTTAAAAAACATACAGTGATGGAGAATCCACCACAACCCTTGGTAAATTGTTCCAGTGGTTCATTACCCTCATTTTAAAGATGTGCACCTTACTTCTAGTCTGAATCTGTCTAGCTTCAACTTCCAGCCTATTATAGTTTTGTTGTCTAGATTAAAGAGCCCTGTATTATCACATTTCTGCACCGCATGTAGGTACTTAGAATCTGGGATCAAGGCACCCCTTGACCTCTCTTTGTTAAGCTAAACAGAGTGAGCTCCTTTGAGTTTACCACTAGAAGGCATATCTTCCAATCCCTAAATCATTCTCATGACTCTTCTCTGACCCCTCTCCAATTCATCAATATCCTTCTTCAATTGTGGACACCAGAACTGCACAGGTAGTCCAGCAGTGGCCACACCAGTGCCAAACACAGACAATATAACCTTTCTACTCCTACCTGATAGTCTCCTGTTTATACATCCAACCATCACATTATCCCTTTGTCGATTGCTATCTGCAAGCCACTGCAGAGTCGGAGGGAGTAGTAAGAATATTTTATATAGGGAGAAGGATTTGGGGGAGCCAGTCAAATCTTCTCCAACCACCTTTGAGATAAAAGAAAGGCTAGAGATCAAACTGAATTTAGCTGGATCCATATTAGAAGACCTGGGCCTTCTAGGAATATTAATTGGTTCTATCTTTAAGCAAGATGGGCTTTGACCAGTAGCATGCAAAAGGCTAAGCAAGTCAGTGATAACTGAGCCCAAGATGTCTATATAACACATTAGCCATTTTGGTCAAGGATCGAGAGAGCAGGGGTGGGGCACAGCTGTGGAATAATCATCGTCAACTCATCAGTATGCAATGGGGGAGAATCAGAGAAACAAAATTACTGTGGGGCCAGTGAAATAAAAGAGTTGTCCGGACTATCAGGTGGAACATCAACAGATAGGAAATTGGCTTTGATGTACAATTTAAGTCACACAATAACGATACTGACTATAAACTTCGCTGCTGTACAAATCTGATGAGCAGGAAATTGTTTCAGTTATTTAAGTGATCCTAAAAGGGATTTCGTCGTCATCAAAAGTTTGTTGCAATCAAACAAACAAAAAGACTGGGGATGGCACTTTTTTCCTAAGAGATCTTCTTATGTAGTGGTGTAAATCTGTTTTTAATAGCAAAAGGCACACCTGGTTGCTGCAGTTGCCCTCCTTGAGTCAATAATGAACCAATGCCCTAGCGTGGTGTTAGGGGACACTGTGCTGCTGGAGTTGCTGTCTTCTGGATGAGAGTATAAAAGTGGGGTCTTGATCACTTGGGGTCCACAAAGGCTACATTTTCCACAAAGATGAGGGTGTAAACTCTGGTGCCCTGGCCAAATTCCAGTTTGGATAATTACAGCCTCTCAACTTCATGCTCTCCCTGTAGTTTTAATTGGTTCTATGTGCTATTAAACAGTTGCTGTGCCTCACCCCAGGAGTGGCTGCATTTCAGAGGGGGGAGAAGTGACTTCTACTCTTAGTTTTTGTATCTGTTTGGAAAGTACTCTGGGGGCCTGATATTTCATTGCCTTGCATCTCGTGCAGTCATTTACACCCTTGCAAAATAAATGCAAAGTGTATGCAAAACACCACCATTCTGATTTGGAAGCCTTTTACAGTCACTTTGCATTGGTTTAAATGACTGCACAAGAGAGGATCATACCATGGGTTTCTTCAGGCTGGAAGATGCAAAGAGTGTGAGAATGGATTTGGTGCCTGAGCTGCTAAATTCTCATGGCAACCTTCCATGCCTGGTTTACATTACGGGGGGAAAGGTTTGTGAGCATGACATTTTGCAAGCCCCAAAAGTAGTTCAAGAGGGTTGCAAATTTCTCAAATTCCACTGGCTTTGCCCATCCCTACTTCTATAGACACAGCTCAACTTCCAACCACTATTACATCGAAAAGCCACTTGGTAGTTGAAGTCCAGGGATTGCCTGCTTTAATCTAAGTTAAATACTAAAGTGAAAAGCAAGCTATGGTGAAATCACAAGTTCATTTGAAATTGCAGCTGGATCCCAGAGGAGATGCAGATGATAACATTATAGATACAGGGGGAGAGAGAAAGAGACACAGAGAGACGTACAAGCAGGTAGGGAGTCGAAGTCAGAAAGGAAAAAAAAACCCAGCATGTTAAGGGGATGAAGATTAAATGACAACCTCCAATTCAAAGGGCTGCAGGGAAAGCTAACAAACAGCGACAAATCAGAGCACGTGGACACAGGCAGTCAATTCCCTGAAATAAAACTTTTATTGGAAATGATGTCTGAAAACAAACAGCCTACAACAGGAATTAATGATTGCCACTAGCCTGGCCCTGCGTACTCAGCTCTCCAGGGAGAGAAAGCACTGGAACAAGTGCCACCAAGTGTTAAATTCTGCTGATGACACTACCACAGCAGGTTAGGGATTGGAGGGGAGCTGATGGGAAGGAGTTAGAATCACTTAACCTTCATTACTCCAAATTAAAATCAGAAGTGAGATGACAATTGCAATTTGTGACCAACTAATTGTTTCCCTCAGAAGTTGATCATTCTGCAGATTGGGGAAATTAATGGTTTGCAGTCCCAGGCGGATTGGTTTTGAACCCTGTGGAGGAAATTAAACTCTTTGGAGCAAGAACTATGCAGTTCCTTCCACTTGGTTCCTGGGGAACCTGGCCTTGTTCTGCTCAGTGAATGGGGAACTCAGCACCTTGGAGAGCAGCAAAGGCCTGTCTGTTGCTGGGTGTTTCGGAGGAATTCCCTCCTGTATGTTCATTGCATGACATGATGCTTAGGTTTTTTACTGACTGAGTCACTGTTTGATCCTGGACAAGTCACTTCACCTTGTGGTGCTATCTTAAGTACTTGTAAATCCTTTATTACTACAGGATCTGAGCACCTCACAATTTTAGTGTATTATCTTCTGTGAGGGAGGGAAGTCATTTTAGCTCCATTTAATTGATGGTGACACAAAGAAGCCAAGTGACTTGCCCAAGGTCACAAGGTCTGTGCCAGAGCAGGGGGCTTGAACCCAGGTCTTCCCAAGTCATAGGCTACTCCCCTTGTCACTGGACGTTCCTTTATTTTAGTTTCTTTATTTATAAAGCCAGGATAACAACTATAGCTGGCTGGGGTTTTTTTCATCCACACTTTTTTTTTTTGGATGAAAAATGGCTTTTTGGCCAGACCAAACATTTTTGCAGACAAATGTCATTTTCATCTTTTTTTTGATGAAAAACAAAATATTTTGGTAAAAAAAATCAGGTTTTATTACAAAAATAATTGTTTGGAGGAAAAAAAGTGCTGGTTTTAGTTTCTGATTTTTTATGTATTTATTTAACCATAAAAACTAGCTTTTGAACATAAGAACCTTTGTCAATTTTTGTTTTCAGGTTGCGGTGGAGTTTTTTGTTTGATTGCTTGCTTGTTTTTAAGCTGAACATTTTTTCCTTGGGGTATTTTGCATAAAAACCTAGCACATTTTTTCAAAATTTCCCACTAAAAATATCTGGCATTTTCCCACCAGCTGTTCGTGTTTGTGTAAACCATGCTTACACTGAGTGGCTCTCTGTCTTTCTCTAATGGCTGGACTACCTAGGGAATCATGAGTCTGTAAAACCTCTGAATTACCAAAGCAGGATCTTTTAGCTTGAACAGCATAATGCTCCTGCTTTTAGATCCAGAATTCTGAGGTTCAGTCCCTGCTCCTGACAACTCACCCCAGGCATTATCCTTTATTTGCAAAGAGCTTTGAAATCCTTATGTTAAATAGAACATACGTGTGTCTCCTATTATTCATTATAAAATCACCATCAGTGCTTGTGGTGAAAGTACAAGATCAAAGCTCTCGGCTGTCCTCCTGTTACAAAAATAATTGAAGACATCAGTTGACCAGCTGAGGGGTGGAAATCACCAGCACTTTGCTAGAGTGTGCCAGGATAAATATGCACTTTTCTGACAATACATTCACAGCCCTTGAATGCCCATTCCGCTGGCATTCAAGGGAGAGAATCTGTGAAGTCTATGAGACAGCATGATACAATAGAAATGCCAAGCCTGCCTAGTGCTGAAAGTTGGCAGGATGGATTTGCCCTCTAATGTACTAACTCTCCCACTCAACTAAAGGGGCTGGAGAGGAGATAAGAAAGCTGCCTTCCTAGCTATAAAGCTGCAGGGCTTTTAAGCATAACCAGGCGTTGCAGCTCCTACATCAAAATAGAACCCACAAACAGGATGGCATCAATCAAATCTACCGTGCCAGAGAGTCTCTCTTGTCCTTCATCCCCGGGGAGTTGAAAGAAAGGGTTCTTACAGACTAGCACCATGATGTAATTATAACTCTTAATTGGTCTGTCAGAGAGAAGGAAGGTGCCAGATTTTAATGAAAATGGAGACCTTACACTTTTGATTCGTATTTTTCTGCCTCAACACAGACCTATGCAAGCACATTTGTTTGTCTCTCTGGAGTTCACCTGAGTTCTCTGACCATGCCTTTCCTTTCCAAGCAGATGTGGGATGCAGGTTTCAGCTCAGTGCCTTTTGATGTTAGGGACCTGATCCAAAGCTCATTGAAGTCTATGTGAGTCCGTTGATTTCAATGGGCTGTGGATCAAGCCCTGAAACTATTTTATACATGGGGAAATTGAGGCACAGAACTGGGATGTGACTCACCTGAGGGCAACTAGATTAATCTTTGTCTGGGTTAGGACTCAAACCCTAGGTTGTGATTTGGGATGCCTAAATTTCTGCCTGCCCTACATGAGACATCTCAAAGGAGACTGATTTTCAGATAGCAGGCGCTCAGCACATCTGAGAAACAAGGCCCCTTGAAGGCATCTCATGCTGAGCACCCAAAAATGCACAGATCCAAAAATCACTAGTGACTTTTGAAAATTCCATCCCCAGATGTCATAGAATCATAGAAATATAGCATGGGAAAGGGCCTCGAGGGCTCTGAAAAGGACTGCCTGCCTCCCAGTCCTGTGTTTTAGCACCAGCTGTCTGCGACTATTTAGAAAGTGGCATAGATTGTAGCTGTGTGTTTCTCCACAAAAGTTGGTTATTCTTTCTTCCAGTGCCTCTAGCTGATGGTTATTTTTATATCCTCTTCAGGGAACCAGCCAGAATAGAACAGTTTCCATTAATAGCTGGAAGACTGGGGGTCTCTAAGAACATCCACTCGCAGACCCAAATAGAGAAAGCAGCCCTACATTTTACACACTTCACATTTCCTCTTTGGGTGGCTCCCACTTTTGAACACAGCAGCAAAAGGAAGCACGCTATACTCCAACATGTGGCAGGCACCTCTTGTGAGCACGCTTTCTCTCTCTCTCTCTCCTTGTTAATTAGTTGTGAGGTTCAAGCATGCTTTCACTAAGTGACAGACCATCCTGATTTCCCTTTGGCATTTATTATTTAACAGTGATTCTGGCATTACAGCCACAAGCCTGGGCTGTTGTCAATCCACACACACTTTATTAGCACGTTTGCAACAAGCCCAAAGGAACAGCTAAACAGGGAGCCACATCCACCCCCACCCCCCGCCCTCTGTAGGAAAATTACTTCCCATTCCGCAAAACCAATGTGTTCCAGGAGTTCCATCTATCAAGGGCTAAGGGAACAAGCAGTTTACTGAGCCTTGTGTATAGCAGAACTTGTCTCTGAAAACAGGCTTCCTTTACAACAAATAGCATGTTACCATGTAGGGTAGTGCTTCACCCAGGGCTAGCTTTGAGAGCTACACTAAGAGATTGGTAATCACGGTACAGGTAGGCAAGATTCTTTGGGTGAACCAGAATCTTAAATGTGAACCCTGCCCCCCCTAGTTTTGGGAGACTTCTGATTCAAAGACCTTAATCTTCAATCTAACTCCATGTTTCGATCCTGGGTTGGTTCCAAAACTAAAAGCAGGTGATAATCCATATCCAGTTCAGAGGCCACACTTTCTGCTGGCATGAAGGGGCACAGCTCCACTGTGTCCAAAAGGAGCTATAATCAATTTATGCAGCAGAGAATCTAGCCTCGGGTGTGGCCCAGGAGGGTGAAAAAAAAATCTCACTCTGCAGTTCTTGACAGATGGCCACTATTTGAGGCCAAAGTTTTATAACACAGATTGCAAAATTTTAGCAGCTGCAGAGCTGACCTTGCATCCTAACCCACATACCTAACCCTCAAAAACCCTATCCAAAATTTACTCCAGATCCAAACATGGTCTCCTCTGTTTCTCTCTGGGGCATATTGTATTATTCCATAGGGATCCCACCAGAGCAGAGTGCACATGAAGGTTTTTCTCTTTCATATGTGATATGTGACACAAATGCCTGCTGGATCTAAAATGGATTGCTCAGATGCTTTTCAAGTACAGGACTGAGCCTGTTACTAGGTTACTAGGAGGGAGGGTTTCTAGGGCTGCAGCCATGAAGTTTGATGTCAATATTAGTCCACAGTTTTAGAATCATGAGGATAACTTGATAAGTATGTGACTGTATGTCTGTAGAAGCTATGACAATAATAGTAATTGTGCGTGTGTGTGTGTGTATATATATATACATACACATACACACAAGTACCAGGAAATTGCAACATCCACAATAAGCATGAGACTCTGTGTGTGTGTGTGTGTGTGTGTGTGTGTGTGTGTGTGTGTGTGTGTATACACTGAAATTGTGACATATATAGTTGTATGCCACATATTTTTGTGACATGGAATTGGTCTGTTTTGTGAATACCACATTGGTATATTGTCAGTATATGGTAACATCCTCTTGATCAATATGATGCAAGAAAGGGAAATAGGCTATTTCCACATTGTGGCAGCATACAAGAAAGAGCAAGGTTCTGGTTAACCATTTGGGGCCAGATTTTCAGAACAGTTCAGCTTTCATTTAGGCACCTCAATGAAGCCGCTGGACTTAGAGCTGCTGAGTGCTGAGCACTTCTGAAAAATATGACCACAAATGCATGAAACCTGTGAGCAAAATGTCTTGTGATGCATGTGGATTAACATAAGTCCTTCTTATTTGCCTCCATTTATTTTTACATCCTTCTGATCCAGCGAACAAACCACAATGAATTCCACGTCCAGTACATCAGCATGCAACCAAGAGCTGTGTGCACCTTTCATTAGAGCATAAGAATTGGAAGGGGCTGTCCTTCTAGTCTGGTAACCTACAGGTTGGCTGTTTCAAAGGAAGATGTTACCATCCTTGCCCCCCCTGCCCCACGTCTGCCTCCAATTGTGTGACACTGCACCGCATAGTGAAGAAAGACTCTCTCTGCAAGCCAGCTGGTGAGCATCTTATCCCTAAAGCAAGAAGATTGATGGCCAAGGTAATTTTTTCCTGGCTAGCACAACGCCAGGTGCATAACTGCTGCATCAGCCCGTGACTATCCCCAACTGGCCTTTCAAACTGGTGCGGAAACAGTATTCCCTCCACAGCAGACAAGCAAGCCAGAGTGGGGGCGGTAGGGCTGGGATGCTGAGGCTCTCAAAGTGTTGCTATTTTGGGGAGTTTTTCCCCTGCTGCAAGGCCAAGGAGAGGCGTCAGCGCCGAAGCCTGGAGGAGCCTGTCTAGGAGGGAGCTCCAGGCAATGTCAAAGCCTTGCCTTTGAACGGAGCTGCCTGCACACCGCACAGAGAAGTAAACGTGAGCTGTGGAATTCAAAGGGGACAAAGGCGAGGGGGCATCACTCAGGGAGGTTGGTCATTTCCTCCTGTGTAGAGTCAAAGCAGAACACCCTGGAACAAACTGTAAATTCCACCAGTGTAAGGCAGCAAGATGTAGATGTATGTAATGCTGGTGAAAAATGGTAGCCTAGCATCCCCAGAGACCGGACAGACCCTTGCTCCCTAGGAGCAGAGGAATCTCCACAAGATCAGACTAGTGGTCCCCATTGCCTAGAATTCTGTCTCCCATAATGATCAGTATCAGCTGCAGGCTGCTCTGTGATGGCTACTAACCTGACACCAGGGAAATTTTCCTCAGGATCGCAACCCCCGTAGTGAGATTCACTCATGCCCTGAGGCAGGAGGATTTATATTCGTTCCCCTCCGCACGGAGTAGGTGCAGCACAGGGCAAGCTTCCAGAAGCCCTGACTCTAGCTGGGGGAGAATTTCCCCACCTCAGGCACTGTGGATGACAGACCCAGGCTGCCTTCTGAGGAACTCCCTCCACCCCCAACTCCGGAGTAGGGGGAATCGTGGGGTGGGAAAGAATTCAGAGTGTGGCTGCAACATGCAGCACAGTGGTGATTCTGAGCAGCACTGCAGCCCAGCAAAGCTGCTGCAACTTTAACAGAACCCAGAACTGCCTAAATGATGCTGGGGTGGGAGGTGGGTATTCCAGCTTAGCCCACTCTCCCTTCTGGACTGCAACTCTGAGTTCACCTCTAAGAGGCACAGCACAGAACCTCACCCCTCATGCGTAAAGTTAAGCACATACATACATTTTTGCACAACCGGGGCCACTTTGGGCAAGTCTCTTACAGCTGCATTTTCTAATCTCACACAAGCCAGGAATAGAACTGAGTTGTCCTACCTTCCATTCCCCACCCCTGCTCTACCCACTTAACAATGCTCCTGCCTCCTACCTGGAGATATTTTAAGCAGGAATGTTCCAGGGCTGCAGTGCTTTGATGTCAATCTTTTGAGATGAATAAATCAAAGCTCTTTAATTTTTTTTAAACTAGGGGATGAGTGAGGGGTTGGAAAGATTATTAAACAAAGTCAGAATAAAAGTTCTTGGCTGTAATTAAAATCCAAATCTTGATGGAACATTCTATATTACTTTATAACATTTTATATTATTTCTCCAGAGATAATTTTACATTTTATATTATTTCTCCAGAGATGCATGTTGTGGGAAACAATATTTTTTGAACTAAGCAGTATAGCCCCAGGTGGGAAGTGTCTCAAAGAAAGAGCCCAGCAAAGAGGCAAGATGCAGGAGACTGCATCCTCATGCGGCCCTGGTTTTAATGGTCGGTTCGCTTTCAACGAAGGGAAATACATTTAAAAATTCAAAGCATCACCTAACAGCATCTGCACAGATGGCAAAGAGACCTGGGATCCTGGCCCTCCCTGTTCGGACAAGGAGATTTGGGAACAATAACCCAAACGAGGCACTTAGCATCAAACTGCTTAAAGGGCTGCATTGTGACGTCCACTTCTGTGGGAGGAGGGAAAGCAAACCTAGTTGATCCCCACTGAAGGCTATCTCCTCAGCATCGTTCTCTTTCTTCCACAGGTGCCATACAGATGGTTTTTTTGCTTTGCATCCTGCTATCACATTCAGACCCAGCCCCTGAGCACCATGCTTCTGCCTCTCTCTCTTTACCCCATGTCCTTTTCCACTGACATGTTCTATTGGGGAGAGGAAATACAAGTGTGGTTCATAGCAGGGAGATTGCCTCCAATTCCTGGTGAGCTGCAGGAAGCAGGAGCTGCAAGACAGGTGTCACAGTGTCAATACTCACACTTAACCACACCATGTCAGCTTGTCCACTGCAATTTTCGTCTCCTTTGTCTCTTCATTTGTGGACTAAATGAGCCTCTTAAGAATGGGACAGGCCTATTACCTTCAAGGTGGATTCACCAGCAGCTTACAAATAGATGGTGACTGCTACCAAGTGCCCAGAGAAGAGTGAAATGCTAATGACCCCAGTTGCAACCCCCACTCCTTGAACTGTCTCAGGTTAGCAGTGCAGAGTGAATGCAGCTAATCCCACTTGCAGGGCACGGCAGGAGCTTCAGTGAGGGGTTGAATGTCAGCAAATGGAGCTTCCAATTAACTGGGTAGCTTTCGCAATAGCAGACAAGGCCACATACGTGCAAAGACGGAACCAAGCAGCAGCTTCTAGAGTGCAGCCCAGTTGGGTTAATCTTTAAAAGCTGCAAGGTCAGGAGGACAGCAACATGATTTCATGTAAGTGACTCAGATCAGGCTAATCTCTAATTAAGAAGGACTGTCTACAGTTCTCCTCCTGATCCCTTCTAGTCTCTTCGGTCGATGGGGCTGGGATAGTGGGGATGAAACCTTGTAGCAGCTTTTGCTGCTGGTGGCACTAGTTCACTGGCAGAAAGGGAGAGTGATGGGTACTAGTTAATGGCCCTGAAGAGACTAGGAGAAGAGGTCCAGCATCGTATGGGGCACATCTGGAGCCAGATTCTCAAGAGAGCTCAGCATGCATTTCAGCTCCTAAATGAGTGACTGAATTTGCAGGTGAGCCCAGAATGCTGGAAGTGTGTTGGTTGCTGAGCTCTTCTGAAAATCTAGGGTAGCATTTTCAGAAGTGGCTTAGGATCCTAAGTGCCATTTTCAAAAGAGGTGTAGGTAATTAGGCTATGTCTACACTGTATTATAAACCTGGGACTGTGGGACTCATGCCTGCAGACTAGCTGTTTCCAGGCCTGCACTTGTGTGCCCAAGCTGCTGGACCCAGATCTCACAGCAGTGCTGACATGTTCATGCTATACACACATCTGAGTCAGAGCTTCTGCTGCTGGGGACCCAGGCTTGCGTCCACCCAGCAAAATAATAGGGCTTGGGCCAGAGATTCAGCAGGACTTGGGCTTGGATACTGCTTCCCCCCACTCCAAAAGGTGGGTCTGAAGGACTTACTAACTTGAATCAGAAAGTTTTATGTGTGGACAGTGCAGGGGGAGGTTGGGCTCACAGCTGAGTCTGAGCCAGGTGCAGTGTAGACCTATCGTTCGGGGCTCAAGTCCCTCTGACTTTCAATGAGACCCAGGAAATATCTGTACTACAGACTTCTGCCAGCATAACTAGGTCAGTGGGGGTGTGAAGATGTGTGATCCCAACTGACATAAGTGTGCCAGAAGAAGTTCCTCATGTAGATGTAGCTATACTGGCAAAGCTGTGCTTTTACGTGTATAGGTTGTTTCATTCCTGGGAAGTAATTTGATTACACTGGTACAAAGCACCACTTTGCTAGTTAGCTAGTGGCATTCATGCTAGGAGCTCTTTTCCAATAGTCTTCTGCTGATAAAGTGCTCAGAGAGCAGGCAATGCCATAGTTTCCAAAGTCAGACAGACTCCTGTGTCTCTTAGGTACTTTTGAAAATTTTACCCCTGGCCTTTATGTAGGTGACTAAATGGGAACTGAGCTCTTTTGGCCCCTGAAGTTTTAAAACAACGATTGTGGGGAAGTCTGTCATAGAGGGATGAGAAGCCATTTTCTTTTCTCAAGTCTCTTTCTTCCCTACAATGGCCTTTCCCCCCCGTCTGACAATTGACACCATTTCACTCAAAATCATCCATGCACTTGTGTCTCATCACATCCTGGTAGCTTAGGGATAATATTTTGCTTGCCTGTAAATGATGCCCTCGTGAGAGAAGTCAGGTTGACAGGGTCGGAGACTGGATTTTTCTAGTAAGTGACATCGTGGACCACACCAGTGCAAGTTTCCCCAGCACTGTCTTGACTAGGACTCCCACCAAACTCCTCCCACATAAGCGGATGGTAACAGCTTTAAGCGCCTGATTCTCCTCTCACCTTGATGTAAAATTGGCAATAACTCAAGTGGATTCGATGGAATTACCTCATGTCCAAGAGAGGTCTCAGGAAACAGGGGTTGAATCTGTGGGGCTGGATTTGACCTGTATGGCACATGACTTGCCCCCTTCATCCAAAGATATCAAGATGTTTTACAACACCTCTTATAAAGTGGTTAAACAATATTATTCGCATTAACTGAGGCACAAAGAGGCTAGGAGATTTGCTTAAGGACATACAGTGAGTTTGTGTCAGAGTTGGTTATAAAATAATAGTATTAATCATTATTATTAAAACCTAGCTCTTCTGCAAGGCTTTTCATCCACTGATCATCATACAGAGTAATCTGAGATCCACTAGACTAGATGATCACAATGGTCCCTCCTGGTTTTAAAATCTATGAACAAATGCCTTTAAATCTATAGATTTGCTAAAGATAAACTACAAGAAGTGCTTTTAGCAAGACTGAGTGGCTCAAACCCACCCTGGGAACTGATGCACATAGCCCATCCTGCTACACTGAATGGTAAAGTTTATAAATAACTAACAGACATCTAATCTGATACAATAAATCTAGAAGAGATATCCAAAATTGTCTGCTATATGAATAAAAAAAGAACTCACTGGTTTTAACAGCAGTGCTACATTTCACTGAGGAGAAGATAGGATGTTCTACAGAAGTGGTTGGAAGAATAAAATTCAAGCCATGCAGAACATGTACTGTCACATAATCTATGATGTCTGAAAATTCCCAGAGAGAAACAGACAATGAGTAAACCTGTTGCAATTGCTGGAACATAAGCCATCCACCTTGCTATGACATGCTACTGATAGCCAGAAGGGAAAGAAACCACTTAGGGTGGTCCATAGAGGGTTGTTTAGGAGTAATAGGATTAAACTGAGCATAGGAAAATTGAGATTGAATATTGTGGGGTAAATTTCTGACAGCAAGGTCTATTAAGCTGCAGTTTTGTCTCCCCAGTGTGATGGTGAAAGCCCCACCACTTGGGTTATCTAGAATTAGGCCAGACAAAGTATAGGCAAAGGATTTTGTAGCGAGCATCATGCCTACCACAAAAAGCTCCTCGGTGTAAAGTGATGTAGCTCCATGGATTTCAGTGGAGACAGGCTGATTTACAGTGGCTGAGGATCTGGTCTGTGGTTTGGTGAAGACAAGAGACTGGTTATAGTGTAGTTGCATTACAGTGGTGAATGAGTTATTGATATTAGGGAGAGCTAAATTCATTGCAATTTTATGAACAATATAACCTGCGTAAGGCATCTATGAATAAGCCAGGAACTGAGCCACAGCTTCTAGATCCCAGGCAAGTGCCTTAACTATGAGACCTCTTTACTTGACAGCAAGCCTTGAAACAGGCATATTGGCTAATGCTCAGACCAGGGTTCTGTGGGCTCAGTTCTCTGTTGCTGTGGTCACTCACGCCAGTTGCAAAGTGAGTGTAAAACAGCATGCCGAATCAGATTGGTGACATCTTACAGCTGCTTTGCATTGGAATAAATGAAGCACAGTGCAGGACAAAGGAGAATCCACTTTTACCTGCCATCTGACCCTCCGTCTATATGGAGTTCTCTCTCCCCTCCCTCATCTGACACCCCCTCCCACACACGCACACTTCAAAGGTAGGACATGGCCTTATTCTGGCATTACCTATGGACAATTTTCTTTGTGCAGTTTCCCTCCTCCCATTACTTTGTAATGAACTACAAGTGGCAGCACAATCAGAAATCTTACACACTCATACCCAATGCAGCACCCACCCATGCACTACATCCACACTCATAGTCTCGTATACACACACACACACCCTACAGAACACATTCATGCCCCACATTCCCCTCAAACACACCACAGTACCCCCCAACACACATTGTATATTACACCATCACTTCCACACCCACCATCCCATACCGACTTCAGTGTGCACACATACACACTTCAGTACAGCTACACACCACACTTGCACCCACACAACACACTCACACCCATAACCTCAAACACATCCCCCCAGACACTACAGCACATGCAAACCTCACCCACAACAAACACACGACACACACCAACGCGCAACGCAGTCATACCCAAAAGCCATACACAGCCCAACAGCACAGGACACAGACACCACACCCACAACAAACACACCACACTCATCGCCACAAACCCCACATGCACATCCCAACATGCATCCCGACCTCAATTAGAGCGTATGAGGACTGAGTACAGTGTCGGATGATACCGCCAGTGCTGTTGCTATTGATTGCTTGCCTGTCTTCTCCTCCAGTCTCTCTGGTCCTGCAGTAGTTGTTTTGATATGAGGACAGGCTCCCCTGCTGCAGAGCACACTCAAGAGGCACTCATCTTTCCAGAAGCTGTTTCTGTGATTAGAACCAGGGGGTATTTAGAGCCAGCTCCCTCCACCATCCCATAAACTGGAGTAAGATCATGTAGACCTACCTGAGTTATCTTTAAGTCTAGCTATCTCAGGGACCAATAGCAGTGAAGCCCATCTGGGATCCTGGGTACATATATGAGTGATTGCATCTTCACTGCTCCAGCTTGAGTACAGCTAGCTCAGGTATGTCTACATGTGATGCAGTCACACCCCATGACTGCAGTATAGATGCACCCTCGGTATTTTGCCAAAGCAAAGTGTTCCAAAGCCACAAATCAGGCTCCAAAAATCATGAGAGTGGCTTAAAAATAAATCAAGATTTTTATAAGTATTAAATTGGGGGTGGGGGGTGTCTGTCTGTTTTGCCCTCTGGTGTTTGAACCCTTAGGAGTCACATTTTCAAACTGTTCTCTGCCAGCACAAGGGCTAGGAATGTACTGCTGTTTTAAATGAAAGCTGGGGGGCACTGATGGGTGTTCATGTCGCACGCCCTGTCAGAACCCAGCCCAGGCTGGGAAAGCTAATGATCCCCCCAGCAGGCCAAATTTGCTGATGGATGCTGGTCACACACCACCTGAGGCAGGTTGCACATAGATTAAGAAGAAGAATGGAGGCTCACTCTGTGCCCTAGAGATTCCTGTTGTGCTCAGCACACTAGTGCAGGGTGACCAGACAGCAAGTGTGAAAAATCAGGACAGGGTTAGGGGTAATAGGCCTCTATATAAGAAAAAGCCTCAAATATCTGGACTGTGCCTATAAAATTGGGACATCTGGTCACTCTACACTAGAGCATGGTGGGTTGCCCTATCTTATGAGTGGCACCGATTCCAAAGCAAACCCCTTATGAAGACATGCTGCTCACCTCATCCCAGCCTTGACAGGAACAAAATAAGCAGTGATTTACCGCCAGCATCTCCCCAGAAGCTGGATAACGTATCCCGTTTATTTGTTTCACTCGAGGAGTGCTGGGGAGAGTGCTTGGGAGGGGAGAGAGGAGGCAGATCCATTTAGAAAGGTTGGCTGTATGCATGAGAGGAAGGGGTGGATTTCCCAAACATCAGACCTGCGTGAGATGTGAGACTTGCTCGGTTGCTTTCACAGTTCACCTTAATTAACACGTCTAATAGTAAAAGGGGTTGAGGTGGAAGGAGGTGGGGTAGACAAGCCAATCTCTAGCTGCCAGAGAGAGAGCTGTAAATTACCACAAATGCCAATAAGTCATTAGGAAGTGCAAGAAAAACGTAAGGTTGTCATGGCAACTGACATTCACAGCTTTTGGCCAATGTTCCGGGGGGCCATATTCTTTCATTCCTCAGGTGTGTGCACGGCACATGTTAGAAAGAGAGGAGCAGCTCTGAGCTGCACCGGGGTGATGGGGTGTGGGGGGGGGAAGCACCAGGCAGAAGGGAGCTTGTGTTGTTATGAAGGAAATACTCAGACCTGCCAGGCAGAGTCTTAGCAGGGAACACCAAAGCTTTTGTTATAGCGCCCCTTTTCCTTGGCGTGTGCACATGTGGGCATGTGCAGATGGGCATGTATGTATGTGTACGAGTGTCTGCCTGCATTTTTATGTGTGCGCGTGTATGCATGGGCACATGCATATGCATCTGCATAGGTGAGTGCATGCTTGAAGCTCATGTCTGCATGCATGGGCTAAGCCTGACGGTTGTGTGTTTTAAGCCCCAGGTGATCAATGCATCAGTTTTATCCCAACTCCAGATTATGTTCCTAGCACTCCATAAGGGAGAGGAAGAATTGGGGCGGGGGAAGGGCTGTTCTTCAGGAGTCACTACCTCAGAACACCTGCGAAAGGACTTTGCCCCTCCACCCTTCGCTCGTGTTCCATTTACCTCACACTTCTGCCCCCCCTCAAGTGGAAAATTATTCAGGGCCAGACCCTGTTAGGTACCGGCTGCCCTCAGTGCCTAGCTCAGCTCACAGGCCCCTCAGCCAGTGGGTTAGATGGTTGAGACTGATGCAGGGAAAAACTTCATCTTTTGTTGTCCTCCATTTTGTGTGTGTGTATGTGGTGGTGTGAGGGGGTAGTGGGGACAGCAGACCAAATAGCCAAGAGTGCTGGGAAAGGGACACAGGTCTTGCCACCTCTGTGGGTACATCTACACAGCCAAAAATTGACACACCGCAGCAAGCCTCAGGGCTTGGCTCAACTGACATGGGCTTGGGCTGCAGGGCTACGAAAGCCATGCAGACCGTTGGGCTCAGAGACCCTCCCCTGCTCTGGATCCCATATGTACACATGGCTATTTTTAGCCCTGTGGCGCGAGGACCAAAAGCCCAAGTCAGTTGACCTGGACACTGAGACTCGCTGCCATGTAGACATCACCCATGTCACTATTTCACAGCTCTCCAATAGCCAGCATGAGACCCATAAACTAGTTTCATCCCAGGTCCTCGAGGAGAGGCAGCCACAGCTCAAAGCCCACATCTGCTCCCCCCTACACCTTTCCCTAAATTATTAGCACTCTGAGCAGAGATGCCAAGAAGGAGAGAATGGGCCATGGAGAGTGAGCTCCTCTCATGCACTTAGATGGGGTCTATGGTGGGTTGTCCACCCCACACAAGGCCTGAAGGGGTTAAGGTGGCCAGGTGTGCCAATTAACCACCTAGGCTGTACCTGGAGGAGCAGCCAGGGAGAAAGGACTAATTAGTGTAGTGGGCGGGCCAGGGGAATTGGCACCATGAAAGGGCAGTGAATGAGAAGACTTCCTGGGACAGTGGGTCCTGAAAGATTTTGATACCCTGGAAGGGAAAACCATTTAGTGACCTGGCCAGAGGGCTGAGTCACAAAGAGGAAGCAGCAGCTCCTGGATCAAGAGAGGGGCTGCAGACGAAGAGAGAGACAGAGAGTGACGAAGTGCACCTGGTGGGAAGGAGTATCGGCCAGCCAGAGCTAATCCCCAAAACAGCCAGGAGAAGGTGCCATCGAACGGTGAGTAGAGTATCCTGTGACACGGTCCCTCCAGGGCAGAGTGAGA
Organism: Gopherus flavomarginatus; assembly: GCF_025201925.1. NCBI lineage: Eukaryota > Metazoa > Chordata > Testudines > Testudinidae > Gopherus > Gopherus flavomarginatus. The sequence goes on along the minus strand of NC_066621.1, from coordinate 15,680,887 downwards.
CACATTAGCAAGGTAAACAAGGGAGACACTTGTCCTCCTGGCACTGCCTATACTGTACACATTCTGTGGACTTGTGTAACACTGCAAGGCTATCAATCTCTCTCATATTTGTACGTGTGGGGGTTCACCCTATATTTGTTATAGGACTGGGGTAGCTGATTCTTTCAGTACAGGGAACGATCAAAGTTCCCCCTCTATCTGCTTCCTCCCTTCCCCTCCCTTCTCCAGAAGGGAACTCCAGTAGCCTATTTTCATCATGCCCTTGGAGCTGGACCATCTCTGAGCCAATGCAGGGAGATGCATGATGTGCTGGAATCCCAGGATTGCATTTCATGACACACTCCATTTCCCTTGCAATACCACTCTCCATTCCTTGTCCTGTCCTGTATCCCCTGCTGCCTGCCCCACTCCCACACACCACATCTCCAGTGCAAGGCGGCTTCCTACCTTCTGTAACTGTTAAGAAATGGGATTACAGCATCATGGAGGAAAGGCAAATGCCACCTGCGAGCTTTGTGGAATTAAAAATAAACCCTGCATGTTCATAAAGGGAAATGAGGCTTAGAAGGGTATACAGCCTGACTGGATCCGGAGAGAATTTTAAGCAGAAAAAGCACATGATGGAAGAATGTACATCACCACGAGGCTTGTTCTCTAAGTCATAGAGGAGCAGTTTGGGCAGAGCAGAAAGGTGAGGTGAGTCATCCCTCAGGCTCTGTGATTTTAGTATTTGCTAATATAAGGTGGTTGAGCAAGAGGCTTAGGATGACCATATTTCCCAAAGGGAAAACGGGACACTGTGTGGGGCTGGCCCTAGACACCCACCCTCCCCCGCATGAGGCTGTTGCTGGTCACTCAAACCTTGCTGCCCCCCCGAGCAAGGCTGTCGCTTGAACCCTGCTGGCCCCCGCACGCACTAGAATCCTGCCCCCCCATGCCCTTCTTGGCCGAAGTCCTGCCTCCCCCCGGCATGAGACTGGCATCTCCGCTCACCCTCTGCACCACACCCCACTTTTTTGACAAAAGTGGACATTTGTCCCATTTGCTTTTGCCAACTGATCAAATCGGCAAGAGCAAACTAGACAAATGTCCACTTCTGCCAAAAAAGTCGGGACAGCCAGGATAGGGCTTAAAAAAGGAACTCTCTCAGCCAAAATGGGACATATGGTCACCCTAATTATCAGCTCCAAGAAGCGAAGGTATTTTGCCACCAGCAGAAGAATCACCGGTGCTGCAGGAGAAGCCTATAAATGCACTGGAGACCTTTAATTTCAGAAGGTCCTGCCAGTGGACTGAAACGTGCACATGTAACTCTCCAGCATGTATGTATTATGGGTCCCTCTGTAGCAATCCACAGAGGATTGTAGTTTGTTACAGTGCACACTACAGGAGGCTGTGTTTTTAGCTCAAGTTGTGTCAGTTAATGCTTTTGGCTCTGGAGATCCTCTATTCAATCCCTGGTATGTCGGCCTATTCCCCAACGATCATCCAAAGCTGATGTTATATGGTCACTAGTGCAGTGGGGGCCCTTTGGGAGAAGAGAGCTCTAGGGCGGTGTCCATTTGTTAGAAAAAGATGTGAGACCTACCCTTCCAGCATGCCCTAGGCAATGTACAACTGGAGAATATCACAAATAAAAACAGTAAGAGGGCCAAAAAAAAAATGCCACCATAGCTAAACAACAGAGTAAAAGAGACTGTTAGAGGCAAAAAAACAACAACACATCCTTTAGAAACTGGAAGTCAAGTCCTACTTAAGAATATGGAGTGGAGCAAAATCTTTGGCAAGGCAAGTGTAAAAACATAATTCGAGGGGCCAAAAAAGAACTATAAAAGCAACTAGCAAAAGACAGAAAAGCCAGCAGCAATTTTTTTAAGCACTTCAGAAGCAGGAAGGCTGCCAAACAATCAGTGGGGGCCATGGATGATCAAGGTGCTAAAAGAGCACTCAAGGAAGAGAAGGGTGTTGCAGAGAAGCTAAATGAATTCTTTGCACGGATCTTCACTGCAGAGGACATGAGGGAAATTCCCACATCCAAGCCATTCTTTTTAGGGGACAAATCTGGGACAGTTTCCCAGACTGAGGGGTCAGTAGCGAAAGTTCTAGGACAAATAGATAAATTAAACAGTAATAAATCACCAGGATTAGATAGTATTCACCCCAGAGTTCTGAAAGAACTCAGATATGAAATTATGGAACTACTAGCTGTGTTATGAAACCTAATGCTTAAATTAGCCTCTGAACCAGATGCACAGGATAACTAATGTGACGCCAATTTTTTAAAAAGGCTCCAGAGGCAAATCTGGCAATTACAGGCCAGTAAGCCTAACTTCAGTATCAGACAAAATGGTTGAAACTATAGTAAAGAACAGAATTATCAGGTTCACATATAAAAACAATATATTGGGGAAAAGTCAACATTGCTTTTGTAAAGGGAAATCATGCCTCACCAAACTATTAGAATTCTATGAGGGTGTCAGCAAGCATGTGGACAAGAGTGATGCAGTAGGTATAATGGACTTGGACTTTCAGAAACCCTTTGACAAGGTCCCCCAGCAAAAGCTCTTAAGCAAAGCAAGGAATCATGGAATAAGAGCAAAGATCCTCTCATGGATTAGTAACTGGTTAAAAGATAGGGGAAAAAACAGTAGGAATAAATGGTCAGTTCTCACAGTGGAAAAAGGTAAATAGTGGAGTCCTCCAAACATTGTTCTGGGAACAGTGCTGTTCAACATATTCATAAATGATCTGGAATGAGGGGTAAACAGTGAGATGACGAAGTTTGCAGATGATACAAAATTACTCAAGCTAGCTAAGTCCAAAACTGACTGTGAAGAGTTACAAAGGGAACTCACACAAAACTGGGTGACTGAACAACAAAATGGCAGATGACACTCAGTGTTAATAAGTGCAAAGTAATGCATGTTGGAAAACATAATCCAACTATACATACAAAACGATGGGGTCTAACTTAGCTGTTACTACTGAAGAAAGAGTCGTGGATAATTCTCTGAAACCATCTGCTCAATGTGCACAGCAGACAAAAAAGATAACGGAAAATGTTAGGAACCATGAGAGGGACAGATAATAAGACAGAAAATATCATAATGTCAATATATAAATCCATGGCATGCCCACGTCTTGAATACCAGATACAGTTTTGGTTGCCTCATCTCAAAAGAGATTAGAATTGGAAAAAGTACAGAGAATGGTAACAAATGATTAAGTGTATGGAACAGTTTCTATATGAGAAGAGATTAAAAAGACTGTGGGTATGTCTACACTACAGGATTATTCTGATTTTACATAAACCGGTTTTATAAAACAGATTGTATAAAGTCGAGGGCACGCTGTCACACAAAGCACAATAATTCAGCAGTGTATGTCCATGTACCTAGGCTAGCATCAATTTCTGGAGCATTGCACTGTGTAGCTATCCTGTAGCTATCCCATAGTTCCCGCAGTCTCCCCCGCCCATTGGAATTCTGGGTTGAGATCCTAGTGCATGATGGTGCAAAAAACAGTGTCGCAGGTGATTCTGGGTAAATGTCGTCACTCATTCCTTCCTCCGTGAAAGCAACGGCAGAAAATCATTTCATGCCCTTTTTCCCTGGATTGCCCTGGCAGAAGCCTTAGCATGGCAACCATGGAGCCCGTTTTGCCTTTTGTCACTGTCACCGTATGTGTACTGGATGTTGCTGACAGAAGCGATACTGAAGTGCTACACAGCAGCATTCATTTGCCTTTGCAAGGTAGCAGAGACGGTTACCAACCTTATTGTACCGTCTGCCATGCCATTGTAAATTGGCGATGAGATGACGGTTATCAGTCGTTCTGTACCATCTGCTGCTATCATGGGTGCTCCTGGCTGGCCTTCGCTGAGGTCGGAAGGGGGTGCAAAGACAAAAATGGAAATGACTCCCTGGGTCATTCCCTCCTTTATGTTTTATCTAAAAATAGAGTCAGTCCTGCCTGGAATATGGGACAAGTGTACTAGAGAACCAGTGTCCCAGAGAAGCAGAGAGCACAGCCACTCCGTGTCAGATCCCACAGAAATGATAAGCTGCATGCCATTTGAGGGGGTGCCCCTGCAACAACCCCACCCGTTGCTTCCCTCCTCCCCCAACCCTCCTGGGCTACCGTGACAGTGTCCCCCCATTTGTGTGATGAAGTAATAAAGAATGCAGGAATAAGAAACACTGACTTTTTAGTAAGACAAAATGAGGGGGAGGAAGCCTCCAGCTGCTATGATAGTCCAGGCAGGACATTAAAGGGTGTGGGGGGAGAGGAGCCCAGCCTCCCGCTGCTATGATAGTCCAGGCAGTACAGAATCTTTTCTTTAGACATGAAGGGGGCTGATAGAGCTCAGCCTCCAGTTGTTATGATGAAAACAGTTACCAGCCGTTCTGTACCATCTGCTGGGGATGACCGGGAATCATTCCCATTTTTACCCAGGCGCCCCCGGCCAACCTCACCAAGGCCTGCCAGGAGCACTCATGGGCTGATGATGACGATGTATAGCAGTCACATTGTACCCTCTGCGACCGGGAAGGTGGATGCTGGTGTTCAGCGCTGCAGCACCCAGTCTACCAGCAGCATGCAGTAGACTTAGGGTGACATTGAAAAAAAAGGCGAGAAATGTTTTTTTTCCCTTTTCTTTCAGGGGGGGAAGGGTGTAAATTGACGACATATACCATGAAAATATTTTTGACCTTTCAGGCATTGGGAGCTCAGCCAAGAATGCAAATGCTTTTCGGAGACTGCAGGGACTGTGGGATAGCTGGAGTCCTCAGTCCCCCCTCCCCCCCTCCATGAGCGTCCATTTGATTCTTTGGCTTTCCCTTATGCTTGTCACACAGCACTGTGCTGTGGACTCTGTCTATCAAAGCCTGGAGATTTTTTCAAATGCTTTGCCATTTCATCTTCTGTAACGGAGCTGTGATAGAACAGATTTGTCTCCCCATACAGCGATCAGATCCAGTATCTCCCATACGGTCCATGATGGAGCTCTTTTTGGATTTGGGACTGCATGGCCACCCGTGCTGATCAGAGCTCCACGCTGGGCAAACAGGAAATGAAATTCAAAAGTTCGCAGGGCTTTTCCTGTCTACCTGGCTAGTGCATCCAAGTTCAGATTGCTTTCCAGAGTGGTCACAATGGTGCACTGTGGGATACCACCCGGAGGCCAATACCGTCGATTTGCAGCCACACTAACCCTAATCCGACATGGCAATACCGATTTCAGTGCTACTCCTCTCGTCGGGGAGGAGTACAGAAACTGGTTTAAAGAGCCCTTTATATCGATATAAAGGGCCTCGTTGTGTGGACGGGTACAGGGTTAAATCGGTTTAACGCTGATAAATTCGATTTAAACGCGTAGTGTAGACCAGGCCTGTTGACTGTGCAGTTTAGAAAAGAGACGACTAAGGGGTGGTTTTATAGAGGTCTATAAAGTCATGACTGGTGTAGAGAAAGCGAATAGGGAAGTGTTATTTACCCCTTCCCGTATCATGAAACAGGGGTCACCTAATGACATTAATAGGCAGCAGATTTAAAACTAACATAAGGAAGTACTTCTTCATACAATGCACAGTTTCAGTCTGTGGAATTCATTGCCAGAGGATGTTGTGAAGATCCAAACTGGTTTCAAAAAAGAATGTTAAGTTCATGGAGGATAGTTTCGTCAGTGGCTAGTAGCCAAGATGGTCAGGGGTGCAACCCCATGTTCTGGGTTTCCCTAAACCTCCAACTGCCAGAAGCAGGGAGTGGATGACAAGTGATCAATCATTTGATAATTGCCTTGTTCTGTTCATTCCCTCTGGGCTGTGAAGCATCAAGCACTGGTCACTGACAGAAGACAGGATACTAGGCTAGATGGACCATTGGTCTGACCCAATATGGCCATTCTTATGTTCTCCATAGCTACATGTATCTGCCCAGCACATTTGAGGGCCACATGTGAAGCTGTATGAATAGATGGTCTGACTACAAAGCCCAAGGTCCTCCCCAGGTCCTGCCCCAAACTTAAGAACATAAGAACATAGGAACGGCCATGCCGGGTCAGACCAAAGGTCCATCTAGCCCAATATCTGTCTACCGACAGTGGCCAATGCCAGGTGCCCCAGAGGGAGTGAAGCTAACAGGCAATGATCAAGTGATCTTTCTCCTGCCATTCGTCTCCATCTTCTGATGAACAGAAGCCAGGGACACCATTCTTTACCCTTCCTGACTAATAGCCATTTATGGACTTAGCCACCATGAATTCTAGGTCATGCCATGCAGGGAAGAGTGGGAAAAGGATATAAAAGGAATGATTAGCCATGCAGCTTGGGCAGATTGAAGAGGATGAGAAGGGAACATGGTAGCAGAGACATGGCCTGTTCCAACAAGGTATATCCAGTTTGTATTGTTTAAACCAATTTAATTTTCTTACCCAAGCGGCAGTCTGAGCCATCCCCCTCCACCGCCATCAAGGGCAAATGCTGTGCTCTTGTGCCAATAACTTGGGGGCAGACAGAGTGAGTTATGATATGCCTTCCGCCAAGTGAAGGAGACAGAATCACCCTTCACAAGTGAGGAATTCTGTTTATTCTCAGGAAATTCATTTCCAGTTTATTTTAAATGAAACTGTCTAACTCTGAGCATGTAGAGACTGATGGTAAAGAAGGGACCGGGGGAACTGATAGCAAGGGAAGGAGAGGGACTTCTGCCTGCATAAAGCTGGATATTTTCTTCTTGGGGAGACCTGTCCTATGGCATTACTTGTTTGGGGGGATGCTGGGCTAAGGAAAGTCAAGACTGGAAGCCTGACTTGATGTTTTGTGATGAAAAATGGCCCCAGGTTTCTGGTCAGCCCAGGTGAATTGCAGAAAGGAACATTTAAAGAGCCATATTGCATCCTGAAAGCATAGGAATGCAGTGCAGGCTACGCTACTCTGTATAGAGTGAGAGGGAGTATTGTCTGGCATTAGAGTAGAGGGTTAAGGAATTGTGTGAGGAGGTGAAACAGTGACTAGGTGAATTTACCTCATATAAAATGGTAAAGGCTTAAATGAGTTTAATGGGTCACACATTAGTTATCAATATATAATCAAATGTATACGCAATATAATTGTGGCCTAGTTTTTAGTGTGGCCTTTGAATAATCTTTTTTGGGAAGGAGTGCTAACAACGTCTATTTGACTTCCTATTGTTCACTTTTTGGAATCTCCCTGATTCAGGTACAGGACAAAGATCAAGTTATGGTGACCTGCCAGGTATAATCAGGATAAACAGGGAAAGTCCTAAAAATCCCTGTCAGATAATAAGATTAAGAGCTTTGTTTTTGTTAATAAGCAGATAAACATGTTGTATAATCCTGTGTGTCATGCAAAATCTCATGTTTGATCAGATATTACTATTATATAATGAATCAGAAAAGGGGGTGTTGATAAAAGTAGAGTGTCATCTTGGGTATACAAAGTCTGTGTTAAGACTTAAGCTTTGCCTTTGTTTATGTACATAAGGGATAGGCAACCTTTGGCACGTGGCTCTCCAGGGTAAACACCCTGGTGGGCTGGGCCGGTTTGTTTATCTGCCGTGTCAGCAGGTTTGGCCGATCGCAGCTCCCAGTGGCCATGGTTTGCTGCTCCAGGCCAATGGGGGCTGCGGGAAGCACTGGCCAGCACATCGCTCGGCCTGTGCTGCTTCCCGCTGCCCCCATGGGCCTCGAGTGGCGAACCGCAGCCAGTGGGAGCCGTGATCAGCTGAACCTGCCAATGCAGCAGGTAAACAAACTGGCCCGGCCCACCAGGGTGCTTACTCTGGTGAGCCGCGTGCCAAAAGGTTGCCGATCCCTGATGTACAGCCTTTGTTAATGTAAATGTAGCCAAACCTTTGGCCTGCTGTATTTCACCTGATCACTGGGGTCTGGCATTCTGTACCTCTGCTGAAATAAATCTGTCCCAGGGATTTGAACTCTGAGTTAGCAGTGGATTTTGTCTGCTATGGCAAGTAGTGGTTGTCTGCTTTGCTAGGTTCCTAAAGTGAGCTGTGGGCCTTGTTGGTGATCCTCAAATATCATAACAAATAGGACTCCCTCTGCCACTCATTCGCTGTGTGATCTTGGGCAAGTCACGTGGAGACTGATTTCTGAGTCTCAGCACTCACAATTCGGGCCAAATTTTTCAGCTGTGCTCAGCACCCAGCTGTTCCCACTCTGACACCCATGGCTAGATTTTGCAACCCAACAGCCAGCATTGTGAACTGTCCTGACAAACCTTGCCACTTTCAAAGAACAGTGCCTGAATGGGAGCTGACATCTCTGGATAATCTCTCCTCCATGGTGAGTGCTGAGCCTCCTAAAATTCTGGCCTTACCTTCTCTGGGCCTGAGTCTCCACAGCTTTACACTTTGTGTGTCCCTGTGCAAAGTCAATATGTGCTCACTTTGCACCTCCCACTGCCAGGGCCAGGTCCAGGGTTTTTGCCGCCCCAAGCAGCAAAAATAATAAGAAGAAAGCCGCCATCGCGATCTGCAGCTCTACCACCATCGCTTCAGTTTTCGGCGGCAATTCGGTGGCTGGTCCTTCTCTCCAAGAGGGAGTGTGAGAGCCACCGCCGAATTGCAGCCGAAGACCGGGGCGTGCTGCCCCTCTTCGTTGGCCTCCAGAAGCAGCTGCTTGCTGGACTGGTGCCTGGAGCCGGCCCTGCCCACTGCTGAGACTTAGCTCATTTCTCTTTGCAAAGTTCTTTGAGATCCTTGGATGAAAGGAGCTACTGAAATACAATTTTTTAAAAACTAATTGAAACTGAAGGGCACAAGAGACTCGGAGATTCTGGACAATAAAATCATACAATAAGATCTGACCTCACTGGAAAGCCTATGCCAAGGTCAAGTAGCATCCCAGTCACCAATGCACTGTACACTATATTGGTATGTAATAATTTTGCTTTCAGCTTGTGCTGACTGGCCATTTCCATCTGCCCTGCTTTGACTCCTGAGCTGTGAGTGACAATGGCTTGCCTCTTCCAGTGCTCATTTTCCAGGGCTCATTTTGAGAAACACTTTAGAAAAGTGTCACCTTTTCCATTCTGGGCTGCTCTCTGCTTTTTCTCTCGATTCTTAAGCATCAAATTAGAGATATCTCTTCCTTCAGCGAGCACAGCTGTTTTAGAATGATGACTGCCCTTTTCCCCCCTCCGTGATATTCTTTTCTAGAGGATCTGCCCTGCAGAGCACCCACAAATATGAAAAAGCTTGTTCCAGTCCTCATCAACACAGAAAACCACAGGTCTGGCTGTCACTGGGGTACATTAATGTTCCCTGAAAATATTGGGCCAGAATCTTAGCTGGTGTAAGGCAGCATGGTTGTAGTGAAGTTATCAGACACAGGGGGTAAAATTCTGGCCTCAGTGAAGTGAAGAAAAGTTTTACTATTTACCTCAGTGGGGCTAGAATTTCATCAACGATGAGCTAGGATGGAGCTACCTTGATTTACACCAATTGGGGATCTCAGTTCAGAACTTCCCCTGTAGCCAATGGCACTATGCCAACCTACACCACCTGAGGATCTGGCTTACTGTATCTACCAGCATGGATTCTTTCTGTTGTACTAGCAGGAGAAGACACTGCCCTCTCTTTCATCTCCTATGGGAATTAGACATTCACTGCTGGGCATGGCCTTCTCTCTTGTGAGCTGTCTGCAATCATGCACACCCGATACTTTCCACCTCCCCGTGCCAATGGACACACTACCCACAGCTGGTTCTGACACTGCACATGGCTTTCAAAAATATTATTCAGTTTGTCTCTGATTTATAGACATCACTTTCACCCTGATAGCCTGGGTGCTTGTTTGTGTAATTAGTTCTTTCAGATTTTCATTAGAAGCACGAAGCCTCTCATGTTCAGTGAAGGCAATGGAGCTATATTGGTTTGCATCATCTGAGGCTCTGGCCCCCCAGAAAACACATCACAAAAGTTAATGAAATAGTGTCTGAATCTGTACAGAGCTGTCTACACCACAGGTTTTGAGGGGAGGAGAGGAGGTGCAGAGCTGTAGCCACCCGTCCCAGGATCACAGAGGGCATGATGCCTCTGCCAGGCACAGTCTCTCGCCGGGCTTCTTTTTGCACCTGTGAGCAGGGGCTTATTATCCATTTTCCTATAACGTCTGCAGTAAGCTTTTTGGGGCAGGGACTGTCTTTGTTCTGTGTTTGTACAGCACCTAGCATGTGAGGTCTAGTAGTCCATGGCTGGGCGCTACAGTAATACAGATAATGATAACAGTTTACATCAGTGTAAAGTGGGGCACAACATGGTTCCTACCATATCAGAATGGGCATGCGTCACCCCCAAATTGCACTGAGATAAATGACTGCATAAGGGGCAGGCGAGGGCGAATCAGACCCTGTGAGTGCACTAAGACAAAACAGATTGCGTCTTCTGTTCTGTAGGACGATGCAGATGGAAGACTCAGGCCACAGGGAGCTGAAGCAACATCTCTACCCTCCTTTGTGTCTGGCCCTTCACTTCTCTTCCCCTTGGCTTTTTTAAGTGATTTAACTCTGTAAATAGGTTATCCACAGCAACTTTGTAAGGAAGACCGTTTATATGAAGGGCCCTATGCACAACAAAATTGCATTGGGTTGTGCATACTGTACACAAATCGAGCCTGACCCTGCTCTCACTGACACTAGTGTAACTCCAGAGTCACTCCAATGATACATACATCTCGCTATCCATCTGTCCATCCGTGTTGTGCTGGCTCTAGCCAGACACGGGCCATCAAACCATCTCTCAACCAGCATCCAATCCTTACTCACTAGGGACCCCATCCTGCAGGGGTAAGTGTCGCCAGAGTAAGACCTCATCTTACTCAGGCGACACTTTCGTTGACCTGTATTGGAAATTTTGCCTGAGCAAACCCTGCTGTTGCAGCCCTATCTAGAAGTGAAAGGAAGCATATCCCATTATTAACAACCAATGTTACTTACTTAGATACAGTTTAGCTTGTGTTTTCCCCCTCACTTAAATTTACCAGCAATTTTTAAAAGAAAACCTATTTATGTATGACCCTCCTCCTTCCTAAAAAAAACCCTCCACCATTTGCAGCTCTCCTGCTGCTCTGTACTAGCACGGAAGCAATCACTGCTATTTCTCACATTGCAGTACTAGCAGCTTCGTTGGTGTGGGTGGATAAACAGAGAGAGATTTGGGGCATAAGTTATCGCTTTTAAACATAAACAGCCCTCTTCATTTAACTTCCATTAAAAACAGAAAACAACACGGGAGAAAATTCAGCATTTGCCAAATGGAAAGGGCCAAGTTCAGTCAATATCTTGGGGGTGGGGAGGAGGATTATTTGTTGTGCTTCCCAGGAGGTGGGGGCGGGAGGGTTACAAACAAAGAGGGACCAACAAAAAAATTAAAAAGCCATAAAGACATCTGGAGAGTGTCATTGAAATCTCTTTGCCTTATTTAAATGGCAGTTTAATAAAAAGGAAGGAACAATAAAAAAAACTCAGTGGTGAAATATGACACTCCAGTGTAATCTGGGGATCGTTTGCATGATAGCCCTTTGGAGCCTTTCTGGCTTACTATGGTGGCAGTGAGTGATTGTGTAAATCCCAGCAGTGTCACAATGGAGCATCCTAAGCTTTTTATTCCTCTCAAATGTTTTAGATGGGGCCTCATTCTGCTCTGAGGTGTGTATTGAAGAGATCATTCATTGCATATCCTAGGCTTTACTGCAACACTAGCTGAGCACTGGAATGCACACAGGCAGTTACTGTCTCTCCTACCTGTATATTTAAAAAAAAAAAGAAAAAAGAATAACTGCGGACAGGGACTCAGGACTCCTAGGTTCTTTTCCTTGTTCCTTTCATTTAGTAGTTAGAGCAGAGGATTGAGGGTCTAGTCTTCTCTGGGAAGAGTGTGATCTACTGATTAGAACTGGAAGTCTGGACTCCTGGGTTCTTTTTATATGTGAGGGAATGTGACTTATTGGTTAGGACACGAGAGTGGGGATCCTGTTTTCTATTCCTGGTTTTGTGAGGCAGTGTGTCTTCCTGGTTAAAACAGGTGAGTGGAGTTAGAAAGCCTGAGTTCTCTTCCTAGCTTTGGGAGGAGATTTGTTAAAATGCCCCATGTTGGAGATAGATGCTTTACTAAGGCTTTTAAAAAAAATCAGAGCAGGTGATATTAAGTTTTTCACAGAAGCACAAAAGACTCTTTTTAGTATAAAATACTTTCCTCTGCTTGAACTTTAAAACAAACAACTCACATTTGGTCAACAGAAAAGGGAAAACAACAACAGTCAAGCTCAGACTTTGTGTGCCAACTTGAATCTTGGAGAGAATTTTTATGGCTGGTTATAAACTCCACAAAATAGTTTTATAACAGAACCTGGGATAGTCTCTTAACCCTAATGAGCACCACTAGAGTCTATGTGGGGTCAGAGGATACCAGAGTGCTAGAGGGGGAAATGGCTTTAGTTCTGAGTAGAGTTGGTGAATAAATAATTCAGCATGAGTAATGTATTGACTAAGTTTGTCTCTTTTTCCTGTTTGGGTGAAATGCACCCACTGCGCAGAGCCAGCATAAGCCCTAAGCACCACTTATGTTCCAATTAAGCCCTTTGTGAATTGTCTGGGAACAGATCCCAACTTTCCCATATTTATTTGTTATTCAGACTTACTCACCAAACAGATTCTGCACATAATTCTTGCTCCACACCTTGTTTGCAAACAGTTCACGGTGAGTACTTGATATCTGAAATTCAAGCAGTTTTTATAGGCCACAACAGGCCACAGGGTATGCTGCTGTTTCCCTTACTGGATGGACATAACTCTTAGAATCAGGTTTCCCCTGCATACAGCTGTGAGTAAAAATTCAGAACTCTTTCTGGAAATATTCTTCAATATTCCCTTACAAACATTCCTGCCAGTAAACTCGTTGGCTGGAATACTCATGGAAAGGCATTAGGCATGAACATAGCTGAACTGAATTCATTTGAAAATCTGTATGAACATCTGGAGGGAGATATCTGCACTATCTGCCTACCCCTAATCCCAGATGCCCTGTGGCTAGAAGGTAAAATTCACCCATGTGCAGTGGTCTATGTTCAAGGGGACTCAGCTGGGGCATAGTAGACATTGAGCTGTCTGCTCTGCACAAAGCTGAATTTCACCCCAAGTGAGTATGAGCAGCAGGTTTGGATCTGTTGGGCCTGATTCTTCTTTTGCTTGCACAAGTTTCATGCTCGGGTAATTCTATTGGCATCAATAGGCATCAGGAGCAACTCCTGAATTATGCCAGTGCAGGGGAGAGCAGAATCAGGCCCTTTATTTCTGAAATGCTCCCAATCAAGGCAGGGGATGCCATCAAGCAGGGTGGTGGAACTAGGGGTGCTGCTGCACCACCTGGCTTGCAGTAGTAATAACAAAAACCACATACATAGTTTCCATGGTTTCCATCAGCAGCACCCCTACTATCAAAATTGTTCCAGCACTCCTGCCATCAAGCTCAGCAGGGATTAGGAGCTCTGGAAATGCCACAATTGTCTTGGAGCAGTGACTCATGACGGCTGATGCTGAGATGGAGAGAAGTTGTTGCTCACAAATGAGCAAGCATACAAACTTTTGAGGGCCATAGGGGTCAAGAGAAGCAGCGTGGCCAGTGGATAGGGCACAGGACCAGGAGTCGGGAAACCTGGGTTTTATTCCCAGCTTGGCTGTGTGACCATAGGCAAACCAAGTCACCTCTCTTTGCCTCTGTTTTCCCTCCCTCCAATTGGATATTTAGACTGCAAGCTCTTTGGGGCAGGAACTGTCTCTCACTCTGTGCATGAACAGCACCAAGCATCATGGGCCCTCCATCTCTGTTGGAGGTGCTTTTATAATGTAAACATCAGCCTCATATAAGAAGCAACACACCTTCCCGCCTAGATCCCTGCTGGCCCTGCATTTCCCCTTGGGAGAAGTGGAAGTCAGAGGGGCTTGCAAGACCCCCATAGACTTAATGGTTTTAGATGCTCTGAGATGCAATCAGAGCAATTTTCTTGACCATTTATTGCCTTACTAAAACCCATTCATTGGAACAGCCTTTTACAAAACCAGCAATAAATATATTTATCGCAAAATACTCTACCCCATCAACAGTCTCCAAACCTGCACGAATATTTTACTACCTATACACTGATTGATGCCCTGGAACAGCTTCAGGCTTTTAAACATCTCTCTCTCTCTCACTCTTTCCCTCTCTCTCTCCTCATTTTCTTTGCCCTGAAAAAAACGTGAGGGCTGGGATGCACAGGAGGCATTCAAACTGCAGGGCGTCGTGGGAAGGACTCGTTGGGGCTGGAAAGCGGGGTTGTACGAGATCAGGATGCGTTGGTGAGATGTTGGAAGGATGCAGCATTGCAGGATGTATCAGGAGGTGCCTGAGGTGCACTGACAAGGCTATGGGAGCCCCAAAAGGGAACTGCAGAGGTTTGGACTGAGGTGCACTGGAGAATGTGTGTGGTGATCTATTACTGGAAAAGCAGGGGTTGCAGAAGGTCAGATGTGTGTGTACGACTCTAACTTGAAAAGGAGGAGTGCTGCAGGTTAGGACTGAACTACATTGGCTGAGGTAAAGAAGGGAGCCTGCATGGCCTGACACCTCCCTGCCTGAGTCCATACAGCCTGAAATAATAGCTCCAAGAAGTGTGAACTTCCCCGTTCATCAGCCGACTACCACCCCCAGGGGGGCAGGGCTGTGGCATGGGAGTGGAGCCGGGGGCACTGTGTGGGGGATACCTAGGAGTCTAGATTATTTTAATTGTCCTTGAGAACTGGGCATCCGAATCCCCTAGGTGGCTTTGCAAGTCGCACCCATGGTTTTTGTTGTTGTTGTTGTTGTTTTTAAGGGATGTGTACTGTGTGCGTCCAAAGTCCAAGGGCAGGGATCAATCCTTAAAACAGAAGAGATGCAACAACTTCTGAATCTCCATGTGGGTTACCTAGGGAGGTGGTGGAATCTCCTTCCTTAGAGGTTTTTAAGGTCAGTCTTGACAAAGCACTGGCTGGGATGATTTAGCTGGGAATTGGTCCTGGTTTGAGCAGGGGGTTGGACTAGATGACCTCCTGAGGTCCCTTCCAACCCTGATATTCTATGATTCTATGTGCCTAATTGTGCTTCCCATCACATCAACTCACCCCAGCAAACTCCAAACTCTGTCTGCATCTCTGATACATCTTTGTCCACAAACTCACCTGGATTTTCTCTATGAGAGGGCCAGTATGAGCCAGGATTTATCTTACTGTAGTAGCCAGAGGCCCCAGTTGAAATCTAGTGCCCATTGTGCTAGGGGGCTGTATATAGAACAATCCCTGACCAAGAGAGTTTACAGTCTAAATAAACATGATGTACAAAGAGCTGGAGACAGGAAGGATTATTATCTCCATTTTACAGATGGGAAACTGAGGCACAGAATGATTAAAGTGCCAGTGCTGCCCAGCACGTTTGAAAATCTGATTCCATGTGACTGGCCGAAAGTGAGACAGGAAGTCTGTGGCGGGGTTAAGACCTGAACCCAGCTCACCTGAGTCCACACCCAGAGCTTTAACCGCAAGACCATCCCTCCTCTTAAAGGCAAATTCTGGTGTCATTCACTTTTATCTTGCTCTAGTTTTAATTCACTCCAGAGAAGTAGCTTGCAAGCCAGGGTCTAGTTATTCTCCTTTTGGGAGGTTTCCAGTTCCAGAAGTGGGCAGAAACCTGCAGTTTCCAATGCAAGGGACAGGGGAAGATACTTCTCCTGGGAGTGACAATTTCATTTCCAGGAGGCTGCTTAGCAGTATCAGAGAAAGTCACTGGCACCGCCCACTCGGAGCAAGAGGCAGAAGGATGTATCATCAATCAGTGCTCTGACGGCTCACATCTCATTGCCTACAGAGTCCAAACGAAATACTGATCTCCTGTATGTTTCCAGGCAAAAGGTCTGGATTGCAAAAGTGATTGGTTGCAGAAAGCTTCTATAAACAGGGAATTAATTAGCAAGCCCCTCACATGGTCCCCTCTGGGATTGCTTTCTGGCTGCCAGGGCCAGGTCTTCAGCAGTGTAAAATGGTATAGTTTCATAGACTTCATTAAGTCAGTTAGGTGCAACTGGACTGCCATGTAACAAGGAAACTGTCCAACCAGCAGCATTCAGGGGTGACTCTAGGGCCTATTTTGGGGCAGTTCTCTGGCCAGTGCTATACAGGAGGTCAGACTAGATGATCAGAGTGGTCCCTTCTGGCCTCGGAATTTATATGTCTAAGACTAGCCAACATAACTAGGGGACTGGCTCCAGGTGAGCTTTGCAACATGGTACCGCAACACAGTAATGTGTGACAGAGATGCCAAGGGCATGGAAATCTGAAGCTGCCCTCGCTCCCCCACTGTGGATGAGTAAAAAGAACTTTCCTCACTGCGGAAGCTTCCTCCCAAACTCAGACTGAACCATGTTTCTGAGGCTATGTCCACGCTAGGAGCTAGTGTGCAATCCCCAGCTCGCACAGACATACTGGATGAGAGCTAGCCCAAGTATAAATAGTAGTGGAGCTGCGGTAGCCTGGTTAGCTGCAGCAGCAGCCTGCCTTAGCTGTGCAGAATATGTAGCTATGGGATTCGGGCGGGTTTGTACTCGGCACAGTTGAGCTGTGCTGCCGCTGCAGTTGCCTGGGCTATCATGGCTACACTATTACTTACATTCATGCTAGTTCTTATCAAGCTTCTGACAGTATGTCTGCATGAGCTGGGGATCACACCCTTAGCTCGTAGTGTAGACGTTGCCTGGGAAACATTGGGATAATCTCCTCCTCTCTACCCACCACTTCCTTTTAATTTTATGGCAGCCTCTGAACTCCTGGCTTCCAGCTGGAAGTAGAGGAGCCAGAATATCATGAGTAAAGCTGTTCTTGGGATATGTCCAGTACGTCTTTTTGTTTGCCTGTCTATCTAGCTGTCCGTCCCAATGCAACTTGTCAGCCGCATATGCAAGAAATGAGAATCACAATGAATCCCCTCCTAGGAAACTCTATCTGAAGCTTTCAGTCACCTGCAATCTCAAGCAAGGTCAGTGCTAAGTGGCCATCTTTCAGCACAGGACAGTGACTCAAAGTAGGAAAGGTGTGGGCAAAGAGGGACCCTTAGTGCACCAGGCCAGAGGCAACTTTATCCATATGTAAAGAGTCCCATAGCATATTGTCATCAGCTGAGAAGGCAGCATGGGAAACCTTCTAAGAAAAACTGCTCCAATCAAATCCCTCAGCCCACTTTTGCAATTTCACGAGGTTCAGAGATGCACCCAGCCTTTTAAGTGCTTGTCTAGACCAAACCCCAAGCCTTCTGAGGTTCTCCCATCTCCATCTCTAGTTAATTCTTGGTTCTTAGGGTTATTTCACACATAGTTATATCAATTAGGGATGGCCAGGAATATGAGTCAGATCCTCAGCTGGGGTAAGTCATCATTGCTTCATTGAAGTAGATGGAACTGAGTCCATTTTCACCAGTCGAGGATCTGTCCCTGGGAATTAGTGCCTTCCCTGCCTACTTTTAAATGTGCCATGCAATGGGGTTCCCACCACTCATTCTGGGAGCTGATTATGCAGGCTAATAGATCTCATTGTCCAGAAGTTATTGTCTGAAGTTTAGGCAGAATTTCCCCCTTTTCCTAATCTCCTCTGATGACTCCCAGTTATATTCCCCTCGCACTGATAATTCCTCTGCTTCCCATGTGAAGAACTTAGGTGCTGACCTTGCTATGCCTAGAGTTACAGATCTCATTTCCTCTGCAGACATCTCTTGCTGGATGCCATTGGGAGCTCAACAGGGTTCCAGCACTGCTGAATGTGCCCATGCAGTGGAATGCAGAGGCAGCTCTGTATCCTGCATGCAAGTTCTTCCCTCCCTCCGCCCTCACAACTATCTCACTGCTGCCTGGGACTGAGACACATCTCTGGGCACATGTGACAGATAATGTGGCTCAGTGCCACATAATGCATAACAAGATCAGATCCATTCTGGTTGGGTACAAAGGGTCCTACTCAACAAACCACGTTCATTTCCATTGTGCAAGTAGAATTTTATAAGGGTTCTAATGACGCCACTTCATAAAGAGAAGTGGCGTTATTGCTGCTCAGCCCCCCGCCCCTCCGAGAGAGATAGACAATCTCCTTGTTTTTACATTACAGTCGCACGGCTATGGGAGAAGATAAGGGGCAAGATTGAAATGTAAGAGTGGGGGAATACACATCCCTTTGCCAAAAATAACCTAGGTGAAAGGAATGGAATTAATAGCAGGACAGAGATATTTAGCTGGGCTCATTTCAGACCCATAAATGTCCCTTCTCCAAGGAGGGCAGTTATTGGACACAGAGGGTAGCAGGGTGAGTGCCTGCCTTGCTGCTCCCAGGCTGTGTCTGTTCTAGGGATGAATAACAGCCTCTAGGGCTATCCGTTGGCTACCTTTCCCCAGCAATAAATGCACTTTTGGGAGAGTCAGAGTCTCCCTGGCCGTGCACCTTGGGCAGCCATTTACATTAGTGCAAAAGTGATCACGAAGTTGCAAAATGCTGGCATTCACACCTGTACACCATTACTGCACAGTCAGTGAGCCAGTGTGTTCTGAGTTGGTAGTGTTTGACACGCACTTTGTAAGGGGGCGCAGGTTGCAGATAGATTGAGAATCAGGCCCTTTATTTAGATCCAGATTAGCGGTCTAGGTGTACTGAATCCTGCCTCAGCACAGGGAGATGAATTAGATGGACCTGGAAGTTCATTTCAGCCCTTCATTTCTGGAATTCTATAAACTGGAGGGTTGGGGTCAGTTGAAGTGGCCTAGGATGGTGAGCTAGGAATAAGAGACAGGTGAGAGGGGCTCTCTCACAACTATGGGGGGAGCTAAGAGCAAGAGTCAAGTCAGAGGGTCAGGCTGTGTTTCCTATCCATGAGTGGGGAGCCGAGAACAGGGGACAGATCAATCCAAACTTCCCTGAACCCCTGAGCAGAGAAGGGGACTGGGGAGTAGGCAGCAAGGTCGGATTGTGATACTATCACTGAGAGTTGGTTTCGTGACCCTACTGTGAGTATCAACTCAATCTTTTAAAGGCAGAGGATCTGACCCTGAAGCCTTTATGCAGGCAAAACTCACCCTGGATTTGCTAGGCATTTGTCCTGCCTCTGGGCTGCCAGATCAGGCCTCTCGTGGCTGCAAGACAAGGTGCATGGGGCTGCGCACTGGAACGCAATCTCAAACAAACCCATGAGTCTCCTTATACAGATTCAGATTTAAAGTGGAACCTGCCCCAGCTGAAGAAGGGACCATTGGACTCAGGACCCTGGCACACATTATTACCACCACTTGTGTAACATTTGCTAAATGCGAGGAGTGTGGCCGGGACTACCCAAAGCACAAAACTCCCTGCCCTGAAGAGCTCATGGGGCTTATACTTTAGTTGCCAGCTCAGGAATAAGGTTCTGCACTATCTGCCTTGTCTGCCCCATTGGTTCAGGGCCAGCATGGGTTTGTGAGGGGGTGAAAGGGAAGGAGATTCTTACAGTCATTCCTGCTGCACCGTCTGTGCAACCCCCTTCCACTGAGCCCTAGGGGCGTCTCAGCCCTTTGGGAGGTTGTGCACAGGTATTCACCTACGAAAGCTCATCCTCCAAAATGTCTGTTAGTCTGTAAGGTGCCACAGGATTCTTTGCTGCTTTTACAGATCCAGATTAACACGGCTACCCCTCTGATATAGGATCCTGAGTGTTCGAGGTGCTGAGTGCCCTCTGCTGCCCACTGAGACCAAGGGTTTGCTGCAGGTTCTCGCTTCACCATTCTTTCCCATTCCAGTCCTGGATAAGGGCACACCTTGGAATTGAGCACAGGGAATCCCCTAGGGCCATTTCCACTGGCCTGCGGCCTCCAACTTATTCAAGACCTCCTGCACAAAGGGCATTTTCCTTCCATTCAGTACCCGATCCCTAGTATCCACACCCCTCATGCACTCCCTCCCAATGGGGCTTGGCTCTTCTTTGGTCAGTTCCTCCTTGCCACTGCGAGGAGGGGACCCCCTGATATCACCAGGGCATGACTCTTTCTCTAGGCACAATCCTATCATGCTTGGAGTCTTAGCCAGGTACTAGAGGGAGCAAGGGACTTGCTGAGACCTTTCAAGCCCATTTTTGTTCCAGGCTCCTGAACAGAGTGAGAGGCAGAGTAGGAGGGAGAGACCTGGTTCTTGTCCAGGCTTCCGAGCAGAGGAGAGGGAGGGAGAAGACAACTGATGTCACTGCTAAGCATAGCAACACTGGAATCACACAGCTAGGGTGACCAGATGTCCCGATTTTATAAGGACAGTCCCGATATTTGGGACTTTTTCTTATATAGGCTCCTATTACCTCCCACCCCCGTCCTGATTTTTCACACTTGCTGTCTGGTCACCCTACACACAGCCTTATTTACACTGAGCAGCCGGGAGCACGGCTGCTACCTTTCCACTCCCCTGCAACCTGAGCCCCCACTCTGTTACTAGGGCGGGTTCCATGGCAGTGCTACCGGTGGTAGCAGCGGGGGGGCATGGGGTGGAGGGAGTCTATGATGGAACACAATAGCAGAGGAAAAACAAATCCCCATCAATCTGCTAGAAACAAGAGCTCACCCTAACCTTCCAGCTCAGCCTTGCTAGGCACATGATCATACACTGCACGGCTCCAGCAGGCTGGAGTCAGGAAACATCAAAAGAGGGCTGGGATGTTTAGCATAGCATTGGGAGAGGAGTGTATAGGGCGTCGAGTGCCTGCATGGCATGTGTGCACCTATGTGGAGGAGGTGTGTGGGGGTGGATGTGTACATGGGATGTGGGTGGTGGAGAAGGGTGCTGTAAAAACACAAACAGCAAGACCTTGCCAACACCATCGGTTGTCCTGGTGTTTCTTCTGCTGATGCCACGGGGCAAGAGGGGGGAGCACGCACCCTATTCTCAACCCCAGCTTGCTTAACCAACCCTCTGCTACAGCAGCCTGATGAGACTGCTCCCTTCTGTGCTTATCACTGATACATGGGCTTCAGCCCTAGCTACCCTGCCTCCCCCTCTGGGTGCTGGATGACAGACAGACAGACAGTCATCTGTGTGGGCTTTCCTTTCCCTGAGCTCTGCGGGCTCTGGAGGATTGATGGTGGGTGGTTCTTTTGTTTGTTTGCTTGCTGCCAGACCCTCTCCAGGGCAGGGACTCCCTTTGCAAATGCACTGGGTGCATTTGCAGTGCTATTCCAGAGTCAATGTCCACTGTATTCGTCAGCTGCTCCCAGGTTTTGGCTTGAGGATCACTTTTTACTTTGCAGTCTCTTGTGCTCTACTCCATTTCCCCCTCTCCCATCTGCAAGCTGAACTCTGTGCTGGCAGGGGTGGAGGTAGGAGGCTAATGGACCAGACTAAGTTATTTAACACAGCCTCTCTTCCACATCTAACTTCTCTTGTTTACTGGTTTCTGTTCATCTCAGTCACAGAAGGGTTAATGTGCTGGAAATGTTGGTTCCTGGCCAGATCACATCCTCTTGGTGTTCTTATTCAAGGCTGGATTCTGATCTCACCGACACCGATATAAGCCCACAGCATCTCCATTGCTTCCACTGGGGTTATTCCAGGTTACATCAGTCACTGAGATCCAAATCTGGCCCTGGCTCCATTGATTCCAGTGGAGTTTCCAGATTTACACCAGTGTAAATTAGATCAGAATCAGGCCCTTAACATCTGTGCTGCAGAAAACCTTCCTTTCCATTGGCTGCCTTATCTGTCCCTGCCTCAATCTTGTTTTCCTCACTGGTTCATAGCACAACTGAAACACATGGGTATCACAGCATTCCCCCCATGCACCTCCCCCCAACCCCTTGCCCCTTTTCTCTCAGCATTTAGCATCTGTCCTAGAAATAAGAGGGAAAGAGAGAGAGAGAGAGAAAGAAATGCACTGGGGGAAAAACAACCATCACCCTACTCTGGGTGCCAGGGCTTCCCCATCCTCAGCTGAGAGTCACACCAAGCAGCCACGAATGCTCCCATCCTTTCCCCATCTCCCCTGGCCTTCTGTGCACTGGCAATACCCGCCACCAAATAGATGGATCCCAACTTACCCTTGGACTCTCCTCCGGTCTCCTAGCGCCGCTGTCATTTGCCTGTCTGCTCCATGACAGGGACATGCACACATCAGGTTCAGACGGAGCCCCGGAGCTGACAGACAATGCGGGGCTGCGGTTTCCTCCGCAGCTGGTGTAATGGACCAGCCAAAGCTGAGGAGTTTCTGCTCTATGCCTCCACCCCCCCAGCTCCCCACACACACACACTTTATTTCTGTTCTGAGATGATGGCTGGCCGACTTCCCTCTCTCTCCTGCTCTCTCTCCTTCAGCTACTTATCTGGAGGCAGCAGGGAGGGACTATCATTCTTCCCCCTCTCACGTCTCATTTGTAAGCACACACACTCCACTCTCCTTGGTTTTCAGCAGCTTCCCACCATCTCCTCCTCCTTTTTCTCCATCCTCCCTCCTCCTCCTCCTCCTCGCTGGAGCACTGTCACTGCAATGTGCCACCCACCTGAATCAGCTCTTGCCTGCTGTGCCACTTAACCCCTGAGGTGCGAGCAAGCTCTGCCTTGTAAACAAGGGAGGCAGGAGGGCTAGGAGGCTGAGAGGCACCTGGCAAAAGCAGGGAGCCAAGCAGATTTCTGGCAGAGTTGAGCCTCACAGCACAGGCAGGAGCATCAAAGGACTCAACTGTAGCTCGTCCTGTTTAAATTGGTTTGAAGACCGGCGCCTCTAGGGACACAGACGGCTTCCCTGCTTCCCTCAACATGACACGTGTCTCTTTCTGTCTGAGCTCTTCCTCTCCCTTCTCCTCCCCCGTTTGGGGCTCTTTAAAAGGCCAAGCTGCAGAGGGAAGCCTTTGTGGGATGAACTAGCAATTGGTTTGCGCCCGTCCAACTTGCAGGGCCCAAGCCCCAGCATGCCTATGGTTCCTACCACTCCCATCGCACAATACCGGCTTGCGGTGTCCTGGTGCCATGCTGACCTGGGGATCCTTGTTTCTCACTGCTAGCATGGTGACCAATGTCTTGGCATTCAGGCACTGTAGGGCTCCCCACACCGTTCTGGTGTCATGGCAGGTTGGCACTGAAACAGCTCTGGGTGTCAAGGGGTCAGCAACTACAGTGGCGCAAGGAGCCCTGGGGTTCTTGCTATGGCTTGTGGCACCCTGGCATGGCGAAGGAACCAGGAGACACCTCCCATCTCATTGCAATGAGTCAACTCAAAATGGCATGGCTCCTTTTGCCCTCTCTTTACCAGTCTGACACATTTATTTATCCCTAAGGCATGCTAGGGACTCAGCCTCCCCATACCTCTCCCTGCTTGTCTGGGTCATGGCGTCTTGGCAAGGACCTTCCTTTTCTTTTGCACCAGCCTGGCTCAGGGTGGGCGCCATCCCTCTGCCTCACTAATGAGGCATGCTGGACCTTGGCATGGAGTTGGCCGGGGTTCCTCACACTTCTCTGGGGGGTTTCAGAGCCTCGCAAATTGCAGGCTCTGCTCTGCCACCATTTGCTTCCCACTCTGCTGCAACTTCTAGCCCTAGTTGTGGATCATCTAACAAGGTTTTTTTTCTCCTGCTGATGATAGCTCATCTCAATTGATTGGACTCTTCCAGTTGGTATGCATACTTCCCCCTTTTCATGTTCTCTGTATGTATAAATATCTCTTGTCTGTGTGTTCCATTCTATGCATCTGAAGAAGTGGGCTGTAGCCCACGAAAGCTTATGCTGAAATAAATTTATTAGTCTTTAAGGTACCACAAGTACTCCTGTTCTTTTTGCGGATACAGACTAACATGGCTGCTACTCTGAAACCTAAGAGACAATGTCACGTTCTTACCAAGCCATATGGAAGTCAACTGTGCCCTGGTGTCTTCCTCCATCTTGCCCCAGGTGGAGCCAAGCTGGTCTCAAACAAACTGCTTCTGGCCCACATCCTCGGATGCCACTTTTAGAATCCTAGTGAGTTCATTCAGAACTGGTTCCCTGTAATTACATTGCATGCTCAGCTTGGCTGTTAATTGCAGGAGTGTAGCAGAGTTTACATGAGGTCAGGCTGGATAGAGATCTGAGCTGGCCCTATTCAAGGCCTAACTTTTCAGAAACAAAGGATGGCTCAAGGTTTAGGGTGACAGCTTGGGACCTAAAATACCTGAATTGAATATCTTCCTCCAAAGCAGGTTTCTTGTGAGACCCTGGCAAGTCCCTGAACCTCTCTGGGTACCTATAAAATAGGAATGATGACACTGTCCTACCCCACAGGATAAACACAGTAAAGAGTGTGAGGCACTCAGATAGCTAGTAATGGGACTCAAATATGTACCATAGACACAGTTATGAGTTCAGCTCCAGCAGATAAGATTTTTCCACTGTGTCAGGGTGCTGGCCCAGAAAGCCTGTGCCCTAAGATCATACTCTTGGAGTGCAAGTGAAAACAGAGACCCAACTGTAAGGGGGAGAAGAGCCTTGGGCATCAGAAGTTTGACAGCAGAACACAGGGAGAAAGCAAGGACTCAGCTGCCTCCCTACTTGGTTAGATCTCCCCTGGAACCTACATTTCAAGGATGGACTGCCTCAGGGATTGTTGACCTATCAAATGACTGAAAAATCACTCTATGACCCCACCATGTCCCAGAGACAAGGGATTGTGGGTGTTCTTAAGGGTTGCAGCACAGGAGAGAAAGTACATGCTATGTTGCGACATCATATCAGCTGGATCTCAGACTCCAGAGGCCAGTGTCCTTTTGGCAGTTTGTGTTTGTTTTTCCTTTCCCCACCTTTCTCACCATTTCTCTCTCCATCTGAAAACACTGAAGGGAAGCCACCATGCCTAGGAGATGTCACCTGCAATAAGAAGAAGTAGCCACCCATTTGAAATGAAGAGTTGGTGGAAACCACAGCAGAGACAACCACCTGAGCCACCCACCTTTTTACAATGTGGTTATGCCACAGCCGGCTGCACAATTCAGATCTGGATCCAGATTTCTGACAGCCCAAAGTCCAAGGTATTTGGATGCAGGGTTTTGGTCAGGCTCATTTAAAAATTGGGGCTATATGGAATTTTTAAAATCCAGATCCACCTTCGGAGTCTGAACCACTTCAAATGTCTGGGTTGTTCTGATCTGTGATTTTAGCTCAGGCCCATTCAAATAGCCATGGGACCATGTGCAAAATTCAGATCCAGATCTGGGTTTTGAACAAAGCCAGTGGGAGCCTGAAATTGGGGTTCTGGTTTGGTGCCCATTTCTTGTCCCATGCTGGTGTAGCCAGCTCATTCTGACTCTGTTTGCTCTTCAAGACCACCATTGCCAGTTGACATCTAACCTACGCCCAGGGCCGGCTTTAGGCCTATTCCACCAATTCCGCCGAATCGGGTCCCGCGCCTAAGAGGGCCTCACGCCCAGTGAGAATCCCTTCCCTCGGTAGAGGCGCCTTTTTAATTTTTACTCACCTGGCTGCGCTCCGGGTCTTCAGCGGCACTTCAGCAGTGGGTCCTTCGCTTGCTCCGGGTCTTTGGCAGACCTGGAGTGAGTGAAGGACCCAGCGCCAAAGTGCCGCCGAAGACTCGGAGCACCACCCAGTGAGTACAAGCCCCATGTGTTCTTTTACATGTGGTTTTTTATTTGGTTTTTTTTTTTCATCATCCCTGCTGGGACCCTGTCGAAACTGTTCGAATTGGGCCCCACACTTCCTAAAGCCAGCCCTGCCTACGCCATCCCTTCCCAGCCGCAGATGGCTGATGTCATGGAGTTATTTGCATCCTGGGTGCCCTAAGAGTAGCAATGACCATTGTTTTTCTGTTTCATGCCTTTCTCTTCCTCGTTAGACTGGAGATGGGATTTGGCTTGCTTCCAGACTACTTGCCTAGGGCGATGGGCTGGGCAGTGAGATGGAGAACACACTAGAGAGGGAGACACAGGGAAGGATTGCAGTGACCTGATTTTGTTGGCCATGCTGCAAATAACGTAATGTTCCTTCCTGTGTGCCAGAGCAGATGGGTGATGCTGTGGCACATTGGCCCTGATTCAACAAAGCACATAGGCATCTGCTTAACGGGACTTAAGTACGTGCTTAAAGTTGAGCAGATGCTTAAGTCCTTTGCTGAATGTGGGATTGACTTTTGAATCAGGGGCTTTTATTTAGCAGGCATCCCTTCTGAATAGCAACAGATGAACCTCCAGGCAGGGTTTGGCTTGGAGAAGTGCCTCAACGGCTGACTGAATGCCTGAGCCTGAACCCACAGGAATCACTGAGAGTTTTGACATGGACATTAGTGGATGCAGGGTAAGGTCTCTTGTTATTGTTCAAACTGATCGAGCCTCTTGATTTTGCAGTGCTGACCTGGATATCCCCTGAGAACAGCTTTCCCCATGAAATTCCCAGGCCTCTGGTCAGCTTGGAAAATCCTTAAAAATGGCCTTTGTGATGGCTGTGTTTGGGCAATTCCACTGCCAGAACTGAGGATAGTGGAGAGGCCTGGACATCGGAGGTGGGAGAAAGCTGGTGTCCTGTTAGGTTTGCAAAACCTGGTCAGCTGGATGCCAAGTAATGAGGGCCCCATCCTGCAGGGTGTCTAGCACCCTCAGCTCCCATGTAAGTCAGTGAAATGGAATGACTCAGGAAGCACTCAGCACTGGCCTTGCTGCTGTGCTTAGCAATGCTAAGCAGGCAAGGCAGGGCTGAACTGGGCCATGCTAAGCAGTCGCTGACGTTCTGGTCATCCAGGGTGGGGCTAAGTTGCTTGCTGTGTTTCAGGTGGACATAACTCAGATCACGTACACCAAGTTCAATGATCTCCCAAACACTCCTTGGGAAAACAGGTCTCATATTTCCTAAAGATATTTTGAAGGGAACAGACGGAGAGAGAAGTAGGGGAAACAGGGTAGGCAGCCTTTAGCTACCTGTCAGCAACCCCATCAAGCATACCTTACAACAGGACTCCCAATTTTTTCATAGCGTGGACCACAACTTAAAAGAGATTGCTTTGTGGACACCCATCCTGCCTTTCATGGTCTCCTGGACACCTGCCCTCCGTCTGAGCACTGGATAATAATCCTATGCCAACTACAGCCATTGTTTCTATACAAAAGTGATCTTAGGGAAATCTTCAGTGCATTTGTAGCTTCTCTTAGTGCATCTGAGGAGGAGGAGCCAATGCCCCATGGCCAGACATCTCTCTGCAGACCACAGTTTGGGAATGCTCTTTGTTTGTTAGCCCTAGGGTACAATGTCTCTGGCTGTGGGAGTCAGGGAGCTGCTGGATTAGCTAAGCTATCAATTCACTTGGTGAAAAGGAAAGGTATGTGCCAACCCAATGGAGAAAGGGAGTCCATGAACTGGAGCAGAACCCACCTCCCCCTACTCCCCACCATGGAAATCCTCCACAGCCATTAAGATGAATCATCCTTCCAAACCCTACAGCTCTGACTTTCAACCACTTTGTGCCTGTGCAAGGCACTTACATCTGTACAGAGCTCCAGTTCAGTGTTGTTTTAGGCCCCCTTTGCCCAGGCATAAATAATGGCATGAGGTCAAGGCAATGGAGAACTGGGCTCCCTGACTCGTGCTGCGGCAATGGTGAGTGTGTGGTTCACAGACTCCCGTAAATGTTGCTGTGAGGGGCCTCCTAGGGTTGTGAGTTGTATCTTCTTGTCTCTTAAAGCCTACGCTCTTATAGCTGGCTAAAGCAAGGAGCTGTTGAGCCCAGCACAGAAACCATCAATTTAAAAGATCCCAGCTAGATCTAAGAGCAGAGCCAGATGGAGGCATGGATGAAATATGACAGCACATCAGGGAGCTGAGTAGTGGGGAAAATGCTTTAAGCTAGCTAGGCAAAGGCCATGCCCAAAGGCAATTTCAGGTGGACTGAGGATTCCACTTCAGGCCCTTCTCATCCTTTGTGTGAGTGAACTGACAAACTGGAGGAGACCTTTACCTGTCCGCCTCCAGCCCAGACTTTGTTAGCAAGCTCTTTTAATCTCTGGCAACCCCACAGGCAAATCCCCCACTAGGTTTGTATGCTTGCCTTGAAAGGGATTCTGGGTCCATGCACTGGCAGTCAGAGCACCTGGACTTGGTAACAGATTTGGGAGTTTGCAAAAAGCCCAGTGAAGCAAAGGATTTATAGGGTCACTCCAGGAGTCTTTCATCTCGTGTGATGACTGATCTGACAGCACTTAACTCATCTGAGACAGAGTCAAGGGCATTTTCTTAGACCAAAAGATCGGACTTACTTTAATTATGGTCCCCTATGACAGGTCATGCCTTCCAGAGTCTGGGAAATTGATCACTGCAACCATGAGAGAATGCTATAATAAAGCATGTAATTTACTGTCAGCCTAACAAATAAACAAACCATATTGTGAACAGAGCCTTTTTAGCCCTTAGCTGTTAGAGAGATAGAACCTGATCCAGCACTAATTGAGGTTGACGGATGTTTTGTTACTGACTTCAGTGGGAATTGGACCAGGCCCCACCCTTTAAATATCTTTCATACAAACTGTCCTGGGAAACTCTTTATAGAGTTAAAAGATGAAAAAGTGGGGTTTGATGCAGATCCAAAGACCTCTGAGCTTTGGGGTGTCCAAAATCCAATTCCAGACCTAGATCTGAATTTTGAAAGTGGTCCCTATATTTATAGTGGGCTGAACTATAACCCCAGATCAACATCCCCTAACCTCTATTGTAGAGGGATGGTGCTGAATTCTGAGGAAGGGCCTCATCCGAAAAGTTCAGCTGAATTCTAGGGCCATAAATTGAGGATACACAGATATGGTACCTTACCCTAGTGTCTAAGCTTAACGTCTGGCACAAGTGTGGCTGGATCAGATGCAGGAAACCAGAATCCAGACAGGTCTTTTTATTTATAGAGGACATTAAACCTTGAAGGGCTCAAGAGAAGCCTGTCTTGGATGTCTGGCAGCCAGGAAGGGAACTTTATTAACTCTATGTCTCTATGCAGTTCTCCTTGCGCTGTTCAGACCCTGCCTCCCTCCCAATGCGTTCAGACTGGCTTATGGCTGTACTGTGCAACTGAACAGCCAGAATCCCCTTGGGTCAGGATACCTCCCTGGCCAGCCACTCTCCCTCTCTGTTAGACTTTCAGATAGATTGGTGCAGTGGTTGCAAGGCCATCAGGCAGGGACTGCATCCACATCCCTGTCTGTGTGGCACCTAGCACACATTCTACATTAATACCTAATACTTAGCTATTTGTTATTTCTGTCTCGGCAGTGTCCTGCATAAGACACACAGATAAAGACATCTCCAAACCTAGAGGTACTGGGTGTGATCTTTCTCCCTTTTGTACCAGGGTAATTCAAGAGTGGTTCCATTAAAGTCAGTGGAGTAGCATCTCTGTCCAAAGGAAGACTGGTGACAGGAAGGAGGGTCCAGTGGTTAGGGCACTAGCCAGATACCTGGACACAATTCCCTGTCCTACCACAGACTTCCTGTTGGGCAAGTCACGTAGTCTCTTTGGGTCTCCGTTTGCCACCCATAAAACAGGGATAACAACACTGCCCTACCTCACAGGGTGTTGTGAGGATAAATACATTAGAGATTGTGAGATGTCCAGATAACAGGGATGGGGCCCATATAAATGCCATAGATAGAATCAGACCCACTGCATTCTAAAGTCAGTAATGAACCAGCATGTTTATTCATTACTCTGCATAGGGCCAGAGTCACAACTTACAAATGGCCAGCAAGAAATTCCCCTGCTGTACGAGAACTTCCCTCCGGCTAAAGCTGGTGGAGATGGCTCCTGTACTAGCTGCCATGTGGGGTATGTAGGAGACTCTACCCATTGAAGACTCTCCACCAGTGGCATAGTTACATCAGCTCCACAGCTGCTCTGACTCTTGCCAGGGCCTGTGCAGATCAGGACCAGGGGCCTAACCAGATATTCTGGTGCCCACATAAGAGAGATCTCCTTAGCTGAGCTGTTTGGAAAACTTTGCCCTGTGGGCTGGAATCTCTTCTGTGAATGAGCATCAGGGGAAGAGAATCAGGGAGTCAGAATCTTGTATTAAACCAGCTCCCTGCTCAGGGGGTGCACAGTGGTACCTGGGCAACAGTATGGGAACCTCTGCTATGTAGGGAAAGAGCGTGTTAGTGTTGTGCCTGCGCATGTGCACACACACAATCCAGCCATAGGAACCCATCATTCTCAAGGGAAACTATTTGGACTCTAATGGATGCTCTCTGGGCAATTACTCTCAGTACTTGATGGCCTGCTATTGACCCGCCTGCCCTAAAGTTTAATCTCATAGTTTAGCCATGCGGAACTGACAGAGAGCACTGCAGCCAAGCTTTAGTTCAAGGAAGGGAAAGGGGGCCTCATGCTTTTGGAGAAAATGCACCTATTCTATTCTGTTCTATTCAGGTTCTTATACTGTGCACCTCATTGTAGAATCTGAATGCCTTCAAAAGTGGTATCTGAGAGGAAGGATGGTGCAGTGGTTAGAGCACTTGGCTAGGGCTAGGTGACCTGGGTTCAACTTCCTGCTCTGTCATGTACTTCCTGTGTGACCTCTCTGTGCCTCAGTCCCCCATCCGTAAAATGGGGCTAATCTAGCCTGAATGTACCTCACAGGGGTGTTATGAGTATAAATACAGCAACGATTGTGAGCTGCTCAGATGCTTTGGTGACAGGGGCTGTATAAGTACCTCAGACAGCTAGATCGCAGCAATCTGTTGAGTAACCTGACTATCGATATCTGGAGTAACTCTTACCAGACAAGTAATACAGGGAGGCCTCAGCCAAAGCAGAAAACAAATGGTGGGGTGAATTAAACTCTTTTGCAAAAGATGCTTTTGGAGAAAATGCACCTATTCTATTATGTTCTATTCAGGTTCTTATACTGTACACCTCACTGTAGAATCTAAATGCCTTCGAAAGTGGTATCTGAGAGGAAGGATGGTGCAAAAAAAAAGTTTTCATGTCATTCTTGGGTTCACCCATCCCTAATAGCAAGCCAGGTGTGCTCTACTCCAGCTCTGCATGTGTGTGTGTGGGGGGAGGAGGGAGGTTGCTTGCACAGCATCTGCCCACGTTATGTCCGGTTGAATTAGTACTTATCAGTCTCTCGCTTCCCTGAGCAATGAAGCTCTTGAATTCATCCAAGAGCTTAACCCCCTAATTGCCAAAACCAGAGCAAAGGAAAGAGTCTGGCAGCCAGATAGATAAGCCAGGATCCCAGGTGCTTTGTTTATTACAATTATTAATAGTATAGTTGCACTGACAGGCTCCAACGGCGCTCAGGGCCAGATCGTGCTAGGGTAATCCTGTCATGGGTTGTCATTTCAGAGGGGCAGGTTTTAGACATCTTGTGATGTGACTGGCTAACATGATAACTTCAAGAAGGGCTTTATCCCACCTCCCTGTAGCATGCACTCTGTAATATACTGTATAACCGCCCAGGTTAGTGATGTGGTATGTTCCTCTTCTTCCAAATCAGTTTCAGATCAGCAGGATCTGGCCAGAACTAGTGTTAGGAAACCAGAACTGAGGACCCAGTTGTTCAGTCAAATCCTGTATGACAGTGTTGTGCATTGTTCCCACATGCAACTTTCCAGGGATGTTCTGCAATTAATGGTGGACACCGGGAACCAGAGAAGAGTCCAGCAATATAGAGTAGCACTGGGGAAAACCGCCTCTTACCCCTAAATATTTGGCTTAAAGGAGATCAGATGCCGTGGGCTTCCTCTCCAGCTGCCAGAGAACTACTGATCAGTGCCATTGGTTTTGTGGTGACCTTGTCCACAGAGTGGGTTCTGAACGCAGCCGGGTGAGCAAACTTCACAGATACAACAGGACCCAAATGAACTGCATAGAACTATGGTATCCCAGGCTTGTGCACATTTGTGCAGCATGATTATGGCTGGATCCCTAAAGCAGCACCCCAGCTATGTATAGAGAAGGGCAGGTTAGGCTGCTAGAGTGGGACTTGGGAGAACTGGTTCAAGTCCCTGCTCTGCCACAGATGCCCTGTGCGATCTTGAGCAAATCACTAAGTCTCTCTATGCCTTAGCTTCCCACCTGTTCAATGGAGATAATAGTACCTCTTATGGCACAGGGATGTTATGATGATAAATGTATTAAAGATTATGAAATGCCCAGATACTATGGCGAGGCGAGCCATATAAGTCCTATGATAAGAATAAGTCTTGTAGTAAAATTGCCCTACTCTGAATTGTCATGGATTTGAGTTCTAGCCTCAGGTAAATTCCCCCAGGGCTTTGCATTGTGTGCGACTGAGAGGTTTGGATCACAAACTTGCCAGCTTGGGGATGGGAATTGCTCTGCAATGCCACTTGAGAGACCTGCATTTGAATTCTAGCCTTACTCTTCATGCTGGGAGCATGCTTAGGTCCTGGGAGAGATGCCCAGGAGTCTCCTTCCTGTAGAGGCAGCGATGGGAGGAATGTTGACACATATTTGCATGGTTCCATGTAAATTTTTGGGTTAGAGGAAGAAGAGTTTCGTGTAGGCAGCAGAAAAACATCTAAATAGGGTGACCAGATGTCCCGATTTTATAGGGACAGTTCTGATTTTTGGGACTTTTTATTATATAGGCTCCAATTACCCCCCATCCCCTGTCCCAATTTTTCACACTTGCTATCTGATTACCCTACATCTAAATGGTGACATTTCATTGGAGGCTCCTGAGCATGGAAGCACGTGTACCCCTGGCCCGGAGGCAGCCCACAACCAGGACATCAGACGTGCCTGTGCGTTGGCCCGTGATTGGACTGGAACCTGTACCGGAAGCCTCTCTGACTGCCCCCTCATTCCGGAACACACTGTTGCTCCACATTGAGCCAGCTAGCTGCAGCCAATGACTAATGCATGTCATTTTCAAGATGCTGTCTCCACACAGACAAGTACTTCCCGATTGAGGTTTTAATTGTGTGTGATTTTAGCTGAGATGGCGCTAAGTTATTTTCTCTGCCACTTCAGCGATTCTTATGCTTTTACCACAGTAGAAATCACCTGCAACGTATTTTCCAAGAATATAGGGTTAAAAGATTATTCACTGGAGATGCAGCTCATAAAAATCCAAGGCAGATATTTCTTCAATAACCTTTTACATGTCTCTGCTTCTACAGAACCTCACATCCCTGCTTTTTCTCCTCTAAGCCACCAAGATTGGCTCTGGGAAGAATGCAGCCTCTATAGTCTTATGAGACAGCTGTAGCTACTGAGGCAATGTGATCTAGGGGGTCGAGCACATGAGTGCTGATCCCAGCAAGATACTTAAATTTCCTGTGCGTCCATTCCCCCTCTTTAAAATGGGGATGATATTGCTCAACTTACCTTGCAGGGCTTAATGCCTGAAATTCACCCCTGTGCAGAGGGCCCTTACAAGTTCTATGAACCACAGAGGCCCTATTTTGAACCCCAACTCACAAAGCAAAACACAGTCAAGACCACTTCACTGCTCTTGGTTTTGCAAAGAAACCATGAAACCGTGATTTTCAAACACAGCAGTGAAAGGAGAGCACACTAATGACCAAAATCCTGAGAGCCTTACTAAGGCAAACGCCTAGTAACTTCTGTGAGAACTTGTCTGAGTAAAGAACAGGAGAAAGCAGGTTAGAAACCTCAGGGCTTGGCCCTAATTCTTTGTACTACTAAACTCCCAAGCTAGAGTATGTTTATCCCAGATTTGAAGGCCAGAAGGGACCATTCTGAAAATCCAGGCTGAGCTCCTGCATAGCGCAGGCCTGAGAATTCCACCCAGTGATTCCAGCCTCAAACCCAATAACTTGGCAATAAAGACAGGGTAAGAGTGAGAGACTCCACTCTGCAGTGCCAGGGGAAACTCCTGAGTGGACAATCATATATGTCTGATGGAACTCTTTGGGAACTGCAGCTTGAATTACCTGCAGGTTATTGTGGCTTAGAAATCAAAAGCAGCATATTTTCCGAGCATCGGTTACAGGTAAGGCCCTACCAAATTCACAGCCATGAGAAATGCATCACAGATCATGGAATCTGGTCTCCCACTATGAAATCTGGTCTTTCGTGTGCTTTTACCCTATACTATACAGATTTCACAGGGGAGACCAGTGTTTCTCAAACTGTGGATCCTGACCCAAAAGGGAGTAGCTGGGGGGGTCGCAAGGTTATTTTAGGGGGGCCACAGTATTGCCACCCTTACTTCTATGCTGCCTTCAGTGGAGGCAGGAGAGCGGCAGCTGGTGGCCAGACGCTCAGCTCCGAAGGTGGTGCCTTGCCAGCAGCCGGGCAGAAGTAAGGGTGGCAATATTGTACCGTGCCATGCTTACTGCTGTGCTGCTGCCTTCTGAGCTGGGTGGCTGGAGAGTGGCGGTTGCTGACTGAGGGCCTAGCTCTGCAAGCAGCAGCACAGAAGTAAAGGTGGCAATACCATTACATGCCTTTTTCACATCTGCGCTGCTGCTGGCAGCAACTCTGCCTTCAGAGCTGGGCAACCGCCACTCTCTGAAGGCAGCGCCACCGCCAGTAGCAGTGCAGAAGTAAGGGTAGCAGTACCACAGCCCTTTACCATAACCTTGCGACCCCCGCCAACTACTTTTTGGGTCAGGACCCCTACAATGACAACACAGTGAAATTACAGATTTAAATAGCTGAAATCATGAAATGTAGGGTTGACCAAAATGGACCGTCACTTTGGTAGGACCATAGTTATAAGAGGCCCGGAGTTTTTTCCTTCATGAAAGCTACTACACTGGGAGATTTGCTTTTGATCTGTGCTGTCTTCAAGTCAGCAACTGCCACTGAGACTAAACCGGAGAAAAGTTCCAGGTTATAATGACACTACAGCCCAGATTTTCAGAAGAGACCAGTTCCAGGGTAGGCACTGTAGCAGGGTATCTGGCTTCTTTGAGCCCTGCCACTGCCTCCATTTACTCCAAGCTCAAAAGCTTTCCCAGTTCTTAATGAGGGCGCTCCCTTCCTTATAGCCTTCTCTCCATGCTCTCAGTCCTTTGCAACCCTTCTCCACCAGCAGGTTCCTATTCCCTGCAGATCCCAGAGACAAAGCTTATCTCTCAGCAAGCCTCTGCCCCTTCCAAGTACATGTGCCACCTAGAAGCGCCGGAGAATTGCTAACTGCCCTCCTCCCAGCAGGTTTTCTCCCCCAAACTCTCTCTGACTGAACTCAAGCTGTCCTCATATGCCCAACAGACCTGGTTTCTGGTCACCTGGTCACATCACATGACCTTTGGTGTTATTCCCTTCACCTGGAGAGGTGTGCTAAGCTTGGCACAGGTGAGACTGTGCCCCAACTCTCTTAAAGGGACAGGCCTCCCTGTGACAGGCAATAAAATAAGAGGTTAGGTTTTCAGAGCAGCTGCACATCCAAGGCTTGATTTCCGTTTCCTTTCACTCAGCACAGTCATTACATCAGAGTGGCTGGTAAAGGGTTGGGTTGTTTCCCACAATGAGGATATTCATACTTTGTTTTCCTTACTGTTACCAAGCCCCCGGGGAGGAAACTTGCTGGCTAGAACATTTCAAACAGTTTGACATTTTGATTAAAAAAATGTGAAAATAGACTAGCAACATTTCTCGCTGAAAATGTGCTCTGTTTTTCATCCAGTGGCTGGTTGAAAAGCGTCTTTTCTTTTGCTGCTGGACAAACTGATCTACTCAACCAGCGTATGAGATATCGTTGGGTTTAGGAGCGACTGTTGTACCTTCTGCGCTTTGATTTCTGATCTATTAGTCCTGGCTTCAAAAAGAAGGATGAAATTAGCCAGGTTATCTCATGGGGCTCCGAGGCACTACAAGATATAAGAAGATTCCAGGATGGTTAATCTGTGTTTCCCTCTGAAGTCTAGAATGTCTGTTGAATCAGCATGAAGTGATGGAAACAGCTGCAAGCATGGCTGAGAGTTCTTTTTGTTTAGAACATTCCTGGATGATTATCTCTGGGATTCACAGTCTGCGAATACCCAGTTTTAAGTTCTCCACCATTTTGACTTTATAAATTACACCTGTGCAGTGTACAGTTACAATATGTCATACCAAGAGTACTAGACCATTGTGAGATCAGAGGTAACTCAACCAATCATCACCCTTACTCTACAGCCAATTTTCAATTTAGTTCGTTGTATGAGTGAGACTGCACAGAGGGTGGATTATTTGGCCTAGCTGCCACACCAGTGTAATCGCAAGGGCTTTCTGCCACTAGTACAAATAATGAATAACAATGGTGGGGTTTCTTGCATCTTTCTCTGAAGCAGCTGGTGCTGGCCGCTGACAGAAACAGGAGACTGAACAACATGGAGCTCAGGTCTGATCCAGCTTGGCAGTCCTTATGTCCCTATGCAGCAGACCAGCACAACAGCTATGCAGCCCTTAAGCTCTATTTTGAGAGTTAAAAAGGGACTTAAGTGATGCATGAGGCGTCATGCTGCGCAGGAGTGAATTTAACTTGGAGAACAATGTTTATTTATATACTGCCTGATGCAACCTTTCTCTGTACTTTTCTCTCCCCCTCACTTATAGCTGGTGCTCAGGGAAATCCTGGCTACACTAACACAGACTGGGCAATGAGAGCTAATAGTCTAGGAGCTCTAACATCATCTGAAGCATGGTTCATTTTTATTTGGAGACAGAAATCTCTCTATTATTATTTTTTTATTGTTTTAAGGAACTAAACTTGGCTCCATTGGCTACATGCTAGGGGAGAGGAAATAAACTGAAAGGGTTTGGAAAAAGCTATCTGCTGCCCTTTTTCCACCTCAAGGCCCAAGGAGCAATCTCCCTTCCCCTTATGCTTCTCCCCCATGTGGAATAAACTGAATCACTTACCAGCAGTGCCGAGTAAGTTATTGCAGGCCTGTCGCTTGTGCAGGACAGAGTCATAACTCACGCAGGTCCCAGGCGCTCCTGAGTTATAGTGTTTCTTATGCCACTGGTAGAGCTGCTATATGTTACCCCTGGCACCCAGGGTCTCCCAATACATTTTGTTTTAAGCAGGGATCAATAAGCCTTCCTCCCTTGGTGACGACACTGAGAAATATTGGCTGTGTGAAATACAAACAGGCCAGTTCATCCCAAGACCCAAAACTTTCCCCAATCAGTCTCAGCAAACAGATATTTTAAGGGACTGCTATATGCTCTTCTCCTTCTTCTTTCTTTCCCATGTCTCTCTGCTGGGAAAGTACTTACCTGGCTCACCTCCCCCTCTGCTCACCCAACCCCAACCCCAATCCATAACTTTCCCTCCATAGTCAAATCAAATGCTCCCCGGGGCTGGAGTTATAAGTCTAATGAGGGCTTTTGGAAGGCTGTGTGCACTGGGAATGGGGAGCGCTGATTTGGTAGGATGCAGAATCCACTGGAGGGCAGAGCACCACTTGCCACTGTGCCCTGAAAGTTACAGCGCGCCGAGGAGGCTGGGTTTAAGTGACAGAAGGAGAAACCATGCTGTTCATGGAAATGGAGAGGGAGAGATCAGAGCTATCCGAATGGACCCTTCTTCCTGTGAGAGTCACACAAGGGGCTGTGCCTGGAGCCTTCCAGTCCTCAAAGGGGGAGCAAAGCTATGGTATGAAAAGAAGCAAAATTCATACCTCAAACCAAACCAGGGTCCCATTGCACTAGGCGCTGTCCATACACATAGCATGTGGGTGTAACAGACAACAGGAAGCTGTGGGGGGTGGGGAGGAGGAGTAAGAAGGAAACAATATGTCCTCAAATAGCACTTATGTGGTATGTCATAGTGCCACCTACCCAGTCTGACTTTAAGCTAGCTGCTGCCTGCTGGCCTGTCTCCCCAGCCCACCCACGAGGACTCTGCCACACCTTTTTCCAGGCCCCCACTTTTATTCTCTGAACAGAATATCACACAGTTCTTCATTGCACTCTGGGCTACAGCTCTCATTGGAGCCTCTCTCTTGCTTTGCCTCTCTCTGTCCCTTCTGCCACTCCCTCTGAACTGAGGTCTCACTGGACCCCTTTGCAGATGGGTCTCATCAACTCAGAGTTGGCTGGCCCCAGACCCTCTGACCCTTAAAGGGGCAGGCCAGCCTGCTAGATGGTGTATAGGATTGGTGGAGGCATACTGCATGATGGTGCGTTTCACCCCGGTGGGCACAGAGGCAAACAAGGCTAGCCATCAGCAGAGCTTCTGGGTTTGGAGGTTATTGATTTCATTTTTCAGAGTTTATTTTTGAGTTTTACATAGATGGCCAGAAATCAGGGGGCTTTCAGTGGCTTCTCTTTGTAATGCTGCCTAGTTTCAAACAGCACGATGTTAAAGTGCATTAAAGGTTCCCTATTGCACACCAGCAAGGTCTAAATGGACCAATTAATACGCAGCATGTTACTGCACTTTAAAAAACACATCCCAATCGTGTGCACTACTGCTCCGTATAGAGAAGTCCTCAATATAAGTAGCAATTTCCTGTGTTTTTCAGATGTTTATTGGGGGGCAGGAGGTTAATCAGGGAATTTTATCAGGTAAAATCTAAAATCAGAAGCCCAGTATCATGTTCAGCCCTGTGCTTCAAGAATGCTGAGACCAGTCACTTGCTAACATTAGATTTAGATATGATGTGATCTCAGTGGGCCAAACTGAGCTGTTAGTTAAACCTATTGGATTCAATGAGGGCAGGTGTAAGGGAAGGAAGCAGCAGGCCCTGCGAGTGTCTTTCAAGATGATAGGCACTATTAGTGTTTATTGGCTGAACGCTGTCTGTGTGCAGCAGACACATGGATTTCACTGGCTAGATGACACAGGCCTAGGGTGACCAGGTGTCCGGTTTTCAATTAGAACACCTGGTCAAAGACAGACTCTGGCGGCTTTGGTCAGCACCGGCAACTGGGACATTAAAGGTCTGGTTGGCAGTGCTGCGGCACTAAGGTAGGCTAGTCCCTAACTGTCTTGGCACTGCGCTGTGCCCCAGAAGTGGCCAGCAGGTCTGGCTTCTAGGCGGGGGGGCCACGGGGCTCCGCACGCTGTCCCTGCCCCGAGCACCAGATCCGCACTCCCATTGGCCTACTAGCATGGAACCTGCTGACTGCTTCTGGGGTGCATGCAGTATGGTGCCAGGGCAGGCAGGAAGCCTGCCTTATCCCACCCGCTGTGCAGCTGACCGGGAGCCACAGGAGGTAAGCCCACACCCCAACACTGAGCTCCATACCCCTGAGACCCCCCCAACCTGTAGCCCCCTCCTGTACCCCAAAGCCCTCATCCCCTGTCCCAGCCCAAAGCCTGCCCCTCCAGCCCAGAACCCTCACAGCCCCCGCATCCCAACCCCCTGCCCCAGCCCAGAGCCCCTTCCTGCACCCCCACCTAGCTAGGGTGTTCAGTTTTGTGCCATTAGAAAGTTGGTCACCCTAGACAGGCCCTCATGTGCAGATATGTAGTGCACCAGGAGACCAAGAATCAGAAAGTCCAGACTCCAGATTGCACAGGGTATATTGATATTCTTGTGCATATAGGTGGATTGAAAGGCATCATGGGAGAAATGTATCTCAAGGAGGGACAGGGTGTAATTGGAGGGAGCACATTGCACTGGCAGAAGTCAGCAGTGCTCTTCAGATGCCTGGGCATCCCCAGGCGGAGAAAAGGTGAGCATAAGGTCTAAGCACATAGGAAGAAGAAGTGAGTACATCCATTGGTGCTGGGATTAAGGAGAAAGAGGGACAGGATAAATGAAGCTCTCCTGATACCCAGGGACACTTTTTAAGTACCGACTGGGCCAGATCCTCAGCTGTGTAAATCAGTGTAGCTCCATAGAGGTTAAGAGGGCTAGGCCAGTTTAAACACCTGGTCCACTTCCAACTTCTTCTAGGCACTAGGTGAGTTTCAAAGTCTGCCTGCAACAGGAGGGAAGTTTGCCCTGAACAAGCCCTGAGGGAGATGGAGCCCTCTGTTACATGAAGTAAGCAACACAAAGGTGGGGGCATTTTCCCTCTGTCCATCTTCCTTTGTCCAAGGCTGTATGTGTTGCTCAATAAAAAGTAGCCTTTGCCTTATGCACAGAGTTACTCTCAGTCTTAGCACCCTACCCATGTTGGAAATCCATTGCTTGAGTAAGAAAGATGCTGTATCAAACAGATTAATACACTGTTACATCATATTAGCCGGAGTAAGCCACCTGTTGCTTTGAGACTGTCTCTTTGGAGAAAATGTTCTACCTCTTATCTCAAGGAGTGAAATAAATGGAAAGGGCGAATGCTCAGTGATTTGAGCTTTGGCCTGCTAAACCCAGGGTTTGTGAGTTCAATCCTTGAGAGGGCCATTTAGAGATCTGGGGCAAAAATCTGTCTGGGCATTGGTCCTGCTTTGAGCAGGGGCTTGGACTAGATGATCTCCGGAGGTCCCTTCCAACCCTGATATTCTATGGTATGGAATTTAGATGGAGTCTCCCATGTTGTATTTTCTGGCCTGCAATGCGGGATGCTGGAATTGGGATTTGTGCAGAAGGGGAAATTGATCTGCGTAGCTATAGCTGAGTAGCTATTAGTGACTTCGTTCATAACAGAGTGTCCGTATGAAGGAGTTATAGCGGCATGGCTATAGCATAATAATTATACTGGTCAATTTCGCCAGGTATACAAGCCCTATATTGTTTGATAACCCCAATGAGTTTGTCACAGTGAGCAAAATTAGAGAGGTAAACTCTGACCATCTAAATAGCCCAGGGGATGGACATCCAAAATCTTTGGATACTTGGACCTTGGGAGAAACAAAATTTTTGCTGCTATTCAAATTTCAGATAATAGGAGAGGAACCAAAATCTGTTCCTCTCTCATTATCTGATGCTGTGGCTCAGCAGCTGCAGTAAAGAGACAGGTCAGGTGGGGATGGGGATTGTTCCTCTAGTTACTTTATTTCTGCACTTTGTGGCTGTTTTACAGCAACCATAAAAGCTGATAATAAATCAGGGCCGATACTATAAAATAGAGGAACAACCATGGTTAGAGGAGACCTAAAAAGATCGAATTCCCTCTGCCAATGCAAGAAAAGTAGTTTGTTTCCCGCCTCCCCTGTCAGTTTTCTTTATAGCCGCCCTGGGAGAGAAGTTACAGGAGTGAAGTGAAGCTGATGGAGTCCCTCATTACATGAACACATGGGCTGTGTGCACACTGAATACTGTGTCTAGTTTTTACAGGAAGAGCTTTGCATTGCAGAAGTTTTATATTGCTCTCTCTCTTCCCCTTACACCCTCATATCAAATTTACAGGCAGGCATTTGGTGCAGGGGGAAATAAACTCCTTAAAGAGCATGATGTTTGTGGGTTTTAAAAAACAATTGATTACAATGCCTAATGTATTCAGAGCTCCTTTAAGCTTTAAGACAGTGTCATAAACAGATAGCTAAGGGTTAATGTTCTTTTACCTGTAAAGGGTTAACACAGGGAACCAAACACCTGACCAGAGGACCAATCAGGAAACAAGACTTTTTCAAATCTGGGTGGAGGGAAGTTTTGGGTGTGAGTTCTTTGTTCTTTGTCTTGGTTTGGTGACCCTCTCGGCTATG
Source organism: Gopherus flavomarginatus (assembly GCF_025201925.1). Lineage (NCBI taxonomy): Eukaryota > Metazoa > Chordata > Testudines > Testudinidae > Gopherus > Gopherus flavomarginatus. The sequence continues at coordinate 15,639,318 of NC_066621.1, read as the reverse complement.
AGAGTGATTTTTCTATCTCCTGGCTTTCTAATCTTCTGTTTCCAAGTTGTAAGTACAAGGATAGTAAGACAATAGGTTTATATTGTTTTTTTGTATTTACATGTGTGTAGTTGCTGGAATGTGTTAAATTGTATTCTTTTTGGAATAAGGCTGTTTATTCACTTTTTTTCTTAAGCAATTGACCCTGTATATTGTCACCTTTATACAGAGCCTATTTTTAATGTCTTTTTCTTTCTTTTTTATATAAAGCTTTCTTTTTAAGACCTGATGGAGTTTTTCTTTAGTGGGGACTCCAGGGAATTGAGTCTGCAGCTCCCTAGGGAATTGGTGGGAGGAAGAAGTCAGGGGGGAAATCTCTTTGTGTTAGATTTACTAAGCCTGACTTTGCATACCCTCTGGGTGAGGGGGAAGAGAGATTAGATCTCTCGGTACTTGTGTTTCCAGGACTGGAAGCAGGGAATCTCCTAGGGTCGTCCAGGGAGGGGAGCCTGGGAGGAAGTAACAAGGAAACAAGGGGAGCGGGTTATTTCCCTTTGTTGTAAGACTCAAGGCATCTGAGTCTGGGGGTCCCCCAGGGAAGGTTTTGGGGAGACCACAGTGAGCTAGGCACTGTATAATTCCTAGCTGGTGGCAGCAATTACCAGGTCCAAGCTGGTAACTAAGCTTGGAGGTTTTCATGCTAACACCCATATTTTGTACGCTAAGGTCCAGATCTGGGAAGAAATGTTATGACACAGTCAGGGTTTTTTTTTACTGCCAGTCAAAAATTCAATTTACAGGCTGCAGTGTCATCCAGTGGTGATCAAACATGTTGCATTCTTTAGTGGATGCTGATCATTAACTCATTTTCTGTATGTGTGTTTTAGTTTCAGTTAGGAGCTGAGCCAAAATCCACTGAAGTTCGTGGGAGTCTTTCCATCACGCCCTGGGAAGGTGACATGAATGTACTTAATCAAATAGTAATTTGTGGTTGTAAGGGGACTGCTTTCTTGATATGTGTTCTATACACAAAGAGCACCCACATGCTTTTGCTCTAACTTTTGTTTTAGATCAAGGGCAAGCAACAAGATAAGAAAGAACAAAAGTAAAGTCTCTATCACCTGCTCTACACAAGCCATTTTTTGGAAATCTCCAACCAATGCTCTACCACTGGTATCAGCAACAGCACGAGCACAAGTGTTAGACAATATAGCAGTAACCTCCTGTCCCTTGTCCCATCTACAGTACCTATCCCACCATTTTCATCAGCAGGGGAGCTGCACCAATGGCAGTGAAATACTAGGAAATGTTCCGCAGAATAGCTGATGTAGACACAGCCTATAGGAGAGCATAGTGTGTGTCTCCTCTGTAACATTCTATGCCTGAACTGAATATAAAATGGCAGCTGCTTCCACAAGAGAGCAGCCCTGTAAAATGTAAGCGGAACAACAAGCGAAGAAAGTAAAGATCCTATGAGAGAGCAGTGTGTGTGTTTGTGTGTGTGTGTGTGTCCTCTGTAACAGTCTGCTTGAACCGCAAACAAAATGGCCACTATTCTCGGCTGACAGCAAGATCCTTCAGAGATTTAAAGATGTCATAGAGAAAGCAACATACGCCTCATCCCATCTTTACTTTGTTTATTTCCCCCATGGTTCTGGATTTATGTAGTCTGTTTCAAGGCACTGGGTGTCCAATACAACTTCTCCTCACTGGTGAGGAATCTTTGCTTGCAGTTCACAGGCACATCCAGAAAATAGCAATGAGCCTAAACTATGAGGTTCAAATCTCACCTAGGTCAGAATCTCACTGAAAGCTTAAAGGGGGAGGAGAGCTCGGATCTGAGACTGTCATTCCAGTGCATCTCTCTCAGGCATCATTGGGTATGTTGCCTATCTCCTGTGTTACCAGGAATGGAATCAGTACCAGGGTGAATAACAGTTCCTTTAATCTCTGTTCCAGCCAGGAAGAAGGAGCTTAGGATGTGCTTTTCTGTGCTTCACCCCATTCCCTCCTGTATTTTTCCATTTGCTGTGCTGCCATCTTTTTAAATTAAGAGAGATACACAGCAAACCCTCTTCTCATCTTATTCACACACCACAGCCTGCAAACACCCCAGAGATCTGCCCTCGGTCACACTACACAAAGCTTCCTCAGCTCTGTAGCTATCAGCCTCCTCCGCCCTCTCCCCCTGGGATGGAGCCAGCGCCTGGTGTCTCTCTACACCATGCTCATCTTTCACTTTGTGCTGTATCAACCTGTTGAGGAGATAAAGACTGGAGCAAGATGTGCAGAAAGCAACACAAGGTGTCCAGGGCAGGGAGGGGGAACAGGGGCCCAGCTCCATTTGATTCCTCCTGTTTGTGGTTTTAGTGTTCTCTGCCTCAGAGCTATTGCTCAAAAAAAGATTTAGAATGAAAGAGAGTGAGCGGTGTTTACTGGCATTTTTGTATTTGTCTGGGTTACCATGACAATACACACCACCTTCTTTCTCCCTGTGTGCCATGCACACCACACACTCTCACACAACCCAGGCCTTCCCTCTCCACTTCCTTCATCTTTTCATTTCCATTTGAAAGGCAGGTTTCTCAGGCCTCCAGGCTTTGTTTGCTCCTAACAAGCAATAACGGGCTGGCTGCTTTTAGTGTCTGCACTGGCGGTTGAACAGTGATTGGTATAAAACTACAGAGGGGAAAGCTGCAGTTACGAGATGTAGCTTTTATTTGTTTTTCTATTATTGTACCATTTATGTCCCCCTCTTCTTTGCTCATCATCGTTGCAGTGAGCACAAGGGCTGCCGGCTGCTATGGGTCACAGAAGGGCCACTGATTGCTGGGATTTTGGAAAACATCATCTCCTTTCACCGACACAGGCTCCAACTAAGTAATTAATTCCTATTATTTGTAATGCATAAGAGCCTAGAACCTCCAGCCAAGATCTGAGCCCCACTGTGCGAGGTGCTGTACATGCACAGACTAAGAAACGGTCTTGTCCTAGAGAGCTTCCTGTCTTAAACAAAACAGGCAAAGAGTGAGAGGAAAAAATTATTTTTCCCATTTTACAGATAGGTGAACTTAGGTGCAGAGAGACTAAGGGCCATTTTGAAAAAGAGCCCACCAGGTTGGGTGCAAATTGGGCATTGAGCGTTTTTGAAACCCTGCCCATAAGTCTGTACACACCTCGCACACTGGAGTCCTAGTTCATGGCTGGAACTCCTAGGTGCTACCACAATACACATATGTAAATAGTGTGTCACAATGGGAGCTACCGAGCTCCTCTGAAAATGTGGCCTTAACTGTGAGGGCTGAGTATTTGAAAATCTGGCTCGAAGTGACTCACCTATGATCATACACAAAGTCTGTGCCAGAGCCAGGAGTGATTCCACATATCCTGGGACCAGTTCAGTGCCTTCATCATAAGACCAGCCTTCCTCATAAGGAAACAGAAGAGTTTCCTTGATCCAGACACCTCTGATCCTGGGTAGGTGTTTGAAACCTGACGCTGGATCTGGTTCTGAATTTTGCCCATCATCTCCATAACTGGGACAAACCAAAACCCTGCATCTAAACTGCTATGAGCTGTGTGGGAAGTGTCTTAGAAAGAAATCTGGATACAAATTTCAAGACTATCCCAGCTCATAATATTATCCACCTGATGGATCTTTACCAGTATGACCCATCCATTCCTCTCCACCATAGAACTGGCCCAAGTGACATAGAGACTGGGATTTCTTTCTGTCAATGAGTCTTGTTCAATGTCACAAGCTGGACCTTGCCATGCAGAAGCCAGATCCTGCTCCGTTGGCCTAAACTCCCTTGGTGAGAGCAGAGTGTTGTGCATGTATGAAAAAGTCCAAGTGCCCTGGGAGAAATGCAAAAACCCAGCACTGTATTTCCAACACAGTCAACTTCCATTCAGCCAGGCATGTGTGTGGTATGCTAAGGAGGACGTGCGTGCACTGTCTATTGCCTGGTGTAGCCAAAGGATTAAAACTGGGGTGGCAGGCACTGGTCATTAAAAACTGGGGGGGAAACCTGCTCTCTCGATGAGTGAAATCAGTCTGGCAGACCCAGTGTTCTGCCTCCTTTCCAGCAGAGAAGGTTAGTAACGATCCCCCAGCCTTGCTTCTGTCTGACCCTGCAGCTGCTGCCTTCTTAACCGAAACAGATCCCTCATTAATCATCACCCATGGCTCTTGCTATAGCTACCCCTAGCCTCAGTAATCCCATTAGCTTTCCCTTCCTGGCTTCCTCCATGGCCCCTTATCAGAGGCTTTTCAGAAACCCAGTCAGGGCTGCCGTCCCCCTCCACTTCTCTTCATCTCCAGAAAAGCCATGAGGCGAGCACACGGCTTTTTTTTTAATTGGAATCTCTGCTGAATCTGCTAATTAAGTTCTTTGCCGGCAACTAATATTCTGCTGTTAATTCTTCCGCAGAATGATTCCTCCAGCAGTCACAGAGGTTATGTTAACTGGCATCCCTCCATGGCTCCTTTATTAAAAAAAAAAAAGAAAAGAAGGGCCCTTTCTAATCACTAGGAATGACTCATCTATTAGCAGCCAACATTCTGTGCCTTGCTGATGCTGCTTTGGTGCTCGACAAGCTCAGGCTGAGGAAGCAGTGATCATCCTCAGCACCTTTTGACTTGAGCAAGAATGGAGGCTGCTCAGTACCTCACAGGATCAGGCCCCCAGGATTTAAAGACATGGTGTTCAAAAATGCTAGCTAACACACTTGAAAAGGCAGTGCAGTCTTCCACATGTGCGAAACTAGTTCTATCTTCGGGTAGGTCTACACAGCAAAAGAAGATCTGATTTCAAGCAGCAGTGTGATTGCGCTATTTGTAATCTAGTTCAGTGCTTCTCAGGCTATCTGATGTGGGGGACAGGCAATTTTTTTTTCCAATGTGCCAGGGACCGGTGCCATATTATTATCCTATTCAATGCTCTTACGAGGAAACTCGCCATGGACCTGCAGCTGGTAGCTCACGGACCGGCACTGGTCCACAGACCACCACTTTGAGAAGCACTGATCTAGTTAGCTTGGGTACTGATAGCAGTGAAACTGCAACATAACAGACTTCAGCATGGATTAACCACCTGAGTAATTACTCAGGGACTCAGGATGGGGTAGTAAAGTATGCACTGAAGCTCATCTTGCAGAGCTTCATTGCTACTGGTACTTGCACTAGCTATATAAAAGATAGCTCAGGTATGTCTACACCCACGCATGTGATTGCAGTGTAGCCATCCTCCTGTGAACACAAGGCAGTGTGTAGTTTTCACCCTAGATTCCCCCATGACCTTTACCTTGACCTGCTAACATCTGTCAAAACTACATGCCTCCTTGTTAATTACCACGTTGGCATGGAGGGTATGGTAGAGCTGTGTGGGGAGTGTGGGACTGGAATAGAAGGGGGAGATGAGGGTTGGTATACTGAGGCATCAGGCATGTCTGCAAAGCAGAATTAGACTAGCTGAAGGACAAGACTCAGGAGCATCAGCAGAACTGTCCATTGGAGCCTGGGACTGGAAGATCAAGGCTACTCTGCAGAGCTCTTTGGGAAGCCTACCACGGGAATAGCAGGGTCTGCTGAAGTACATAACTGAGGTATATATGCAAAGCAAGTGTGCAAGTACAGCAGTGCAAATGCAGGGTTATTTCAGGAGCAGGATACATCAGCAAAGAGCTGTGTACGCTTGCACAGCCTCCACCTGCTCTGTCCTATCAGCCTCTAAGCAGCACCAAATTCACCCCCAAAATTGGGGAGGTGACCAGGGGGCATGGTTATGTAGAAGAAAGAGGAGGAAGGAACTCCCCACAGCACGGAACAGATTCCCCTGGTTCTCAGCTCAGAGTTCAGGCAAGTCCATCCCCATCATTCACTGCAACCCAGGGAGAGAATTCTTGACCTGGATGGAAATTCCATGGCAGCTCTCACCCCCATCACCCTTGGCTCGTTGTCAGGCTAGCTCCCAGCCTTCAGCTATTTAAAGTAGCTCCTGGAGGAAATAAATAAATAAGTGACAGAATAAATAGCTTTCCCTGGCCTTCAGAGCAGCTGGATTCAGCCACTGAGTCTGGAGGAGGGCAGGGGTAGGGTATTTCTAGTCAAAGGACCCACTGCAAATGAAACCTGATGATATATTTCTGGGGCAAGAACATCATCTGTGAGGAGACAAAGCAAATCTGGCACCTCCCAGTGTTCCCTGGTAGCAAATGGGGGAGGGCAGGGGCACAGAGACATCATGCTGCAAAGTCACTGCTGGTATCTCCCAGTCACTTCCCTCCATGGTTTAAAAGCTCCAATTCAAACCCCCAGTGAGTGCCCTCGAACAGAAGACCCTTCCCTCTCTCTGCAATGCCAATAATAACCCTCTGTTGTTGGGACTGGGAGACACTGGGTGAAGGGAAGAAGGAAGAGGCATACTATAGGAAGGAATACACCTGGGATCCCACCTACATTGATCACTTATCCCCGGAGGAGCGTGAGAGTCTGTAATGGACCCATGTGCCCCCTTTTCATGGAAATGGAGCCCAGGATGCAATGTGTTGGTAGAGGTCAATAAGGAAGCTTCCAGCTAGTTATTACCATATTGGACCTGGACCCAAAGCCAAAAATTAAGGATAAAGACGATATAGATACAGAGCTGGATTCTCCACTTTCTTGTGTGGTTACACTTGCATCTTGTGAGCTCATTTGTGCCTGAGCAGAGCGAGCGTACAATTCCACCAGATTGGAAGTGTGTCACTCTACAGGTGTGAGTGAAAAAGTGAGGCAGGTGAGAGTTGGGCCCATTGGTTATATAGCTACAGATCTATTTATATTCCAAATCAGTGCTTGGCTCTATCACTCTGCTCCATTACTCCGACTTCTGCATCATGCTGACAGCATGATGGACCTTCATGCTGCACTGCTAGTGGCCCCTGGCATTGGGCTAAGATCAGAGAGGCTGATCACTTGCACACAGCTTGAACATTCAAAAGCTCTGAGGTTTTTTTTACCCTCTTTTCTCTTGCTTTCTATTTTTACAAATAATACCTGGTTTCAAACTGAATAGAATACCAAGTGTGCAATTAAATTCCCGGGTGCCAGCACTGCCTTTGAGGAGTGCCTCGACACAACCCTTCCTGTAGGCTGATGCCAAAGCATAGCCCATGACTGAATCAGAGCCTGGGGTAGGCAAAGGAGCTGGTAATGGAGCCTGATCCTGTTCCCACTGAAATCAATGCAAAACTCCCATGCAATTTCAATGCGAGTCAGGATTGAACCCAGGCCCCAGCTCTTGATTCCCTCAGGGAGCTGGGCTCACCCCACATTTATTTGATCTAAATTTTCATTAGTGCAAACTGGACCTTCATGGAAACAGGATGCTCTCCTCATGTTATTATGTGCATTGGCCAAACCCATAATTTTCTAAGTGGCAAAACCATGAACGCTCTTCTCATCCCTAGAAGGATTCCTTTCAGGTTAGATCTGAGGCACATGGGTAAGGGGTATCTTGGGAGAAGCTTGCCTTGATTCTGGCTGTCATATACTCTGTCTTAAACAGAACAGCTGCCACACACACACACACACACACACACACACACACACAGATTGAGCTCCAGCTTTGTCAGTCTTATTTATCATGGGCCACACCTTGTCTGAAACTTTATACAATGCAGAGCTCCAAGCGCTAGTCAGCACCCACAACTGAGGCCAGATTTTCAAAGGTGCTGGGCACCCACGTGCACAGCTCTTCTGAAAATCTGGCCAATTGTTTTGATGTCTACAGGGGTTTGTATCGGCCTAGATCTGCCTATAGGCGCAAAACTTTTAGAGGGCTTTGCCTGGCAGGAATAGTGAATGAGAGCCATTGAACAAAATGCTGGGAAAGCTCTTTTGAAAATTCAGGCCACAATGTCTGAATAATATACAAGTCTACTTTTAGGTATTCTTGCCAGCAAATTAAAAAAGCATGGATTGGATGAATGGACTATAAGGTGGATAGAAAGCTGGCTATATTGCTGGGCTAAAAGGGTAGTAATCAACGGCTTAATGTCTAGTTGGCAGCTGGTATCAAGCGGAGTGCCCCAGGGATCGGTCCTGGGGCCGGTTTTGTTCAACATCTTTATTCATGATCTGGATAAAGGGATTAATTACACCCCCAGCAAGTTTGCAGATGACACTAAGCTGGGGGGAGAGGTAGATAAGATGGAAGGTAGGGATAGGGTCCAGAGTTACCTAGACAAATTGGAGGATTGGGCCAAAAGAAATCTGATGAGGTTCAACAAGGACAAGTGCAAAGTCCTGCACTTAGGACGGAAGAATCCCACACACTGCTACAGGTTGGCGACCAGCTGGCTAAGCAGCAGTTCTGCAGAAAAGGACCTGGGGATTACAGTGAATGAGAAGCTGGATATGAGTCAGCAGTGTTCCCTTGTTGCCAAGAAGGCTAATGGTATATTGGGCTGCATTTTTAGAAGCATTGCTAGCAGATTGAAGGAAGTGATTATTTCCCTCTATTCAGCACTGGTGAGGCAACATCTGGAGTATTGTCCAGTTTTGGACCCCCAACTACAGAAAGGATGTGGACAAATTGGAAAGAGTCCAGTGGAGAGCAATGGAAATTATTTGGGTGGCTGGGGCACATGACTTATGAGGAGATGTTGAGGGAACTGGGCTTGTTTAGTCTGCAGAAGAGAAGAGTGAGGGGAGATTTGATAGCAGCCTTCAGCTACCTGAAGAGGGGTTCCAAAGAAGATGGATGCAGGCTGTTCTCAGTGGTGGCAGATGACAGAACAAAGAGCAATGGTCTCAAGTTGCAGTGCGGGAAGTTTAGGTTGGATATTAGGAAACACTATTTCACTAGGAGGGTGGTGAAGCACTGGAATGGGTTACCTAGGGAGGTGGTGGAAACTCCATCCTTAGAGGTTTTAAAGGCCCGGCTTGACAAAGCCCTAGCTGGGATGATTTAGTTGGGATTGGTCCTGCTTTGAGCAGGGAGTTGGACTAGATGACCTCCTGAGGTCTCTTCCAACCCTAATCTTCTATGATTCTATGAGTGTCCATACAAACCCTAAATTGGTTCAATAAAAGATATTACCTCAGCCACCTTGTCTCTTCCAGATGATACTTAATTCACTTTTAAAAACTATTAAGTGTGTGTAATGCAGAGCCTGAACCATTCAAGGGTGTCTCTCTGCCGCTCTAGCTATAAAATACAAAAGGGGAGTCTGTGGTGATTTCTAGTTGTGGGTGGTTGGAAACTTCTCTGCAAAGCATAAAACTGAATGACAAGTGCCACTTATAGAGATGTAAAGGACCCAAACCTTTATCAATGTATCAAACTTCTCATCAGCTTCCAACCTCCTCTTTCTTTATTTGAGACATTTCAGTAATTGCTCCTAAATCTAATCACTAAGTCTTTTTGATGTCTTCTCTGTCACTGTTATGTAAACCCTGCTATAACTATGCTGTATATTTTATGGATTGTGTGTTTGCCAAGGTCCCTTAGTGTGTGAGAACTAAAGCAGTACCTTTGATTACAGGATCAAAAAAAATCTCAGGAAATATAAGGACAAAACAAACAAAGAGAATCTCAATGAAAACAGAGAGCGTGTGGTTACAGTGATTTGGTTATACGGATAGATGCAAATATTAAAGTTCTGAATTAGCATAGAGAGAATTCCCAGTGTCCAAGAAGAAGCCAAGCTACATTAGACATAAGAGGACATGATGTATATGGGCAAAGGATGGCCAGGACCAAAAGATCAGAGCTAATTTTTACCTAAGTTACTTTGGTAAATGTTTACATATTAAAATGTCCTGGATGCAAATCCTCAGCTGATGTAAATCAATGTAGTTCTACTGACTTCAACAGATCTTCACTGATGTACAGTCTCAGAAGATCTGTACTTTTGTCCTTGTTCAATACTTAGGACCAGATCCTCTGCTGCAGTGGAGAAGTGCATAATGCAGGTCGGGCATGTACAAAGGTGGCTAAAGCTCACCTCAACTCCTCTGCATCAGGCTGGTCCCAGCATAAGTTAGACCAGACTCAAGCCTGCTCTAAATCACACATGGGTTGTTATGGGTCCCTAGCAGTCAATATGGCAGCTGGGGATTGTCAGAGATCAGGGAAGCCTTAGCCACACACCTTTTCCCTGTGTGCCACCCCTAAGCCTGTAGCTGGGTGGCATAAGAGCTGCTATACTGCTCTATGCCACTGGAGATTTCCTTTTACACTGGGAAGTCTTCCTGCTGGATGGCTAACTCTACCTTTAAAGTGGCTTTGGCACTGTAAAGGGACCACAAAATGAGTGCAAACAGCCCCTGAGAATACCTCCTGTGCTCTGGGGCCTCTCTAGAGAGGGCAAAGGTGGCTTACGGGATCTACACTGGCCCTGCTCCCAAACCCAAGCACAGGGGACACACAGGGGGCATGTCAGGGGCATGGCCAGAGTCCACTGCACTACAACAATTCTGTTTCCATGGCCCATAGGGAGCCATGGGAAACAGAGTAATTTAGAGAAGCCCAGAGGTTGTTCTTATTTACATCTATAGCTGGGCATGTCCTGGCATGGCCCCACAGTGTGCGGAGCTCAAAGGTAGCTAAAGCCACCTTAAAACCCACCCACACATGGACCCCTCATCCCTCTCCTAAGCATAGGAATGGAGGAGTTGAGAATAAAGCCAACTGAGTTCGTTCCAGCTGTGCCCCCAAGACCTGATCCAAAACCTATTGAAGCCAGTTGAAAGACTGCAATGGGTCATGGGAATATTTAAACAGGCATTGCATTGGCAGTGAGAGCCCATTAGAACAGGTGAGAGGCCCCAGCCTTGAAGTCTGACCTTCCCCAGAAGCCAATGGAGTTCAAAGCTAGGGTTTAGATGCAGCTCATTATAGAGAAAGGGTTACGCTGTGAAATCCTGACCCAGATCTCAATCTTTCCACAGTTCCAGGGCACTTGGACTCATTGCTCTTCAGGCTCATCTCTAATTAGAAGGGACTTTGCTGAACTTATTCTATCACTTTGAGCAGCCTTTGTTTTCCTGGGAATTCCCATCTGAGCTTTCTTCCACCAGATTGTGATCTGCCTGGTTATTCCGGGAGATCAGATCAACTGGACCCCTCCTGATTGTTACTGACAGGCCTGAATCTTACCTGCCTTCCAAAGCTGAAATCAAAGCACCTGAGCTTAGGGCTTGTCTACAACAGGGGTTTTTACACTTGTGCAGCTACAATCGTGAAACCCTAGCATAGATGCAAAGCACTGGATCACAGCAGGGTTCATATCAGCACAGCTTATTTCAGTGTAGCAACCCCAGAGCAAATATCCCTAATACACACACACACGCCCTGAGACTGCAGAGAAGACATCACAGACTCATGCTGCCTTGACAACTGCGTGTGCAGGGGAGGGAAGCAGGAAGTCAGTCCTTTTGCTTAAGTTGGAGGAGATGTAGACTTGGCTTGCACCCTCTGAGAGACGGGCTGTGACAAACTGGGAAAGTTCTTAATGTTTTCTCTGAGTACTGTGTTGGTGCCTCAGTGTCCCCATGGCAGTTCTTAAGTATCTGGCAGAGCAAAGGGCCAGTGCACCTAAATGCCTGGCACTCTGTCTCCTAGCAACTGATGGCCTGGGCCCCTCCTCTGCAAAGGTGCCAGCTGAAGGTGTTGGAGACAAAGGGATCAGGTGACCTCCTGGCCCGGGAAAGGGGCTGAGGAGAGAGGAGGGGCTGGGAGGGGTGGTTAGTCTGGAGCTGGCTGGGGTCAAGGGTGGAGGGCAGACCTGGGGGTCTGGCTCACTGCCCCCCAGAATGGACCCAGCCAAGGGGTCCGGTTCTCTGTACCTACAAGCTCTGTTTTAAACCCTGTTCCTGTCATCGAATAAACCTCTGTGTTACTGGCTGGCTGAGAGTCACGTCTGACTGCAAAGTGGGGGTGCAGAACCCGGTGGCTTCCCCAGGACCCCGCTGGGGTGGACTCGCTGTGGGAAGCGCACGGAGGGGCAGAGGATGCTGAATGCTCCAAGGAGAGACCCAGGAGGTGAAGCCGTGGGAGCTTCTTGCCCTGAACAAGTCTGCTCCAAGGGAGAGGAGGCTCCCCAAAGTCCTGCCTGGCTTGGTGGGGAGCAGTTCCAGAGCATCACCCGGGGACTCCGTGACACGGGCCATCCCTATCGATGGCTGATGGAATCCATTTTTGTGTGCAGGGTTCAGTTTCTCACCTTGTCTGTTTACGCTACTGAAAGCCAATATAAATAGGCTGCTGTTCTCATTAGAAAGACATTTGGAAGGCTTGCTACTTAGGTTAAACAAGTGAAAGAAGAAAGTAAACTTTAGAAAGTGCTTCTTCTCCTTCTTTGAGAAAGAAAAACAGAATTCTTTGCCAGGAGCGACAGCATCTCTGCCCCGTTCCTCTCTGAGAAAGACAATGACAAATCAGGTGGCTTCCAAGGCTGACACAGGAAGCTGGCAGAGCCGTGGAAATCCACTGCCAGGTTTTGGGGAGCTTTAAATGGCATTTAATTAGTGGCATTCAGGTGGCCACAATGGTGTTTAGCACAGCAGTAGTGTTAAGGCAGAACTGCATTTCCTGGCATTTGTTTATTAAAGCAGCTCCTGACAAAGAATAATGACTTCTTAATGAATCTGTAACATTAAGTTGTGGTTTTTCCTTCTCCCCGCTCCCGCCACCCCCATTTTCCTGGGATCATTAACTCCTGAAACCTCACAAGGAATGGGTTTGGGTTTGCTTTTTGGTGGTTCTTTTTCTTTCCGCTTAAGAAGGAGGTTCAGCTGTGGTAATGCAAAAAATGAGCTGGCTCTGTGGTGTTGACAGCCTTGCAAGAGCTGCAAAGAAATGGCTCTCTAGAGAGGGAGATTTCCAGCAGCAGAAAAGCACAGTGGGAGTCACGAAGTGGGGACACAGGCAAAGAGCACATTTGGTTGTAATGCAGGAGACCTTGTCCCTTGCATTATGCCGGGACCTTACAAGCAGTGGGGAAGCTCCAGTGAAGATCTTTGCTATGTGTGATAATTTCCCTTAATTTAAAGGGACAGAGCCTGCTTCCTCACTGCCCTGCATCCCGTGCTGTCCGTTACACCTGTGAGCAGAGCACACCCCCTTGGCATTGGTTATCAGACCCTGTGGGGAATCAAACCCACAGTTTTGATCTATGTTTGGGCTTCCCTTCTACCCAAGGCCTTGCTGCTTCCTATTGGGCTATTCAGTGACTTATTGATTTTTTTCCCCCTTTCCCCGCTAACAGAGAGTTACCGAGATGTTCTCCTTACCCCTTTCTCCAAGCTAGTCTTTTATCTGGATGTTTTGCTTCTCTTGTTCTCACAGATCTCCTTTCCCCTCCAGCTGATGTTCTCCTGGTATCCAGATGTTCTTCCATCCTTAGTCTCCCAGAAGTTATCTTTTTCTTATTTCTCACATGTTCTCTCCCTTGTGTCTTTCCTCCACAGACATTCTGCCCACAAATATGTCTGAGTCCAGAGGTCTAAATACTTTTACAGTTCCGTCACCATAGTATCTGAGTGGCTCACAAGTGTTAACGAAATTTATCCTATGAAGTAAGGAAGTATTGCATTCCTGTTTTACAGATGCGGAGCTGAGATGCAGATAGATTAAGTGACATGCCCAGGTTATGCAGAGTATCTGTGCAGAGCCAGAAGTTGAACCTACATCTCCTGAAGTCCCAACCCAGTACCCAAACCACAAGACCATTCTCATTCCAGTGCTTTCTCTTTTCTCACCCAGCTCTGGATGCTAATTCTTGTCCTCCTTGCAATCTGATGTAGGATGAGACATTACAAAGTAATTATCCTGCTTTCTACAGGCCTAGATATAGTAAACAAATAGTGATTTCTGAGTTTTAGGATTAGAGCTGTGCAATGTTTCTTTTAGAATATACAAGAAATGAAATACTGGCAGTGTTGTTTTCCATTGAAGAGCCTGTAATCTCACTGCATGACTCCTGCTTGCATATCAGGGAAGATTTAATTTCACTGGCATTAGGAATTCTACTGAAAAAGCAAAATGATCTATTGTCTTCCAGCAACCTCAGGGGCATGTGACTAGAAGCTATAGGAATTAGTCAATTTCCAGCCATTTCTAGTAGGGACTACAGACAGCATAGTCCTGGCTTCTTTCAGCAGGCATATGTATCCATTATCATATAGCAGCAGTGGCTGAGGGGGAACCTCACAGACTTGGCATCTCTCAGCAAGGAGCTGCTGTAGACAATGACATAGTTACTCTTGTGAAAAGGCAAGGAGGGAGCTGTTCAATATTTAGCAAGCCCATCACATTTCCAGTAGAGGGCAATGCTTCACATATGTGTGCAAACATCAACAAGCCACTTCTCATTAAGATGAGCTGTTTGCCATAAATTGCCTTTAGACTAAAGAAAAATTGACTGGCTAGTTTCAGTTTACACGCTTGCCCTATAGCTTGTGGGAGGCCCCTGAGCCAGCCCATTAGGAGGCAGTGAGGATCCCTTGGGCACTCATTCCTTAAGGGCCAGATTTTCACTTGCTCTACAACCAGTGTGACGCTTAAGGCCAGATTCCCACAAAAGCTCAGCCCCCAGCGTGCTGAGCACTTGTAAAAGCCTAGCCCCCTGTATCACCAACTTGGCAGCCACCCTTGAGCATCGGGAAGAAACAGTCTTTATGTGCAAACCCTGGCCTGGGAATTTTCCACTTGAGCCGCACAGGACAGTACATTGGCCATGTACAGTTGCCAGGGCACCTCTGTGGCAAGGAAGTGCCACGTGCAAGCCCTGGATAACTCATTCTTGTTTCTTGCTGGAGCTTCCCATTCTCTTGTGAGTAGTGGATGGTGTGGAAGAAAATACTATGTCATAACATGCAGGCAAACTGCATCTGTTGGGCTGGCCTTTCTTTTGCCAGGGTGTTAATAGAGATTGACAGAGCCTGGAGTTACAGGCAATTCCGCTGTCAATTTCTATGGCCTCCTGTACCTGGTTAAACAAAGGCAGGGAGAAAGAGAAATGTCAGGCAGACACAGCTGCTGGAATCCACCACACTGCCTCCCCCATGCTCAGAACTAGTGCTGCTCAGTCACATTATGCAGCTCCCAAAAGCTTGTCTTTGGCCTCAGAGAAGGGCTGACGGGTCACTGATCTTGGCCCAGCTACAAGGCCATGGAAGCTAGACCTGCTCATAAAGAAAGAAAAACTTGTGTAATGATGAATTGTCCAGTGGAGATGGATGGGGCAGGTGCCTAGCCATCTGCTGAGCCAGAGAGAGGATTCTGGTTGCATGGGCAAGGCAGGTTGAGTGAGCCTGCATAGCCTCTACAGTGAAACAGCATTTTTAGGGCCCACCCCAGATTTACGGCTCCTCTCCTTTATGGAAATAATAGGCCAGCTCCTCAGTGGGTTTGGCTCCGTATAACTTCCCTGATGTCATAGATTTACACCTGCTAAGGATCTGGCCCATTAATACATACAAACCAAAGTTAAATGTTTGTGTTAGCTCTATAAATGGGCGAGCTTCCTTCCTAAGTGGGGGGCATGGCCAGGGACAGGGGGTGTGACTAGCATGCTACTGTGCTGTGGCAATCCCCAGCTTCAGAATGATCCTTGGGGGCTGTTGAGACTGGATGTAATTTAGAGCAGCCCCGATGTTGTTCTATCTTGTTCTGGGTGTTTGAATTGCCTCACAGCAGCTCCTGGTACTGAGGGGCTGCAAAGGTGGCTTCAAACCACTTTTATCCAAGCTGTAGCCCTGTTGCAGCAGGAGCTCTGGCTCCAGTATAAGAACCTTGTTATTATTAGAGATGGACCCCAGCCGTCACATTTGGTTGGGTTCTGAGTTTCAAACACCCAGTGGGGTTGAAATCTGGGGTTGAGATTCTGGGGTTGAGGTTATTATGACAGTCCTGTGCACAAAGCCACCTTTTTATAACATGTCCCTAGACGCTTATCTCCCCCACTCATAGCTACAGTCAGAAAGCGAGTGGAATGTGACTGCGGGGTGGGCTAGTTACAGGGGTAACATTTTTCCAGAGCCATTTATCACCATCACTCAGCCCTGAACATGCTCCTTCCCCATAAACATCTGAGGCCCCACTGAAATGCCTCACAGTCTGTCACCAGCCTGATTTATGGCTTTTCACTCCGGAGTCATTCGTATTTCCTGAGACATGGGATTTCCCTCTCAGTGAGCAGGCCCAGATGGAGACAGCATGGCTTCAGGGGAACATCACCTTAGTGCCTTGGAGATCTCTCTGTCATACTGTGGCAAGCCTGGCATCACAGCGCCCCTTTGTGGCAGGGGTGGGATGGGGTGTCAGCGCCTCACCACTCTCCAGTCCTTGCATCTGCCTCCTTGCGGGTGGTCGGTTATGGCCTCCCGGCCTTCTTCCCCCCATCGCCTCTGTCTGGCAGGGTAGCGCAGCCTAGCAGCCTGAGTCTGTACACACACACCCCCATGAGTGGGTTAGCGCAGCCTAGTGGCCCAAGTTTATACAATCCCCCTTCACAAGTGAGGTAGTGCAGCCTACCTGCCAGAGTCTATACAACCCCTCTTATGAGTGGGGTAGCGTGGCCTAGAGGCCAGAGTCTATACAACCTCTCTTATGGGTGGGGTAGTCTTGGACATACTCTTATCCAGACACATGCACAGAGACACAAGTACAGACTTGCATACAAGACATGGGCACACTAGGATCCAGATATGTATACACACGCACACAAAACACTGATGCATTTGGATCAAGACAAGTGCACAGAAACACAGACACAGCTACACTGAGTATCAGATCCAGAGATACAATTCTATTCAGTTCAATAAGATTTTATTGGCATGACAATAAGATTTTATTTGGCAAGTGTTGCCAAAGTATAAAAAAGCCTATAAACTGAGATCTCTGTCGGAGGTTCAGAAGCAGGTACAATTCATCAGGCATTCACCCAATACGTTGGTATTTAATCCTCAATACTTGAAGCATCTGCCCAAAACAGTGTATACTTGGATACACTCAGACGTACATATACAATTATATCAACACACACAAACTCTTCCAGACAGAGGCAAACACGCCCACTTGGATCCACACACAGATATCAACACATACCCACTCGGACACAGAAATACATGCATACATCAGACAGGGACACACTGACTCATCCATGTACTCAGACACAGATATACACACACAGAGAGACTTGGACACCGGGACTCAGACATACTCTCCCATTCAGAGCCATACACACTCAGAGACTCACACACACTCTTGGACACACACACGCTGACTCACACTGTCATACAGAAACACACACACATGTATTCACACAAAGATTCACAGATACCCTGTAACATGGACAGGCACAAACACATGAGTCACACATTGACTCTCATATCCCGCCCCACCCACCCACCCACTTACACAATCTCTCTGTTACAGGGATAGACATACATACTGACATGTCATGAACACTCAGATGCACACTCTGACAAATACATACTCTTAGACACAGAAATAAACATCCCAGAGCAGTTGGCTTTCTCCCTCTGCAATCATTGAAATGCAGGCAGTATTCCGCTCCTTAGATTTTAACGCTGTAACTCAAAACTTGGTCAACTGCCAAAGCCATCCTGGCATGAAGCATGGCACAATGACATTGGAACAGCAACTCTCCCATCTTTATGGGAATGAAAGCTGGGGAGTCTGGCATGAGACTTTACTGCCATCAGTGGGAGAAAGCACTAACAGGGTCTTTATCTCATGGAGCCACATGCTGCATAGCTGCAGGCCCTGCTGGGGGATTTAAAGGTGGCTCAGGCTAATCTGAATGCCTGGCTGGCAGTACAAGCCTCTGTGATCTCTTCTTCTCCCTCACACCTGGGTAGGGGAGGACGAGTCTTGCTCTGTCATCAGTGCAGGGAAACGGCATGGGCTTAGCATGACAAACACAAACATTCTCCCCACGTCCTCACGAACTAGGGCAATCATACTGCTTTTTCCTACCAATGCTGTCTTCTTGGCAAATAAAACCTTTCCCCCACGCCCTGTGCCTCAACCTTCTGCCTCTAGCTCCAGCACCAACAAACCAAGCCGCATTTGGATTTAGGGCTGCAGAGATGGACAATCATTGCAATAATCCACCATCTAGGCCCTCCTCTGCTCCAGTTCTGTTCTGCTGACCTGGGGCTGGATTTTCAAGGGAGCTGATGGGAGTTAAGTACCCAAATCCCATTGACTTTGAAAATAAGCCAGGCCCTTAACTCCTTTCCAGCCCTTTGAAAACTCTCAGCCTGAGTTCTTATTTGTATTGCAGTAGCACCTAGAGTTCTTATTTGTATTGCAGTAGCACCTAGAGACCTCATGGGATCAAGGCCCATTGTGCTAATGGCTGTACATAGAGATAAACAGTCCTTCCCGCCCTACCCTGAAGACCAAATAGACCAAGGCCTTGTCTTCACTACAAAGTTAACTCAAGTGTTACCCCTAACTCAAGTCCCATCCACACATCAAAACCCTGAACTCTGGCGTGGTGGTGCTTTTGACTCATGTTGTCTGGCCCATCATGGATACAGGCTCCAGTCAAGTGATCACAACTCATCAGCTGCTAGCATGACCATTAAATAGTGTGGATGTAGTCTGTCAGGCCAGTGCTGCTGCTAGCCCTCCAGTGCCTTCTCATAGTTCCCCCATGTGTGCCCAAAAAGGAGAGAGAAGTTCTCACACAATTCACTGGGGAAAAAGCTCAACATAGAGCAGTGCACACAGAACTATAGGACGCACCCAGAGAAGTTCTACTACCTCCATGAGGGAGAGCAGCACAAGCATGGGCACTGCTGCTTGCATGTCATTTCATATTGTGACTGCTCCTACTCAAGCTAGGCTAACTCAAGAGAAGTAACTTGAGTTAACTTGGCAAGAAAGTATCCCAAGAAAGTATCATTATCCCCATATGACCAATAGGAATCTGGGGCATACAGAGATTAAGTGACTTGCCCAGAATCACACAGGGACTCTGTGTCAGAGCCAGAAATTGAACCTCATTCTTCTGAGTCCCATTCCAGAGCCTTAACTCTCTTCTCTATACTGGTCAGCCCATCCTTTGCTCTGCAATGACTGCCTGCTGGACTACATTAAAGTGTTTCCTACAAAGAGACATGGTGACACTTTTTGCTATCACATTCTACATGCTGCATGTATTAGGAGTACTGGATCAGATTCTGATCTCCCATGGGCCAGGTTTCATTTGAGTAAATCAAATTACAGGTCAGTGTGAACGAGATCAGGAGCAGATCTGTTGCATTCAGATCCTTTATGTCTTCACCTTAAATACAGCCTCTCAACTTCCCTTTCCCCCACTGTCATTTACAACTCTGTTGTGAAAGAAGGAATTAAACACAAAAATGTTTTTTACAAGTATTAGACTGGAGAAAAGTCTTTTAACAGCTAATTGATGAGATAGCCACGTGGAATCCTTTGAACTCTCTGCTCTGCAGCCAGCCACTCACCCTGGGCACAGTCACTCTCCTAATTAAGAAGTCAATGTTTGGAAGAGAGGACTGAATGGATGCCAGTTAGGAAGAGACAGGGGGAAATAATGAATGCACAGAAGAAGGAGACAGCAAAGTTACCACAAGGAGATAACTAGAATATGCTGCAGATACTGGGAAAAGCAAAGTAGAGAGATGGAAGGATGAATGATGATGCTGTGATAACAAGGAAATTGGTACCTTTTGTCTCAATAGTGATGAGGAAGCATGATGGTGTCAAGAAGACACTGGGCTGAGACTCAGCAGATTTGGTTTCAGCTTATTCTGCCTCTGCCTCAGACTCCCCACATGACCTTGGGTGAGTCACATTGGAGCCAGATTTTTAAAAAAGAGCTCTGCTCCCATTTAGGCACCTAAATAAAAGCCAGATTTTCAAAAGTGTCCAGCATTCAACAGGTCTCACTGTGCTGCTGACAGGCAGTTTTTCCAAAAAGTATTCGTAATACTAATTATTATTATTATTTAAGTGCTCCCATAATACAAATAATGGGTTAAAGTTTCAAAAGCCGCTAAGGGACATGAGACAATTAGACACACTGAAAATTCAACCTAATAATCACCATCATTGATATCATTAGTAAATTTCAGCAGTGTGAGCCCATTTTAAGGAGGGCAAAAGATACAATTTCTACAATCTATTTTTAAAATTCGGTGTCCACTTTGGAATGGTCTCAGGCTGTTGCCATCTACAAATGATGATGATTATTAAGGATTGCTCTTACTGTTAGAATCGCTAGCGGATATCCCCTTTCCTCCTTTTTCAATCAATAATTTACTTCCCTTGCAATATATTTGGAGTATTCCCAGCACGTTGAGAGGTAAAATGTAGTAAAGTAGACACTGACCCGTTAAACAGATCTGGGGAATGAATCCATCTTGTGTTTACTAACCCCAAAGCAGGGGAAGAACAGCCAGTGCCCATGGGAGGAGAACATCAGCCCTGTCTGGGATTTCCCCATGACTAACAGGTAAAAAGTGTTTGCTTTCAAAGGCCTGGTCTACACTACGCTGTTAAACCGATTTTAACAGTGTTAAATTGATTTAACTCTGCACCCGTCCACATTACACTGCTTTTTATATCGATTTAAAGGGCTCTTTAAATCAATTTCTGTACTCCTACAAAACGAGAGGAGTAATGCTAAAATCGATATTACTATATCGGATTAGGGTTAGTGTGGACGCAAATCGACGTTATTGGCCTCATTATTTTACAGTAGCTACCCACAGTGCACCGCTCCAGAAATCGACGCTAGCCTCGGACCATGGACACACACCACCGAATTAATGTGCCTAGTGTGGAAGCGCACAATCAACTTTGTAATATCTGTTTTATAAAATCGGTTTAAGCTAATTCGAATTTATCCTGTAGTGTAGACGTAGCCAAAGATGCCACTAGAATCACACAGGCGCACAACCCCCTCTGGCTGCTAATTCATTCTGAACAATGAATGAATTGACACTACTCACTAGGGACATGATCAGACTGAGTTCTTGAGAGTGGGTGTATGCAGGACCGGCGCCAGGATTTCTCGTGCCCTAGGCGCATGGCCATTTCGCCGCCCCCCGCGCTGATCCCGCGGCTCCAGTGGAGCTGCTGCAGGCATTCCTGTGGAGGGTCTGTTGGTCCGTGGTTCCGGTGGAGCTGCTGCAGGCTTGACTGCAGGAGGTCCATCAGAGCCGCCTGCGGCCCCCCCTCCAGCAAAATGCTGCCCCCTCAATAATCCTGGCACCCTAGGTGATTGCCTAGGCCGCCTACATGGTAGCGCTGACCCTGGGTGTATGGAGGAGGTGAAGAGACAGATGACTGCTTTCAAAGGGTTCTGTGGGAGGATTGCTAATCTGCTGCCTCGTTCCCATGTTGTCCTGAATCGAACTCTGCTCTTCCCATAAGCCATTGGCGGCTGCGGCTGGGCCTGCCGATGATTCCAGCTCACCATGGCTGGGTGGCACTGGAGAGAAAGAAAGGGAGTGAAAAAAAGAGAAAATTAAAAAGGAAGTGAGAAAGGACAAGAGAAAGAAAGGGAGACACAGAGAGAGGAAGGAATCAAACAATAACTAGTAAAGCCGAACTTTTGTTACCTGATCGAGAGCAGCCAGAAATGATCAGTTACTGCCTACTGAGGCATCAGGAGCATCTGGCTGGAAAGTGGCTTTGTGGCCATCACTCCATCCAAGATTTACTGTACTATCAGTATTGCTTCCTCTCCATCGTATGCAGAGTTGCTTTAACAGTGAGAAATATCACTTGTCTTCCTGAGAATGAAAACAAACAGGGCAAGAAAAAAAAATTCAGCTAAAATAATTGCAGGTTACAACAAATCAATTGGAACTGTGTAAATAGCCTTCAGGCAGGCATAAAACAATGTGTTCTTCAGCTAACACATTTAACATACGCAAAGTTCCCCACCACGCCTCAGCAGCAGCCGGTCTGAGCGAAGGAAGCGGGAATCCAGATCCTGACTGTGTCAGCTTGATAGCTCTGGGTTACCCCAATTCTTTGGTGGCTGTAAGAAAGAACCATCATAATTCATCGTCCATTATTACTGAGTAAAGCACAGCACCGAAGTGGTGAGGAAAAGGGAATGGAAACTTTCTTGCCCAGAGTCCCAGCAAGTAGGTTCATAGGTTATAAGGCTAGAAGTGACAATTAGATCATCTAGTCTGACTTGCTGCATAACACAGGCCAAAGAATTTGCACTAAGCCCAATAACCTGTGTTTGACTAACACATACCTTCCAGAAAGGCACCCAGTCTTGATCTGAAGATGCAAAGAGATGGAAAATCCACCACTTCCATAGGTAGCTTGTTCCAGAGATTAATCACCTTCACCCTCATAAACTGTGGGGTCTGTGTGTCTGGTGTCCTGAGAGTTGCCAAGTCTTTCACCGCCTGGGGTTTTGCACTCAGTTAACTCTGCTGGCAAGGTTCCCCAAGAGACAGCTGCAGAATGGGAAAAACACTTGACATTTGGGTGAGATCCTAGTTCCCAAGCTGATGAGAACATTCAGAGTCAACGTCTCTCGGGGCTGGTTCTACACACAAATTTGCACCAAATTAACACAAAGTGTGAATTAAAACCCACATAGTTATTCCTGTACAGATGCTCTCATTTCAGAAGAATGACTTTCAGCTACATTGACTTTAGCCATGTTTATTTAGTATATTTAAGTCTAAGTTTGTGTGTAGACCAGGCCCTGGAGAATTTTCTTCAGGAACGACACAAGTATAACCTGGCTATTGGGTTCTGCGTTTCCAGTCTAAGTAGGTGTATAATAGGCTGTGAGAGCCTAGGCCATTGCTAGGACACCCTATCATGCATTCATAAGCTTCTTTCAGCAGAGACAGTCGTTAGGTATTCAAGCAGCTAATTCTTTGAGACACAATGTCTGTGCAAAGTGAGAGGGCAAAATCGTTGTAGTATTGAAAATTTTATGGTTTGCAAGCCTCATTACAAAACACTTTGAGGGAACAAGACAGGAACAATTTTCCAGGATGTTTCTTTCACATCCAGAAACCCTGATGAATAGAAGGGCTTCACAGCATCTGCCAGCAGCGTTACAATTGCACTCTTCCCCTGAACTTTCCCTTTTCATATCTCCTAATGCGCTTATACTCACTCTGGTATTAGTGCTTTGTGGTTCGGTCCCATGGCTGTTCCTATCGAGAGTGCATGAGGATTTTAAATGGGACAAAAGGTGTATGTTTGCTGAGGGAACATCCTGCAGCAGTCAGGGATATTGATCTGACTGATTTTCTGGTTGAATCGGTGGCTGCTATAGATCTGTCTAGCATCGGCTTCTGTTGCTGAAGTGCCTGAGTGACAGGGATTGGGGAAAAGGCACATACATTCTAGCTATTAGGATCTGCTTTTCCAACTGCAGTATTTCCAGATTATAGGAAGTTTCCTGTTGGCCATACACCATTTTTGGCTGTTGCTAAATTTTCCAGCAGCTACTGCACCGCTGCCACCCCTAACCCAGGCAGCATAGCCCTGCCACAATGCCACCCCCCAGAAGCAGCATGGCACTGCTACCACTTCCTTTTGCCCAGGCAGCACAGCCCCACTGCACTGATGAATGCTTCCACATCCATCCAGCTAGACTCCACCATGCAGCTGAATGATCCCAATAGCTCTCTGGACTGTGTGGACTACTAGGGATGAATTAAGCACAGGTCCTCTTGCACAGCCACCTATTAGAGGCTAGCAAGAAGCTGTCCCCGCACTCCTGGAAGCTGCGCTAGGCCTTGCCTGCAACAGACATCGCACAGCACAGAGAGTGTTTGCGTGACAGCCAGCCCTAAGGACCTCCAGAGCTAAATGCAGGGGTCACTACAGCTTGAGCTAAAGAGACATACTCTGTAGTTAGCAGTTGTAACAGCCCCGCCTCCTATGTCAATCAGGCATAGACAGAGGACTCCAACACACACCTACCAGTGGGTTACACTTGCTACCGTTTCTCCCTGGGTGCAGGATGCCAATCCACAGAGCAGGGTCAGTGCACCTGCATGACAGCGTAGATCGTTCTCCCCTGTTTATTCAAGCAGCAGCCTTTGTGGCTAGATCTCAATACAGAGATCAAGGGTGGCTGCAATACATTACATTTAGGGGCAGTCCTCGGGATCCAGATGAGTTCCCAAGATTATCCCTCTCCTCAGTGAAGTCTGAGACCCAGCCCCCACTAGCCCTGAAGGTTCCTGAGTAATGTGCACTTAGAGGATCCCCAAGGAATGATCTTGTCTCTCTTTTGTAATGACTTAGAAGCTGCTGTGCAATTATCCAAACCAGTACAGCGTGATAATTACCCTGTCCCTGCATGAGATTCACTTGAATAGTCAAGAGTTACCACGTCAGGAGCAAGGATGGATTGATGGGATAGCTTTACCTTTTAACTTAAAAAGATGTGCTATAATGGCTGATATCTATCTACCTTCATCATCCTATTATTATTTATATTACAATAATGCCTAGGAGCCACAGTCATGGACCAGGACCCCACTGTGCTAAGCACTGTACAAACACAGAACAAAAAGAAGGTCCTATATCTCTGTCTATTTAGTGTTGCCAACTCTCGTGATTTGGTGGTACTACATTTCATGATAGCTGGTGTTTTTCTTAAAGTGCCAGCTCCGGAGTCATGTTGTTGCATGAGAATCTCAGCTTCTATCTAAAAAAAAATATGCAAATTTCTAGTTAGACGTAGAGATTTTTTGGGACTGATTAGACAAACACCCGTCAGGAATGGTCTGGTTGTTACGTAGTCCTGCCTTGAGCACAGGGGACTGGACTAGATGACCTCTCGAGCTCCCTTCCAGTCCTACACGTCTATAGTTGTGCAGAAAACCTGGAAAATATTGATCCTAACGGTGAACGCACCAGAAGAGAAAGAATTCCAAATTTATTTGTTTGTGTTTGAATCCTATGCTTTTGGGGATTGCATTATAGCTATCTGTCTGTGTCATTTTATAGGCTGGGAGTTTCAAAGGCACCTAAGGGATTTAGATACCCAAGGCCTCCTGGATTTCAATGGGATTTGGACACCTAAATTCCCTTTGTGGCTTTGAAAATTTTCCCCATAATATATTCCCCATATTAGAACCAGATTTTCAAAAGAGTTCAGCACATTTGGTTCAGAGCATTTGAAAATCCACCCTAGCAGCATCTGTCAGATAAAGGGTTAATAGTCTCTCCTCCTAAACAGAATATGGAATCCAGGTGTCTCACCTCTATGCAGTGATTGCTAGGAAACCCAGCAGGAGGGCTCCGGGCTCCCCTGGAATCAATTGCTCCATTAGGTAGGACTATAGGGAAACCCTCAGCATAATATTCTTTTGAGTTTGCCTGCACCCTGGCAACATGTCCCTCGAAATGGCTACGGCAGTGCTTTGAAGTGCGAGTGTAGTCGCGGCGCCAGCGCTGGGAGAGAGCTCTCCCAGAGCTGCAGGTACTCCACCTCCCCATGGGAATTAGCTTGCAGCGCTGGAAGCCACACTCCCAGCGCTGGGGCACTGTTTACACTGGTGCTTTGCAGCGCTGTAACTTGCTGCGCTCAGGGGTGTGTTTTTTTCACACCCCTGAGCGAGAAAGTTGCAGCGCTGTAAAGCGCCAGTGTAGCCAAGGCCTCAGGGTGTGTGTGACACCTTTCTTGTTTAGCCACCCCATGCTATTCCAGCTGTTGTTCTGTGCTTTGGGCATTTTTTTTTTCTGCCAGGACAAATAGTGGGGAATTCATTGAGGAGCAGAGAAACTGATTGGAGGTGGAAAGCTGATTTATGAGTCATGATCAAAAGAGCTGAAAGATGCACAGCTTGGCTAGGCAGCAATGCAGGAAGGTGTGAGTAGTACAAGAGTTCTACCAAGAGAGACAGGAATTGTTTGAGGTCTGACTAGGAGCACCAGCCTGGAAATACACACAGGGCAATTTCCAAAGGAATTTCAGAGGGAACTCCTCCCCTTCCCAGTGAGAGCAGTTAGGCTGCCCAATAATCTTTCCCAATAGACTAGCGGGTGCCCCATTGTTTGTGTCATTCAAAGAAGCCTGTGCAAGCCAATGGAAAATGTACCATAGGGAGCAAGGCTGATCTTGCAGGGATATTATTTATTTATGCTTTCCACACAGAAAGAAAGGTGGGACCTTGCCCCCAAGGAGTTCACACCATAAAAACAGAAGGGACCCTAAAAGGTCCTGGCTGCATCTAGCTTACATGGTGATTTTTTCCATCTAGCCCTGGCTAGCCTTCCAAGGTGTCTGTACAGTGTGTATATGTGTACATAGGTATATGCACACACAATGCATCTTTGTGGAAAGGCTTTCATTTGACACTCTGTTGCTGATATATTGCTACAAGATGCTCGTTCCCACTGATTGATCTTCCACTGCCTGTAGCAGGGTGAGTACCCGCTCCAGCCCTGACAGGGTTAAGGCGTCTCCCGGGAGAGGGCTGAGAGAAAAGCTGGGCTGATTGAAAGGCAGCCTCAGCTGGAGGATATGCCCCAAACAGACTCAGCTGGCCTATAAAGGTCAGGGCAGAAGGCTCTCTCTGGTCTGAGAGAGAGCAGGGCCTGGTTGTCTGCAGAAAGGTAGTGGGAGTGAAGCAGGGCTGGGGAAGGGCCAGAGGAGCAGGGAGGCTCCAGGCTGGCAAGCCCCAGGCTGCCGGGCCTGGTTTCAGACCCATAAAGTTACTGGGTGATAGAGGAAGGCAGCAGGTCACACCCTCCTTGCCTATGATGAGTGGCTTACACTACAGTCCGCCCCCAGTGAGCGGGGGCTAGATGGGGACTGGCAGTAGCCGTACACTGAGGCAAGGTGGGGATAGGTGGGTGGGGGTTCCCTTGGGTCGGGAGACCCAGAACCAGAGAGTGTGGGGGTACTGCTGAGGGGCAGCAACCCTGAGGTAATGGGCACTGGGGTCTGGGAGGGACATGGGGCTGACAGCAAGTGGGACCTCAGCCTGCAGAGGGCCCTCCAGAGCTGGTTAAAAAGTTAATTCCCTGTATGACTGGCAGGAGGTGCCGCCGAGTGAGTCTGCGCCCACTTACACTGCCCCATGCACGCTTAACTAAATGATAAATTTAATGCTGTGGTCAGGTCAGTGGTATATTAAAATTAATGGGAGCTAATTCTGCAGGATTTGAACCTTGCTTCTTAGGAAATATCTAAGTGGGTGAAATGTTACTGCAAAGTTTGAGAGAAGCACCCAGCTCCCATGAGTCATGCAAATGCTAGCTGCTGCATGTGCAAGGCAGTGATGAAACGCTACCCACTTGCATTCACTGTCTCAATAGGTTGCTCTTTGTCTGCATACACGTGGTCTAGAGACATGATCTAGTTCAACCATAAATCATTAGCCTAGATACAGGAATTTCTAGATGAAATTCCATAGCCTGTGTTATACAGGAAATCAGACTAGATGATAGTAATGGTTCCTTCTGGCCTTAAAAATCTAGGAAACTATATAGGGTTTGTTAGATCAAAGCTAGAACTGAGCAAACTCATCACAGCAAATAATTTATTAGACAAATTTGCTTTTTTTCTGTTTGTAATTTGGCAATGGGTAGCTAAACATTTTCCAGGCTACACCTTCCATCTGAAATCATTTGTTGAATACCTTCTCCATGTATGCTCAGTCTGTAGCTTGTAAATAAGCAGTTGGTTGGATAGACTAAAGTCAAGCTGTTCTGGTGAGTTTCTGATTGAGTACACAGTTCATTTGACATTTCTGTGTTTCCCTAATAGGATAACTTTTAGACTCAGGCTTGAATATTCATGTTTATGAGTTCAAAAATTGCTTTCTGCAAATATTCTCCTATAGCTGCTTAAAATCTGGCTGCTTCCACAAATATTCCTGCCAGGAAACTCATTAGCTAGAATATTAATGAAAAGTGAATGCAAAAGGTCTGCGAGTGCCCATCAAAGAGAATTCGCTTTAAAAAATGGAGTGATATTCAATGCTTGCTCAGCTCTATCAAAGTCAGCATCTTTCATTGCACCTGAGGAAAAAAATTGGAAATGCAGAATGTAAAGCAACCCTGTGAACAAAATTGCTAAGAAAAAGGAGTCCTGCATTCACTACTATCTGCTCAAGTTTTCAGGTGGTCTCCGGATGAAGGTCTATGTAGAGTTCATTGATGTTATGCAGTCTGGAGGCAATGAGCATGAATGGTTGTGCCAAGATTCTTCCATTGACCTAGCACAAAATTCTTCCATTGACCTAGCTAGCTACTGCTTCTCGGAGAGGTGGATTAACTACAGTGACAGAAAAACCCCTTCCATTGCCTTAGGAAGTGTCTGCACTATGGTGCTACAGCAGTGGAACTGCAGTGGAGCAGCTGCGCTACTGTAGTGTTCACAATGTAGACATAATATTTGACCAACTAAAAGCAATTGTCATTACCTGCCTCCATCCCAGCCGATAGCCTCAGCAAGAACTCAGTGTGGGATGGTGATTGAACGACCCTCTCAGGTCCTAGAGGCGGTCTCCCCAGATCAGGGATGAGGATCATTATGTGTGGGGAAATGCGTGGTGCCACTGCCCATACTGGGATCTGTGGAGAGAAGATTTTACCTTCCAGGAGCTATCTGATAGGCTTCAGCATCTTCCCATCACCACATCTGCTGGGGATCGCTGGGCTGGGACAGGCTGTCAGCCGGGAAATATTACGCAATAATTTCTCCTCGGTGAAACCACACCTGGGATTGGAGACTTCTGTCTGGAAATTTTAGTGCCATCAGGTCTGACTTTGAAGTGAGCCCCTACAAAGGATGAAGCAATTAGTGGATTACCATCTCGGTGTCTGGAAACAGCCAGTTAATCAATGCCCCGCTGGCAGCCCATTTGTTCGTCATCTGTATTTTTCGCTGTGCAGTAGGTAACCCTGACTGCTCCCTATGCCCTAATATTATTTTGTCCCAGTTGCAGGAAGGCTTTACATGGGATATTCCCAATGGGGTGGGGTGGGTAGAATCATGTCATCAGCTTATGCCTGAAAAGTTATTCAATGAAAATCTTTGATGCCTGTAGAGTGAGGGGAAAACTCCAACAGCTCTTCTTTCCTAGGGTGACCAGCTGGGAAGAGTCAGGGGCAAATTAAATGGAAGAGTCATACATGTTAGAAGGGAATCCTTTAATGGCATCCCTTGCTTGGGATCCTTTTGCAGTGCAAGCTGTTGGCTCTATTGTCTCCATCGTGGTCATGTTGTATAAATATTTATGGGCTGTAATGCCAGGGTTTGTCACATGTAATGATGTGAAACTAATGTGACGCTGTCTGTAAGTGACATGCATAGGTGAGGTGATGCACTGGAGGACCCGGGCGAATGATACACTGTTCTAGGGACATTCTCAATAATGCTGCCCTTTGTTGAGCAGCTAGGGGACTAGAAAGCTCAAAGCAGAGAGAGCTATTCTCTCCCTCTGCAGTGCAAAGAGAAGGGAAGCTCAGAACTGTTATTTAAATGTCTTACAAAGTCATCCTGGAGGTTTTAAGGTACCACACCAAGAGAGTCAGGATCAGAGTCCCCACCAGAGTGCCTTCAATGCTGACCAGAGAGACCTTTAGACGGATAGTGGGAGACCCTGGGGACTGAACTGCAGTCTCCCCGGTTTGGGACCCTTTTGCGGACATCACCAACGAGGAAGCCACTTAGTGCCAGTGGTTTGTGTGATGTGAAAACCTGTCCACTAGGACATAGACAGAGACTCGTCAGGCCACCAAATAGGAGCAACTTTTGGCCACTGCTGAAGGGGCCAGATTTCCACCAGTGATTTACAGGGGAAAGGCTCCCTGTCCCATCAATAATCTGAGCAAGCAGTATGGCTTGGACCTAGCTTTGATCACCAATTGTTCTGACTCCGTTGTAGGTATGCCCTAGAATGGCAGGAACTGGCACTACTGAGCAGTTCCTCTTCTGTAGGTATCCAGTGCCAACCAATATGCTAGCCAGGCAGCCAACTCCTCTGCAAAAGCAAAGCCGCACACGCATCCTCCTCCTGCACTTTCTCACTAGCATGTTCCAAGAGGCCGTTTCACATTAGCAACTTGTTCCTACAGCAAGTGGAAACAAATACTAATGTGAGATGACACTAATACAGCAGACTGAAGTGCCGCTAATGGGATGAGACTGCCACGTTGTCAGTACAGAGAAAACCTTTCCTGCCAGCTTCAGCTTGTTCTCCCTGGTGTCTCAGAGCACTGGGGAGACTCCAGGACTTTCTCAGACAACAAAGCCCCACAATACATGCTGCCTCCACCATCACAGCCTCTCCTACAGTGGAATGTACCCAGCCCTATGGTGCAGCAGTCTGGCCACATGCTTGCAGGCTCTGTCAACTAGCTGCAGAGTTACATCACTGGAACCAGAACTCATGAATCTTCGGGTACGTTTACACTACAAGATTATTCCGATTTTACATAAACCAGTTTTGTAAAACAGATTGTATAAAGTCGAGTGCACGCGGCCACACAAAGCACAATAATTCGGTGGTGTGCGTCCATGTACCGAGGCTAGCGCCGATTTCTGGAGCATTGCACTGTGGGTAGCTATCCCATAGTTCCCGCAGTCTCCCCCGCCCATTGTAATTCTGGGTTGATATCCCAATGCATGATGGTGCAAAAACAGTGTCATGGGTGATTCTGGGTAAATGTCGTCACTCATTCCTTCCTCCATGAAAGCAATGGCAGACAATCATTTTGCGCCCTTTTCCCCTGGATTGCCCTGGCAGACGCCATAGCATGGCAACCATGGAGCCCGTTTTGCCTTTTGTCACTGTCACCGTATGTGTACTGGATGCCACTGACAGAGGCGGTACTGCAGTGCTACACAGCAGCATTCATTTGCTTTTGCAAGGTAGCAGAGACAGTTACCAGTCATTCTGTACCGTCTGCTGTGCCATTGCAAATTGGCGATGAGATGACGGTTATCAGTAGTTCTGCACTGTCTGCTGCTGTCATGGGTGCTCCTGGCTGACCTTCGCTGAGGTCGGCTGGGGACGCAAAGACAAAAATGGGAATGACCCCCCGGGTCATTCCCTCCTTTATGTTGTATCTAAAAATAGAGTCAGTCCTGCCTAGAATATGGGGCAAGTGTACTAGAGAACCAGTGTACCAGAGAGCACAGCCGCTCCATGTCAGATCCCGCAGAAATGATGAGCTGCATGCCATTCTAGGGGGTGCCCCTGCAACAACCCCACCTGTTGCTTCCCTCCTCCCCCAACCCTTCTGGGCCACTGTTGCAGGGTCCCCCCATTTGTGTGATGAAGTAATAAAGAATGCAGGAATAAGAAACACTGACTTTTTAGTGAGATAAAATGAGGGGGAGGCAGCCTCCAGCTGCTATGATAGTCCAGACCGGACATTAAACAGTGGGGGGAGAGGAGCCCAGCATCCCGCTGCTATGATAGTCCAGGCAGTACAAAATCTTTTCTTTAGACATGAAAAGGGGGGGGACTGATAGAGCTCAGCCCCCAGTTGCTGTGATGAGGACGGTTACCAGCTGTTCTGTACCATCTGCCGGGAATAACCAGGAGTCATTCCTATTTTTACCTAGGCGCCCCCGGCTGACCTCAGCTGAGGCCAGCCAGGAGCACTCACGGGATGATGACGAGGACTGCTACCAGTCCTTCTGCACTGTACCGTCTGCCACTGGGGAAGGGAGGGGAGAGGATGCTGTTGTTCAGTGTCACGGCACCGCGTCTACCAGCAGCATGCAGTAGACATATGGTGACATTGAAAAAAGTCAAGAAATGATTTTTTTCCCTTTTCTTTCATGCGGGGGGGAGGGGAGTCAATGAGCTGTGCACAGATCCTGCTCGACTACGCCACTGTGACAGGTTGGATCATCGAAACCCCCTTGGGAGCTGCCACCCAATGTGCCAAGATTACTTCTATTCCTGTTTTCCCTGCTAGCTCAGGACTCCAGCACCCCATCTTGCTGAGCCAGACACTCCTGCCTGTTCCAACAAAGACCCAGGGTCTGAATTACCTGCCCCAAAGCTGCAGGTTGACCTGAAAGCAGCTAACAGAGGTGTGCCTGTCTTTAGCACTCAGATGCCCAACTCCCAATGAGGTCTAAACCCAAATAAATCCGTTTTACCCTGCATAAAGCTTATGCAGGATAAACTCATAAGTTGTTCTCCCTCTATAATACTGATAGAGAGATATGCACAGCTGTTTGCTCCCCCAGGTATTAATACATACTCTAAGTAAATAAAAAAGTAAAAAGTGATTTTATTAAATACAGTAAGTAGGATTTAAGTGGTTCTAAGTAGTAATAGACCGAACAAAGTAAGTCACCAAGCAAAAGAAAATAAAATGCGCAAATCTATGTCTAATCAGACTAAATATAGATAAGTTGCTCACCAGTTCCAGAATGCTTCCTTTTTCAGGCTAATCTTCTTTTAGCCTGGGTCCAGCAACCACTCACACCCCTTGCACACTGTCCTTTGTTTCAGTTTTCCTGTCAGTATCCTCAGGAGGTGGAGAGTCTCCTTTTTTAGCCATCTCAAGCCTCCATGGACGGGTCTCCCAGGGATTTAAATAGACTCCCTCTTATGGGTGGAGACCCCCGCTCCCCCTGTGTAGAATCCAGTCACAAAATGGAGATTTGGAAGCACATGGGCAGTCATCTGCCCATGCATGACTCAGGACTTGCAGGGAGCAGCTATTACTCACATGCTATCTTGAATGTCCTCAGGTAGACTTCTTATGTGGATTGGAGTCTTCCAAGCTGTTTTGTCTGTTAAATGCTTCCTGATTGAGCACATTCCTTTCCCAAGAAGTGACCAAGCAATTATACAGCCAATGTTCATAACTCTGAACACACAAATGGTGCCTGCATACAACTAGGATGAACATAACCAGTAGATCATAACCTTTACATAGATATGTTACATGACATATGTAGCAAAACTCTATTCCAGTTACATCATATATACCTTTGTAAGCACCCCTCATAAAGCTTTATGGGGTACACTGTCACAGGGAGGTAAATTGATGAGATATACCCTGAAACACCCTGGACAATGTGTTTGACCCTACAGGCATTGGGAGGTCAGCCAAGAATGCAAATACTTTTCAGAGACTGTGGGGACTGTGGGATAGCTGGAGTCCTCAGTCCCCCGCCCCCTTCCTCCATGAGCATCCATTTGATTCTTTGGCTTTCCCTTATGCTTGTCACACAGCATTGTGCTGTGGACTCTGTATCATAGCCCGGAGATTTTTTTCAAATGCTTTGGCATTTCGTCTTCTGTAACAGAGCTCTGATAGAACAGATTTGTCTCCCCATACAGCGATCAGATCCAGTATCTCCCATACGGTCCATGCTGGAGCTCTTTCTGGATTTGGGACTGCATGGCCACCCATGCTGATCAGAGCTCCACGCTGGGCAAATAGGAAATGAAATTCAAAAGTTTGCGGGGCTTTTCCTGTTTACCTGGCCAGTGCATCTGAGTTCGGATTGCTGTCCAGAGCGGTCACAGTGATGCACTATGGGATACAGCCCGGAGGCCAATACCGTCGATTTGCGGCCACACTAACCCTAATCCGATATGGTAATACCGATTTCAGGGCTACTCCTCTCGTCAGGGAGGAGTACAGAAACCAGTTTTAAGAGCCCTTTATATCGATATAAAGGGCCTCGTTGTGTGGACGGGTGCAGGTTTAAATTGGTTTAATGCTACTAAAATCGGTTTAAACGCATAGCGTAGATCAGGCCTTCAGCACGGAGAGTGTTGCCCTCTGAGCTGCTCCATTAGCTCAATGAGTGGAGGGAGCAGCTGTACATTTGAGCAGTTTTGAGATATTCCAGTAGAAGGCACTATTTTATACACACACACACACACACACACACACCCCTACTTTGACATCTTCCATTGGAGCTCAGGCACACAGGCACTATTTTACACACATACACACACACAGCTACTTTGACGTCTTTCACTGGAGCTCAGGCACACACACAGAGAACAACAGTAAACATAGACAAAGGCAAACACTTGGCAGTACATCACCTTGAATAAGGGTGGCACTCATACGTTTGTAAAGAACCCAGCCCTCTTATTCCTACTGCTAACAAATGAGGGCGATGCTGATCATGTTGCAATGGCATTTGCAAGGCTCCATGACTCACAGGTTAGGGCACCTCCCAGAGGATGACATTCAGCCACGGAAAATGCTGATCTACAGGTGCCTGCTACAACCCACACTTACAGTGATGATAAAACACTCTTCACCATATTGCTATGAGACTGCATTGGGGTCACCAGGAGCTGTCCGTGTGGCTATTATTGCTGTCATTTGGTCAGTGATGAAACGCCCTTCTTCCCTGCAACCACGCTTATTATGTATAACCTGCGAATAAAATGTATGTTCCCTCCTGCTAAAGCACACAATCCCATTCTCCTCTTTTGTTCTGCGTATTTCAACTGCTAGAGGCTTTGAAATGCTCTCCCGGTCCCCCTGATATCATCCTCCATTGTTCCCGTCACCTACCACTGCGTACTGAGTCAAGCTGATACCTAACAGCCCAGGCAGGAAGGTTTCAGAGAAATCAGATGCAGCCCAGCCAATATCTGGCTATTTGGTCACTTTGCAGCTGTGATTTGCTTTCAGAAAAAGTACAGGGAGGGGGAGGGAAGAGGGGAAGACTAATGTAATAAATCTGTTGCATTCATTATGCACAATCTTGGCATCCTGCCAGGCTCTCTCTCACATAAATGGTCAATGCTTTTCAACATTAAGCAAAATTACAAATCACTAGCTAGCTGACCAATCTGAATAGGTTTCTCTGCATGCATTTAAAACAAAAATCTTTCTGCCAGAGAAGACTCTTCGACTGATTTTTCCCCCGCTCTCTCAGCATCAGGAGCGATTGTCAAAAAGATGCTGATGATTTTTATCTGGTCTGAAGTTCTTCTACAGGCAGGCAAAAAAGTGCATGCACCAAATAGAAGAGGAAAGACTCTGACATGCTAAACTCAGAGCCAAGCCCAATGAAGGCAAAGAGAAATCTAGGGCCTGATTCACAGATCTGCAACAGCCTGTCTGCATCACTCTGGAGGCAGAAAGAGGATGTCGGTTGAAACAGGAAATACTCCCAGCCCAGGCCCCAGGTAGTTTCCCATGTGAGGTACAGCTGGAGTAATGACTGCACAGCTCCCAGAGCAGGGGACATGCTGGTGATATGGCAGAGCAAAGAGGTCAGTCTCTAGTGAATCTTGGAATTGGAGAAATTAGAAATGGAAGAGACCTAGCTTAAGCTATATAGGCCTTTCCTCCTGACCAATACAATAGCTACAATACATTGCCCAGTGATTTGTGCAGGCTGGTTTTAGAAGTCTCAAAGAATGTGGCTTCCACTACATTTTTTTTGCGTCACAGAATGGCCACGTAATTTGGGATAATGACCAATTTAAGTGCTGCAGAACAATCATAATCATTATACCAAGTTCTTAGATAAGCTGCTCATCAATAGATTTCAAAGCGCTTCACAGAAACCCAATGCTGGAAGACCAGGGTTGGTGCAGGTCCCCAGTCAGGCCTGAAGGGGTGTATCAGTAGACATGTCTGAGGGTCTAGAATGTAAACAACAGGGAGTGCTGCATACCAGGATTGAGGTGCAACAGCAGAACTGTGTGTGAGGGAGCCCAGGGCTGAAATAGAAGGGAATACTCCATGTTACAGCTGAAGTCCATCGGCTGAGCTAGGTAGGTGAGCTGTGGACTGGAATGGCAGAAGGCTGCAGGTCAGAATCAAAGTGCGTTGGAATAGTTGTGTGGGGAACCCAGGACTGGAATAGCCAGGGGGGCTGTGGTTCATGGTGGCAGCAGCAGACTGATCTGGAGGGATGGGGGTTCATGACTGAGGAATAAGATGTATCACCAGAACTGTCGGGGGGAGTCTGAGTGCTTTCTGCTTGTCTTAAGTCAATTAGACCAGCACTGAACTTGCTTGGACAATAAGATTCCCTCTACATGTTATTGTGTTACAAAAATTCCAACAGTATCCTGCAGTATTTTCAGCACCTTGTGCAAGTGGAAGCAGAGGGCAGTATGCGCATGCGAAATGGAGCAAGAAGCATTAAACCTGGATTATTTCATATCCTTTTAAGGGATTTTGTTACTTTTTAAATTCCTGTCTAAATAAATACCCTCTTACCCAGAAGGACTAGAACATCACTGAACGAAAGGAGCCAGATTCATCCCTGCTGTAAATCTGCTGATTTCATCCTCTCAGCTTTACACCAGGGATGAAGATGAATGGACAAATAAATTTGTGCAGCATTAGAAGCCAATTTGAAATCTAAGGCAAATCCAAGTCCTGCCTGGCTTTGGTCAGTTGAAGTCTACTTTGTTACTTAAACGTTATGTTCTTGTGTGAGTATATATGTATATGTGACTTGATACACAGGGATACTATATGTATGTATGTGTCTTAAATGCTGATACATAAATGAATATATATATGTATATACCACATGTACAGAGAGCTATATACTGTTATATCAAGGTGTTTCTGTGTGCTGATGTAGAATGATATTTGTGTATGAAATACTCACCTTTTTGTGTGTCTGTCTATGAAATATGTAGTATGCCCATCATTTGAATTACCTTGGCATATCAGTGTGTTGGTCTAAGGGCTAGTGCGTGACAGTAGGTGTCATAGGCAGTATTTATGTCTGTGTGGTGATTTGTAATTTTGCAGAGCTTATGTATAAGCTAACTGATTGTTGGTCTGTTGGCCAGTAAATGTCTATGTACGGCATATGCATACACATTTATGAAAATGGGTTATGAATATATATATATAGAGAGAGACCTTTTAAAGCATTTGCAACATGCATCCATTACCATAGTAGCTAGTTGTGCATGCATGCAAGACTGTGGGCTTATGTATCACCAGAGCATATGTCTGTCCTGAGTCTGGCATACAACTGCTTGTACAATGTACATATATGTGTGTCTGTGGCTTAGTGTATGATGGCACACATATTGCCAGCTGAAAATAAACTGGCAAACAGAGTGAACTCTATTACAGAGAAAGAAGAGTGAAATTAATGCTGAGCTTCCCTTGGTGTTCCAGCCTCCTCCTCACCGAATCTAAAATTAACTTCACTGTTCAGCTGCATTTAAGCAAAACCAGTTGCCATGGCCACGCCGGGGGCTCCTAGATGTAGCAAACAAGGTAATCAGTTAAAATGAATAGCCACCGAGCTGATGCTTCCTGTAGGTTACATATGAAGTTCATTCACTTGTTAAACCTAATGGACTGTATTGCCTATGAAATAGAAATGGAAATTCTCTCTCTGGTGGAAGCTGGAGTTTGAATCAGGCTGGAAGGGGGCATGGACATTGAATTAGCACAGCTTGTGCTGTGGGTGATGTGAGCCAAAGAAGCCATAAAGCATGTGAGGGGGTTTCGATGAGGGTCTATGCCTCTGGTGCACTGGAAGGCAGAAAGCTGAAGGCTGAGCAGGGCATTGGCATTAATGACACCCTATTAGTGCTTGCCATACTGTCTGCCCTCCCCTCCCCCCAGTAGCATTGCTACAAAGGGAATAAGCCTTTGCATCACACTGCTGCAGAGGCAGAAAAAAGATCCCAGTTTCCTGCGCATTATCTATACAGCCCGGAGGATCTCAAAGCATGTCAGAAGCCGATACACAAGCTACAAACAGGGATTGCTTTGTTTACTACCAAAATGCAGCTGTCTCGGGGTGAACTGTTGCACGGGGCATTACATAGCTTAAGAGAGGTGCTCAGTAATAATTTATCCCCTGGCAGAGTGCTATAATTGCAAGGGGAATTTAGGTAGGTGGAAGGAGCCAGAAGTTTGCCAGCAAAGAGCCCCGATCCTTAAGCAGTTGTTGCATTACTAATATAAGTGCCCTAGGATCATTAGTGTCCACTAGTGATCAATGTCTCATACAAAAAGTGCACTTCCTGCAGCATACTGCCGATTCCTGACATTATGAGCAAGGCACTGGTTCGGTATTGGCTCAGAGGGAAGAATGCCATCTACTGAGTCATTTGCAGTGCCTAGCTGTTTCTTGTCAGTATCTTAGCCCAATACTGACACTGCCTGACCAGGCTGAACTTGCAACAACAAACAAGACCAGAGCACAAAATGGTACAGCTGCAAGCTGTCCTTCTGTCAGTGACTCCTGTCATGGCGGATACCCCTTTGCTTGTGTTGTTGCCCCAAGGCTTGAAAAGTGTCTTGGTAAGGATGGCTTGACAGAACGCCTAGTCATGGCTGTTTAATGCCAGAGGAATTCATTTGCTAAAGCAAGCAGGTATTCTTTTCTGTGGACTGCACCCTGGGCTGAAGCTGTCATTGGATATGAAATCAAATTTCCTTGCAAATTTGCTTATGCAAAAAGTTTAGCCAAGTTCAGATCTCCTGAGCAATAAAAAGCTGCTGTCGTATCCTAAAGCATTAGTGAGTGGCAAAGCAGGCCAGGCCACAGGAGATGGCTAGCTCTGACTGCCTTGCTCTGATTGCTTGGCATGACCCTGCAGTAATAGCTTGCACAAGTGTGACACAAGATGGCACTGGGACAGCATCCCAAATCCCAGCAAGCTACTTCCCAAGTGAGCAAGATCTGGGAGGGTCACGGTGATGGTGTTTCCACATACAGACTTTATTTCATTTTTAACTCTGTGGGCCAGGGGAGTAATTTTGGTGTCTTAAGTTGTAGCCCCAGAGTGGTCAAGTATTAAGCAACATTTCCTTCATGTAGCTGTGTCAATGCACCTCCATCCTGACCTGCTAAATCCCTACTATTCCATATGGGCTCAGAGATGAGGGTGATGGGCATACTCCAATAAAAAACCTAAATAGAACAGAATAGTCTTGGGCCCATATGCAGCTCTGCAGATACATCTGAGCCCTGACCTGCAGCACATCTTGCTATACAAATCCTGGAACTCCTTCATAGCTCTGCTGACAGCTTGGTGCTGCCTTGCTATTTTGTACTGTGGATGAATCTCCATTCACAGTGAGGTCAAGTCCTTTCATTCGTAATCTAATACGAATGAGAGACAAAACTGTCCATTTATAAAAGCTCATTGCATCCCATACTGAGCTGGCTACGTACAGAGACTCAAAGCCCTGAAGATTCACACTTGAATCATAACACATCTGTTCATATTTTACATCTTGCGATTCCTAGCATCCCCTCTGAGGTTTTCTCCTAACACTTCAGGCCACATAACGTCCTTTGTTTGTTCACACTGTGACTCTGCTAAACTGTGGAGGAGATACATTTGTTTCCCCTCCTCGCTAACATGTGTCTCACCACCTAGTGAAGGAGAAGGGCTGGTTAAGGTGACAGACTAGCACTCAAGAGATATGGATTCATTCTTGCTTCTGCTACGGACTCTCCATGTGATCTTGGACAAGTCACTTAGGGCTAGATTTTTAAAGGTATTTAGACACCTAACGGTGCAGAAAGGCACCTAGTGAGGTTTTAAAAAATGCCTAGGCACCTAACTCTCACTGGAATCCTACTAGGCATTTATCTGCCTCTTTAGACACTTGAATACCTTTTAAAATGTAGCCCTTAGTCTCCGTGTCTCATTTTCCCATTTGTACATTGGGAACAATAATCCTTCCTTTCCTCCCATCCTTTTGTCTCTCTTGTCTATTTAGATTGTAAACTCTTTGGAGCATAGGCTTTCATCATGTGTATGTACAGCACCTAACACAATTGGGTCCAATCTCAGTTGGTGCCTGTAAGTGCTTCTCCTTTGTAAATAACAACAATGGCTAATTATAAATGCAACTGCTGGAAACTCCCAGCTGAAGAATGAATATATCTTTAATTAGAGAGTGGATGTGTTTCTAAAAGATACACTAGTCCAACCACAAGATACTGGGCTTAATTCAGAAATCACTAGGAGAAATCTTATGGCTTATGAGTAGATGACCATAGGTCACTTCTGACCTTAAAGTCTATGAAAATACTGTAAATACATGACTTTAGAAATTAATAAGTTCTACTAATCAAGCTCATCTTTCTAATTCATTTCCAGCAAACCTACAGGCCTTGTAACACTTGCAAAATTTCCTGTTTGTTTGGGGGTTTTTTTGTTTTGGTTTGGTTTTTTTGGATGGGCAGGTAAACCATCATTAGCTTTTTTTTCATTATCATCCATCATAAATGCAAAGGGCAGAGTAGTGATTTTTTTGCAGAGGATGGTAACTTTTGCAAAGCTGAGTCCACATGGAGAGTGTAAACCAGACCATCGCCTCATGCAAATCAGAGCAGTTCCATTGTCGTCAATGTGTCTATGTCAAGTTACACCAGTGGCAGATCTGAACCTAAGGCCTTGGCTACACTGGAGTGTTGCAGCACTGGTGGTGGGTTTACAGCGCTGCAATTTACTCACCATCCACACTTGCAAGGCACATACAGCGCTGCATCTCCCTGGCTGCAGCGCTGGCTGTATTCCTGCTCTGCCTGGGGTATAATGATTGCAGCGCTGGTGATGCAGCGCTGCTCCGCCAGTGTGGCCACCAAAAGCGCTGTTATTGGCCTCCAGAGGTATTCGGAGGTATCCCAGAATGCCTATGCATCACTCCCAACAACGCTGCAAATGCTGCAAATGTGGCCACACTGCAGCGCTGGGTAGCTGTCAGTGTGGCCACACTGCAGCGCTTTCCCTACACAGCTGTATGAAGACAGCTGTAACTCCCAGCGCTGTACAGCTGCAAGTGTAGCCATACCCTAAGTAAGCTCATGGCATTGAGTTAAAAGGGCTTATTGAAAATCTATGGGAAATTAGCTGTCCAGAGACACATGGCACAACCTTCAGCTCCTAATGTGCTGGCTCATGCATTCAGTATCCCACCAATTACATATATGATGAGGCTGGATAGTGTGTTTGTCATTAATTTTCCCCTACCGACAGTTTATGTTCAACTGAGTAGCACCCACTGAAATACTGCAGGGCAATTAGACTCTTTAATGTGGGATGTGCTTCCAGATGTGTCACAATGTAAAAAGCCTTGGCAGAATTCAATTTTCATACCTTTATAATTTCAACAGATGTTTCTTTTAAAGCATTTTTTAAAACTTCTATTTAAATTTTCACATTTGCATGAAATTATGTTTTAACAATCCCTCTCCCCCTATTTTTACTGATTTAAATTTTCCTAGTTACCGGAAACTATGAGGGGAGAGACCGTAATTATTTAATGCCAGTAGACATTGAGATTCAAAAAGTTAAAGCTTTATAATGGCTAAAACACAAACTGTCCATATTCTGTGTAAAAATATACAAATATCCTTAAATCAAACTTCACAAGCAGTATTTTTCATAGGTTGCCTATCTGTAAATTTAAATTATTGATGGAAATATTTTTCATCCATTTGTGTGTGTATGGTGAAATTGACATTTATCAACATTTACAAATGTAATCCTTCCCAACCAAAATATAAACAGAGAGAGAGAGAAAGAGAGACTTTACACATTAAAAAGGGACTCTTTCAGGCCTGATAGGTCAGAAATACAGTGAAACTCCTCTATAATGCGATGTTTGGGGTCCAAAAAATTCCATCGCGCTAAATGCAGGGTCCCGGTATAGCGGGTTTTCAAGCCGGTCAGTTTGAGCCAGTGGTCCCCAACCCGATGCACTGATGTGCGCTGCCTAGTGCCCAGCAGGGGAGAGAAGCCGCGGCCCCGCACCTGCTGGGGACAGAGAACACCGGCGCCCACAGCCTCGGAGTTCTCTATCCCCGGCAGGCGCTGGGCCACGGCTCCTCATGAAGCCGGAGAGAAGCCGTGGCCCCCCACCTGCCGGGGACAGTGAGCACTGGCGCCCACAGCCTCAGAGTTCTCTGTCCCCAGCAGGCGCGGGACCACAGCTTCTCTCCCCTGCTGGGCACTAGGCAGGGGTACATCAATATCCTGGCGGGCGCCATGGGGTTGGGGATCACTGGTATTAGTCCCTAAACGAGAGCCAACTTCTGATTGTGTTATTTGCGATTTCACGTTATGGCGGGGCGCGTTATGGCGAGGTTTGACTGTACCTCCTTCCTGCTGTATCCA
The DNA here is from genome assembly GCF_025201925.1 of Gopherus flavomarginatus. NCBI lineage: Eukaryota > Metazoa > Chordata > Testudines > Testudinidae > Gopherus > Gopherus flavomarginatus. The sequence continues at coordinate 15,597,254 of NC_066621.1, read as the reverse complement.
GGAGTAAAAAGAAATCAAGGAAATACCCAAAGTGGGAAAATGGAGTAGTTAAAAGCTCTCCCAGAACTGAAATTCTCTGGAAACCTGGAAGACAAATGGGGGAAGTTCCAACAGTGCTTCATATTGTATTAGCAAGCATGGAGGCCCGTGAAAAAGCAGACATTCAGAAGGTAGCCCTTTTTTTTTTTTTTTCTTTTTTTTTTTTTTGACAGTAGCTGTTTTGGAGCCCTGGGTGTGTTTACTCCTTTTTGGTTTCTCCGGGCTTACAGTGGTGAGCTCATCCCCACTAAAGGATTATGTGAGCTAGATGTATAGGGAAGTAACAGATTGGAAAAGATACAATTTGCAGTAGTACCAAGGAGAAGAGCACTCCCTACTGGGTTAAAAGTGCATAGATGAGGATGAGTTTGAGGGTTGATGAGTTTGAGGGTATCTTCCGGGTAAGAGGAAAGCTCTCAACAGAGTACAGATTAGGGCTTCAAAGAACCCAACTGCAGCACACTTCATGCCCATAGGAAAGTTTCTCTTACCCTAAGACAGAAGCTATAAAAGGAGCTAGATAGGGTCATTGTTCAGGGAATCCCAGAGCAAGTAGAAGAACCAGCAGAATGGGTACATTCACTGATCGTTGTAGAAACAAAGACAGAACCCTTCACTTATGTATAGACTCAAAAATATGAAGAAAGGGAACATTTTCCATTACTTACAAGGGGGAAAATATGATGCCAATCTAGCTGGCCAAAGCAGCAACCTGAGAGCACTGCTGTGCAAAGATATCCAGTGGATATGGGATGCAAATTTTAATAAAGAGTTTGAAAAACCAAACAAGTTAATTAAAGAGGCCCCTGTCCTGAAATACTATGAAGGGCTAGAGGCATTTTATACTGGCCTCCAATGAACAATGATACTGAAGAAGTTGTCAAGACTGACCACCTATGCCAAAAATACAGGCCAAATCAAGCAAATTTTAAATTTATTTGGACCTAGAGTAGAACTCCAGTGGGAGAATTTTGTCATATCTTTAGGACTGTGTGGCGTTCTTAAAGAGCCCTGGGAGAAGGGGAAACTGCGGCAGGGTGGTGAAGGGCCATATCTGTCCATGAGGGGGCATGCAGGGAAGGTCCACACACACACACATTTGCATTGACAATGGGCTGCAGTTTAGTGGGCATGAGTTCAAGCAGTTTGCAGTGAAATTTAGGTTTAGACATGCAACCTTTACTCCTCATTATCCCCACTCCAAGGGATTGGTGGGAAATGGTGTCAAATAATAAAGTGCCTAGTGGAAAAGGTGTGGAGATTGACACTGATCCATCTTAAGTATGTTAAATTACAGAATCTGGAGATATTCTACTGAATAGAAAACTAGGAACAAGAATGCCAGTAGTGTTAAAAATGGATGGCAGAAGAAATGGGGATTTGCAGACATATAAAGAGACAGATAAGTTCAAAACTATATCAACTGGGGTCCTGGGAGCTGCCATCCCAGCAAGAAAGTGATGTGGAGCATTCTGTGATGGAGACGCAATGGTCACAAACTTCAGTGGTGTCCCCGGAGATTGTACTGTGGTCTGATGAGGTTTCACTGTAGATGGACACATATGGAGGAGAAATGGAAGATACTTTCCAGAAAGAATGTTGGAAGATACTTTCCAATTTCCAGAAAGGAGGGAGATAAGGGGCACTGAGTCCGCCATTTTGCCCGAGAAGGACTCAGAAAGGCAACAGTCAGAGCAGGTTAAGACAGATGAACTCTAGGACATGGCACTGTCCGAACAAAGGGACTCACAACAGCAGTAGTACTGATGTGTCTAGAGAGACCCAAAAGTCCAAGCAACAGTATAAGGCACCGCAAGGATTAATTGAACATTAGTAGTGAGTTTAGTTAGTAGGCTGGTTATAAGTATTTGGAATTCTGTGTTATATAAATGTTAACTGTTCATTCTTATTTAATATTGTTATCTTTTTGGTTGGGAAAGGAACATATGGGGAACTATACCTTTCAGAAGCTCATGTTGGATAACTCAGAGACAGTTGAAACTGAGATGCTGAATGAAGCAGGTGTCTGTCAAACACCTTGACTCTGAGTGATTACTGAGTACCACAGAGATGAGGCCTTTGCTAGATCAGGGACATCTGAGCATGGATGCCTGGAAATTCATTTTCAAATGATTACACAGCACCTATGGACAAATGCGCTATATCGATAATCTACTTACATGCATGCTCAGAGTGAAATTCATCCTTGTGAAAAAGGCCACCACAAGCCCTATTAAGGCACCTCTTCAGTGGAATATCGATAACTCAGAATTACTGTGCTGTTGATTTTATGTGGAAGGTGCTGAGATCCTATGATGAGGAGCAGACATATAAATCCTACAATAGAGATGTTCTAAAATATCTCTCTGCACTTCTCAGCAACAATTTAGTAGCAGAGGGACATAATTGGCTCTGACAGGGTATAGGGGGGCACTACCTGGTTCTCAGTGAACATGGGGTTATCTCAGGATCCCTATCACCTACACAGCTGCTCAGAGAAAGGGCTATAAATTGGCTGCCTGAATGGCAGGCGAATGTTTTTGGGAAGGGAAGAGGTCTCCTCCAAGGTATATCAGGGTTCCACAGTTGGGGTCATGGATTTGAGTTGAACCTGAGACCAGGAAATCTCCAGTTTCCTTCCCTGCTCATATTCATTTATTTTGCTTCCTTATAAAAAATATTCATGGAAGAAAATACCTTGCTGATTGGACTAATATTTTTCTGCTGAAATGTGTGTGTGTATGCTGAGCTTTCATTCCCAAGTCTTCATAACCTTTTCAACAAATACTACACCAGTACCTGTGCTGGTACATTACTACAACCGTGCACTGCAGCATATTACAGTAGTGCTAATACATAGCACAAGGATTGTAGATAATTAAAACCCATTTTTATTGCTCAAAGTCAATGCACAAAATACATCTTGTGATGCATTATCCTTCCTTTTTTATGGCACTTGTTGATTTCCTTGCTATTTCCCAGATTTCATTACATCACCCAGATATTGCAGTGAATTAGCAAGGTTCTGCTATTTGTTGTTGATATCTATTATTCATATTGCAGAAGTGCCAAGATGAGGACCCAGTGTTTTAAGAGCTGATATACACATAAGTGGAGACAGGTCCTTGATCTAAACATCCAACAATCTAAACCAGAAGGATTATTATCAGCATTTTACAGATGGGGAAACTGAGGCACATATTCATGAAGTGACTCACTCAAGGTCATGCAGGGAGTCTGTGGCAGAGCCAGGAATAGCACCCAGATCTTCTGAGTCCCACTGCAAGGCCTTAACCACAAGACCATCGTCTTATTCATGCACGGTGTCTTATGTATGCTTATAAAAGCTCAAAAATGTGTCTCTGTAAGCTCACTGTGCTACCCAGCATATGAGCTCAATGAAACTAAAAACAAACGTCATCTTAATGCTCTGAGGGTCCTTGCTTCTTATCTTCTCTGCTCCTTGTAATTTCTCCAGCGAGGTTTTAGCTCTCTCCTTTTAGCGCTATTCAGCTGTTTCTGACAGAACAAATGTATTGATCAGATAATGCAGGTTGATACGAAAATGCAGGAAGAGGGGGATGAATGAATGCAGGACACAGGATGACATTATAATCTCCGGGCAGCTAGGGATTCAACAGGCCCTTGGTTATTAAAGATGCCACTGCTAAGCCACCTATCACCACTGGAAAACAAGGTGCTGGTTCGACATGGACCCTCCACACAGGCTTGGAAGGAGCTTGCAGGGTGGAAAGCTTAAGGATCCCATTGGAAGAATTTCCCACTAGGAGGCAATGTTACTGTTAGGGTTGTCATAACTATGGGGCTTCTCTTGGATGACATTCCATGATATGAAGTGTCTTCTGCCTACAAAATTAGTCCTGGATCCCATAAATCCTCATGGAAAGCTGCTCCTGGCTGAGCTTCCTTCCCCCATTCACTCCATTCTATCTCCTATCCTCACTGATGGTCTCTGCTGAAACAATGTGGGTCATTTGGTTGAGACTTTGAAAACCAACATTCCCTCTGTTCTGCATGGACACTCAAGACCCCTAGAACTTTTAATAACAGTAAAGGGCGGCCCTGTTGCCCCTAACTGACATTTCCTCTCCTGCAGGGCTGTGTAGAATGTAAGTTTGTAGCTATCTTCTATCCTAGAAAAAGTATTAGTCTAGGAAGGATGAGCTACTGGATAGGGCATGTGCTCTGAGTCGAACAAGCTGGGTACTATTCCGGGCTTAGCCACAGACTCACTCTGTGGGCCTGGGCAAGTAATTTTGTCTCATTGTCTTAGGGTCATAGAAGTAGCTAGATATTTTTAGATGGTACCTGGATTTTAGTGGGGACATGACTCCTCAATGGATTCAGTTTGCAAGCACTGAGATCCTTCAATGAGAAAGGTGCTGGCTAGTCATGGATGATGTTGCTAATATTGCTTTGGCAAAGCATTGTTCGAGGAGATCTGCCCACGTGTCTAATGGAGAAGGTACTTGACTGTGGGCTAGGAGACCTTAGTTCTGTTCCTAGCTCTTCTGCTAACCAGCTGTTTAGCATGTGAGCTCTCTGAGCTGGTGATTGTCTCTTGCATGCTTTGTAGATGTCATGCCTAGCACAACAGGGCCTTCATCTCAGCTGGGACCTCTAGGTGCTGCTGTAATAAAGGAAGCTGGGTGTGTAAATCTGCTGTGCCAGCAACACCACTCTTAGCAATTCGGTGCATTTCTGTCAGGAAGTAAAACCACAGCCTACTTTTCATCAGCCCCACGCTCATCTTGACATACATCCTCTTGGACAGTTGCACTTTTTGCATCCATAACTTGAAGGCAGTAAAGTGATAGCCGTACGGCAGGAAGTCACACTAACACGCATCGCTGCCTGAATTCCTGCTAGGAGCACATACATCACCTGTAAAGCTGTCCTTAACAGTATTTAAATATTATTATAGTGAGGCTGAGGACTGTAAAGTAGACACACTTTACACAATAGCGTTTAATGGGTTATTATTTAGCATAATGAAGGGAAGCAAAGGGCAAGCTATTTCCTGTATCATGGAATTATATGTGTTAATTATATGAGGGAGCTTTAGCAAAATAGACTAAACAGGGCCAGATCCTCATCTGGTGTAAAGATGCAGGACTCTGGGATTTAGTACAGGAAGCAAGAAACAGCAGAGTTTTATCCCCGGCTAAGTCACTCTGTTGTCTTCAGTGAGTCACTGAGGCTGGAATTTCAGAAGGTCTCAGTAGCCTCACCGGAGGCCAGGTTTTCAGGACAGCAGAGCAAGTTGGGTGCTGAGTTTTTCTAAACTCTGCCCTTCGGTGTCACATTGGGAGCTGCTGGATGCCAAACACCTCTGAAAATCTGGCCCTTACTCAGGTGCCTCAGGGGAGCTGAGCTCTTCAGAAAATCCAGCCCCAGCTGTGGGTGCTGAACCCTTGAAATCCTGGCCCTGTGCTCTTTGAAAAATCTGCTCTTTAGGGCCTACTTATCACAGAGGCTGAGCACCTGCAATTCTCACTGCCGTCAACGAGAGCTGCAGGAGCTCAGCACCTCCAGACACCAGGCCCTTTGACTTCTCTGAGCTGCATTTTCTCCATTTGCAAAGCGCGGATCTTGATTGGTACCCCTCTATGACACAAGATCGCTGTGAGGATGGATGAAGTCTCATAAGTGTTTGGAATTAGTATTCATTCACCTTTGAGTAGGACTGAGTCCAAAATGAGTGTCCTATCTGTGAACTTTACTGAATTCTCTGGGCAGAGTTTCTTTTTCTCCATAGCAACCCCACTCTCAAGGAATCAGCTCAGATTACCTTTTAACCGCTTATTTCTCATTATATTGATCCACTTCCAGGCCAATAACCAGACACGAAAATTGAGCATTTAGTAACTTTGCTCATTTAAGCCATGCTCACCAGTAGGGAAGCTGGGTCAGCCAGCTCAGGTGGGTGGCAGGAGGGAGTTTGCCTGCAGAGAAGCTGTGAAGCTGATGCCTTGGATCCAGCTGCAAAGCAGTTTCTGCTTTTCTAGCATGGCAAGGCAGTGAGCAATTAAATCAGTTCCCTGGGAAGCAGGTCTGCTTCATATACTAGCCATCTTCCTCTGAGCCCTCTGTTATACCAGGAACACCTAATGATGACTTAAAGTTTCTTTGTCTGCTTTAGGTTAAGATACTAAGCCTGCTCCCCAATTTAAGTGCTAACTTGCTCCATAGCAACAAAGAGTCATGTGGCATGCATCTGACGAAGTGTGTATTCACCCACAAAAGCTTATGCTCCAATGCATCTGTTAGTCTATAAGGTGCCACAGGACTCTTTGTTGCTTTTTACAGATCCAGATTAAGGGCTCGTCCAGACTAGGGGGGGAAAATCGATCTTAGATACGCAACTTCAGCTACGTGAATAACGTAGCTGAAGTCGAATATCTAAGATCGAATTACTCACCCGTCCAGACGGCGCGGGATCGATGTCCGCGGCTCTCCGTGTCGATTCCAGAACTCCGTTGGGGTTGATGGAGTTCCGGAATCGATATAAGCGCGCTCGGGGATCGATATATCACGTCTAGATTAGACGCGATATATCGATCCCCAAGCAATCGATTTTAACCCGCCGATACGGCGGGGTAGTCTGGACGAGGGCTAACACTGCTACCCCTCTGATACTTGCTCCATAGTGGCTCAAAGTAGCACAGGCATCTGCAGCAAGAGCACTGGCAGTTATTCTACTAAATGAAGATACTGTACAATAATATGATAAAATAACAATATAATGCATACACCCAGTTAGCACCTTGATCTGCAGAACACTGGCTGGACTCAGACAACTAGATCCTCAGCAGGTTTAAATCTGCACTGATCCATTGAAGTAGCTACCTCCAGTTACATCCACTGAAGATCTGCACCAAAATCCAGGGAAGAGTGAGTTTCTATTGTTGTTTAGTTTTTATTTGGATTATTAAAAACGAAACATTTAAAACCCAGTTTTCTCTTTGAACGAGTAAAGGGGCTGGTTTAACCCTTTCAGGTTGGACAGGGGAACTCCACTAGTCATTTTCACTTGCTGGTCGGTTCACTTTTTGCTTCTTACTAAGCAGGACGGTTAAGGCACTAGCCAGGCAACGTGGGCTCAGTTCTTAGCTCTTCCACAGACTTTGTGTGACCTTTGATCGATTTTTTTGCCTTAATTAAGCTGTAAAATGGGAGCAATAATCCTTTCTTTCACCCTTTGTCTCAACTATTTAGCCTGTAAGCTCATAGGGCAAGGCTGTTTCTTACTCTGTGTATGTACAGCACCTAGCACAATGGAGACCATATCCCTGTTGGGGCTTCTAGGCAACACTGTAATACAAACAATAACAAGTATGCTTCTCTTTTTGCTGAACAAGTTTTCCCCCTAAACCCACCTCCTTTGCCAAGAAAACTCATTGCAAAGTTCCCATAACCCCCTCGGCTAGTCTGAGCTAGGCAGACTGAGGTAGTTCAGAAGGAGACTCTAGTGGTATCAAAGATACTCTGCAGCAAACAATAATAAAAAGGCATCAGATGCAATTCTGGTAGCAATCAGCACAGCAGGCATTTAGGATTGCATCTAGCAGGGCTCTTACACTTCCATTGGCAGCTCCTCAGCTAATCAATAGGGCCTGGTGCTAGAGGAATTTTAATTAAGGCAAAGATTTATTGGAGAGAGGCTTAGGAGGGATGTGTGGAAGTTGTTATTTTACAGCAGGGGCCTGTTTTTCTGCATAGAATAGATAACATTTAAAACATATCAGCATCAAGTTTAATCAAGTGGGTATGACTACTGTAGGCAGCAGTAGACTCTGACTGCCAGTGCTAACAGAGCAGTAGCTAGGGGACCTCTATCTATTGCTGTGCTTTCCTAAAACATATTGAACATCTGACTTGGCAAATATGCTTAACAATCTATACAGTAAGGTAGTAATCCTTATTATTGGAGATTGGACAGCTCAGGCGTCAGGGTTACAGAGTTCCATAGCCATCCTTGTTCACTTTTGTTACCACCTGACTGCTCTTTGGCCTGTATACACTAAGATGTGAATTAGTCCTATTCTTAGCATAGCCACAGAGCCATTGTAATTAGCACTGTTGAGAGGAAGGAGATTTTGTGAATAAGACATTGGAGGGAGGCATTGACCTGGGATAAGTTCCTGCCTCTGCCGCAGACTTCTTTTGTGACCTGGGGCAAAACACTTCATGTCTCTTTGCCTTAGTTCTCCTGTTTTACAGATGCGGATGATAATCCTCCATTTCTCCCATCCTTTGTCTTGCTGAGCCTGTAAATTCTTCAGAGCAAGAGCTGTGTCTTGCTTTGTGTTCATACAGCGCCTGGCACCAGGGGACCCTCAGCACTATCATCGTAGAAATGATACAAAATGTGCTGGTGATTCCAATTCCGTGAACTGCACAAACCATCTCAGCGTTTCTCGTGATTCCAGTTCAGTGAACTTCCAAATCTATGGCAGCATCTGATGAGCAAGCAGAGCATATGTTGTTTAAAAGCTTGGAAGCATCTTCTCTTAAACACAGGTCAGAGGCCCAACCAGTGTAAATCATCATCACTCCACTGACTTCAGTGTAGCTATGCTGATTTATGCCAGCTGAGGATCTGGCCCCAGAAATTTAACATTTCTGCTTATCTTTCATTTGCAACACCAGTGCTGCCATCCGTTTGTCAGAGGAATGTTCTTTAAACAACAGGATTAGCAAAGGGTTGGGTTGTGGGAGCTTAATTTCAAGTAACCTTTCTAGAAGAGATGTGCAGAGGATAGGAGTTCCGTTTCATGAAAGCTTTTGAAAATTGGCTTCATTTCGAATCGGCGCACAAGCCAAAAACTTTGAAATGTATCAGAAGTGAAAAGACAAAGACATTTTCGTTTTGAGTCACTTGAAAAGTTTCATTTTGACACAAGGCAAAGGATTTTACAGTATATTATAGTACAATACAAAGTGAAAAATACTAAATGAAAAGTCATTTCAAAACAAAGTTTCACAATGCTTTATTCCAAAAATGTGAAAATGAGGATGTTTGGACATTGTCGGAACTTTTTTCTTTTTATGGTCCTGAAAACAAAATTCCAGCAAAGACAACTCAGTTTCATGAAGCATTTAGATTTTGATAGACTGTGGTTCCATTGAACTTTCTCTGACCAGCTCTACATTCCACATGCATTGCCGAGGTGAGTGGACAAGATCTCCCACAAGGTCACAGAAAATCAGCTGGAAGTTTGGGATGCTTCCCAATAAGTGACCATGCCTAATCCACTTGACGGCTGTGGCAATGTAGATATCCTTGCAACACGTGTTTGAACGCAGGGCATTAGAGCTCTGTGCCTAGAATTATGGTTCCTATAAGTAGGGCACTTGGATTTAGGGTTAGGATTCCAATGCGTAGGGCTATCCACCCTTAGGTTAATGTTCCTATAGGTAGGAAACATGGAGTTAGGGTTAGGGTTTCTATGGGTAGGGCTCCCCACACTGGGGTTCGGGTTCCTATGGTAGGACACTTGGAGTTAGGGTTAGTATTGTTATGGGTGAGACTGCCCAGTCTATGCTTAGGATTTCTATGGGTAGGAATCCCTGCCCTAGAGTTAGGGTTTCTAAATTAGGGCACATGGAATTAGGTTTAGGGTTCCTATTTGTGTTGCTCCCCATCCTAGGATTAGGGTTCCTATTTGTAGAACTCCTGGCCCTAGGGTTAGGGTTCTTATGGGTAGGGCTCCCCACCCTAGAGTTAGAATTCCTATGAGTAGGGAATTTGTAGTTAGAATTAGGGTTCCTATGGGTACAGCACCCCGCTCTAGGGTTAAGGTTCCTATGGGTAGGACACTTGGAATTAGGGTTAGGGTTCTTATGGCAAGGGCCCTTAGTTAGGATTCCTATGGGTAGGGCTGCCCGTCCTAGGGTTAGGATTCTTATGGGTAGGGTACATGGAGTTAGGGTTAGGATTCCTATGGGTAGGACACTTGAAGTTAAGGTTAAGGATCCTATGAATGGGGCTCCCCATGTTGGAGTTAGGGTTCCTATATGAAGAGTACTTGGAGTTAGGGTTAGAGATGCTATCTGGAATGGCTGTGCAAGATGAGTGCCTGATACATATGGCTGGGCAGTAGTACTAATGGGAACACAGGATGGCTAGTGGTACCCAGAATGAAAGCAAGTGAATGCTCCATCATGCCCCTAGCACCAACCTAAAAATCATGGGGCAGTTACAGGAAATGATGCAGTACACCTTCCCCAGGCTTTTCAGTAGGTTAATGTTGGGTGGTGAATGGATTATCAGGCAGCTTGGAAGGGTGGGATATTGTGCTAGACAGACACACGTACAGTTGGGCACAAGCCCAGACACAGCCTAGTTTAAATTCAATGACACTTTATTAGTATGACAAGCTCTACAAGTGCTGCTAATCTGTGAGTGAGTCAGACTGCTCGGGTATCTGTCAGAAGTAGACACGATCCACCCATGAGAGGACCATATGCCATGTTGGGCATTGATCCTGTGTCTGTTCACCAGCAGTGTCCATTCCTGGTGCAGGGGCAGGTTGCCACATAGCGCTATGCCATCTCCCTCCTTTCCCCCAGGGTTGCGGGGTGGTTTTGTCTCCTAGCTTTTGGAGGAGGTATCATGTTTTCCGATTCCCCTTCCCTTTTGTCTTGGATGTGGGTCATAAGTCTCACTCTCTCTCTCCTCTCCTCTGTCACATGGGCTGCACAGCTAGTGATTTCTGGGTTTGGACTGAGCTTTGCACCTACCAGCTCTCTCTCGCACACATATCAAACTTCAAATAAGAACCATTCTCATAACTGACCATTCGCTGCCAGGATGCCCCTTTCAGCAGCACATGTTCCATTCTCTACCCGCAGCTCCCCGCAGTGTGAGAGCAGAGGGTGCTGGAACTTCTGCACTTCAGCCATTGATCTTCCAAGCAGCTTATGTGCCAGGTGTCACCTGTACCCTCTCCCTGCTTGCAGGGCTGCGTGGGGAAAGTGGGGGGAAGCTTGCCCTGGGCCTCCCATTTGAGAGGGCCCCTGTACCAAGTGGTGTTGCAACTTGGTGCATGAGGTCACAGAGCCACTCATTCTGTCATGATGGAAGGGCAGTCTGGCCAAACCCAAGCAGCACTGTGACCCCCCCTCACGCAAGGTCTCAACACCCAGAGTGGAGAGCATGGGGACAGGAGCTGACCCACCGCCGTGGCTGTGAGGGAAGCATGGCGCAGGCTCACTTTCCAGCTCCCCTGACCTCCCCGCAGTGGTAATTCTTTTGAAAGGGGGAAGGGTCTCAGTTTCAGATTTTGCCCCTCGGTACAGACCTGCTTCTTCTTGCAAACGATCTCTTTGATCTTTCCTTTCCCCTGAATCCTGGAGGCTCTAAAGGCCGCACATCACGAAAGCTTATGCTCAAATAAATTTGTTAGTCTCTAAGGTGCCACAAATACTCCTGTTCTTTTTGCACGTCATTGTGTCTCTGCTGTGTATCATGTTACATTTGTGCCTTTGGGGTGGGGACCGTGCTAGTGTAATGCCGCATCCCTGGGTGAGGCATTGCCAGTACGGATCAGATCCAGGACCTACAGATGTAAAGCATGAGTCTCCAGTGCCTGAGCTGTCAGTCACCACCAGAGGAGGACAGAACGCAACCCTGAGTGCCTGTGGTTTACATTAGCTGACCAGATGCCAATTCACAGTGGTGCAGCACTGCATACACCATCACTATCTGCCTATTGTATTTATACAGCCACCAGCACTTCACGATCTTTAATGTATTTATCCTCACAGCAATCCTGTGAGTTCGGGCAGCACCATTATCTCAACTGTACAGATGGGAAACTGAGGCACAAAGTGAGTAAATTACTTTCTCAAGGTCATAGGGAGAGTCTGGTAGAGCAGGGACCTGCACCTGGATCTCCTAAAGACCAGGCTAGCTTCCCTAACCACTGGACCATCCAAGAGCAAACCTCCTGTTAATAGGCACTGTCCAGCAGTCGTCCACCCCAATGCCTCCACAGGTTTGCAGAACCAGGCCCAGAGCTTGCTGACAAGCCCTCAAACCCATATTTGGCTCTCAGAGCTTCTCCACCTCTCATGTGCTCATAAAGAGCCCAGACACTCTACCAGTCAATTCTTGCCAGGCTGTAATTCCTGGCAGGAGGGAAATAAAAGTGGAAAGGAACATCCTGGCAGGAATCAGGCTGGCCAGTGGGGGTGTGAGCTGTTCTCCTGGATTCCCAGCAAGGGCAGGCCCCTCTTTGGCAGAACAGGAGAGAGTGAAAGGGTTTGTCTGTCACTTGTTCTCGATAATGGATATTCCCCCTGGAGGGCTGCATCAGAACCCCAGGTGGGGAGCTGGTCTCTGGCTGTTGATATGCAGAGCCATGCTGCACTTGAATAAGGGAGAACAAGTCAGCTTCTATTTTTATATAGGCCTTTTATCTATCTCTCTCAACTGTCTGTCTCTCACATTCTCTCCGTCTCTCTCTGTCTCATTCTCTCTCTCTGTCACGGAGTCCCCGGGCGATGCTCTGGAACTGCTCCCCACCAAGCCAGGCAGGACTTTGGGGAGCCTCCTCTCCCTTGGAGCAGACTTGTTCAGGGCAAGAAGCTCCCACGGCTTCACCTCCTGGGTCTCTCCTTGGAGCATTCAGCATCCTCTGCCCCTCCGTGTGCTTCCCACAGCGAGTCCACCCCAGCGGGGTCCTGGGGAAGCCACCGGGTTCTGCACCCCCACTTTGCAGTCAGACGTGACTCTCAGCCAGCCAGTAAAACAGAGGTTTATTCGATGACAGGAACAGGGTCTAAAACAGAACTTGTAGATACAGCGAACCGGACCCCTCGGCTGGGTCCATTCTGGGGGGCAGTGAGCCAGACCCCCAGGTCTGCCCTCCACCCTTGACCCCAGCCAGCTCCAGACTAACAACCCCTCCCAGCCCCTCCTCTCTGCTCAGCCCCTTTCCCGGGCCAGGAGGTCACCTGATCCCTTTGTCTCCAACACCTCCAGCTGGCACCTTTGCAGAGGAGGGGCCCAGGCCATCAGTTGCTAGGAGACAGAGTGTCAGGCATTTAGGTGCACTGGCCCTTTGCTCTGCCAGATACTTAAGAACTGCCATGGGGACACTGAGGCACCAACACAGTATTCAGAGCAAACATTAAGAACATTCCCAGTTCGTCACACTCTCTCTTTCTTCTCTCTCATTTTTCTCTGCTTTGCAGGCAGCACTAATTAATTTTTCTAATTAGTTCGTGTGTTCATGCACACTGAAAATAAATATACAGTGCTCTCTGAGTGCTAAGTATTATTAATTAAATGGCCATTTAAGCATCTTACTGCAGACTGAGGCATGAGAAGCTGCATGTGTGAATCTGCACACGTATGTCTGTGGGCTGAGTGTAAGTGCTGACCGTGTGTGCAGTGTATGCGAAGGTGTGTGTCAGTGCTGCATGTGCCCTTTGTTGAGCGTGTGCTGTGTGTTAAGAGGGTGTGTGTAGGTGGAAATGCATGGGCTGTGAACACTCAGGGTATATATATGTATGCTGTTGTGAATGTGCACTGTGTGTGTGCTCAATGTGTATGTGGAGTAAGTCTTTGCAATACTTGTGAATTTACTGTGTATTTGAGTGTGCTGCATGCCTGCCTTCATGGTGTGTGTTGTATGTGTAACTGGGTGTGAGCTCAATGGATATATATGTTCAGTGTGCAAATGACTGTGCATGCACTATCTGTGTATGAGCATGTACAGAGTGTGAATGATCATGCACTCAAGTATATGTGCGGTCAGTGTGTATGTGCCTTTGGCATGTGTATGAATGTGCCCTCATTATTTCAAACACAGGAAACACAAATAAGATCTAACATGGACATTTCAAAGATTTGCTCTAGGTGCATGGGTCAGAAGCATTAATTTGGAAGTAAGCATTCCTAGGAAGAGAGCTGGGCCTACCCTTATCAACTAGGTTTGGGGTCCTTATTCAGGATAAGAGTCTTTTCCTTCCTTCTCATCCAAAAGCTGCCTATTAAGTCATTTTGCATATGGGATTGAGTATGGAATAAACTGGGTTATTATAAATAATAAGGTACTTAGTTATTATGTATGTTCAGTACGACTCACTCATCGTGTCAGCTGTCGACTTGGGAAAATAGCAGCCTATCCTTTATGAATACTAATTACCAGTAACCTTGCCATTCCTTCTAATAATTCATGTGTTTTGGGTGCACCTCCAAGTATCTGGTTAATGGAGACACGAGTCAGCACATCGTCCTGCAAGGCCAGCATTCGTGAGAGCAGGAAAACACTTTATTATGAGAGAGAAGCAATTTCAGAAAGTTGTTGGGCTAGATCCTCCCCCGGTGTAAACCAAAGTAGCTCCACTGGCTTCGGTATATACCAGGAGGGGAGCTTGGTCCATTGTTTCCAAGGCTGAATGTAAGGTCTATCTGAGGCATTGCCATGAAGTGCTAGATTCTCAGACCAGTACAACTGGTCTCAATTCTTGTATTTAGCTCCCTTTATAGGACATAATTGGGAGCTGAGAGTAACTAAGACTGACCCTATTATGTCTGGGTGTTACAGACTATATTGTTATATTTCTGCCTTAACTTTGAAGGCTGCCCTAGCCATTGCTCAGACAAGGAACAGAGATGGTGATTAGTAAATCCTCTGCTCCCAGGATCCTGCTAGATGGGAGAGAATTCCTGGCAGAGGAATGCATGGCACAAACACTCAGAGAGACACTGCTTTTCCATTGTCTAGAGCACTGTACATCACCATCACAGCTTCTAGCCAGCAGACTGTGCCTCTTTGGGGTCATGATGTGCCAGTTGGTATGGTAGCTAGCCCTCATCGGTCATGTTCTGCTGAGTTCTGGGTACTTGCCCTGATGATAGATGGAGAGTATGAAGAGGCCCTGGGCATCTTCCTTCGGTGGTGCAATCATGAAATGCAGGTCATGATTTGGCCTTGAGTCTGCAAAGCCTCTTGGGATATATGGAAGACACAACAGGAAGCTTATTATCAGCTTAATACCGTTTCTTTTGTTGCTGATGTTCCCATCAGCCACATTCAGAAAGCAAAAATAATCCCATGCTCATCTGAAACTGCAGGAGGAATTCCAGGAGGAGGACTCTAGTTACCTGAACTGGAGATTTGATTAGTACATCATGGTTATTACCTCTACTCTTGTGAAGAGTGCCAAAGGTTGTTGAGGCCCCAATCCAACAAAACACTTAAAGCAAGTGCATATCTTGCAGCACATGGCTGTTCCCCATGCCTTCATATGCTTACTTGCTTAGTTGGAGGAGGGATTTAATGCTCACAAGTGATGGGGACCTGGATTCATGTCTTATCTGAAGGACTGCACCTCCAGCAGCTCAGAGCCTGCTAGCGTCATGGAGGGGGCATTTGGGTCAGTTCCAGCTCTGAGGAAATGACAGTCTCCTGAATTACCAACACCACTTCCCGTATCACTCTGGCTTTCCCTGGGAGGTCTCTCATCAAAGCACTGACTGGGTTCAGCCCTGCTTAGCATGAAAAATCTGCCAGCATCAAAGACCTGCCGGTGGTATAGCCGCAGGCTAGTTGCAGGTTAGCCACTTACCTCAGTGCTCGTGCCGGGGATGTCAACAAACACAGGCCCTGTTGTTTCTCCCCTTAGCTTTGCTTCCTCTTTAGCAAAGGAATACAAGTGAACAAACCAGTCCCAAAGCCCTCTAAGCAAAGGAGGGAACCACAGCTGTGTAAACCATTCGGGGGTTCCTAAGCCACAGAGCATGATGGTCTTATACCCTGCTGCCTGCTTGTGAATTCTCAGATCTGCCAGTCAATGGAAATATCAAGATGTCTGCATTTCTTTGTATGGAGAACAAACTGTCCCCAAAGCCCCTGTAGCTCCTTGTCCCAATTATCTCTCTAACTGTGGAATCCCAATTACCCATCTAGCAGTTGGGGTCAGTGGGAGAGGCAGTTAGGGTGATGAAATTTTCATTATGATGTCCCTCAGGCTTAGCTATATTATTTCCTCCTATTATGTCGTGCTGTCAAAACCCATTACTGGTGTGCAGGCATGTGGTTTGATCATCCTGGCTGATTTCTGTGGGATCACAGTTGATTAACACTAAATGAACTTGAGTGAATGGAGCAGGGATGTTTATTTATTGTGGTTTTCTCTATGGGTCTGTTCGGCTCTTGGGTTGCTCACCTAATCCGTCTAAGGATGCCTTGAATTTCTATCAGAGGGGTAGCCATGTTAGTCTGGATCTGTAAAAAGTGACAAAGAGTCCTGTGGCACCTTATAGACTAACAGACGTATTGGAGCATAAGCTTTCGTGGGTGAATACCCACTTTGTCAGGCGCATGCTCCAACACTTCTGTTATTCTATAAGGTGCCACAGGACTCTTTGTCTCTTTTTGACTTTCTATAGTGCTTTCCCATCTGGAGGCTTCAGAGTGCTTTATATACATTAATTAACGGAGACGTCCTACATCCCTCTGAGACAATTCAGTGCTACTGTTGATAGGGAAACTGAGGCTTGGAGAGATTAAATTAATTGCCCAGGGTTATGCAGACAATCTGTCATAAATCTGCGAACTGAACTCAGATCTGCTGAGTCCCAGTCCTGTGCCTTAATCATAAAACATTTTCTTTTCTCACTTCCTCTGTCTAAGTTGCGATCTTCACAGCCCTTGCACCCTTTGGAGACAGTCACACCTATACAACGTGGTTGTGAAACACTACCAGAACAGAACAGTAACTTCCTGCGTGGACTTTGCACTTATGTAAATGGCTGCACAAAGTGCAAGGCAAAGGATGATCTGGCTTGTTGTCTCAATGGATAATCTCCTGACTCTTTGTCTTCATCTTTAGCCAGAAGAGTGTGTTTCTTCTAACTAACATAGATCTTCTGTTCCAGGGCATGGGAATGTGTCAGAGCTCTACTTCCTAATTACCTCCTGATATCGGAGTATAAGCAGTCCCCACTCACTTTACCCACACCATGGTGAAATGCCAAATTAAGAGCCTGGAAGAACAGAGCCCTCTTTTTAGGTAAAGATTGGTACAGCATGGGCAGAGACACTGCAACACTACTCATCATCTCTGATCTGCAGGGGTGACCTTCAAGGGTGGGAGTCACCACATCCCATTCAGCCTTTGCCTTCTCTGCTGAGCCTGGCAGCAAAGGGAAAATGGGTGGCCTCTGACTTTGGGTGCCTCCAGCTGGGTCTGATTTTCAGAAGTGCCGTGACCCACACAACCTCAGTTGAATTCAGTGGAAGATGCATAGGCAGCTGGGAACTAGACATTAAAATTCCCGCTAATCCTCACTTTATGCATTGGACAAAAGCCTGTGAACTTGCTTCTAAATCATCCACATGCCCAAACCAACTGAACTGCTCTATATCATCTGTTGCACCAAATTCCCTGCAGGGTGCAAAGCGGTGATGCTTCATTGAAGCCAATGGCACTGCAATCTTTTATGCCAGCTGAGGATCTGGCCCACTGTTGCTGTGAACATTCCTCATTCCACAGAGAATGAACACAAAAGGGGGAGAGACTCAGACAGAGTGAATTCATTTAAAAACTCGGATGAATATTATTATTTACATTAAAGATTCAACTACCTTTGACTATCAACCATCCAGCTCAGAATCAAGACCCAGGTGTCTCTGAGAGTGCATTCGGGACAAGGCCACATCTGTCCCATAAATCTCATAGACTCATAGGTCAGAAGGGACCAATATGATCATCTAGTCTGACCTCCTGCACAAGGCAGGCCACAGAACCCTACCCATCCACTTTTATACAACCCCTAATCCAGGACTGAGTTATTGAAATCCTCAAAACTGGTTTGAAGACCTCAAACTGCAGAGAATCCACCAGCAAGCGACCCATGCCCCACGCTGCAGAGGAAGGCGAAAAACCTCCAGGGCCCCTGCCAATCCGCCCTGGAGGAAAATTCCTTCCAGACCCCAAATATGGCGATCAGCTAAACCCTGAGCATGTGGGCAAGACTCACCAGCCAGTACCCAAGAAGGAATTCTCTGCAGTAACTCAGTTCCCATCCCATCCAACATCTCCCCGCAGACCATTGAGAAGACTTATCTGGTGATAATCCAAGATCAATTGCCCAGATTAAACTATCCTATCATAACATCCCCTCCATATACTTATCCAGCTTAGTCTTGAAGCCAGATAAGTCTTTTGCCCCCACTACTTCCCTTAGAAGGCTGTTCCAAAACTTCACTCCCCTAATGGTTAGAAACCTTCGTCTAATTTCAAGTCTAAACTTCCTAATATCCAGTTTGTACCCATTCGTCCTCGTGCCTACATTAGAACTAAACTTAAATAATTCCTCTCCCTCCCTAACGTTAACCCCCCTGATATATTTATATAGAGCAAGCATATCCCCCCGCAGCCTTCTTTTGGCCAGGCTAAACAAGCCAAGCTCTTTGAGTCTCCTTTCATAAGGCAGTTTTTCCATTCCTCGGATCATCCTAGTAGCCCGTCTCTGGACCTGTTCCAGTTTGAATTCATCCTTCTTGAACATGGGACACCAGAACTGCACACAATATTCCAGATGAGGTCTCACCAGCGCCCTATATAATGGTACTAACACCTCTTTATCCTTGCTGGAAATACCTCGCCTAATGCATCCTAAAATCGCATTTGCTTTTTTAACAGCTGTATCACATTGGCGGCTCATAGTCATCCTGCTATTGACCAATACCCCAAGGTCCTTCTCCTCCTCCATCGCTTCCAACTGATGCGTCCCCAACGTATATCTAAAATTCTTATTATTAATCCCTAAGTGCATGACCTTGCACTTTTCACTATTGTATTTCATCCTATTACTCTTACTCCAGTTTACAAGGTGGTCCAGATCTTCCTGAATAGTATCCCTGTCCTTCTCCGTGTTAGCAATACCCCCCAACTTTGTGTCATCTGCAAACTTTATTAGCACATTCCCGCTCTTTGTGCCAAGGTCAGTAATAAAAAGGTTAAATAAGATCAGTCCCAAAACCGATCCTTGAGGGACTCCACTAGTAACCTCCTTCCAGCCTGACAGTTCACCCTTCAATACGACCCACTGGAGTCTCCCCTTTAACCAATTCCTTATCCACCTTACAACTTTCATATTCATCCCCATCTTTTCCAATTTAACTAACAGTTCCCCATGCGGAACCGTGTCAAACGCCCTACTGAAATCGAGGTAAATTAGATCTACTGCATTTCCTTTATCTAAGTAATCCGTCACCTTCTCAAAGAAGGAGATCAGATTGGTTTGGCACGATCTACCTTTAGTAAATCCATGTTGCAATTCGTCCCAATTACCATTGACCTCTATGTCCTTGACTACTTTCTCCCTTAAAATTTTTTCCAAGACCTTACATACTACAGACGTCAAGCTAA
This sequence comes from Gopherus flavomarginatus, assembly GCF_025201925.1. Classification (NCBI taxonomy): domain Eukaryota; kingdom Metazoa; phylum Chordata; order Testudines; family Testudinidae; genus Gopherus; species Gopherus flavomarginatus. The sequence goes on along the minus strand of NC_066621.1, from coordinate 15,577,799 downwards.
CAGGACTATAATTACCCGGATCACTTTTATTCCCTTTCTTAAAAATAGGGACTACGTTAGCAATCCTCCAGTTGTACGGCACTACCCTCGAGTTTATCGATTGCTTAAAAATTCTCACTAACGGGCTCACAATTTCACGTGCCAGTTCCTTTAATATCCTCGGATGGAGATTGTCCGGGCCCTCCGATTTTGTCCCATCAAGCTGTTCAAGTTTGGCCTCTACCTCAGTCGCGGTAATATCCACCTCCAAATCCACATTCCCGTTTATCATCCCTCCATCATTGCTAAACTCCTCACTAGTCTTATTAAAAACTGAGGCAAAGTACTTATTTAGATATTGGGCCATGCCTAGGTTGTCCTTAACCTCCATTCCATCCTCAGTGTGTAGCGGCCCCACTTCTTCTTTCTTTGTTTTCTTCTTATTTATGTGGCTGTAGAACCTTTTACTATTGGTTTTGATTCCCTTTGCAAGGTCCAATTCAATGTGGCTTTTAGCCTTCCTCACTTTATCCCTACATGTTCTGACCTCACCAAGGTAGCTTCCCTTGCTAATCCCGCCTTTCTTCCACTCCCTGTAAGCTTTCTGCTTTCTCCTAATCCCCTCTCTGAGTTGCTTGCTCATCCAGCTTGGCCTACAACTCCTGCCCATGGTTTTTTTCCCCTTTCTTGGGATGCAGGCTTCCGACAATTTCCGCAGCTGTATCTCATCTGTATCTCTCACCAGACCCCTGTCTGGTGGCCTCCCCTTCAGAAAAGCAATTGCCCATCTTTCCAATATATTAAGAACTAGGTTTTTAGAAGCTCTGACCACTCACAATTCCAGCTGAAATCAGTGATGGTGTAGTGGAACGGCTGCCCCACTCTGATAGGCAGGAGTTAAAAGCAGCCAAGCTAGGCTGATTGGGGAAGCAGCCATAGCTGTGGCCAGCTCAATTAGGGCCCAGCTGGCCCTGATAAGAGGGCTAGGGGCCAGAAGCTGGAGGAGTCTTTCTCTAGCCCTGGAGGGAGAAGGGCTAGCTGTCTGAAAGGAAGGTACTTGAACTGGAGCAGTGCTGGGGAACAGGGCAAGGGAGCTCCAACCTGGTAAACCCCCAGGCTGCAGGGCTTGGTGAAGGCAGTACTGGGCTGCAGAGATACTGCCTGGGAATAGGCAAAGGCAGCAGGTCCTACCCCTTTGCCAATGGTGAGTGGCCTTTACAGACATCAGTCTGCCCCAGTGAGTGGGGGCTAGATGATGACTGGCAGACACCACTGAGGTAAGGTGGGTTTAGAGGGATGGGGGTTCCATAGGTTGGGGAGATCCAGAGTGTGGGGGTACTGCTTGGGCAGAACCCTGAGGTAAAGGGCACTGGGGTCTGGGAGGGACACAGGGCCTGATGCAGGTGAGACATCGGCCAGCAGAGGATGCTCTGTATGCTGGAAAAGAGCTAATTCCCTGGACAACCAGCAGGAGGCACCAAGCCAGTGAGTCATGCTTCACTACAGAATGTTTCAGCAGTTCTGAAAGGCAAGCCCTAAAGCTTTGTTTTGCATAGCATGTTCCATGCTGTCTATATTTCAAAAATACTTTACAGAGGTGTATAATACAATATAAATGTCCATTGTCCCTCTCTCCCCAGAGGAAAGTTTTTGATTTTTCATCAAGAAGCAGGACCTGACAACCAAAATGTTCAGTTTTTGACAATCAAAACCTGAAACAGTTCAGTTGAAAACAAAAAATGTTTTGGTTTTCTGATGAAAGAGACCTCTTTTTGAGTGGAGTAGATACTTCTGATGAAAGTTTTGTTTCATCAAACTAGTTTTCTGTCTAAGATAAGTTTAGATAGAAAATTTTAGACCAATCCTATAGGTAGAGCAATGGTGGGATTTAAAACCAAACCAGGCAATTTTAACAGGCCCCTGAAGCTAACTTGGAGCCAGTGGAGGAGTTTGAGGCTGAGACAGGTGATGTGTCCACACTTCTGCACCTGCGTGGGAAGGCACATGGTAATTAAGGTTAAAATAATAAAGGAAGATGAATTCCAAGCTCTCTATCCCTGCACTGTAGTTAGCTGGAGGGTATCTGTACCACATGCAGCTCTAATTATTTCTCTCATGCTGTAGGTTTCCTTTCAGCAGAGACATTAGTGGCACTGGGTATATGAAGTATAAAAACTTTAGGTGACATTTGGCAGGCATGGAAGCAGTGTCATTGCAAAGAGAAAAATAGACCTTCTGTGGTTAAACCCACTTGAAATCCAATAGCTCTTACACACTAGATTCTTGGCTGGATTAAGTCGATGGTGATTCACTGGAATCAATGGAGCTATGTTGATTTGCACTCGTTGAGGATACGGCCTCCAACTATTTAAGCCTGAGCCAAACACCTTCAACCTTTGAGGTGTTCAGAAAGCAAACCCAAATCCAGATGCCAAATGTCACCGCTTTGCTCTAACCCTGTTTTCTATGCCTGGAAGAACTTTGAAGGCTATGTTAAAACTACCATTGTCTTCAGTTGCACTGTATGTCCCCAGCGCTGTCTGAAACGAAGATCCCAGTTTCACAGCATGGGCCCTTCTCTGGCTGAAAGGTATCAAAACAATCAAAAAGCTGGTGAGAGAAGCATCAAGAAAAGAGCGAGCAAGCAGCAGAGAACCAGGAACACCAGCATGTCAGCTGCCTCTGACTTTTTTCCCCTCAGCTGATGACATGGGGCTGTCAGGTACTGTCAGTAATTATAGAAAATTGCTACAGGATAAACATCGGTGTGTTTGGAAGAGTAATTGTGCAGCAGCCTTGGGTTCCTTGCTGCATATCAGGTAGGCACCAAGTTTAGCTCTTAGCTTTCTGACGTGCTCAGACACGCCAAGGGAACTTATTGTATCCTTCCTTCCTTATTTGTGACTTTGTTTTTCCCATGACAGCAAGCCAATGCTTTTCTCCTCCCGCAAGCCACTCTCTCTCTGGGGGACCATAAAACTCCATCCCTGGCAGTGAAAGTGACATGTCTCAATGGAGTGAATTTCCCTTCTTCTCCTAGGGAGGAGCAAACTCCTTTGGATAAGGTGAGAACAGGACTGGCAGCTGAGCCCAAAGTACATCCAGACAATGGAGATCAGAAACAGTGTCACAGGCTTTCCATTTCATTATTGTTTTTTCATTTGCATGCCTCCCTGCACATAATAACCACAATAATCATTAATAGACGCTATTATTACTAATTAGCAATCTGGACTGGTTCTTATGAACCAATTTGCTGTTAGGATGAGGGAGGGTTTCTTTTGGTGAAGGCATTGGCCTGGAGCTCAGGAGATCTGGGTTCAATTGTTAACTCAGCCACATGCTCCCTGTGTAACCTTAAGCAAGGGGGCCAGGTCTCAGCCCAGCCTGGTGAGGATCACCCACTGTCCCTGGAGAAGAGTTGCAGTGGATGGACCCTCCCTTTGACTCCAGGGGGTGCATCAGGTCAGCCTGGAATGATGACAGCCTGCCTTGACTGAGTGTGCTCCCAACTGGTCTTCCTTTTGGAATTAGCTCTGCATGAATACAGAAATAAGACAGCTTACAGGGCAGACCAGTGCTGGGCAGGCTTCCCCAACACTTCTGTGACGCGCCCTCCCACCCCCACCCAGTTGTACCAATGTGCCTTCATTAGAGATTGGCTCGAGCTTGAAAGTTCAGAGCTGGATCCAAACTCCGCAAAAGTTCAGCAGCCAGGGTTTTGGGTTAGGCCCATCTGTGGATTTAATTTCACCACACCTCCTACTCCCATTTCCCAGGGCTCTTCACTTCCCCCTCCCCTCTCATTGGCATCACTCCCTGACGCCCCAGCTCCTCTTCTCAGTGTCCTGGCTTTCTGCCTTCCCTTTGATGTTGACAGTGTACGTGGCATTCCTTCTGAGAACCGCCAGAAATGGGCTCCATGGATCATTGAAGGACTATGGCCCATGCACTGATAATTTTAGGATCTTAAACCGATCCCTTGTGGCCCATGCACAGAGAACACCAGACCTTAAGCACATCCCCAGACCTCAGGGTGGGAAGACAATTTAGATCAACTACAGAACTTGTAGCCAACCGAATAGCCAACATTTAAGAAGGAGGGACCAAGCCAGGAGAATAGAGCAAGACACAGCTCCCAGACATCGAACAAAGAGTATTCTTGAGTGGATGTAGATGCTATTTTAATGATGCTAATTCCCATGCGTGACCATTTTTCTCCCAGTGTCTAAGCACCTTGGTCTGGCTTATCCTGGCCTTCTGCCCCATCCATTACACCCCACAGCAATGCTGAGCAGACTCCAGCACCAATTTCCTTGATGAATTCCCTGGCTTGTTGTTTGAGGGATGGGACAGGCATTGTGCTTTCGAGAGATTAATTTTTGATTTATCGCCAGCAACCATGATTTATTCCGATCCTTCCCCAGGGTAAACGCAAGGCTGTAAATATTTTAAATGCCGCTAGCTGGTGACAAGAAACATCACTGGATGGTAGCAGGGCAGATGGGGATTTGAAACCATAGCAGCCTTTCCACTAAATGACTTAAAGGCAACTCTGAACACTTGCTATTCTGTTTAGAATGGGGATAGAGGAAGGGGGGAAAACCCATCTCATATTAAATTGTTACCTTATTAACTGAGACAATGTCTTCTGCTTTCTCTGCAGAGTCTATTTTCTCTCAGTGCTGGCACTGATTGGATTGAATTGAATTTCACAACCTGCTGTGACATCAGTGAGGGTGCAGTTTGCTCCCTGGTGAGAGAGCAGGGGAGGCTAATAGGAATCCTGTTTAAAGGGGGGTTGTATAAGTAAACCCATGAACTCAGGAATAATAACAATTCCTAGCGCTTTCAATCCACATATCTCATCACTCTTCGCAAAGGAGGTCATGATCAATAACCCCAATGTTCAGATGGGGAAACCGAGGCACGGGAAGGGAAGGGACATGTCCAAGGTCACACAACAAGCCAGTGGCAGACCCACAAATAGACTTTGGGTCTTCTGAATCTCAGTTACAAGTCCCCACTGCCTTCTAGCACAGAAACCTAGCTCCAGCCCAGTGCATAGGGTTTGTCTGCACTAAGGATCCTAATCACTGGAGTAGCTGCCTCTGGTCAAACCTCAGGTATGAAAGGAATACACTGAATCACCCTCACTCCGGCTTTGTCTGCACTGAGGGCTTGCCGCAGTTCCATCAACCGGAGCAGACGTGCCAGTGAAAACCCCTTGTGTAGACAGGCAAAGAAGCTCTTTGCCCTGGGGTAATTTCCCTGTCTGAATAGAGGTTGAGCTGTACTGGTGCAAGTTGCGGTGTAGAGGTGTTGCCTCTTTGCATGAGGGGGTTGACCTGACCGCCACACAGGGAACTAGAGTCAGGGCAAATCCCCAGTGTGCAAAGCCTCAGGCTTCCCTTGCTACAGGGCTCTCTTGCTGTTATGGCCCTGATCCTGAAGAGTTTTGAGCCACCGCTGAGAAGTGCTGCCTCTTCAAGACATTAACTTTAATAGAAGCTGAGAGTCATCAGCCCTCTCATGCTCAGACTATACAGCTGTTCCCTTCTGTCTCTCTCTTTCTCCCCTGCCACAGGGAGCACAAGAACTCTGCCAGGCTAGCCACAGAAATGGCAATGGAGATGCTTTGTTATCCTTCCCTGGCCCTCCCCAGAGGCAGGTGCGTACTACACTCTTGGAAGAGATGCATCAGTGGCTATCCCCAGGAGGCATTCCCCCTGGAGCAGGCATGGTGCTTTAAGAGCTTGTACAGCCTCCCTCTTCTGCATGTAGTAAAGGAGAGGTGTGTCTGTGTGTGTGTGTGTGTAGAAGGAGGTCAGAGTTGGGGGGGGGGGGGGACAGCTGGTCTGACAGAATCTTCAATACATTGCAGCTGTGGGGGAGTATGAGACTCCCTCAGGGCCTTGCAGCAAAATTAAAAAGTGCTGGCATTCCCTGCTAGAAATCCCTCAGTGTTGCCTTCTTGATGCTGTGCTTTATTGATGATATGAAGAACCTGATCAAAGAGAACCTAGATACAGATCCTTGTGGGAGAGGAAAAACACACAGCGGCTCCGGCTAAGTTATGCAAAAAATGCAAATAGGTTTCTCTTTTCAAAGACACATTTCATGCCCTTCTCTCATGAAGTTTGAGACAAGGAGAAGTTTTTAGTGTTGTAAGTTAACTTTAGGCTTCTTCGAGTCGTTCTTTGTGCATATGCACGTAGATGTATCAGTATTGTTTCATCTTCACATGGAAACCCTTACATCTTACAAGAGTTCCATAGATGGATTAGTAGTTTAGAACTATTTGTATCTGGGAAAAGGACCTTACATGCACTGGGAAGTGGGTTAGGCCCCATCATCTTGAGTTTGTATTACTAAATGTAACAATAGGAAAATCAATGGAAACTCATTTTGAATGTATGGATGTAAGGAATTTTAGACAGTCTGACAACTCATCCTGGCCATAAAAACAAGTACGAAGATAGGCATAGAAAGGAAAAATATGGGTTGACTATTCTCATCCCATCTATCTGTGTCTATCTGGAATCTGTTAATGGTGCTCGTGGTTATAATATCAGACTGCCATCCATCATCCATTGGGTCACGTGTGAAGAGCTCACAGGACTCGGAATGGGATGATCTCTGGTGAACCACTTCACCTCCTTGACCCTAAATGGAGTCCAACGGCCTGATTCTCCTCCCATGCTCATTTAATATTCATGCCATCCCACTGACTTCAGTGGAGCTACTCCTGATTTACACTGGTGCATGTGATAGGAGACCCTGGTTCCAAGCTACAGCTCTGCCATACCCAGGCACTAGCCATGAATGATGGGAATGGAGACACATTATCTCAGTAATTACCAGCAAATCGGAATCTATAAAGAAGGGGCTTTTGGGGAGAAAAATACAGTGGATTGGAAGAGTTTTTGGAGGACAGGACAGGAGAACAATGCTTATCTAAAATATGCCTGTCTCATTTTACTAGGGAGAGTTATGTGGGAAATCTCTGCATACTCCTGTCTTTTCAAGCTTTGCATGTTTTTCCAACACTCTCTCAGTACCAAAGAGCATTGCAGTTCTGTACCACATTTAATGTTTGTGCACTTTTGAGTCAGGGAGGTACGGTGCAGCAATGCCCAAATATTGTATCTATGCATCATAGTCCTGATACTCAGCAATGCCCAACACCCCCTGCTATTCCTGCTGCGTGACCCCGGGCCACACAGCTCTCCCAGGGCTGTTATTCCTGCCTTTAAGAACCTCTTCTGAGCAGAATTTTCTAACTATGTACAATGTCAAAAAGGTGCATTGTGCTAAACAACCAACCACTAGTGCCCAGGTAGAGAGAACTTGTGATTTAAGACAAAGCAGGCTGGTCCTTTGATTACAGTAACATGTTCAGTCCCATTGTTCAGCATGATGACACCAAAGCCACAGCAACTTGGCTCACTCTTTCCTCTGCATTTCAGGGCTCTGCAGCCTTTCCCTCCCTTGATCCTTGCTCCAAGTGGTAAAAGTCCCAGTGCTGTTGCTAGGACCTTGGCATGTTGAAACATATGCCTGACATTTGTATAGGGAGATTCATGTCATAGCAGGCAGGTCAAAGATCTGATAGTCTTTGCAATGAGAGAATGGAATGAATGGGCAGTCTAGCGGCTGCTTGCCGTTTTTTGGACTGTAATTACTCATTTACTAAGATACTTACAAGCCTCTGCTGTTAGTGCTCAATTCAGGGACATATGAGATTCATGGGCTGGCAGCAGTAGCTTTTGCACTGGTTCAGTGCCATGGCTTCATGGGGAACTGGAACAGAGAATGGCATCTCCAGACAGACAGTTCTTTACAGACCCATCCACAGGAGCTCTGAGTTCCACGCTGCAGGGTGATCCGTGCACCAGCACTAGCAGCGTTTCCAGCCTTCACATTCATACACACCCATTTTCCACCTCTTTGGCCTTATCTACACAGGCAGAAATCAGATGTGTAATTTGCCGCCGGTGATTTGCGGGAAGGAGTGAGTAGTGTATACAGGGAAAGGGTAAATATTATTTAAATAGACAGAGAAGCCCTCTAGAGAAAGGACCCACCACTAGTGTAGACCCTACCCCTGTGGGTCTCATCTCACACCTTCGTTATTTCTTTAGTTTATTTTCCAATGGGCTCGGTGCCCATCTAGGTGAAGCAGGAGTGGATACAGAGCAACTCTGTATCAATCCAGTTCTAGTGTGAACAGGCCGAACTCCTCCTGAAGGCAATGGGATGTTGCACCCCTTTTCTGCATTCGGATGCCCACGTGGCTGCATTTAGCCATGCAAGTGCAGCTCTGCTGATAACTCTCATCATGTATAGAGGATGGTCTTGTGCTTAAGGCCTGGGTGAGAAGCCAGGAGAGCTGAGTTCTTCTCCTGGATCTGCTACCAATTCTCTCTCTCTCTCTCTCTCTCTGAACTTGGACAAGTCACGTCCCCTCTGTGCCTCAATTTTCCTATCTAGAAAATGGACATCATCATACAGGAGGCTGTGAGAGTGTATGCATGTTTGTAAAGTGCTTTGAGATCCTTGTGCTCTAGCAATGCAAAGAGCCTTATATTTTCAAAGCACTGTACAACCTTTAACTAATACAGGTCATCATCCCTCATCCACCTTCCTTTTCTACTTTCAGTTTAAGTATCACTCCATTTGGGGCTCACATCTGTGGAATAGGGGCAGGGACCATCCCTTTGTTCTATGCTTGTACAACATCTAGGACGAGAGGTTCAGGTCCATGACTGAGAGTCCTAGCTCTACAGCAAGACAAACAAATAATATCAGGGTTTTCTCTTTTGCTGTGGGGGTAAGCTGAGATCCCTCAAATTTATTTCATTTGTATGTAAAGCCAAGACTCTTTAGGTTCAGTTCGTCTCTGAGTCTGCTTTGCCACCTAGTGGGGACAGAGACAAGATGCTGCGGAATGTCAGACAGGGACAACTGTACGTATCACAGGTTGCTCATAGTTACAGTTGGATCATACCTTCCGAGAGCTGAGTCTGGAGGACTCTGACCAAGGCAGAGTAGAGAAGGGAATTAAAACCCTAACAGATGGGATGATTTCATTCTCTGTGATAGCTGTAATTGATAAGGATGGTTCTACAGCCCAGTTACACACACCTGCCTGGTCTCATTGCGCAGGACATGAGAGAGCTCCATTCTGCTTTATATTCTCTGCTATGGCCCCTCAGGCACCCACCTGTGAACCCAGCTTCTGACCTGAGTTTGAAGGGGCTTCTCAGTTTCTGAACACAATGGGCAAAGCATACAGGAGGGGAAATGCCAGACACCGGCAGTGTGTGGCTTTTCCAGGCTTGCAGACATAATAAGTACTGTGGAAACTCAAGATCTCCATTCCTTCCAACCTTCTCTTCCTCAGTACTACCCACAGAGTGAGGCATCCTCATCTCTCACACATACACACACACGTCCTGAGTAGGATGACCAGATAGCAAGTGTGAAAAATTGGGATGGGGTGAGGGGTAAGAGGTGCCCATATAAGAAAAAGCCTCCAAAATCAGGACTGTCCCTATAAAATCAAAACATCTGGTCACCCTATTCTCCAAAGGAAATGTACCAGCGTAGGGACCTTTGGATGAGATGGGATGTCTACACAGCAAGGGGTTTGAACACAGTCATCCAACTCATTCCCTTTACACATGGATTGCTGTCTCTTACTGTGGGTCCATTCAGCACTTAGCACAATGAAGGCCTGATTTTGGCCGGGGACCTCTAGGTGCTGCTGTAAAACCAACAACAGCAATATGCCCAGAGGATTGGGGGAAACACTAGGTCCCTGTCTGGCAAAGGCGCTCAAGGAAATTGCTGTCCAGTGCTGGCCATGCCATGCCATGTGGGACACCTGATAGAAAAACTGTCATTCATGGGGTACCCATGGGCTTTTCAAAACCCATTCAGCTCTAGCTCTGAATTCTCGAGAAGGCTCCTTGCAAGGAAGGAATAGTATTGGCTCCTTTTTTTTAATCTGCCTGCGTAGCAAATAAAATCCTTCCCTCCTGTTGCTAAATTGGAAGGGGGGAAAAAAAACAACCTCACAATAAATATCTTGGAGGGAAAAATAACTGGAGCATTGAAGATAAAAGAACGGCTGTTAAATGAAAATGTTGAGGCAGAAAGGCATTAGACGGCGCTAGTAATTGTTAATTTGTACTCGGGTTTGGTATGAAAGGGCTTTTATTACTTCAAATCTGCATTCATTCTGGTTTTCCATTTGGAGAAGTAAAACACAGATGAGATTTTAAACCCCCAAGGTACTGGGTAAAATAAAAACTCCTTTAATGGATTTCAAGTCTTGCTGGTCCCAGGCACCAACATTTTTTTTTCATTAGCTCTTTAGAAATTTGAGCAACGGAGGTGGCAATGATAGATGTGCAATGATCATGCGGTTAATTGGCTATGCAGTTAATTGGCTAAGATGATTGGGGAGGTGAAGAAGTTTAAATCATATGAGCATGAGGCTAGGTTTATAAGTGTGGAGGAGAGAGTGTTGTTTAGTGGTTAGGGGTTGGTCCTGTATTATGGTAGCACTTAAAGTCCTCAACAAAGATCAGGACCCATTGTGCTAGCTGCTGTATATATACATAGTAGGAGGCAGTCCCTGCTCCAAAGAGTCTGAATAGACAAGACAGACAAAAGAAAGATGTTATTGTCCCCATTTTACAGGTGAGGAACTCAGGCACAGAGAGGTTGAGTGACTGACACAGGAGTTTGTGGCAGAGGTAGGAACTAAGCCTTGATTTCCATGGGCCTAACCGCACCACTGTTCTCCCTAACCGAGGGCTCCTTTCCCGCATCTGACACAGACTTAATAGCTAACGGGAATAAGACACAATGTTGACATTTTCAAAGCTGGGGTGCATAGTGAGAGGCCTTCAAATTAATATGCCTCTTTTCAGAAATATTGAACTTCAGCTCTGCAACTCAGGCAATAGGAGCTGTATGTGCTCAGCATCCTTGGAAATCAGGCCATTTTTAAAGTGACTAAATGTGGACTTAGGTGCCTAATTTTTGGCACCAAGGTCAGGAACATTGGGAGGGACCTTTTCAAAAATATCTAATAGATTTAGGAGCACCTGTCTCTTTGACTTTCATTGGGACTTGTGTTCCGAAAACCTTCACGTACTTTGGAAATCTCTCCCTTGGCCTTGAGCTCTTTCTGCCTTGCTTTCCTCCCTCTGCAAAATGGGAATACTGTCCACTTCACAGGGGTACTGCATGGCTTAATTCATGGATGTTTGTCATGTCCGCTAAGTTCCTCTGATGAAAGATTCTGGAGAGGTACAAAGCATTATTATCTATATTGCCATCCAATCCTCTTGGGTTGTTTTGAAATCTTAGAGATAATCCAGCACAGAAATACTCATTACCAGAGGTTCTGAAAGCTGGGTAAGATTCTTAGCCGGAGGGAATCAGCTAACTTCCATTTTCTACACCAGCTGTGGATATCATCCACTATGTCCAAAATACCTGATTTAGCCAAAGTGACTCCAATCCCTGACAAGGCAAGTCTTCCTACACTGCCTCTGCAAAGGCAACCTCAGTCAGCCAAGTAGCAATAATAATTACCTGCATTAGAGTCTTTGATCCTCACTCAGAATCAATTTCACCTGCTGCTGACATGTGCCCATCTCTGGGGTGGAATGCAAGGTCTGCTGAACTGCATACAGCAACATGGCGGAATGCAACATTTAGGACAGGAAGGAGAATTCCAAATACAATCAAAATGTTAGCAGAAATAACATGTTGAAGAGATGACACTTCTGAGACCAATGGAGGAAAAACACATGGTGATGCCCAATGAGTTCAGAAACAGGCCAGGTACAGAAAAACTGCAGAGACATTAGCGTGATGTCTCCAGAAGGTAGGCAGATTGGAGAATAGCTTGGGAGAAAGTAGTGAAACAAACAATTACTAATTAACTACGAAGTTTCTTACTACTTAACATTTTGCTTGTACAACGTCTGTCTGTTCCTATTTCTGTCTTGTCTATTTAGAATATGAGTGATCTCCTATTCTGTTTGTGGCGCATCAACACAATAGGGCCCCAATCCCCAAAGCTAAGGAGAGCCATACCTTGCGCAGACAGGCTAGTTTTCATACTGTGTGCCTTTCTTGCTTCTCATCTTGTGCAGGCGTCAGCTGTGCTGCTATAGTAATGATCTCTGTGTGTACTATGGCTTTTTGATCTGTTATTCTCTGTAATGTTTCATTAAGACTTTGCAACATAGGCTCCCGGTGGGTTATACTGACTGAATGCAGTGTTGGGACAGCTTTGTTGCCAGTGTGCTGTCTGATCCATTAACAAATAATCAATCACCTTCTCTTCAGCCCATGTTTCAGTTGTGTTCATTTCTGGTCTTATTTTCCTTAGCTCAGAGGGAGCTTTGAACTCTCTTGTGCCGTACCAATGACAGGAATCATGGAGGAGGGGAAAAATGTATAGATTCTTTCCTGGTTAATAGAATGCTGCCCTCTGCTTGAACTTGTCAGCAGCCAAAGCTCTGCACCTAACCTGAAATGCATCAGCTTCACTTTCCCTGTTTCCCATTCTGAATGCCACCGCCTTGTACGCCGCTGACATGAAATGCCGCTGATGCAGTACAGTAGGTTGGCAGCATATTAAAGGCAGCTAAGAGAAAGCAGGCCTCTAGCAAACTGTGCTGGGCCGAGCAGCCTTGTGTTGTGCCACCCAAGGATGGGCTCAAATCCAGAGATGACTCTGGATTTGAAACACACAAAAGCTCAGGTCAGACTTTAGAAGAGAGGTAATTTGCAAGTTTGGATCTCTCTCTCTCTCTCACACACACACACACGCATGCACGCCTGGATCCAGGGTTTTCATGTGGACCAATCTCTGAATTTCACCAAAATTCTATTAACCTGACACATACAGGCCCTGTACACCTCCCCTCCCATCCCTCCATCCCTCCGCCACATTGCTGATTATCAGAGGATTTGTATGGCAATGAAAATGTTCTTTAACATCAGTCGTCTTCTTCAGGCCCCTCCCACTCCCTTATCATGCCATTGTCTTGTCACGTCACCTCAGTTGTCATTTTGAAGGTAAATAGATATACAGAACCTGATTCTCCTCTGAGTTATTCCTATGTCAGACTCGCATAAGAGGAGAATCTAAGGGTTTGTCTACACAATGTGGTTGTGCACATCTGTGGGGTGTGCATTCTAAAGCTCACCAATGTGTTGCTCACTAACTGGCCCTGCTGGCACTCACTAAAAGTTCCCTGGGGCGTGGCAATGTAGTACTGTTTGAAATGAGCTTATGTTAACTAGCAAACTTTGTGTGTGCACCAGCAGGGTTGGCATGGTCAGTTAGTGCACAACACATTGGGGTGCATTAGAATTCACACCCCACTGATGCATGCTACCACACTGTGTAGACAAACCCTGTGTGACACTCAGTGAAAAACACCAGCGGCCTTGGGAGCCTTGCCTACACTAGGGCACCTATTGCTGTATCCCTTGGTGCAGCTGTGCCACTGTTAGTAATGATGGGAGAATTTTGCAGGAAAAAACCCTAGTGTAGACAAAGCATCATAGACAGTGGAGACAAGTGCAGCCAGCACTCCCTCCTCATGGCTGTGTGGTCCAAGCCAGGACCTAGGGAGACCCTGTGTGGTGACACTAGGCTGTATAACCTGGGAGCTAGAAAGCCAGAGAGAACCACAGGGTCTGTCTATAACTGCAGATGTTCTTATTATTCATATTAGCACCAAATTCTTTTTTGAATCCTTCTAAGCTCCTGACACTAGTAATATCCTGTGGCAGGAAGTTCCACAGTCTGAATAAAACAGTATTTCTTTTGATCAGTTTTAAATGGGCTGTCTTTAACTTTTTTTTGCTGCCTCCTGCTCTAGGTAAACAGAGGCCTCCTGATTTACTAACTGTACACCGTTTCTTATTGTATATGCCTATGTTATGTTCCCTCTTATTAGTCTCCGCTCTAATCTATATAATTTACATAGAAATGGAAATAAGATGAATTCAGTAGGGAAATAAAGTGCAAAGAAATAAGTGAAGATAATTAACCATTTGAACAATTTACTTAGGGGCATAGTTGATGCTCCATTACTGGAACTCCTCAAATCAAGAGCAGGTCTCTTTCTAAAAGAGATGCTGTGGTACAGTAGTTCTCAATCAGAAGTACACGTATCTCTGAGGGTACACAGATGTCTTCTGGGGGTACATCAGCTCATCTAGATATTTGCCTAGTTTTACAACAGGCTACATAAAAAGCACAAGTGAAGTCAATACACACTAAAATTTCATACAATGACTTATTTATACTGGTCTACATACTGAAATGTAAGTACAATAGTTATATTCCAATTAATTTCTTTTGTAATTATATGGTAAAAATGACAAAGTACGCAATTTTTCAGTAATAGTGTGCAGTAACACTTTTGTATTTTTATGTTTGATTTTGTAAGCAAGTAGTTCTTAAGTGAAGTGAAAGTTGGGACATGCAAGACAAAAGGGTACTGAAAGGGGCACATTAATCTGGAAAGGTTGAGAGCCACTGTCGTAATACAACCACAAGTTTTGGGTATTCATGAAGGAATCACTGGGTGAGATGCTCTGGCTTGTGTTATGCAGGAGGTCAGACTATATGATCAGATTGGTGCTTTCTGACCCTGAAATCCTTGAAATTAGGCCTGATCTTTTAGTTTATTCAGGCTATGTCTACACTACGAGATAATTTCGAATTAACATAAATGGGTTTTATAAAACAGATATTATAAAGTCGATTGCACGCGGCCACGCTAGGCACATTAATTCGGCGGTGTGCGTCCATGGTCCGAGGCTAGCATCGATTTCCAGAGCATTGCATTGTGGGTAGCTATTCCGTAGCTATCCCATAGTTCCCGCAGTCTCCCCTGCCCCTTGGAATTCTGGGTTGAGATCCCAGTGCCTGATGGGGCAAAAATCATTGTCGCGGGTGGTTCTAGGTACAGCCTCACCCCTCCCTTCCTGAAAGCAGCAGACAACCATTTCGAGCCTTTTTTCCTGGGTGAACTGAGCAAACACCATAGCACAGCAAGCATGGACCCTGCTCAGATCAATAGCGCAATCGTGGACTTGTAAACACCTTGCGCATTCTCGTGCTCTCTATGGTGAACCATGAACTGCAAAGGCAGGCGAGGAGGAGGCAGCTACGGCAGCGAGGCGATGAGAGTGATGAGGACATGGACAATGAATTCTCCATAACCACAGGCCCCTGTGCTTTGGAGCTCCTGCTGGTAATGGGGGA
This sequence comes from Gopherus flavomarginatus, assembly GCF_025201925.1. Taxonomy (NCBI): domain Eukaryota; kingdom Metazoa; phylum Chordata; order Testudines; family Testudinidae; genus Gopherus; species Gopherus flavomarginatus. The sequence goes on along the minus strand of NC_066621.1, from coordinate 15,562,504 downwards.
GGGTCTACCCATTGAACGCCGATTTTGGGCCCGGGAAACAAGCACAGACTGGTGGGACCGCATAATTTTGCAGGTGTGGGACGATTCCCAGTGGCTGCGAAACTTTCGCATGCGTAAGAGCACTTTCTTTGAACTTTGTGACTTGATTTCCCCTGCCCTGAAACGCCATAGTACCAAGATGAGAGCAGCCCTCACAGTGGAGAAGCGAGTGGCAATAGCCCTCTAGAGGCTTGCAACGCCAGACAGCTACCGGTCAGTCGGGAATCAATTTAGAGTGGGAAAATCTACTGTGGGGGCTGCTGTGATGCAAGTAGCCAAAGCAATCATTAAGCTGCTGCTACGAAAGGTTGTGACTCTGGGAAACGTGCAGGTCATAGTGGATGGCTTTGCTGCAATGGGATTCCCTAACTGTAGGGGGGCGATAGATGGAACCCATATCCCTATCTTGACACCGGAGCACCAGAGCACCCAGTACATAAACTGCAAGGGGTACTTTTCAATGGTGCTGCAAGCACTGGTGGATCATAAGGGATGTTTCACCAACATCCACATGGGATGGCCGGGAAGGGTTCATGACGCTCGCGTCTTCAGAAGCACTACTCTGTTTAAACGGCTGCAGTAAGAGACTTACTTCCCAGACCAGAAAATAACAGTTGGGGATGTTGAAATGCCTGTCGTTATCCTGGGTGACCCAGCCTACCCCTTGATGCCATGGCTCATGAAGCCATACACAGGCAGCCTGGACAGTAGTCAGGAGTTGTTCAACTACAGGCTGAGCAAGTGCAGGATGGTGGTAGAATGTGCACTTGGCCGTTTAAAGGCGCGCTGGAGCACATTACTGACTCACTCAGACCTCAGCCAAACCAATGTCCCCTTTGTTATTGCTGCTTGCTGTGTGCTCCACAATCTCTGTGAGAGTAAGGGGGAGACCTTTATGGCAGGGTGGGAGGCTGAGGCAAATCACCTGACCGCTGATTACACGCAGCCAGACACCAGGGCGATTAGAAGAGCTCACCAGGAAGCAGTGCACATCAGAGAAGCCTTGAAAACGAGTTTCATCACGGGCCAGGGTACGGTGTGACTGCTGTGTTTGTTTCCCCTTCATGAACGCCCCCCCTTTATTGACTCCTTCCCTGTAAACAACCCACCCTCCCCCTTCGATTACAGCTTGCTTAAGGAAATAAAGTCACTATTGTTTAAAAAGCCTGTATTCTTTATTAAAAAGTAATTATAAAAAGAGGCAGAGAATTAACAAGGTATCCCGGGTGTGGTTTGGGAGGAGGATAGGAAGGAAGGAAAAGGCCATTAAGCACATTTCAATGTAATGACAGCCTTTTGGTTGGACTGTCCACGGAGGTGGAGTGGGCGGGTGCACAAAGCCTTCCCCCACGCGTTCTTACATGTCTGGGTGAGGAAGATATGGAACTTGGTGAGTACTGAGGGTGGTTAAACATGGGCTGCAGTGGCACTCTGTGACCCCGCTGCTCTTCTTGAAGATCCACCAGACGTTGGAGGATATCAGTTTGATCACGCAGCAGCTCCAGCGTTGCATCCCACCACCGCTGATCTTCCTGCTTACACCTCTGATCTTCCTGCCGCCACCTCTCATCTCGAGCGTCTCTCTTATCCTCAGGTTCATCCCTCCTATCCTCACGTTCACTGGCATCTTTCCTGTACTTTGCTACCACGTCCTTCCACTCCTTCAGATGAACTCTTTCATTGTGGGTTACTTCCATGATTTCAGAGAACATTTCATCTCGCATCCTCTTCTTCCTCCGCCTTATCTGAGCTAGCCTTCGGGATGGAGTAGAGAGGCTTGAAAAATGTGCAGCTGCATGAGGGAGGGAAAAAAGGGAGAGAATTATTTAAAAAGATACATTTTACAGAACAATGGTTATACTCTTTCATAGAGAACAACAGTATTCACCTTACATATCACATGTGATTTCACTACAAGGTCGCATTTTGCATCTTTTAATATTGAGTGCCTGCGGCTCTGGTGTTACAGATCTCACAGATGCAGGTCCGGGCATCACAATTCAGCTTGCATGCGGCCATGGTAAGACACTGTCTTTCAGCTTCTCCAGCCTTCATATACACAGTGCCCTCTGATGCTTCTTTCCTGTTAACAAGCAGCAGCAGACGCCAACCCCTCCCCTCCCCAATCCAATTCTCTAGGATTGCTTTACCCCTCCCCCCACCGCATGGCTGGTATCATGGAAGATCAGTGCTAATCACTCCCCTTTTCCCCCCGACTGTGTGGCTGCTAGCTGGGAAGATTCCTGCTGGCCAAACGCTAAAAAGCTCAGCGCTATCCTTCCTCCCCTCCCCCCACTTTGCTACGTGCAAGGAAGGCTTTCTTTTAAACAACAGCCCAGTAGGAAAATGTCCATCTCTATCCCCTTAATTAAATTCCTTAATTTCAACCAGGTTACTATAAACGATATCACTCTGCTGAGGATAACAGAGTGAGATAAAGAACGGATGTTTCTTGAATGCCAGCAATCACCGGGACCATACGCAGCTATGCTTTGTCATGCAATGATACCCGATTACTTGCTACATGCATGGCGTGGTAAAGTGTCCTACCATGGTGGATGGAACAAGGCTGCCTTGCCCAGAAACCTTCTGCAAAGGCTTTTGGAGTACCTCCAGGAGCGCTTCATGGAGACGTCCCTGGAGGATTTCCGCTCCATCCCCAGACATGTTAACAAACTTTTCCAGTAACTTTACTGGCTGCGAATGCATCCCAAGCCCTCATGGCAAATCAATCATTAAAAAACGCTTGCTTCTAAACCATGTTTTATATTTACAAAGGTACACTCACCAGAGGTCGCTTCCATGGCTTCACTGTCTGGGCTAGTGGCTTGGGAGGGCTGGGAGGGTAATTCCGTCTGGGTCACAAAAAGCTCCTGGCTGTTGGGGCTAACGGAGTGCTGTGTGCTCGCTGCAAGGTCGTCCTCCTCTTCCTCATCCTCCTCCTCATCTTCCCCCTCCGCTGAATCCTCAGCCATGGTTGAGATTATAACCCCCACCTCAGAATCCACGGACAAGGGGGGGGTAGCGGTGGCGCAACCCCCTAAAATTGCATGCAGCTCAGCGTAGAAGCGGCATGTTTTCGGCCCTGATCCGGATCTTCCTTTTGCTGCTTTGGTTTTCTGGTAGGCTTGTCTGAGTTCCTTAACTTTCACTCTGCACTGCACTGAGTCCCCGGTGTGGCCTTTTCCCATCATGGCCTTGGAAATTTTTTCAAATATTTTTTCATTTCGTCTTTTGGAACGGAGTTCTGTTAGCACTGAATCCTCTCCCCATATAGCGATAAGATCCAGTACCTCTCGTGCGGTCCATGCTGGTGCTCTTTTTCTATTCTCAGGAGACTGCATTGTTACCTGTGCTGATGAGCTCTGCGTGGTCACCTGTGCTGATGAGAGCTCCACGCTGGCCAAATAGGAAATGCAATTCAAAAGTTCGCGGGGCTTTTCCTGTATACCTGGCCAGTGCCTCTGAGTTCTGATTGCTGTCCAGAGCAGTCACAGTGGTGCACTGTGGGATACCACCCGGAGGCCAGTAACGTCGATTTGCGGCCACACTAACCCTAAACCGATATGTTAATATCGATTTTAGCGTTACTCCTCTCGTTGGGGAGAAGTACAGAAATCAATTTAAAGAGCCCTTTAAATCAATATAAAGTGCATTGTAGTGTGGACGGGTATAGCTTTAAATCGATTTAACTCTGTTAAAATCGGTTTAACTGCGTAGTGTAGACCAGGCCTCAGCATCTGAACTTGGAGGGGACTTATCTGAGCTGCAACTCCAGACCTTCATGGTTAAAAGAGAGAGCAAGAACCCCTTTCAATCCCAGGGTTCCACCTATCCTGGATTTGTCCCATGTTATTGCAAAATCAGTGTGCAATATTCCCAATATTCCCAGCTCAGCCATAAATATGTCAGATGTGCTACACTGGCAAGAATCAATTCTCTTCACAGGATCAACATAGTCATTTGATGTCTGGGTCTGGTTCTGCTGTGAATAATAAACAGTAATGGAAGCTCAGGAAGTTGTTTAACACACCTTGTGCAACCTGAAATTTGGAAACCATTAAGGACCACAGTCATTAGGGGCAGGAAATAAAAAAAGAAGAGCATGGTGGAGAAGGCAGGATTCCTGCCACTGATTGTCATCATTGTCTTCTGCGGTATCTAATCCATCAAGGGCTCTTCAGGCTCCCAAGTGCTGCCCTTAAACAGCAGCCACTAATTCAATGAGGTGTGAAAGTGCCTCTTTGAGCAAAGAGAAGGGAAATGGCACAGCCTTCCCAAAGGCAATCTGCCTGCCACCTTCAGTCAGCTAGGAGGTTGCAGGCACCGCCACTGCAACTGGTAAAGATTGCATCCCTAAATGGTTCAATATCCCTTCTCCGGAAAAGGAATCAGTGTCTCTCTCTCTCTCTCTCTCTTTCTAATTAATCTCACCTCCCACATCAAATGGAGTGAGTGCATATCTGTCAGAGCTCTGAGTCCTAGTTCATCCCACTGTATCATGGCCTCTATGTGGCCAGCTCAGGATGGCTAGATGGTACCTAAAGGAACAGGGGAAACCAGTGGTTAATTTGGTCCAGTATTTCACAGGGCCATCACCTGATGTTCTGGATCCCACCAACATCATAGGAGCATGCAGGAACAGTCCATGGAAATGAACAGTTCCCTGAGGGCAGCTTGTGGCAACTAGCATGTGTTTTATTCTCCACTGAGAATATTAACATCCTGCTAGATTTCTGTGCCCAACGGCATATGCTACCCTGGCAACATTAGAGCTTAACTGGATGCATGTACTCATTAAGGGCAAGATTGGAACTCGTAGGCACTGGCCTGTTTTTGCAACAGGGGCATCCGATGCTGCCAGAGCCCCTCAGCATGCAAGGGGAGTGTGTCCACCCCAAAAAACACTTGTTCACCCTGGGAATTGGAAACTTCAACAGGAGCTGTATGTGGCTGTTGTTACTTTGAAACCTCTACCAGAGGTGTCTCAGACACTGCAGAAGAAGGGAGGTGGTTACCAGAACAGTGGTACAGCCAGGCCCATCCCTTCTATTATGTGTTCAGTTTCCAGAGGCCATGAGTCCCAGAGCAACTTGTAGAAGAAAGAGACCCCCAGAGTCTGTATCGCTACATGCACATTGATAGCATGGGTTATTTTGATGATAATCCACATAAAGCATACCATAACCACACAGCCTGTTCTGATTTTCGATGTGAAACACCTGGACCAACCTCATGTCACATGATCCACATAAACTCGAGATGTAACAGTTTGTGAGCCAGACCCACATCATGTGAACTACACGAAGGCCAGAGGTGAAAATATGTGGCCTAGATGAATGTTATGTGCTTTATGCAAAGCCAGAGGTGAAAACAGGTGCATATGAAACATGAGCAGCAATCCACAAAGTCATGTGATCCATGCATGCACCAACAGGCCAAACATGTGTGATCCACCCTGAAGCCACATGAGCCACACAAACACAGCTTTCTCTTCAGCAGGGATAATATTTTGTGTCTTTTGCTGCCACCAGTGCATTTTCTGCATATCTCAAAGAGTCCATCAGAAATCCAACCCTTCCCTCCCCTCCTCTGTAACAGCATAAATATTTATGACATGTAGCTAATGCAGTCGACTTATTGGATTTCCAGCATTTCAGGTGGGAATTCTTCATACAGAAACTCATATTATCCATGGGAGCAGCATGCTGCAGGCCGACTGCAAAATAAGTGTTCTGAATCTTTGCCCTTCATTTGATCAACTTTTTCAAATTAAAAATAAAATCTGTCTTGCAGCTGCTTCTCGATCACTGTCTGAGTGGGAAAATAGGTACCAGAACCCTATGTGTTACTAACTGCTCTCCTTAGGCAGGTCTTTGCAAGTGCTTGGAAAGGATCCTGCCTATTAATTAATTAATAAACCAATAATCTATCTCCATGGAGGTGTAGGTTTAGTTGGAGGCACAGACTCTTCAGTTGTACGCTTGTGTATCTCCATCAATTTCAACTGTGTAAAATTAGAGTCAGGCCTTATTGGTAGTGGGATGTAAGTCACATGTGCACTGACCTCTTTCGTCCAAAGGAGTTGGGGAGCTGGGGTGGAAGATTTCAAAATGGCTGCACTCTGGGGTCTCATCCCCAGGGAGCGCTGAAGATCTTGGAGGCAGAAACCAAGTGGTCGCAGAGGAAGAATGGCTGGAGGGGTTAAGGAGTTGATCTAAGATGCAGGAGTTCTGGTTTCAATTTCCAGCTCTGTCACAAGCTCCTTGTACGATGTCAGGCAAGTCACTTCATCATTCTGTGCCTCACTTTCCCCATCTGTAAAATGGGGACAATAGCACTGCCCTACCTCATGGGGTGTTGTGAGGTAAATTTATTAATATGTATGAGATTCTCAGAGACTGTGGTGAGTGGGGCATATAAGAACCTAGATGGTTCATGGTATTCCTTGACTTCCCAGTCACTGTCCTATCCACTAGATTATGCTGCCACTGGAGTGCAATGGCTCCCTATGTCCTCCTTTTAAAAACAGAAGCAGACCTATGCACACATGGATCTTAGACACCTCTTGTGAGTAAAAGAGTGGGAGTGCAGGGTCTGCGATCTACTGCACACACACCAATGGAAGAAAGAAGCTGCTAGGCATTGCAATTTCAGCATATGCCTTTTCAGCCTGCTGCCACCTCAGCTGAAAGGCAGGGATTTCACAAGTTTGGGGGGAGGGGTGACTTTGAAAGGACAGCAGAGCTCCTTTGCAGAAAAGGCTTTCTTTCACTGGAGCCTCTTCTGCTCGTTGCCTTGTGAGCCTTCTCTTCCTTTTTCCACTTTCCCTGTCTGCCCTGGGCCTTTTGATTTGTCTGCGATTTGTATGAGCTCAGAGCCATCGACAATTCCCAGAGAGGAGCATTGCTCTGGGACTGACATCTGCCAGATGCAATGTAATCAGTGTACTTTGGATATTTCCTCCCTGGAACCAAAGGCAGATCTAGCAGCGGGTATCAAGGGCAAAAGGGCAGCATTGTGAGTGATAGACCAAATGCAACAAAATCCCTTCCAGCACCATTGGCCATGTACCTTAGCATATCTCTGAGGCTATATTCTCCCTGATTCAAAACCCCTTCCTGCTCTGGCCCTTTGCTCTCCAGGGGCTCTTTCACTCAGAGCCTGGAGTGCTACTCACTAAAAGCAGCTGACTAATGATTATGTTCTATCCCTTGGGATTGAAATGTGGCATGTAGAAGGAAGAGAAAAACCCTCTACATTTTACCAGATGAGCTTGTGACCTGCTGTGCCCGGGTTAGCCCTCACTGGAAATGCCACGGTCAGGACAGGCTGCAAAATGGAGAGCAGATCCTCCCAAGTCTGGTGGGTAACACTGAAATTAAACTCCCCAACCAGTCACAAACTGGGCTTCTGATCCCCACACTGGTTATCAAGAAGCAAAAAAGAAATCACATAGTCCTCTTTATTGCATTCCAGTTCTCTGGCTCTCAATCAGCACCTAGGTTCAGTACAGTGAGAAGTTATTTTAAACTGTACTCGCATATACAAAATGTTCTTCTGACCCCAAAGGGTCAGCCATAGTATCAGGTCAGGGTAGGTTTGGATCTTACCCAGAATACCACGCTGCCAGCCAATCCTTTAGCATCCCAAACTAAGTGTTTATTATAAATAAAAAAGAAAGAACAAGAAGAGAGATATTAAACGATAAAACAGTCATATACGTGCAAAGACTTCAAAGTCCATCAGGTTCCTAGCAGTATTGGTGACTTTTCTGGCTTGAAAATCCCTTTGGAACACATCCACAGCTTGGATGGGTCATTCAGTCCTTTGTTCAGAACTTCGTTTGTAGGAAGGTTACTCCAAAGGTAAGAAGCAGGACTGTAGACAAAAAGCAGAAGATGCAGCTGCCTTTTATAGTCTTTTGCCATGCAGCTTGATTTCCTTTGTTCCAAACACAGGCTGCCCAGCACAGGGCCTGGAAGCCATAGAGTTCTGTCCATAGGCATGTCCCTGCCTGCCTTGCTGAGTCACAAGGTGTATCTTTTGCCTTCTCTCAATGGGTCAGTTGTATAGCTGATGGCCCTTGATGGGCCGTCAAGCAGGCCAGACAGTGCTAATGCCAATCTGTATGAAGGTGTCATCCAGATGCACAGCACAAGTTTGGAACTACAGACTTACCATACATATAATTTACAATACTAAGGTGATACAAACACATAAACAAGATTATCATACCTGGCAGATTATAACATTTTTGCAGATACCTTACATGGCCTATCTGGTATAAATCATTGCAATTTTACAATATTGATATTCATAATTTCCTAAAGTGTCCCCCAAATTCCATGCAGCGTCACAGAGCTATTTTAAATAATTATTCCTTATTAATTGTTCTTGATTAATCAGAGGGCTCCACAATAGCAGCACAGGAAAGGGAAGCACAACCAGAAGGCAAAGGGGATAGTGACTCAGGAGGGAGGAAAAACAGCAGGCTGGAGGCAGCAAGCATGGGAGCTGGCTGTGGAGGGAAGGGCAGGCAGCAGGCAGATGGAGGCTGCATAAAGACATACCCTGTTGCTATGATAGGAGGACATGGGGCTATGGCTGGAAGGCAGGAGGACAATGCAGAGAGTTTCCACCCCTCAGTTCTACAGCGTGACCTCTGTGAGCTAAAGGAGGAAATCAGACAAAGACAAGCCGATGGACAGTAACACTGCCAAGATACCTGGGTCTGGGATATCGAATGTGTGGCAGCCCCATACCACAAGAGAAACCCATGACAAAGACACCCGCAAAAAGCAGGTGGCGAGAAGTGGACTCTTAATACAGGGACTAAACGTTTCCAAGATAGTGACCTGGGCTGGCACACATGTGGAACAAAGCCATGGCCACCCAAAATCAGCAGCTGCCAGGTGGAAGAAGAAAACCGTACCAACAAAGGTCCTAGCTATCATGCATTGGCTCGATATAGGAAATAAACACCAATGATGATGAGTTTTATGCAGTGGATCGACATAACGAAAAATAACAAAAGGAAACCCTGCACAGAGTAGGAGATGGAGAGTTTTTGTGCTTTGATGCGATGGAAGGGAAGGACTATGCAGTATCCATGAATGCCCTAACTCTCCGAAGGACTCCACTGAATATGCAGGTGACCTATATCACTATGGATACAATGCATAGGAACCCTCCCCCCAAAAGGAATGGAACAACCAGAGCAACAGAAAAGAACAAAGGACATAGGATTAAAAAAATCCCTCCGGAGCCTGGAGCAGCGATGGCTCTGCAGCATGAGAACTTCAGTATCGGGGAAGATTTCCAAGCAAGGGATTGGAAAGCAGAAGTCAAAAGACAGTCCCAGACAATGGACCACAGCGGTGGAAGTGTAAACTGGCACCTATCCTGGCTCACACCTGATCAGCAGAGTTACAAACTAAAGTCAAATTCTGCCTTCAGTCTCAGCTACAGCTCTGCTGTAGAAGTGCCCGCTCTGCAGGGGGCATAGAGGCTAAATTGTCAGCTCCGCTCCAGGAGGGGAAGATATAGATGCCTACCTCGCCACCTCGGAGTGGCACATGTATAAGTGACTGTGGAACTTAAAGTCAATGGGGTTGCATGGGTGGAGCCGAGAATAGAATTTAACCTGCAAAACCTCTGACCAAGACTTCCAAAGCTAGGAGCGGAAAGTTAGGCTCTAAAATCCTGATGAAGGCTACTGTGAACGAGTGGGTTGATTCTGAGAAGTGCTGAGCTGCCACTGACTTTATTTTACATATGGAGGAAAGAGATATGCAGAGGAGTGACTTTCCCAGTTAAGCTAGGAATAGAACCAACACCTTCTGCTTGTCGAACCCCTCTAACCACTAGCATAAGTTGTCTATATATTCAACTACCCATTTCTCCTATAGGGCATGTGTTTTCTTTTTGAGGGGCTGAGCTCCAGATTTTCTAGGTTTCAGCACCCACAATAGGGCCAGGTTTTCCAAAAGAGCTCCGCTCTCGTTGATGTGTATAAATGAAGAGGCCACAGTTTCAGAAACATGAGACCAATTGGAGCTGTTGGGCACTGTGTTCATTTGAAAATCTAGCCACGGATTACACCACAATGTAGTAGGCAAAACCATGGTAGGAAAGGGTACCCGACCTTCAGTGGATCTGCTACTCTTAAGCAAATACTTTGTGGCAGAGATAATTTAGTAAACATAAGACATTCTTGGTAGCTTGCACATGAAAAGGGATTTATTAAAGCAACCTGAAAACCTGCATTTTGGGACATTTGGGTTTCCAAGACTTGCAATTTCTTGGCAACATAATGAACAAACAGTTTAAGAGCTTCTCACAGGACTAGATCTATGCAGGTGGCTTTTCTCCCTTTGAATGAATTTGGGGTTCTCTTCACTGTTGCTCTGGGATTTCCATCCTGGCATTTTAGTAGCATCATTTCAAGAGGGTTCAGTGCTGTCAGCATTATTCCTTCCTCCTGTTATACAGATTCTAAACATGTGAGGAGGCATTTGAAATTGGTGTTCTGCTGCTACCTAGTGGCTATATCACACTGGACTGTTTCACAGAATTAGCTACAGATAGGGTGGGTGCAAGGATGTTTCACACCCTAGACGAAACTTCCACCTTGCGCTCCCCCATCCCTGTGGGAGCTCTCCACCTCCCCCCTCTGCCTTAAGGCGCCTCCCTGTGGCAGCTCCCCACCCCCACCCCCGCCCTGAGGCCTCCCACTGGCCCAGGGAGCCATGCAGCAGATCCCCACCCCAGCTCACCTCTGCTCCACCTCCTTCCCGAGCACGCCGTCGCCAATCCATTTCTCCCGCCTCGCAAGCTTGCAGCACCAATCAGCTGTTTGGCGCCACAAGCCTGGGAAGGAGAGAAGCAGAGCGGGGTGGCGTGCTCAGGGGAGGAGGCAGAGCAGAGGTAATCTGGGGCAGGGAGTTGTTCCCCTGTGTGCCACCACCCACCTTACTTGCTGCAGGGGGCCCTCCCCGCGCTCCCCTGCCCCAGGTCCCTCCGCCTAAATGCCAACGACGACCGGGGCGGCCGAAGATCCGGCCACCGCGGTTGACACCGAAGGACCCAAAATGCCGCCTCCCAAATGCTAGCACACTAGGCAACCACCTATGTTGCCTGATGGGTTGCATCAGCCTTGGCTACAGATTGAAGATCTATTCCCAGATTGGATAAACACGGTGAGGGAGGGAATATATTTTACTGGACCAACTTCTGTTGGTGAGAGAGAAAAGCTTTTGAGTTCCTTCCTGAAGAAGAGCTCCATGTAAGCTCGAAAACTTGTCTCTCCAACAGAAGTTGGTCCAATAAAAGATATGACCTCACCCACCTTGTGTCTCTAATATCCTGGGACCAACATGGCTACAGCAACAATATTCCCAAACTTGTGTATTTGAGGCCCTCATGAGAACTATAGGTTGGTAGCTGCACGATCTGATGGGTGTGTGTGTGTGGATGTGTGCGCACGCGTGCATTTTTTTTCTGAGGTTTTACCAGACTTAATTTTCCTCTTGATCATTAAAATCATCAGTCCAGAAACACCTCATTCTTCGGATCCAGCTATCAAGATGATAGATACCTCACAAGTTATCCACTGAGACAATTCTAAATGCCATGTAACCTTTTCCAACCCTGTTGGAAACCATGAGGATTATAACATGGTAACACTACTGATTTCTCTCACATAATAACAGCACAACTCAGGTCATCCCTGAATTAGTAGATATCAAGTATACATAGGAACAGATGAGTTGGTCTAGTTCAGGGGTCAGCAACCTTTCAGAACTGGGGTGCCGAGTCTTCATTTATTCACTCTAATTTAAGGTTTCGGGTGCCAGTAATACATTTTAAGAAGGTCTCTTTCTATAAGTCTATAATATATAACTAAATTCACTTTGTTGTACGTAAAGTAAATAAGGTTTTTAAAATGTTTAAGAGGCTTCACTTAAAGTTAAATAAAATGAAGAGCCCCCCCAGACCAGTGGCCAGGACCCAGGCAGTGTGAGTGCCACAGAAAATCAGCTCGTGTGCCGCCTTCGGCACCTGTGCCATAGGTTGCCTACACCGATCTAGTTTTATCTGGTTGAGCTAGTTTCTGATCCTCACACAGTGAATATTACCTTCCTACACATTAGTCTTACTGAAGTCAATGACACCACTCATGCACTTAGGTGCTACTCAGCATGAGTAAAGCAATCAGAATCTGGTCCCTGGACTCCAGGGAGTTGTGGGTGTGATAAGATTTGGCTTTCCCTTGAACATATTTTCTTTGTTTTCATCACTATTACCTATACAAACTCTTTAGTTTGAAACAGGGAGGTTAAACGGTGAGTTTTTCATTAGATCTCCTGCATAACGCTTCCATAAGAGGGGAAGAGAACCCGAACTGGAGAGGTTCTGAGAAGCTGACCCTCTCCATGGCTTCTCTCTGTTGGAAAGGGAAAGTGTGAGGTGCTGAGGACCTCTCAGTGCACACACTGGACAAATCAACAAGCAATCTTGCTTCTGGTTGTGATCTCTAGGTCTGTCTGGAGAGAACAGAATCAGACCGCAAGCTGTGTTCACACTGAACCACTTACTATTCAAGTTTTAAAATGTTATTAAAGCTAATGTTAAAATTATATAATACACATGTCATGATACAATTCCCCACTCTGAACCTTAGTGTCCAAAAGATGGGGTACCAGCATGAATTCCTCTAAGCTCAATTACCAGCTTAGGACCTGTAGCGCTGCCACCAACCAGGAATTCCAGTGCCTGGTACACTCTGATCCCCCCAAACCTTGCCCGGGGACCCCCAAGACCCAGACCCTCTGGATCTCAACACAAGGAAAGTAAACCCTTTCCCCTCACCGTTGCCTCTCCCAGCCTTCCCCTCCCTGGGTTACCCTGGAAGATCACTGTGATTCAAACTCCTTGAATCCTGAAACAGAGAGGAAAATGCACCTTCCCCCCTCTTTCTCTCTTCCCCTCCCAGATTCTCCCTGAGAGAGACAGTAATCCTAACACAGAGAGAATTTAGCCTTTCTCTCCCCCTTCCCTCCTTTCTCCCCACCAATTCCCTGGTGGATCCAGACCCCGTCCCCTGGGGTCTCACCAGAATAAAAAAAACAATCAGGTTCTTAAACAAGAAACTTTTAATTAAAGAAAGAAAAACAGTAAAAATTATCTTTGTAAATTTAAAATGGAATAGGTACAGGGTCTTTCAGCTGTAGACACTGGGAACACCCTCCCAGCCTAAGTATACAAGTACAAATTAAAATCTTTTCAGCAAAATACCAATTTGAACTCCTTCCTACCAAATACACATTTGCAAATAAAGAAACAAACATAAACCTAACTCGCTTTATCTACCTCGTACTTACTATTCTGGATCTATAAGAAACTGTATCAGGCAGATTGGAGAGAAACCTGGTTGCACATCTGGTCCCTCTGAGCCCCCAGAGTGAACAACAACCAAAACTAACAGCACAGCACAAAAACTTCCCTCCCTCAAGATTTGAAAGTATCCTGTCCTCTGATTGGTCCTCTGGTCAGGTGACAGCCAGGCTTACTGAACTTGTTAACCCTTTACAGTCAAAGAGATATAAAGTACTTCTGTGCTATTAACTTTTCTTATCTGTTTATGACAACACAGGTTGAGAAAGGAGTGTCTGTACATCTGGGTAGAATGCTTAGATTATCCACAAATACAAAGTTTGTTTTTAAAAGTCACATGATACATATAGTGCATAATTAGCAATAACCCAAAGTTAGGTGAATAAATTTAAGAATACAGTTTAGATATTAGCCTTCAAGTATTCGGGTACCTCACTCAGGAAACGTACAGAGATTTGGTTGTGGAAAGCAAAATATATCAATAACTGAAGATTGTCCCTCAGTAATTGAGAATTACAGTAAGTTGTCCATTTAGAAAATACAGTCTATCAGGGAAGTATTTTATTTGCTTTCCTCCTTGCATTTCTATTACACCAGTTGTAGACTACTGGAAGTTTCTGACGTTTCACAGTTTCAAGGGAATGGAGGCATTGGACTGGATGGGAGACTGTTTAAATTCCACCCTTATACCAGCAAGCTTTGCTCTTGGTTCCATATCAAGATTAGTTTCCATCATCCCCTGCCGGTTAGAGGCTTCTGGCCAGAAACCAACCTTATCCATGGGTAAGGAAAATGCGTCTGGTCAGTTTCACACACTGGTTCCCTTGTGGCTAGGTTGAGTTGCAAACACTGCATGGGAAATTTTGACTAAATTCTCCACCTGTGGGCTGTATGGGAATGAGGGCAGTAACTTTAATGAAAACATCTGCTTTGGGATGTGGTTTTGTAAAATTTCATAGGAGGCAAAATTCAGCTTGTCAGCATCCCTTCCAATTTCTCCTATAGAAGAGGGGATTCCAGGGCTTTGATGAAAAACAGATGTATCTCAGCTGAACCATCTGCCTGGCACAGCTCCTCTCCTTCACATATAGAAAGCTGATAACCTTCCGTTTCCAGGAGTGGCTTCCTCCTCTTCTACTTGTTTATTAACAGTCCAATTGAATAGCAGCGCTCTCACTGTTCTGATGTGTAGCACACACTCTGGTACTCATAAACAGCTAGAAAGAGAAGCAGGGTCTGTGCTGCAAAGGAAGTCACTGCAGGTAATGCTTCAGATGTGCAACCTCCCAATATATATAGAGATATTGTCATATTGGCATATGTCCTAAAGTTACTTCATCTAGGAATCACTTGGGGCTTAAAAACAGCGGATGCCAGTATAAAGACTAATACTTGCCAGAACCTCAGTGATTCTACGGTCAGTGACCCTGCAATATGCTTCTCTTGATCAGACCTGGCCAATTATATCACATTTAGCCAACATGTGGTCATTTTGTGATACAGACAAATGAGATTAAAATGCGCTAACCTCAATTTCATTTGTGACCTTATCTCCAGGTTTGAGTTGGCTTTCTGTGCAACATGATAGCCTCCATGTGTGTGCTCCAGGGACCAGAAGGTCAAAAGATGAGGGGAAAAAATAACTGCCCCAAGTGAGAAAACTCATTTGCTATTAGCATTTCCAACTTTGGGCAGGAGGTGGCAGCACAGCATAACGCATGTGAGGTATATACCCATTACATTGCACAGAGAACTAAAGTATATAACTACTTAAACAAGTGCTCAGCACTACTCAGAATCAGGGCCAAGGTGTATGAAGTTGAGCACCCAGAAAGCCTGTATCACACCACTGAGATTCTAATCTTGTATCAGTTCAGTGAATGACAGGCTAAGCATATTCCACTGTTTGAGTTTCCAATCCCACCCCCTTCTGTGCTGATTAAATCTTAATTTACTCCTTTTAAGATGCAGTAATTAGGACAGGCATTTAAGTGAGGAAGGTGGGTGCACACTAGTTGTGGCATAATAATTCTTGTCTGAGGGGAGTGAGAGAGGCTGCCACTCCAATGAAGCAAACTTCTTGGGATGAACATCCATCACAAATTTTTTATGAGCTGCTAGCTTGTCTC
The DNA here is from genome assembly GCF_025201925.1 of Gopherus flavomarginatus. Taxonomy (NCBI): domain Eukaryota; kingdom Metazoa; phylum Chordata; order Testudines; family Testudinidae; genus Gopherus; species Gopherus flavomarginatus. Next base: position 15,546,938 of record NC_066621.1, on the reverse strand, counting down.
TAGTAGGGGGCCAGTGAATAAATCTCCCAAAGCAGAACCTTTTCAAAGCTAATCAATATTTTCTTCAAATAGATCGACTCATCTAATTTTCCTTCCTGGTCTATTCCCTGGGTAATCAGACGGAATACAATGAAGTGGTGGCTGACACGAAGCAACCAAAAAACCCTTTCCAATCTCTGTTAGTTACTGGGGGTGATCAATCTCTGTTAATTAGTGGGGGTGAAGCTATGTAATGGCGCAGAAAGAGAATGAGAGCCAGAGGGGATGAGCTGGCTGTAGAGGTTCAACTCTGCTGTGCCAGATAAAATTCTTTTTGAATGTGATCCTGAGTTACTTGCAGACACAGAAATCTCACTGAAGTTCTGGAGGTCCCTGGAAAAGTCCCTGGGCAGTTTAGGGGTAGGGAGTGTAAGGAAGGTGGGGCCAGACCTCAGCTGTCCATGCACTATCTCTTTGTTCCTCATAACTAAGAGTGAGGATGGAATGTAAACATAACAGTAAACAGTAAGGCATTTTCAATGAAATTTCTGAGCAGCTTTAATCCTGGCCCCATTGACTCCAGCAAGACTCCATCTGGCTTCAGTAGGACCAGGATTTGGCCCAAGATCTTTACGTCTAGATAGTTGGTGATCTCCCAGTGCAGGGTTGAGCTGTCAGCTCTGCTTTTTGGAGCATCCCATCAGTTGCAGTTGTTTAGTGATTAGGGCAAGGGGGATTGTGCAATGTCTCATTTATTCCTTATTGCTTTGACTTCCTTCAGTTATGCCAGATGGCGCCTGGATCCCCTTCTGCACCTGCTGTCTGGATCTCAGTTCTCATCTGATCATGTTTTCTTTTCAGTATCAAAGATTCCTTTCCCAAGGAATGGGGTTCCTATCCCAGAGTCCCAGAGACCCAGCCTTTGGGAAGAGAGATGTGTTTTTCCATTGAGGGTATGACGATTTGTAAAGTGAAATATCAGGACATTGTCAACATGCTGGAATGAATTCAGAACAATAAAACATTTCCAGGGGGCTGGCAGAACTGGCTTGTAAGGAACAATCAAAAGAGCTAATTCTGTATTAGGGGAAAAGGATGGTCTTGTGGTTAAGGTGATGGACTTGGACTCAGGAGATTGGGGTTTAATTCCCAGATGTAGCACAAATCATCTGTGTGACCTTGGATACATCTCTTCATTTCTCTACACTTCAGCTCCTCATGGGAATAATAATCTTTCCAATCAGGCACCCTTCCTCTTGTCTATCTAGACTGTAAAGTCTTTGGGACAGGGACTGTCTCAAACTCCAGGTATGTAAAACAACTAGCACAATGGGGTTCTGATCCCTAGTGCTAGTGAATAACAGTATTTTGCTGCATTGGGCTAAACCACTTCGGAGGTTTGAGCCCTACGTGACTAAGATGTGTGGTGCATGCTTGTGTTTCACTAATACATTCAACATTAGCTATCTAGAAATTGTGCTAAGTAAATAAGTGACAGAGTGTTGATGGATCATATTATAAACCTTATCCCAGATTTGGACCTTAGCATCCAAAATATGGGGGTTTTCATGAAAACCTCCAAGCTTAGTTACCAGCTTGGACCTGGTACTTGCTGCCACCACCCAAAAAATTAGAGTGTTTTGGGGCACTCTGGTCCCCCTGAAAACCTTCCCTGGGGACCCCAAGACCCAAATCCCTTGAGTCTCACAACAAAGGGATATAATTCTTTTTCCCTTCCCCCCTCCAAGTGCTCCTGGAGAGATACACAGACACAAGCTCTGTGAATCCAAACAGAGTGACTCCCCCTCTCCGTTTCCAGTCCTGGAAACAAAAGCACTTTCCTCTTCACCCAGAGGCAATGCCAAATCAGGCTAGCAAATCCAACACACACAGATCTCCCCCTGATTTCTTCCTCCCACCAATTCCCTGGTGAGTTCAGACTCAATTTTCCTGAAGTAAAGAAAAACTCCAACAGGTCTTAAAAGAAAGCTTTATATAAAAAAGAAAGAAAAATACATACAAATGGTCTCTCTGTATTAAGGTGACAAAATACAGGGTTAATTGTTTAAAAGAAATATGAATAAACAGCCTTATTCAAAAAGAATACAAATTAAAGCACTCCAGCACTTATATTCATGCAAATACCAAAGAAAAGAAGCCATATAACTTACTATCTGATCTCTTTGTCCTTACACTTAGAAACAGAAGATTAGAAAGTAAAACTACTTCTCCAAAGCTCAGAGACAGCAGGCAGACAGAAAACAAAGACCTCAGACACAAAATTCCCTCCACCCAAAGTTGAAAAAATCCAGTTTCCTGATTGGTCCTCTGGTCAGGTGCTTCAGGTGAAAGAGATATTAACCCTTAGCTATCTGTTTATGACACGCCCCCCAAATTGCAGACAGTGGAGAAGCTCACTGGCGGCAATTTTCTTCTAGAACTTTAAAATAAACAGATTACTACAACACATGCACCTTTACATATACTACTAAGTATATAACTAACAGACTTGTACATTTTAAGAACACTTTTTAACTACTGAATTCTGGGAAACTCTCACGGGAGAGTGCATCAGCAACTTTGTTAGAAGCTCCTGTGATGTGTTGAATTTCAAAATCAAAATCTTGGAGAGCTAAACTCCAACGAAGAAGTTTTTTGTTGTTCCCCTTGGCAGTATGAAGCCACTTTAGTGCAGCATGGTCAGTTTGTAGTTGGAACCGCCGTCCCCAAACATATGGCCGTAGCTTTTTCAGGGCGTACACAATGGCATAGCATTCCTTTTCACTGACTGACCAGTGACTTTCCCTCTCAGACAGTTTCTTGCTGAGAAACACGACAGGATGGAAGTTGTGATCTGTTGCTTCCTGCATGAGCACTGCTCCTATACCACGCTCAGATGCATCCGTGGTTCCACGCCACCGTCTTTTTTCCCGTCATAGTAGACACCGTCAGGCCACTCAGCATCATCTCCCTGGACTGTAAACTGACAAACCTGTAAGTCTCTGGAATAGAAGGGCTTGAGAGAATTAACATGGTACACTTTAGGCTTTAGTGAGGAATTGGGAAATGCTATGAGGTAGTTTACAGTTCCCAGGCGCTTTTGGACCGTGAATGGCCCTTTCCATGATGCTTCCATCTTATGGGCCTGTTGCGCCTTCAAGACCATAACCTGGTCTCCTACCTTGAAGGAACGTTCTCTGGCATGTCTGTCATACCAGGCCTTTTGCTCTTCTTGAGCATCCTTTAGGTTCTCTCTAGCAAGGGCTAAAGAGTGTCGGAGGGTGCTTTGTAGGTTGCTTACAAAGTCCAGAATGTTAGTTCCTGGAGAAGGCGTAAACCCCTCCCATTGCTGCTTCACCAACTGTAATGGTCTCTTAACCTCGTGACCATACACAAGTTCAAATGGTGAAAACCCTAAACTGGGATGTGGTACAGCCCTGTAGGCAAACAGCAACTGCTGCAACACTAGGTCCCAATTATTGGAGAATTCGTTGATGAATTTTCATATCATGGCCCCCAAATTTCCATTGAACCTTTTCACCAGGCCATTGGTTTGATGGTGGTACGGGGTGGCAACCAAGTGATTCACCCCATGAGTTTTCCACAGTTTTTCCATGGTCCCTGCCAGGAAATTAGACCCTGAATCTGTAAGGATGTCGGAGGGCCAACCTACCCTGGCAAAGATGTCTGTTAGAGCCAGGCACACAGTGTTAGCCCTAGTGTTGCCTAGAGCTACTGCTTCTGGCCATCGGGTAGCAAAGTCCACTAAAGTCAGTACGTACTGCTTTCCTCTGGGTGTCTTTTTTGGGAAAGGACCCAGAATATCCACAGCTACTCGCTGAAATGGGACCTCAATTATGGGGAGTGGCTGGAGAGGGGCCTTGACCTGGTCTTGAGGCTTTCCCACTCTTTGGCACACCTCACAAGACCGGACATACTTGGCAACGTCCTTGCCCATCCCCTCCCAGTGGAAGGACTTCCCCAACCTGTCTTTGGTTCTGTTCACCCCAGCATGGCCACTGGGATGATCATGGGCTAAGCTTAAGAGCTTCCCCCGGTACTTAGTTGGAACCACCAACGGTTTTTGCGGCTGCCATTCTTCCCGGTGTCCACCAGAAAGAATTTCCTTGTATAAAAGTCCTTGGTCTATAACAAACCGGGATCGATTAGAAGAGCTGAGAGGCGGTGGGGTGCTCCGTGCCGCCGCCCAAGCTTTCTGAAGGCTGTCATCTGCTTCCTGCTCAGTCTGGAACTGTTCCCTTGAGGCTGGGGTCACCAGTTCTTCCTCAGACTGTGGACTTGGGCTTGGTCCCTCTGGAAGCGATGTAGGTGATGGGGTTGTTTCCGGTGCTGGTGCACCTGAGGTTATTTCAGGCTCTGGCTGAGCCTTTTGGGTATGGCTGTCTGTTGCTTCTGCCAGGTCTGGCTCACTGGCTCCCTCTGGCTTTGAGTTTGAAGATGTGGTTGCACTTGCTGGTGCTGGTTGCTGTTCCAGTTCCGGGCCGGGGACTGGAGGTGTTGTGGCTGTTTCAGTGGTTGGCATGGAATCCGGGTCCACTACCTCTGTCTGGGTCTCTGGTAACACAGACGGGGCCTCTGTGGACGGCTCAGGAACAGGAATAGGTCTGGAAGCTTGCCTGGTTTGGCTACGTGTAACCATTCCCACTCTCTTGGCCCGCCTCACCTGGTTGGCCAAGTCTTCCCCCAGTAGCATGGGGATAGGATAATTGTCATAGACTGCAAAAGTCCACATTCCTGACCAGCCTTTGTACTGGACAGGCAGTTGAGCTGTAGGCAAGTCTACAGCTTGTGACATGAAGGGGTAAATTGTAACTTTGGCCTTTGGGTTGATGAATTTGGGGTCAACGAAGGATTGGTGGATAGCTGACACTTGTGCCCCCGTGTCTCTCCATGCAGTAACCTTCTTTCCGCCCACTCTCAAATTTTCCCTTCGCTCCAAGGGTATTTGAGAGGCATCCGGGCCTGGGGATCTTTGGTGTGATGGTGGTGTAATGAATTGCACTCGCATGGTGTTCTTTGGACAGTTGGCCTTGATATGTCCCAGTTCATTACACTTAAAGCATCTTCCATCTGATGGGTCACTGGGCCGAGGTGAGTTACTGGAGACGGGTGAGGTGGAAGAGTAGGGTGTCTGTGGCTTTACTTGGGTTGTATGTGGGGTCTTTGGCTGTCCTCGGTTGTAGGGTTTATGGTCGGTGTGCCCCCTGGGGTATTCGTTCCCCTTGACAGTAGCTTTCTTGCTTTCTGCCACTTCCATCCATTTGGCTCCAATCTCCCCCGCCTCAGCGAGATCTTTGGGTTTTCCATCTTGTATGTACCGTGTGATGTCTTCAGGAACACCATCCAAGAACTGCTCCATTTGTATGAGGAGGTGCAGTTCTTCCAAGGTTTGAACGTTGTGTCCTGTTATCCAGGCCTCATAGTTTTTTGCAACGTAGTAGGCGTGTTTGGGAAATGACACATCTGGTTTCCACTTTTGGGTTCTGAAGCGCCGACGGGCATGATCTGGGGTTATCCCCATTCTGTATCTGGCCTTGGTTTGAAAAAGTTTATAGTCATTCATTTGCTGCTTAGGCATTTCAGCTGCCACCTCTGCTAAAGGTCCACTGAGCTGTGACCTTAATTCTACCATGTACTGGTCTTCGGGGATGCTGTACCCAAGACAGGCTCTTTCAAAATTTTCCAAGAAGGCCTCGGTGTCATCACCTGCCTTGTAGGTGGGAAATTTCCTGTGCTGTGGAGCAATAATTGGCGATGGGTTGTTAGGATTGGCTGGAGTCTGTTGCTTAGCCTTTTCTAATTCCATGGCCTGTTGGTGGGCTTCCCTCTGGAGTTCTATCTGTCTTCTGTGGGCTGCCTCTTCTTCTTCTTGTTTCCTTCTGTGGGCCACCTCGTCTTCTGCTTGTTTCCTTCGGTGGGCCACCTCTTCTTCTTCTAGTTTTCTTTTGTGTGCTCCCTCTTTGGCTGCCTGTTCTCTTTGGTAGGCTGCCAGTTTGATGCTTTCTTCCTTTTCTTTCAGCTCCATCTCTTTTTGTCTTTTTTCCAGTTGTCGCCTGTGTTCAGCCTCTTTGATTTGTTCTTCGGCCTCCATTTTTTTCTTGGTAGACATGGTTCCTGTTTTCTTGTGTTGGGGTGCCCTCCGGTGTTTATATTCTGAACTGCAGGCTCTCTGTTGCCTCCTGAAGTCTGCCTAGCAACAGTGCCTTTAGCTAATCTTCAATGTTAAGTAAACCTGAAAAACCACTTTATTTGCATGTATATAGTGCTGGTAATGACTCTCAATGGGAGTGCTATTGTGTGACAAAAGACTCTTAATAGCACCTTAATGGTTTCTTGCTTAAGATGCAAGCCACAAACTGCCAGAGAGAGCAGAAAAAAAAATTCTCTTTGGTTCCCTTTTAAAACCAACTGTTTCTCTCTGCTAAAAAGCCCTTAGCAGAGAAAAGAAAAATATAATATTCCTACTGGCTTATGGATTCTGTCTATCATCCCACCGCTGCCACTCATATCATAAACCTTATCCCAGATTTGGACCTTAGCGTCCAAAATATGGGGGTTAGCATGAAAACCTCCAAGCTTAGTTACCAGCTTGGACCTGGTACTTGCTGCCACCACCCAAAAAATTAGAGTGTTTTGGGGCACTCTGGTCCCCCTGAAAAACCTTCCCTGGGGACCCCAAGACCCAAATCCCTTGAGTCTCACAACAATGGGAAATAATTCTTTTTCCCTTCCCTCCTCCAGGTGCTCCTGGAGAGATACACAGACACAAGCTCTGTGAATCCAAACAGAGTGACTCCCCCTCTCCGTTTCCAGTCCTGGAAACAAAAGCACTTTCCTCTTCACCCAGAGGGAATGCCAAATCAGGCTAGCAAATCCAAAACACACAGATCTCCCCCTGATTTCTTCCTCCCACCAATTCCCTGGTGAGTTCAGACTCAATTTTCCTGAAGTAAAGAAAAACTCCAACAGGTCTTAAAAGAAAGCTTTATATAAAAAAGAAAGAAAAATACATACAAATGGTCTCTCTGTATTAAGGTGACAAAATACAGGGTTAATTGCTTAAAAGAAATATGAATAAACAGCCTTATTCAAAAAGAATACAAATTAAAGCACTCCAGCACTTATATTCATGCAAATACCAAAGAAAAGAAACCATATAACTTACTATCTGATCTCTTTGTCCTTACACTTAGAAACAGAAGATTAGAAAGTAAAACTACTTCTCCAAAGCTCAGAGACAGCAGGCAGACAGAAAACAAAGACCTCAGACACAAAATTCCCTCCACCCAAAGTTGAAAAAATCCGGTTTCCTGATTGGTCCTCTGGTCAGGTGCTTCAGGTGAAAGAGACATTAACCCTTAGCTATCTGTTTATGACAGATCAACTCTTTACACTAAACCTAATACTATTCGTAAGAGGATGCCCTGTATGATAAAGCTGTATCGCAAGATACAACTGTGTAAGATAAGTATTCAGCATAAGATACCCAGAGAAACTCTTGGTGTGCAAAGGGTTCAGCAGAGAAATCATAGAGACTTTGTATTCTAGAGACCTTGACATCTTCTTAGACAAGAAGAGGAAGACGCTTTGAACCGCCTTGCAAGCTAAAGATTTTTATTACTATAAGAAGCTTTAGTTCAAGTGGCACAAAAGTACTGGTGAAATTCCAGAGAAATTGAAATAGTTTTAACACCAGTATTTGCATAGTATATTTGGGGTGTGATAATTTGTCTGTGGGAAAGCTTAGCTACAAGTATGGCTGGGGCAAAGCAGTTTTGAATGAAATTGAACTGTCTGATAATCGAGTAACTTGCTTAAATGTCTGAGTTCCCATGTGCGCTGAGTTGTTCCCTGGGTCACAGGTTGGAAGAGAATGTTAGATTCCAAACAGATAGCAAATGGCATCCTGGCCAGGACCACACTGTGATATCCTGGCCGATGATGAATAAAGCTTCACATGGTAAGCAGTCTCACTGAAGTCAATGGGGAAATATTCAGTGTAAGGATCTCATGATCTGCTCTCAATGAACTGACTACACCATCCACGCCAGTGTCACACATCATAACTACCTGAGGGTCAGTTCTACAGGAGGAACAGAAGACCTCAGTCTTGCCAATCCCAAGTATTCAAAAATCAAGAATGAAGGCCCCACCCAAAATCATGAGAATGGCTTAAAAATGTGTTTAAAAAAGAATATATTTTGGATTAATTTTATTTGCTTTCTGGTTTTTGAGCCCTTAGAGTTCACATTTTCAAAAAAAATTCTGCAACCACGAGGATGAGAAATAGACGCTTTTATGTGAAAGCTGAGATTCCTGTTTATTCACCTGACTCCAGGAGCTGGGACTTCAAGTAAAAAATCACATACCATTAAACTCATGATAAAATTTCAAGAGCTGGCAACAGTGTGAGTTAAACAAAATCAAGCAAGGTGCTGACTCTCTGTCACTAGAGGACACTTGGAATTCTACTAACAGTGTGCATGTGCTGATAAATGTATGTTCCACATCTGCATACACACACACACACGTGTCTAGTCGCTAACAGTGAAAACCATTGGCAGCAGCAAGCACAATCTGTCACTGTGCCTGGGAGGGCCAGCTGAGAGGGCCAATCCCAGGTCAGACTGTTAAAAAAATGGGCAGACACTCCCACACTGATGATATAGTCTATAATTAGATTTAACCAACCCAGCAACACGTTTGCTCCTGGATCACAATAAAAGCTTCCATGGGGCCACACACAATCCTCTTAGATGCTCCAATTTATATTACCACTCAGACAAACTGAACTTCTGTGATGAAACATTATTAAAACCAAATTCACCACACAATATGTTCTTCCAGTCCCAGAGACCAGTCCACTTACCCAGGTCAATGAATGCTCAGGACCTTACAGCAAAGACAACGCTGAAAGCCAATCTGTTAGTACACTAACTTAAGATTTATTAACTAAGAAAAAGAAATGAGAGTTACTAAAAGACTAAAGCAAATAAAATACATTATCGTTGGATCAAAGTATGTAGTCCAATACTATAGCAGGGATCTTAAATCCGCTAGTTGTCTATAAGTCTCTCTGGGTTGCCCAAATAGTTTTGGGGACCTCAGTCCTTTCATTTGAGATTTCCCCTATCCGAATTCACCAGTCCAGAGATGGGGTAGGAAAGAGGTGGCCAGAGGCCTTTGTTCTCACCTTTTATATCTTGATCCTTATTGCTGGAAAAATCCTGGCTTTGTCATGGGTCAAGAAGTGTCATGGCATACGTGCGTAGCCATCAGTTCTTGATCGGAATTGCAAAATCTAGCTTGCACCTTTGTGGACCTGCCATTTGAGGTGTCTTCGGGAATGATGTGCAGACACCCTTCTTTTTTTTTCTTTTGTTTTTCCTGAAGAGCTAACCTGTGGGCATTTCTCAGACTCACCACATGTTTGAGTTACAAACATACAGCAAAATGTCATAACTCCACATCCAAGGTCAATACACACATTATAACAAGACAGTAATACTCAGCAGATTATAACTTTTCCAGTGATACCTCAAAAGGCATACTTTGTACAACATTTATCACAATTTTGTAACAGCGGTGACCATATAAGTGTAGACGGTCACCTTCCCCTTCAGACAGCATCACACAGCTCCAGTAGATCCACTGGGTTGAGGGGTCCAGCATGACTTGAGGGAGAGCATTACATTGACTGGGGAGGCAGAGGAGAAATGGACAGACTGGGCACAGAGCTGGGAGGGGTAGCCTGATTTGGATGGGGGAGAAAGACAGCTATGGAATTAGCTGAGTGGAGATCAGCTAACTGATTAGTTACAGAGGATGGATTGGTCCGGCAGGCATGAAGGGACAGATGGTGAACTGGGAAGGAGTATGGGGGTCAGTGAGGTGTACTGACAAAGCTGAATGGACTAGATAATCGATTAGTTGTGGGGGAAGGGGGGCAAACAGATAATTTATCTGGTGGCCTGTGTGAGGTGGAGAATTATTCACGGGCCAGGGAATTAGTATTTCCTATTAATTCATTTATACTGCTGTGATGCTCAAAGGCTCCAATGAAGATTGAGACCCCCAGGCTGTGCTAGGTGCTGTAGAAACCCACAGACAGAGAGAGTCCCTGCACCAGAAAGTTACTGTCCAAGACCCTGCTCCTGCAAACACTTATACATATGCTTAACTTTACCACAGTTTGTGGTGCTATCTCATGGTGGAAAAGTTAAGGATGTATGTAAGTGTTTGCAGGATCGGGGCCTAAATAGACAAGGCAAACAGCAACAGACACACATCATAAGTAAAATATCAAAAATGCTTTTAAAAAAAACCTTTGCCTTGCTCCTTTATTTTATAAAAACCCTTTCTGATTCTTTTTTAATTTAATTTATTATTTATTTAATCCTTCAAACTTCTGCTTGTTTTCTTGGGGTTTTATTCAAACTTTCTTCCCTCACTTTTAGTAGCAGCATTTGTCACCTTTCCTCAATCCCTTTCAGTGCTGTCACCACCCTGTAGCAGGGTGGCCTTCTCCTTTAAGGGTCAGGTGGCCTGGGGCTAGCAAGCCCTATTCAGTTATGAGGTCCAGCTGGGAAGTGGTCAGGTGAACCCTATAAAAGGCTGGGGGAGCACCCTATAGGGAGCTCTGTGAGGGAGTTGGGCTCCTATAGAATGTACTGCAGTAGAGGGAAGGATGTGGTCTTTATTCAGCTGTGTGAGTGAGACAGACCCAAGCAAGCTAGCTGCTGGGAGGGGTGGTTGGAGGGATGGATGTATGTAGAGGAACTGCCTTTGTTTTATATTTTGCTAATGTTTTGAAGACTAAAACTGTGTCTAAAAGAGACTTGGGAGTGGCAGAAAGTTGATTATTACTTCAGAAGTTTTTTGTTTTTTCCCTTACTTAATTGGCCTCTTAGAGTTGGTAGGGCAACTCCCACCTTTTCATGCTCTCTGTATGTGTGTGTATATATATATAATCTCCTCAATATATGTTCCATTCCATTCCATGCATCTAAAGAAGCGGGCATTGCCCATGAAAGCTTATGCTCAAGTAAATTTGTTAGTCTCTTAGGTGCTACAAGTACTCCTGTTCTTCTTCCTGGGAGGGAAAGGTGATCCTGAGGGGAAACTGAGGCAGTAGCTATTCTGAAGCCCACCTGGGTGAGGTGGTCCTGTTACACACTCTGTAACCTTAGTTTGTCTCCTGAATTATATCTAGTAAAACTCCAAAAGTCTAGTCCTCTACTAACTGAGACCCCTGTCTCAATAAAGCCCCAGGAATGATGATTTGGTAGGGGAGCTGTGAGAAAGAGGATAGTCTCATGTTCTGATTCAGGATCTTAAGAGTGTGGGCTGAGACTTGACTGCAGAGGCTTGAACAGGTGAGTCTAAGGATGAGGAGTTGAGTGGCTGTTGGTGGGGCTGCATGGGACAGAGGATGGCATCAAGGCAGCGAGAGCAGGAGGCTAGAATGTGGGGAAGGGAAGATCACAGACAGAATAGAAGAGGCCCAAGGGGACATGGATACCTCACTCACCATTGAGTTAAGTGGTCTGGGAGTGAGGAGGAAGAAGCAGTGACATAGAAAATTGAGAAGGGAGCTTCTTAGAAAGGGGAAGAGGGACAGAGAGCTATGTGTAGGGAAAATAGATCAGGGAGGAAATAAATTTGTCTAAAGAGGGGTGAAGACTGTGCATGCAAAAAGACAATGGAAACAGTATGATTCAAATGTTTTAATGGATTTGATAGCGAAATATTTTACAAAAAGTTTCTGTATACTCCTTTTTGGATAGAGTAAGGGGTGATTTGAGCGATCTGGGCAGGATCTGGCTATGGGAGTGTAGTGTTCCATAGTGCATAGATCTCAATCTGCTTTCAATAAAGGCTAAATATCACTTTCCCCACTTACAAGATGGAGAAATTGAGGCACAGCAAAGGTGAAGTGACTTGCTAAAGGTCCCACAGTGAGTCTGGGGAACACAGGAATGAAACCCAGCCCAGAAATGAATATCAAAACATCAAACACTGACACTTCGTTTTTGATGCTATTGCTTGCAGCCTTGGTCTTAAAAGCTTCATTTAAAAAACACAAACAAGAAATTCTGCCTGGTACCTAAATTTGGGCTGGAGAGGACACCAGGCCCTCAAATTTACATTTGTCCTAGCTGCAGACCTGGAACAATTCCATACAGAACTCTTCCATGGGTAACTTCTATAATAATCTTTCCTGGTTCTTCTGTAGCATTTTTTCATTGGTATATCTGTGTTTTGCAGAGGTGGTCAGTCTCATTATCCCTGCTTTACAGATAGGCTAACTGAGGCATGGAGAGATGAAAGTGACTTGCCCAAGGTCACCTAGCAGCAGAGCTGAGAATAGAATCCAGGTCTCCTGAGTCCCATAAGGTAACTTCTGCTGAAGTATAATGGCATGCTATTTCTTAATAGACACTAAGGGGCCAGAGTCTACTGTCAGTGTCTGTGTTTTGCACTGATGTGACCCTTAGGGATATCAGTGTTGTGCCTTCCGATTTATTCTGAAGTGTATCAAAGAATTGGGTGCAATGATTTCAGTGGGGCATTACCTCTGATTTATACTGAGTCGATTCTGATGTAACCAAAGTATCATAGGCAACCTCCCTGCTAGCTGATTTCTAAGGGCCTGAGCTTGCTCTCCTTAATAGCGAAATATTTATTAACAGCAGTGGTACAGTATCAGGACCCCAAAAGTCTCTGAACTGGCAGAGTAGCCACAGCATGTTGGAATATCTAGATTTTTCCTGGAATGTTTGGCAGCCATGTTTCTTCCTTCCTGTTACCAGCTGCAGCAGATGTATTTCAAGTAACATTTAATTAGAACATAATACATCTTTGAAACTGCTGCTGTTCTGTAGTGTGAATCTGAGAGGCAAATCTCTTCCCCACATTCATATCCTAAGTAATTGTGCTAATGGTTATGGAGTTCCATGGGTGCCATTTAAAAAAGGTTTTAATCTGTAATCTGAATCAGTTTTGAACCCAGTCTGGCAGAGGTGAGGTGCTAATGCCCTACTGGGCCCTGTATCTTGGCTATTTTAAATATCTTTCCTATCCATTTGAGAAAGCAACACTACCATTCCAAATAAAAACTCTGCTCTGCATAGTTCAGCAAACATAAGCATGTTGTTGACCTATTGGTATTTGTGTGTTTTTTACCAAGTGACATTTTCTCTTCTAGGATAATAAACACAGGCATGAATATTGATGAAGCAAAAGGTATGGATGGGGAGATACTGTAGGATTTCACTGAAAGGGTGCAACTTTTAAACTACATATAGGGCTTGTCAGCTGCTGGTGGCCCTGCTTTAGCAAACCACTTAAGCACATGATTATCTTTTAAACATGTAATTAATCCCATCACTAGTCAAAGTACTTCAACACATTCTTAAATCCTTGGGATTTAAGCACTTGCCTAAATATTTTCCAAAGTAAGAGCCTATATTTGCTGTGGTAAATGTTCACAGAAAAAAATCAATTATTTTGGAAATGAAATAGGAAGGAGAATAAACATTAGAAAACACTTTTATTATATACAATTGTGGGCTACATTTAGCCACAATGCAACACCAATGACTTTAAGGCAGTTACAGCAGAGGTGAATTTGGCCCTGTGGGATCAGTTTCTTTTCCTTTTCTAGAAGATTCAACTAATCTTAGGGTAAAATTTATGTAACTTAATAGGGGATGAAACAAACAGGATTCCTCAGAAATTAATGCCAGGGTTCAGTAGAGACTTAAGCACATACTTAACTTTTACACACAACATAGTCCTTACTCAGTGTGGCAAGCAGAGCACTTCCACAAATACTCGAACATCCTGATCCTACAGCTGAATCTGGGCAGGCAGAGGGGTTGGCCTGCCTGGAATCACTTGTAAGAGTAGTGACTAAATAATTGTAATCTTAAAAACCTGTAGTATTTAATCAAGTCATGTCTATGTAATCCTATTTAAGATCTGTAGAAACCAGTGAAGTTCCTCTATATTTGTATCTTTTCTCCAGTACTGTATCTGTCTTGCCAGAAGGATGTGGAAATTCTCATTTGACCCTTGCCCTACGGGGCTGTGAATCTAAATGTGACATTGGGCAAGTGCTTTAGAACAGGCAAGTCAAGCCCTGATCCTTGCATTGGCTCCAACAGGATTTTTTGTGGGTGTAAGGGTCTGCCTGTAGGGATTAGAGCGCAGGACTGGGACCTCAGCGTGTGGGGTCTCTGGAGTAGGGACCTGTTTGTTACTACTTTAGTTAGCATAATGGGGTGCTGATCTTGAGTGGGGGTGTGCTACTGAAATAGAATGATAGTTCAGTTAGTTTCATCACTGTTAAATCTGAGTGAAGTGCAAAATGCAAAATAGCATAAATGGTGAAAAGTCAAGTAGAGTGTACGTATTTTTCTTAATTGTTTAAAGGCTCTAAATCTAAACAGTAATAGAGCTAAGGATGTTATAACATCTTGGAGCATCATTTTAATCACATGGTAGGGAATAAGTGTGTAAGGCATTCGACTATGCTTAATTTTAGATCTCTGGTCTTGATTTAACATACAGTTCTTTCCCTCTTGATATCCAGCTAATCTTCTAAAATGAATCAGTTTGCTTCAAATCTTATAGCTTTCCTTATGGAACTAGTCTTACAGAATATAATAAGAATGGAATCAGTAGGGGGTCTACAGAAACTCAATAGACTTCTATGGAAGTTACTTAGGCATTCTGCTATACCTCTAGTCAAGAACAAAAATTACCATATCAACCTTAAATCCTACTTTTGCTGTAAAAGAGAACAGTATGCAATTAAAGTTCATAAACACCCCTTATCTTGCTGTCTGAGCACCTTCCAGCCATGGGTTGATGCAACAGTAGATCATTATCCTTTTATGGATGTGTGGGAACCACTTTGTTTTGGATAAAGTCCTGTTATCTGGGAAAAAGAACAGGAGTCCTTGTGGTACCTTAGAGACTAACAAATTTTATTTCAGCATGAGCTTTGGTGAGCAACAGCTCTGAAACTTGTTATCTGGGAGAAAGTGGAGTCCTAATCCAAACTACTGACTCTCAGCTGGAGCCTGAGATAATGTGGATAAGCCTATGCTAAACGGGCAGCTGTACATGCTTTTCTGGGAGACTGGAACCTCTGCTTAATCAGATTTCCTCAGAAAACAACCAGCAGTGTCAGTAAACAGGCTAGCGTCTTTCACCTGAGAGTCTGGCTCTGCTGTGTATAGACAAGGCTGCAGGAAGTGCCCTGATCAACAAAACTAGAGCAGGCTGGGGATCTTCTGATTAATCCGTTTTCACTGAAAAATGCTGACTTATTGAAACCAAAGGTGTCTTGTGATGAGTGGAGGTTTTGAGTTGACAAAATATTCAGGGGAAAAAAAGTAATGAAATGGTCAAAATGAAACATCTTGACCTTTCAAAATGAAAATTTATCTTTTGTCTGAAAAGAGTAAGGCGTCTACTAGTAGTAAATTAGTATTAATTACTATGAAGTATTAACTATCCTTCATTACCCCATCTTTTCCTTCATAAATTTACTCCTATTCATTAATTTACCCCTCCCTATTAATATATTTATCCCAGTTTAAAAACTCAAGTTCAGCAAAACAAACATGACTAAAATGGATTAAATAAGGCAGTAAAGGTGCATTTTACCATCAATGGGGTAGTCAATCAGACCAACTTCTGCATTCATTACTCCTCCATTTACCTTATTAACTCTTCCTCGGTTGTCTCATTAATTACTCTCCTCCCCATTAATTGCCCCCTCTTGCTCTTACCCCCCAAGGCAATGACTTCTCTCATTTAATCTAATTTCCTATGAGGGAGGCAATAACCCCATTCATTAATCTGGTCTGTGCCGCCTTATTCCCTCCCTGCTAATGACTTCATTAATTGCTACCCTCCTCCCCCCCCTGTAAACAGTGGTGCAGGGCAGTCCCGTGCCGTCTCTTGAGCAGCGCAGCAGCGAGACCTGCAGCAACAGAAGCGCGCTCCACCCCCACCCCCATTGCCCGGGGGCGCGCCGGTACCCCAGAGCGCGCACGCGGCGGTCGGCGGCGAGCCCGCTGGTCCCTGCCCTACTGCGGGAGGCTGCAGGAGGATGAGCTGGACAGCCCGGCGCGGAGCAGGGGCGCAGCGCTCGTGCAGCCGGCGCGGGGAGGCCAGAGGCAGGCGCGTGCCGAGCTGCAGCCCCGGCCGGGCCAGGTAAATCGCTGCTGCGGGCCGGGCCACGTGCAGAGATACCGCCGCTTCCCCTGCGTGTGTCTGTGGCTGGGGTTGCAGCGGGGCGGGATCGGGCCCGTCCGCGCTTGCTCCCCTTCTCCATGCCGGGGCTGCGCAAAGCTGCCTCCTGCATCCCTCCTGGGCGGGTCCCTCTTGTCTCGCCTCCTCTCCCTGCCCCCCATCACCCCCAAATACCCCCCTGTCCTCTCCCTGCTGCTGCAGTCCCCATCCCGCCCTGGTCCGGTCCGCAAGGCGATCCGCTCAGCGCAGAGAAGAATGGGGCTGGACATCTTTGGGGTCCGTGCGTAAGCGCCTTTCCTGCGGCTCCCTGAGCCCGCTGGGGAGGGCGAGCGATTAACCCTGCGCCTTACAGGGGGATTTGGCCAATCCTCTTAATCATGGCCCCGATTCCGTCCTGCTGCGGAATCGCGCAGCCCTCACCGGCTTCCCTGGGTGCCCTCGCCACCCAAGGGCAGCATCTGGCTGTGACACAGCCTCCTGGGAGGGAGGGTGTAATGTGGCTTCATGCCATGTGTGGAGAGTTGAGATACCTGGTCGGTTGGGGAGCTGGTTCTGTGGTCACTCTAGCTGTGGAATCCTACAGAAGTTCCACCCGCAAGACAGCTGCAGAATCTGTCATAGAGAGATTTTCTCTCTCTCCTCCTCTTCCCCACCTTTATTCCAAATTTTGTAAAACAAAACCATGCAGTGGGAAGGTGTCTGCTTTTGGACCTCGTGGAAGATCTCCCGGCTCTAATATCTTGCTCTCCCTTCATGAGGGAAATGTGAACATCAGGGCTGGTATCTGATACCAAAGGGGTTCTCTTCCCCCCCACCCCAACCCCATGATGTCTAAATGTTGAATGGCATTTCAGTATAGTATGTGTGTGTGTGAAAATACTTGTGTCAATTTCTTGGGTGCACTTAGGTGTGGAAAGAAAGGTAGTATGGACATAAACCATGAGCCACCTTTGTGCTTCAGGGTATGTACCAGCCTCTGATGGGGAGGGAATTCCACCCCCCTTCCTGGATTGTTATTTCTTAATTGTTTACTACAGTGTATTTTATTTAATTTAACCTTCCCCCTAAGGCTGCTGGCACAGGCAGGGTACTGGTTATCTGGACTACTGACCTAATCCAGTGGGGCTATTATGAAAATATCTGGAGTATGAGTTGCAATCTGTGCATCGAGGCCTTGCCAAGAGAATACGTTGCTTATAAGATGGGGAGATGGGTGCTTTGTCCCTGTTAACATTATTTTTTTTAAATATGCAAGTTCTGTTGTGTTGGTGTGTGAGGCTAGGTGGTATTAGTAAGGTCGTAAGTGCTGAATCATGTGTACTCCTGACTGTACAGCAGGTTCAGCTATTCGCTGTCTCCAGGAAATGTGCCGGAACTGGTCATAATGACATATAAATGCTCTTCCTTTTATTGTGTGTGAACAGTCCATGTCTGCTGTAGGAACCTTTGGGGCCTGAAAGAACTATGTGTTGGTGTGATACAATGTGATTTTTATTTATTTGGCCATGTCTGCTCCTTGGAAAACATGGACACACAAATAACATGTATGTAGTGAGCAAGATCTTTTAATAAGACAGTGCAAAAGATCTGAATGGGGAGGTTATAGTAAGGGTCAGAAAGGTTGAGAGAAATGTTTTCACTGAAAATTATTATTAGTTCTTTTTAGAATCTGTCTGGGATTTTTGTTTTTCTTCAAGGTCAGATCCTGCAACTAGCAGTGTTGTCTATTCGGTATTATTTCTGAAGCGATATCTCCAGCTTTCTCTTCCTGAGAGCAAAGCTGTACAAAGTGTAAGTGTGTGTGTGTTTGGGTATGTGACAGAAATTTGGCATACTGAGATGTATTCATCTTAAAACAGTAAGATGTCTAGAGTGGAGATGCCACTGTTGCCTAGGCACTCCTAACAAATGCTGAAGACAAAAGCAAAAATTCAAGGATGTTGATTGAGATGCTGGTTCCTTCATTGTTAACCAGGTTTCTGTAAAATGCCTCCTTCAGCAGACAGTTAAATTGAGTGCCAGCATGACTGCTTTGTTTCCCCAAAACTTCTTCACACCATAGTCTAGCATGAAAAATAGCCACTTAAATTCAGGATCATGCTTTTTCTCTATTAATTGCTTTGATCAGGAGCACATGCAATCTGCTCCTTTTTATAGATGTGATGTGAGAATGTTCCATTCGCATAGCGAATACAGATAACCACAACTAAATGTAGAGATGGGCACAGTCTGCAAAACTTGGAAATGGACTCCTAGGTCAGGGTGGTTTGGGTTTGAAGGATTGATTTGGGGTCCCATTGTACTAATGTAACGTGAAGGGATCCTTGTCCATGACTAGGGCTTGTTAAGGGCTACAGTAATAATAACAATTATATAACAATAATAACAATAGCTATGCCTATTACAGCAAAAAGTTATTTTATTTTATTTTATCTCTTGCTCCAGAACATGGAACCATGTCATCTCTGGGCCCTTGTTCACTTCAATCACTACCTGTCCATTCTGAATCCAACATAGAAATGCCCTCTTGGTTTAAAATCCCTCCCTGAACTCATTCTACCATGCATCTCTAGTTTCATGTCCACCTGCTCCTACAAACATCTGTACCCTGCCTGCTGACAGAAGTGGTTTGCGTCTGTGAAATGATATATGCACACCCACCCCACCTGCTGGAAGACATATGATGGGGCGGGGAGCAATTCTACCATCTAGAATAGAGAGTTGTTCCCTGAAAAGCATGGGAGAGCTTTTCAATAAGCTAAGGCAGGAGGGATGAGGGTCATTGATGAAATCCCCACCAATCCCAGGACATCGGTTCCCAAGCGATCTCCTCCAGGTGGCTCATAGGTTCTCAACCCTGTACAATCAGCACTTCTCCTTCAGTGGCTGTGATCCCCTTGTCCCTCCACCAGCTAGCATTTTCTTCTTGTGGATTTCAGTTAATAAATCCTCCAGGCCCTTATGGAAGCACATCCAGGTCCTCCTGCAGGATGGCAGGCAATGGGATGCCATGTTTCCAATGCCAAGGTCGCAAAAATCCTGAGATTTAAAAAAAAAAAAAAGGAAAACTTGGATCCTTTTTATTTGCCCCTCACACACACCTTTTTTGTGTCTTCAGGGTCACATTTTCAAGCTTTTTTCTTTGCAGACATGAGGTCTAGAAACCTTATAAAAAGAGAGCCAAGATTTTCATGGAATAATACGACTCCAGGGGCTGGGGCTTAAAGTACAACATCAATACTGTGAGAGTTGGCACTGCTGGCAGTGATTGTGTGCTGCAGAGCTGATACTACTTCTTTCTGTAACTTTGTCACCTTTGTGCAGGCTCCACAATGAAATCAGAGCTGGTCAAATAATCTGCTCCTGAATAATTATTAGATGAGAGAACTGCCAAAATTCACAATGAATGTTAATTTTCAATGAATTATTCAACTGCCTGTTTAGATATTCATGTGATAGAAGTATCAGAGGGGTAGCCGTGTTAATCTGGATTTGTAAATCTGTGAATGGCTTGCCAACTACAGAACCAGTTTCTCCTCTCTTGGTTTTCACACCTCAACTGCTAGAACAGGGCCTCATCCTCCCTGATTGAACTGACCTCGTTATCTCTAGCTTGCTTGCTAGCATATATATACCTGCCCCTGGAAATTTCCACTACATGCATCTGAGGAAGTGGGTATTCACCCATGAAAGCGCATGCTCCAAAACGTCTGTTAGTCTATAAGGTGCCACAGGATTCTTTGCTGCTTCATGTGATACAACTGTCTCAACATTCCTGGGTCTTCTGTATGATTGTCACTGTTGCTGGCTAAGTGCCTTTGGGGTGGTTTTCTATATTGCACCAACATCAAAGATGATTAGAGATGCTCAGTCATAATACAGTAGCAATACGTAAGGCCTAATCCTGCACATCCATACTTCTGAAAGCTGTCTTGGGGCTTCAGTGAGGCTTCTTGCATGTATTGGGGCTACTTATGTGAGTAAACATTTGTGAGAGAGAGGGCTCATGTATTGGTCTCTTGTCCTCTTTGTGTTTTACAAAGCAGTATTTTAAAGGTGTTTATTGAAAAGAAGTTATTTATGTGATCAGGTCCAGCTTGTTGAATTGTGATTTTGGAAGGGACTTTGGGTTCTTAGATTAAAAACAACAGAAGACTGGATGGCATAGAAGTAAGTGGCAGAAGAAAAATAGATCAGAATTTGTAGATGAAGACTACTGGTTATTGGGATCTTAGGTTTGAAATACTGTTGGTGAGTTATTTGTGGTCGTGAGAAGGGCAAGTTGAAAGAAAATGGACACTGACAGAAAGCAGTGAGGCTTTTATTAGTATTTGTTTCACAAATGAGGGGGGAAGTATTGAATAAACATTTTTCTAAAGCAGCTTTAATTTTGTCTTTGTTTTGGAGCGGTTTATACTGAAATTTAATTTTACCTCCATAATCATTCATGTAACTGGTAGTGTCCAATGCTATATCCAGAGTGTGTCCAGTTATATTGTAAGCAAGGTTGCTGTGGGATGAAAGCATGTTGCTTTTCTTGCAACATTTTAAATCTTAAATGGCAAGTGACTTGCCAAACCCTGAATACCAGGACTCTGAGATGGTGGAATTGATACACTTACCATAAGTGGCACTTCATGTTCCTGTGAATGCTGCCATGTAAACAGCACAGTTGATCAATTACTAAGAGTCTTGTCCAGCAACATTTTGTATTTTCATGTAGGAAACATTTGTGTTCTGACCAAGCCATCACAAAGAATGAATCACTTTGCTTTAAATCTCCATTAAAACCTTCTGATCAAAAGATACGCTTATGGATCCTGAATGAAAGAGTGTTTTTGTTTGTGTGTGTTTGTTTTTGTTTATGGTGATTGTTAGTGCTTGTAAAAGGAAGGGATTAAAGGCACTCTCTAAACCTGGATATTATACAGAGAAACAAAGATAGGCAGAGCTGACATCTGACCTATCTCTTGAGATTTTTCAAAGTAGTCCACAGGAATTAAATGCAATTGAACTAAGTAATTATGGATGGGAAACATTCTAATTATGGCCCAGCTCCTGCAATATGATCTGCACAGACCTTTGCACCTGCATGGAGCTGTGTTGAAGCTAGTGGGTTTCTCTCCAGGTGCAAGAGTCTGTGGAGACCATATTGCAGGATCTGGGCCATAATTAGAATGCTCCCCATCCATAATTGCTTTGCTTGATTGCACTGGAGTGTTTACTAGTTGCTGTTGTGTGTTATATGTTTTTAAAGCCTGGTTTGCATTGGGGTGGGGGGGGGGAAATAAACACATTTCTATTGATCTTGAGGTTCTTTAACATAATTCTTATTCCAAAACCTAAATTTTTGTCTGTACTTTCTGAGCAGTCTCCTTAACGCTCCTGGGGTGTCTCATTTGACTACAGCTCATCATTACCAAAAGTTTCCTTGATATTTTCAAGCAGAGTGGCCTGTGAAAACTTATAACTAGATTCATTCAAACAATTCTGTAGCCTCTAACCAAATCTCATCCAAGATTTCATTTTCCTCCTTGCCCTGTAGGTAATCTCTTTCCAGAACTATCTTCTTTAAAGTGAACTATCCAGGACTACAGGTTTAAATCTTGTTGGCTATTTTTTTTTGGTTGCTGCTATCTCCAATAAAGCATATGTCATGACATCAGTCTTTCACCTGTGCAGCTGCTCCTTCCCCAGCTGTCCTGGGCAGTTGCTATATGATCTTGGAAGCCCAGCCCAGGGTGGATTAGCTTGCATTCACTGTTGTGCTAACTAGGCTGTTAATATTTTAGCAACGTGTCTTTTAGTCCTTGTATGTTATGAGGGATTAAATTAAAAGGAAAAAAAAGAGGATTAAGAACCTCAGCCCTCCTACAGGGCTTGCAATATATAGTGAATGAGATAACAGGCCAAGGATTAATAACCTAACAACTAGAAATGGATTTGCATGGCTAACTCAGGTGAGCATTTTCAAGGGCAATGAAAGGAATAAACGGTAACCGTACCTCTCAGGAATCCCTCAGTTTGTGGGCTATTGCCCCATAGCTGCCTATATGGCTAAATCCTATCATTTTGCCTATGGTGATCTCTGCATCCTCTGGTTCTTTCTGCTTGGTGCTGCACTCCTCACTCAACTAATGTCTTACAGGCAGAGGGAGCAGCCTGTGGTATGTAGAAACAGCAAGAGCATCACTCTTGTGCTGCAGGCTGGAGGCTTGTAGGGAGGACTGGGAAGGTCTGGGTTGCAGGGGGTGAGGGGAAGCTAAGAGTTAGCTGGAAGAGCATTAGCTAGAAATCCTGGCTGTTGCTGTTCTGAGACTGGTATCCAACAATGGTTTGAAGGACACTAATGTCCAGGGCTGCTCTAGACCTCTCTGAATTTATCTCATCTGGACCAAATGTACAATGGAGAGATGCCAGGTTTGGATGGTTAAGAGGAAATATCTTCCACAAAAAGGTTGTGGGAGGATTCACTGCAGCTCTCCATGGCCAGGTTCCTGCAGTGAATTGCTGTCACTGGTTTCTTCTTTCAGGGGCAAAATCGGTTTCCCAGATTATACTACCCTGGTACTGATTTGAGCAATGGTTCAGAATTACAATAGGGATTTACAATTGGAAATCTTAGACATAGTCTGCAGATCCCAGGTTGAAAAACACTGTTCTGTAGTAACAACAACCTTCCGTGTGCCCCTTTAGATATAGTCTGCAAACCCTTAGGGGTCCATGGACCACAGATTGAAAACCACTGCCCTAAGAGAACAGGGAACATACCAGGTTAACACTAGTCATTCAACAGCTGTCCAGGGTGCTGAAATCCAAGACCCACATAATACACCTTTGCTAGCACCATTTAAATGAGTTGTCTTCTAAGGGTTAAAACAAACATGGCAATGGCTGCCCTTTCCTTATGAACAGGGTCCGGGGAAAGTTCAGGTTCTGTCTAAAAGTGTGTGTGTTGGGGTTGGGGGTGCTGGTCCTTCTACCAGGGAAATATTGATCCACATGTTGCTGATGCTACATTGAGGTCGTCTCAAGGAAGAAAAGCTTAAGATCAACCCTGCCTTTTCACATGCTTTAAGAAGTTTTACACATGGTAGTTTTATTTAACAGGGAGTTTAATGTGTAATTGGCACTAATCTTGTGTGTGAATGGTATACGTCATTCTGCTGAAAGTAATCAAGATGACTGGTACTTGGAGTCAGACTGTATCCTTTTGTTCCATGAGTTCTGACTGCTGCATGCCTCTTTCACAGTAGGGTATGGTACCACCAGCCACCTCATGTTTAATTACACTGTCCTGTTTGTGACAAGTTGGGAGAGTTGCTAATATGCCTTACAGCACTGCTTGACTCTATGGTGATAAAGACGTATCTGTACACTGAGCTGTACCCTTATTGGGTTAAGGGCGCATATATGTATATAAAGCTCTGTTTTGCTGTCACTTAAATGGTGTCAGGATTTGTGAAATCTTGCTCTCAGATCTCTAGTAGACCCAGCAACAAAGAATGCTTGTTGCAAGCTCATTGGCTTTTGTGTTTGGATCCTTGTGACGTTCCCACAGATGTGTGCAGGCGAGAGGGAGAGGAGAGTGATAGAACTGAGCCTTTTTTAGTTGTGCACAAGTGACTGCACACATGGCATCGCTGAAGTCTCTGTCTAGTCCTCATTTCATGGTACACCTGGCAGATACCAAACCTCAGGGGGTTTTTGGTTTTGTTTTGGGTTTTTTTTTGTATCATTGTTCTGTGAAGCCTGTGTCATGCTGATTTTTGCTAGGGTTTCAGTGTAGCTGATGATTGAGAGCTTGGCACATCTTATCTGTCTAGTTACAAATTCAAAATAGGATCTCTGGTTAGGCTGTTGTGCCCTCTATGTTGATATATGATGCACAGTTGTTTGGGTTGAGAATGATCTCTTAGAAGTCCTAGATGGCCAATGCAATGGAGAAAGGGGTGGGGGGAAGGGGAACTACCAAATAAGAATAGATTATTGAATACTAAGTAAGATGGAGCCAGGCCTTCCTCTAAACTAACATCTCTTCTCTTCCCCCCCCTCCCCCCGTAGAACTTACTACAAAAGCTCCTGTAATTTGTATAGAACACACATATCTTGTATGGTGACTATCACACAGGCTCTTAAACATAGTCTCTCTCCCCTACCCACTCATCCCCAAGTCTCACGTACACTCACAAGAACATCTCTGGTTCACATAATGCTCTAAACAGGACAGTAAACATTAACAAAAACCAGTCATGTTGTGCTGCTTTTCAGAGACTGGCATCTAGGTGATTGACAGCTCCAGGATCCAGATGCCAAGTCCCTTAGGGTTTTCATTTTCCAGTCAGATCAGCATCTGGGCTTTGTATTTTTGTCTGACCTCTTCTTAGCTGTCTTGGCCATGGTAGCAACTGTGAGGCTGACCTGGCTTCAGCCTGATAACAGAGCTCTCTTCCTTGTGTGTCTGGGTGTCCCAACCCAACTTGCCATTAAAAATTCTGGAATCTGGGATGAAAGTTTCTCATGATTGACAGCAAATTAATTTGGAACTGTGTATATTGTGAATGTCCTGTGCAAAATCTTCACACACAAATAATCCTTCTGTGAGGTCAGCAGTAATGTTCCTCCATGTCACCCAACTAGCCTTGCAGGTAAATGGACATTGATTAGTCCTCTACAAGAGATGAGTTAGATACAGCACCATCAAATTAATAGGCTTAAAAGAACATGTCATCGCAGCTAATAGAGCTGAAAAAGTTGGCATGCTGTGGGTTGGTTTGCTTTTTTTATTCCTCTGAATGCAGAACTTCAGAAGAAGTGACTGCAGAAAGTCAAGTCCAAATACTTTCATTAAGCTCAGTGGTGTGACTGAGACAGTTGCATGTGAGGAAATTGGACAGATCACTGGAAACTCTGTTCTTCCTGCTCTAGCTTTGAGGAGAAGGACTTGGCTCCACCCCGGCGGGGGGCGGGGGCGGGGGCAGGGAAAAGAAATGGCTGTGATGCTTAAGGACATGACATAGAATCATAGAAGATTAGGGTTTGAAGAGACCTCAGGAGATCATCTAGTCCAACTCCCTGCTCAAAGCAGGACCATCACCAACTAAGTCATCCCAGCCAAGGCTTTGTCAAGCCAGGCCTTAAAAACCTCTGAGGATGGAGATTCCACCACCTTCCTAGGTAACCCATTCCAGTCCTTCACTACCCTCTTAGTGAAATAGTTTTTCCTAATATCCAACCTAGACTTCCCCCAATGCAACTTGAGACCATTGCTCCTTGTTCTGTCAAATGCCACCATTGAGAACAGCCTAGTTCCATCCTCTTTGGAACCCCCTTTCAGGTAGTTGAAGGCTGTTATGAAATCCTCCCTCGCTCTTCTCTTCTGCAGACCAAATAAGCCCAGTTCCCTCAGCCTCTCTTCATAAGTCATGTGCCCCAGTCCCCCAATCATTTTCATTGCCCTCAGCTGGACTTTGTCCAGTTTGTCCACATCCTTTCTGTAGTGGGGGCCCCAAAACTGGACACAGTACTCCAGATGTGGCCTCACCAGTGCCGAATAGAGGGGAATAATCATTCCCCTCAATCAGTTGGCAGTGCTCCTTCTGTCCTAATTGCAGGGCTCTGCACTTGTCCTTGTTGAACCTCATCAGATTTCTTTTGGCCCCATACTCCAATTTGTCTAGGTCATTCTGGACCCTAACCCTATCCTCCAGCATATCTACTTCTTCCCCCCAGCTTAGTGTCATCTGCAAACTTGCTAAGGGTGCAATTAATCCCATTATCCAGATCATTAATGAAGATGTTGAACAAATCTGGCCCCAGAACCAACCCCTGGGCACTCCCTTTGATACTGGCTGCTAACTAGACATCGAACCGTTGAGCACTACCCTTTGAGCCCGACGATCTAGCCAGCTTTCTATCCACCTTTATAGTCCATTCATCCAATCCATATTTCTTTAACTTGTTGGCAAGAATACTGTGGGAGACCGTATCAAAAGCTTTGCTAAAGTCAAGGTATATCACGTCCACTGCTTTTCATCATAACTGGCTCTGTGGATATCTCATCATAGAAGGCAGTCAGATTGGAGAGGCATGACTTGCCCTTGGTGAATCCATGTTGACTGTTCCTGATCACCTTTCTGTCCTCCAAGTGCTTCAAAATGGATTCCTTGAGCACCTGCTCCATGATTTTTCTGGGACTGAGGTGAGGCTGACAGGTCTATAGTTCCCTTGATTCTCCTCCTTCCCTTTTTTAAAGATGGGCACTACATTTGCCTTTTTCCAACCGTCTGAGACCTCCCCCAATCACCACGAGTTTTCAAAGATAATGGCCAATGGCTCTGCAATCACATCAACCAACTCCCTCAGCACCCTCAGATGCACTGCATTCAGCCCCAAGGAGTTATGAATGTCCAGCGTTTCTAAATAGTCCTTTACCTGTTCTTGCATCACTGAGGGCTGCTCACCTCCTCCCCATACTGTGCTGCCAAGTGCAGCAGTCTGGGAGCTGACCTTGTCTATGAAGACCGAGGCCAAAAAAGCGTTGAGTACTTCAACTTTTTCCACATTTGTCACTAGGTTGCCTCCCCCATTCAGTAAGGGGCCTACACTTTCCCGACCACCTTCTTGTTGCTAACATATCTGTAGAAACTCTTCTTGTTACCCTTCACATCCCTTGCTAGCTGCAACTCCAGTTGTGCTTTGGCCTTCCTGATTACACCTCTGCATGCTCAGGCAATATTTTTATACTCCTTCCTAGTCATCTGTCCAAGTTTCCACATGGCTGATGACTACTGCAGCAGTTGTGTTGACTGTGTCTGTGGTGGTTCTGGTTAGCTGGAGAAGTGGCTAGTAGCATACTCTGGGCACGGAAGTTGCTGTTCAGATTCTTATATGTTTATATGGTTAAAAGAGAGGCTACTTTGTGCCTTGATCCTGTCACAAGCTAAGCAAGGATCAGCCAAGCCAAGTATTTGGCTAGATGGATTTCCTTGGAAAATAGAAATGGATGGTATTGATGATTAAGAGGCATCTTCCCTATGCACCAAATCATCCAACATGCTGGTAGGGGTGCTGTCTAGCAATGATGTAAAACTGTAGTCATGACCACTTGTGGCCATTAAGGAACTCTGAGAACTTCCCATGGGATTAGGTGAGGGAAGGTGGAGTCTGCCCTATTGCAGGCACTGGTAGTTGCAACTGCGTAGCTGAGAGGAGAATTTTGGGCCAAGGTGAGCATGGCCAAATTTCAGCTTGCACGGTCATTGTCCACTTACATTCCCCTTTTAGTTGCAATTTGAGACAGTGCTCTTAATTCCCTGCTCTGGCCTGTGGTGCAGTGTTGCTGTGTTTTTGCAGGTGTTAATCTGAATCCAGATCCAGAAATCAACTTTGCAAATGGCACCTACCTTTATAATGAGCTGATTGCATTCTGGGGTGTTCAGAACCTGGTTCCCAGTCTTGTGATGGGAGCTCATCCAGGGGCAGCTCCTGGCCCCAGCACGTGCTTGGGGCGGCAAGCCGCGGGGGGCGCTCTGCCGGCGCTATGGCGACGGCAGGATGGGTGCCTTCGGCGGCTTGCCTGCAGGAGGTCCGCTGGTCCCGCGGCTTCTGGACCTCCCTCAGGCACAGCTGCGAGAAGTCCGCCAAAGCCGCGGGACCAACGGACCTCCCGCAGGCAAGCCGCCGAACACAGCCTGCCTGCCGTGCTTGGGGTGGCGAAATGCCTAGAGCCTCCCCTGAGCTGATCTCTAATCATTGTTCCTTTTTAATGTGTTGGCCTCATGTGCCTAAATCCTGCTTGGGAACTGCAAGCCCAAATCATCTCCAGTAGAGGAACAGTCACAACATGAAGAAGCAAAACAGATATTTAAAAACTATTCCCAAGTGAGAACTGAAGGACTAAACAGAAACTGAAGGAAACCAGTCATGACTTTGTCTCTGGCATCCACTGAGTTCTCTCAAGGCACTTTAAACCATCATTGAATCTGTTGCAACACTTTGTGTAAGACTCACATACTCAAGAGTGGCCATTAATTTTGAGTGCCTTGTTTTTTCTGGAACTGGACTTGAGATGGGCTGGGCCTGATTTTTAGAGGTGCTGGGCACCTGTAGCTCTGTTCACTTTAGTTAAAGTTTTGGATGCTCAGAAGACCTGAGATTTTCTCAGGTTTGGGCATAATCAGAGGCCCCACTGAAAACATGGGTCTGCATAACTAAAGGCAGCATCACATGCATCTGACGAAGTGGGTATTCACCCATGAAAGCTCATGCTCCAAAACATTTGTTAGTCTATAAGGTGCCACAGGACTCTTTGCTGCTTTTACAGATCCAGACTAACACGGCTGCCCCTCTGATACATAACTAAAGGGCAGATTTTCAGAGTAGCTCCACCTTAGCCACTTACTTTGATGCCAGAATCAAAGCTGAGTTCATCTGGCAAATATGCCTTTTATTTAGGTGGCTAAATGGGAACTGAGTTTTTCTGAAAATCTGGCTCTGTCCCTCTGGTGTGGTGGACTTTTTTTTTTTGTTACACTTCAGCTGTACTCCATGTAGAGTTGTTACTCAGCACAACCTCACAACAGATGAGACCACTTCAGCGTGACAGACTGTAAAATAGTCCATGTTCCTCCATTTTCTGAAGCCCTGCCTCCCTCTTGCAGTTGTGTATTATCTCCCATTCTGCTTGTTTTTCCCCCTTGAGGGAATTTCAGCCTTAATATTGGGAGCTCACATCCAAGAAGTGGCATAAGCTTGGGTTTTATTACTAAAAAGGAAAAAAGCCGCCAAAACTGTCCTGCCCATCTGTGTCTACTTTTATATTAAAACTCGTTATAACTGTGAATTACAGTGCAGGATTAGCAGCTTTCCAGAAGAGATGTCTCATACCAAATTTTAACTAAGAACTTACCAAACTGAATGAATGTGTAATTAACAATAAGATGAGGAGGTGGCTCTAGAAGCCAGATAATTGCATTTAAAATATCCTCTTATCAGCTCTTATTTGGTCTTTATGCAATTGAGCTTTACCAGTGTAGCATTATTTTAAATGGCATCTCATTCTCCCAGTGTCATTGAAGGATCCTCTCCTTACAGATCCCCAGATGTGATTATTAATGTGTTCGCCACTTGGTTCCACCTTTTTAAATATAGCCTTGTTTTTCAGAATGTTTTATAGTAGAGCAGTGGGTTGTAGAACAGAGGCCTTGAAGGAGGAGAAAAAGAAGTGACCATCCCGGCCCCCACCTCCATTTACCATCGGTCTCCTTGTGGTACCAAGAGTTTGTCAGATCTTACCCTTCTTTGAAACAGGCATCTAAAACAAGCAATAAAAACCCTGCCTAAGAATAAGTGAAGGTATTGATACAACTCTGCCATGGTCCATATAAAACACTCATATTGTGTCTAGACTTCAGTTAGAGTTGAGCCATGAATTCATCCTCTTCTATTTTCAAAAATCTCCATTCTTGTCTTGACATTGGTGGGGGGTCCACAGCACGAGCAAGGGTACTGAAAGCATTTTGTGTGTAGTTAAGAGACTGGGCGGACAGAACCTTATTTTGGAGACTTGGGTCCCCACTACTGGAGACATCCTCTGTCCCTGCGCCCTACTGCCACACCTGTGAGTAGTTGAGACAATTCTGCTTTTGAGCTCCTCAGATCAGAATGAGAGAAGACTGATTTATAAAAGGCTACCCACAGTATGCCCTCTTTGAGGGGCCCTCCACTTTGGAACCTGCTCGACCCCTGGTCTCACATAGCTTGGATTTCTTGTTTTCAGGGCACACTGCAAGGTGCCTGTGCTTTTGGAGAGGGAAGAGAATGCTAAGGGGCAGATGTGTGCAAGAGGAAGGGATATTGGTTTATTTTGCTTGGATATGAGGTACAACTACTGAGAACATCTTCTAATCTGACTGTCTTTAAGTTTTGGCTAGATCACAGGAGTAAGAGTGCGGTTTGTTTAAATATTAGAAAAAAGAAATATTTCTGTTGCTTTATCTTCCTCCATCCTTCTCTTGGCTACTCTCAATCCTCTGTGGATTTTCTAAGGTGAGAAATCCCTCACACCTGGTTTCTGTCAGTCATCTCATTCATTGGATAGCTGAGGGCTCTTCAATAGATTTTGTCAAATCTGTCATAGTCCTGTTCTGATCCTCCCCTCCCCACCGTCAAACTTAGATTGTCCAAGCCCTGTATCAGTACATCGGAGTGAGGTTTTTACTGTCATTGTATTCATATTGGTGGTGAATGTTCCTCAACCACAAGAGATAAGTGTAGGCAGCAGCAGTGCACCGTCTCCACCCCTCTCCCCATTGCTTCAATCCTGACCAAGGGAGACCACCCCTAGGATGAGGTTATCTGCATGGCTCCTGCATGCTTGGCCTGAAGCAGCCAACAAGGCATTATCACAGGGCCTTTATGATGTCAATCCCTGTTCACTGGGACCTCGGCTGACATCAGCCATGTGTAGCCCACCAATAATGGTCAGACAGTAACGAACTTTGGTATCTCTGAGTAGCTGAATTGAAACTGATGAACTACGTGTGAAAGGCTTTGCAGCTGTTACCAGCTCTTAGTTTACAGGCTGGATGACTCAATCTTCTTGAGGTACAAGTACTACTATTATGAGAAATAGCTCCCCCATAGATTGTAGAGCCTCTGGTATGTCAAAGGAACGGTGGAGACAGCAGCCCAGTAGAGGGAAATAGCTAAAAATGATTTCTGTTCCTGAAATTCTTTTTTTCAAATACTGTTTTAAATACCATCCGTGCCTAGGTTTTGTGTGATAAGTGCCATTGCATACCAACTTGGCAATGCCATAGATCCATTTTGATACTAAAAGAATGACATGATGGGAATGCAGGTGTTCGCATTTATGAATCAAGGGTGGAGGGAATTTGGGGATATTTCGCCAAGAAAATGAAAACAAATGCGCGCTTTCTTTGTATTGTTGCAGGCTGCCTGCATAGATCTACTGAGTACCTGGAGATCCAGGTAAATTCAACACAGCCCCCGGTTGTATACAATGATCTTTTTCTGTGGTTCTCTCTGGCATTCAGGACTTTGACAAAAGTGGGCCAAGGCTACAAATCAGCATTTTAGCAGCTTTCTTAGAGGCTTGTTTTTCTTCTCCCTTTTATCCTCTTTTAAATGTAAAGTAAGGAAAAGAGCTCAGTGTCCATGCTGGTGCAATTATATTTGGCTGTAGTCCGTGACATAACCTGCCTTGACATTTTTTTGGTGATGTCACAATATTTTGAGGAGTTTTGTCACTGTGTTGACATGTACTAAGAGGCTGAACTGGTGAAGCGGGCGACATCTGTAAAATCCAGTGCAGCAACATTATGAATGGGTGGTGGGGCACGGGGAGAGGGGTTCTGGACTCTTTTAGGTAGCTTATAAATGAGTCTGTCGGTGATATCAAATCAGAGTCCCAAGGCTAAATTAAGGTGCCTCTTCCTACCTTTGTTAATGGATAGAAAAGATTTATGCCATGGGTTGTGCTTTTTTTTTTTTTTTTTTTTTGTAATTGACTACTGATTTCAGATGCCCAATTTGAGACCTCCTGAAGGGGCCTGATTTTCAGAAAGTGCCAGGCTCCTGCCCTCTGATAATTGGGCATCTGGCCACTGGTTGCTTTTAAAAGTCTTGGGTTTAAGGTGTAATAAGGATGAGAACTTTTGTCATTCAATTACTTAGGCCATGTACAAATCAAAAAGTTCCTGACAACGGGGCCCTGGGGTTTACACGTGTCAGTGTGGGAAGGAATAGAGAATGGGGCAGGAGTCAGGACTCTAGGTTCTGTGTCTGGCTTTGCCACTGATTCAGTGTATGGTTTCCTCCCTATCCCCTTGGGCAAGTCACTTAACCTCCATTTCTCCATCTGTATAATAAGGGTGAAAATACTTGACACACAGTGGAATATGAGGCTTCAAATTGGCAGTTTTGAAGGAGTAGAGCCCCCAAACCCTCATGAGTGGGAATGGGGCATCTGACTCGGTTAGGTTCCGCAGCACCTGCCATGCAAAAATTGCAAAATAATAGACCAATGGCCTGGAAGGGTGTTTGATTTGTACTGACCAGTATATGTCCTGGAGAGAGATTAGGGACATCCTGTTGTTGAAGCAGGCTGTATGTAAATGGTTTCAGCTCAGGCTACACATTTAAAAGTTGGTGTATGTGGAGCATGTCAAAGCTACTTAGTGTGTTTAGCACAGTGCCCTTCTGACCAATTAGTAAGCCAGTTCTGGTCCCCTCCTGTGATTCACTTAGCCAGAGCATTCGGTAATAAGGGGAAAAGGGTGCTAATGAACTTTTCATTGTTTGATCTTCTATATGATCAGGCAGGGTAGTGTGAGGATGGGTTATTGAGCTCAGCATACTGTCTAAAATTGTACAGAGGGCTGGTGGAGATAATGCTACCTGCTTAGCACTTCTCATCCGCCAAGGGCTTTATGTTAATCCTCATAGTCACCCTGGCAGAGGCATGCAGGGGAGTCAGTGTTGCCATCACCGCTCCTCAGATGGCAATACCGAGGCTGGGTCTACACCACAGACCTATATTGGTATAACTGTCACTCGGGGTGTGAAAAATCCACATGCCTGAGTGACCTAGTTAAACTGACCTGACCCTCAGTGTAGAACACGCTGTGTTGGCAGGAGAGCTTCTTCCATCAACATAGCTACTGCCTCCTGGGGCTCCAGCAGTGATTTAAAGGGCCTGGGCTCCCAGCAGTGGCTGGAGCCCTGGGCCCTTTAAATCACTGCAAGGGAAGCCGGTCCTGTCCGGTACGGACCAGCTTACTTTCACTTCTGGGCCTAATAGTGTCTTCACTCAGCTGCTCTCTGTAGCGCTGTACATGAAGACAAGCCCAAAGGATTGACAAGTTTGATTTGCCCAAGATGGCTTTAGGGAGTCCTTGTCAGAGCTTGAGAATCCTGACTGTGTCCTGTGTTTGTACTTAGAAAAGCAAAGGGAGCGAGTTGGCTTTCGAGTTCTAGTCTCAATCCCAATGCAGCTTCTAGTTTGAGGAAAAAGAATAAATCCAGACCACCTGAAGGGTGCTCCTTGCAGGTGTGGTGTCTGGTACCCTCTGAGGGACCCAAGGGTGTCTCCATTCCTCCTTGCATATCAGCATATCTATTGCTCAGGCAGATTTGGATCATTGCAGCCATGCGCTGGGGCAGATTCTTGCTATAACAACTGTTCACACACTGAGGCTTTTAGAGAGAGTTCACGTCTAGTCCCAGGTGGTGACTGAAGCTTTCAGAAGCAGCATGAGGCACTTTAAGGTGTGGGTTCTCCAGGCCATGTCCCTTCAGTCATTTCTTTCTCAAGGGGATTTCAGCTGAGAAGATCCTTAGAAGTGTGCAGTGCTAAAAGCCTGCTAAAAGTAATGGATGGATTGCAGTGACTTACAGGGAAATAATTCCATCAAGGGGTTAACTTAAGCGGCTTATGGTAGCAGGGCTAGAATTGGTTCCAGGTAATGCGCTGCAGTTCAATTGTTTTCTTCTGTATATCTACCTATCGTACAAGGCTAGGGCCATAAAACTCCACATCTCTCTCACTGCAGCCCAGCGCGTGTATCCAAATCCAGGGTACAGCCCTGTAAAAGTACAACTGAAGGGCTTTTTAGTCATGCTGACTCAACATTGTGCCTGGGCTCCTTTTTTGAGATGCAGTTCCCAGAAACCTCATTTAATTGACCTGAATGTTCCAAGAAAATCCATCATTCAGCCTGCTGGATTATGAGCGAAGAATAGCATGTGATACTATACAGCTGCTGCTGCAATCTTCCTATTATAATGGGAATAATAGGCATACAAGTAATTGTCTATAATCGCATCAAGGGCTCGTGGAAATTTGACAGCAAAGAACTAATGATTTGTCACCAGAACTCTACAATAGAACATCTTGTGCTGCTGTTGTGTAATGCTGCCAGCATTCAAAAAAATCACTGCACTGTTATCAAGCTAGTACTAATATAACTGTATTAATAGTGTGTGGCTTCTTTACAGTCTGGTCTATGGACACTGTTCCCCAAACCCTATATTTAAATTAAAATGACCCAGACCTGTTTTCATGTCATAAAAATTATTGCAATAACTTGACCTGACCTTTCTCTGTCACCCTATACCACCCCTGTTATAGGCTTGTTGACTCTTTTTTAGGCCAAATCCTGGCTCCATTGACATCAGATATGACATCACATGGCCATCTGTATAACCATCTAACTTGTAAAAAGAATAGGAGTACTTGTGGCATCTTAGAGACTAACAAATTTATTTGAGCAGAAGCTTTTGTGTGCTAGAGCCCGCTTCATAGCCCACGAAAGCTTATGCTCAAATAAATTTATTAGTCTCTAAGATGCCACAAGTACTCCTGTTCTTTTTATGGCTACAGACTAACACGGCTGCTACTCTGTATAGCATTTCTCATCCATAGAACTGGAAGCTCCACATAAACCATTATTATGTTCGTTTTACAGGTAGAGTAACTGAAGCACAGAGAGCTTTTGGCCACAAATTTTAAAAGTCCACTCATTTTTTGGGTACCTGACTTAAGAGCATTGGGCCTGACCTTCAAGGTTGCTGAGCACCTACAACCTTGCCTGAAGTCAATGGGAATGTCATGGTCAGCTCCTATGAAAATCAGGCCCTAGATGTCTCCAGCTGGCCGTGTGCAATTGGTGGACACTACCAAAAATCTGATCCTAAATTGGGTTTAGCATGTGGGTGCTGGGTGATGGTGGCCTGTGATACACAGGAGATCAGGCTAGATGATCCTGGTGATCCCTTCCAGCCTTACGCTTGAACTTGCCCAGCTCAATGGTAGGGCTGGGAAGCAAACTCTCCTGACTGCTAGCCCAGTGCTCCGTTCACAGGACGACACCATTGCTTTAAGAGTTTATATCCTCGCCCCTAACTGGTAAGCTCCAAGACTGTGGCTCTCTCATGTTTTTGAGGACCCAGTCCTGCGTAGTGCTCTACACCTTCAACCTGTGTTGAAGTCTATGGCAATTGAGGCTACTCACACCCTTGTGGTGTAGGGCTCTAATCCTGCAGATACAGCCTCTCCACAGCATAAATCTGCTGAAACGTGGAACCTGAAAATATATATGAGCCTTATTACATGACTGGCATGGACAAAACTACAAGTCCAAGCCATGTTGCTTCTTGTACTGGGAAAATATACTGTTGCATAACATAGGTTTTATAAACCCCCCTGGACTTTACCAATATGCCAAGAGTAACCTATTAGGGAAGACATTACTTACTATTTGAGCCAACAAGCAGATGACTTCAATAAGAAATGGATTCCAGTGATTACTTTAAGGATGATTCCCTGGACCTCCATCAGTTCTGGTGGACACTACAGTCCATGCCAGTTTTCAAGTTTCGGACGTAACCCTGAGAGGTACTGAGCAACTGCAGCGCCCGCTGAAGTCCAGGGAAAATTGTGGGTACTCGACCACATGCACCTAAATATTGGCGTAGGGTGCCTATTTTAGGTGCAGAGGTTTGGAAATGTTGCTCTAAATGCTTATGGTGGACGCCAGATTAACAGTTCTGGAGGCTAAATTCCTTTGCTGGGTAGGGTGAGGGGAGCTGGCAATAGGGGGGCTGTTAATTTGCATGATAGAAAAACTCTGACCCTATGCCGCAGGGTGCGGCCACTGCACCGAATGGCTGGCTATTACCTTCTCCTGTTTCCATTCGGCAACTTGCCCTGCAGCACAGGAGCAGAGATAGGAAGCTTGCTGCATCTTACGGCCCTGTGCAGCCCAGAGGAGGACTGCTTCCTCTGCAAAATTCCCCTCTGCCTCACCTGGTTACTCACGCTTGGCGCAGGGGGAGGATTTAGCCCTTAATGGCTTCTATTAATAGTGCACTCCTTCTGTGCTGCATCGGATGGGATGCCAGCAGTTTGCATGAAGCTCTGGAGTGATGCCTTCATTCTGGTGGCCCGATCCAGGTTCTATCTGGTATTTCCAGTGCCCTGGCAGGGTGAGGGCATGCACGTCGCTCCAGTGGTATCAGTCGTGCGTGTTTGGAATAGGTTCCCAACAGAGTTGGAAGTTACTGTCAGATACCGTCTGTGTGATCTGAGCAGCAAGGGTGATCAGTGCTAACCAAGCAGCAGGCAGCAAATGATTTAACCGTGTCATCACCACAGCCTTCTGAAGGGAGAACAAATCAAAGCAATTGGAAACACACCTTCATTAGGACATCTCCATCCTCCCTCTGGCCCAACGTAGGATTATTCCATAAAACAGGGAGCAAGGATGCGTAATATATAGAACAGAGAGTCAAAATATCTGGGTTCAGTTTCCCCCTCTGCTACTGAGCCATACTGTCACCTTGGGCGACCCTTTAAAAGCTCCGTGCCTCTGTTTCCCCACCTGTAAAATGAGGGTAAGAGTAGTTGCCCACTTGGCAGAAGTATTGTAGGGCTCATTACATCAGCCTATGTGAAACCCTTTGGGTCCTCAGAGGGAAGGCACTGTACCAGTGCAAAGTTATTTATTGTGAGGGTGTTTAAATGTATTAAATCTCATCTTTGCCTGACTCAGTTCAACATACGTCAACCAGTTTGCAGTAAATCCCAGTTGTCAATAAAGAGGGGGAAGCTTAGAAAATAAAATGAGCCCATGAAAACAGCATTGATGTAACAAATGAACAGCAGTAGAGGTTGCTTACCATAAAACAGTGAACTACTACAATAGCAATTCCTGTTGTCCAGTGAAAGGGACCTTTTCCATTGTCTACAGAAAGGCATGGTGCTGTCGATTCTAAATAGACGTTTAGGTGCTGGGAAGGCAGATGGAACCCTGCAATGTAATTACTTTATAACACCCTAGACCCACTGCTGTTGGCCAGCTGTGCTGGCTAAGTGATGCTTTCCCCATACTCGCCACTTTTGTAGCATCTTTCTG
Source organism: Gopherus flavomarginatus (assembly GCF_025201925.1). Lineage (NCBI taxonomy): Eukaryota > Metazoa > Chordata > Testudines > Testudinidae > Gopherus > Gopherus flavomarginatus. The sequence goes on along the minus strand of NC_066621.1, from coordinate 15,509,730 downwards.
CAGTGCAGATGGACTTCTCTTTAAAATAAACATGGGCAATTCCGATTGCAGCCAAGCAAACCTGACACTCGACTGAAAACTAATTGTTCCGATGCCTAGGGACCTAAATGCAGCTCGGTGCTCCATGCACTGCCGCCTTGATATCGCTCAACCTCAATTCTTGACAAACCCATAGCCATTTTTAACATCCGACTCTGGGGGCCAAGAGAAACATTTTTGGGAGTTCACAGTCGCTGTCTGCATATGTTAAGGCCTAATTATAGCCAGCTCCTGCCAGCTGTGACTCCAACAGAGGAAGTGAGCTCAGGAGCATGGCCTGCCACTGTGAACTATGTCTGCACAAGCCTGAACTTCCTTCTAGCACAACCCTGTCAACCCAATTACTGAGAGGCTCGAAAACATGAGCACTGGTATGGTGCTGTTCCAAGCTATGACTCTGTTGCTGTGAGCTTCCTTGGAGCAGTGCCTTTTTGGTCTGCTACTCTACACCCTGATTCCTGAGCCCTTCTGTGCAAGCTTGTTAGGGCCATGAATAGTGAAGATGCACAGTTTCTGCTCTGCTAGTCTTTTGATCTGTAGAGAGCTCACAAAGAGAGTCTTGCATCCCCACCTACCTTTGTGATGACTGTCAAAGTGTACAGCAGAGTTGTGAGGTGGAGAAAGTGAAGAGTGTGGTCAGTGGCTTTGTGCTCTGATCCATAGGGTCAAACCTTCCCGTGCTGGAGGAGAGTATCAGGTTTATGCACTGTGCCTTCCAATGTTTTTTGTATCCTGTCATTTTCCTTGGAGCAAAACCTTCTTGATGGAGTTTGGTTCCACCTTCCAGAAACCACTGCTGCCAGCTGTGATTCTTGTGGTGTGAACTTCCATTGAACAAGGCTCAGATGATGCCAGCTGTGACTCTGGAGGGGCAGCTCAAGGGGGAGGGGAGGAATGCTAGAGTGAGTGCTCTTTCAGATAAAAGCGTAAGACCTTCTAATTCGTATTAATTCCTATTTTATAACTTGTAGCATTTTTCACACAGTCCTCTCACCACCCCTGGGTAGTAGCTAGCAATGTCTTCATCTTGGAGAAAGAGCTGAAGCAAGAGAGGAACTGACTTGTCCCTGGCTAAAGAGAACCGGAATCAAACTTGGGAATTCCTGGGCACCAGTCCTGTATTCAGAATACTAGCCTATGCCCCTCCCGTCATCCTTAAGCTATTTTTTTCACTTGCTATAATTTATGGCAGTCTGTGTGCTTGTAGAAAGACTTTGAACTCCTAAAGGACAACATCAGTTCATACCAGTGCTGTCCACAAAGGACAAGATCTTATACAAACTCTTGTCTCACCTGGAAAGAAATACTGGCAAATTCAGAAACAAAACAAAAAGCCTGGAACCAACACCAGTGCCAAATGTGACCAATCACCTTCCCCATCTACTGTCCTTTGTCACTTACTCTATTTAGATTCCGTGCTCCTTGGAGCAGAGAATCTTATCTTCATGCTTGTCTAGTAAAACACATTTAATCACTTGGATGAGATCTTAAAGGTAAACTTACCAGTGTTTAAACACGCATACTTAACTGGTTTTTATTAGGCTCCTATGTCCCAAGGTTTATATTTCATATGTGAGTGTCACTTTGTGATCAATAATTTTGTCAATTTTGTCTCCAAACCCCTTGCAAGTTTCCATGGATACAGATGTGAAGTGACAGGTCCCCATTGTTTGCTTTGACCCCATGGTGACATATTGCTCCCAGACACACACTCCAGAGAATATGCCTGTGCTACTGCTTTTTATTTTGTTTTGTACCATTGCATATTTTGATCCCTCTGCAGTTCCCTTCAAGATAAAGGCAGACAAGAAATCTGATTAGTTTATTCAGTGCAGAAACTTTGCAGGATTGTCGGATGCGTTTTGTGTGGCTGGCATAGCGAGAGGCAGGCAGGCAGGCTGTGCATGAGGTTAACACCTTTACTGCTTCAGCATGGGAAGAGCAAGGATGTTGACTTGTTAAAAATCCATTCCTACAGGGTAGCTCAATGCTGATCAATGAACATAACTAGACAGGACGTATTCTGAGGCACAATGAAGTGAAGGATCGTGCCCAGGGTAAAAGAGAGAGTCAGTGGCAGAGTTGAGAATAGAAATGCCTGTGTTCTGACTTCCAGCCTCCTGCTCTTATTGCTAGATTGCAGGGCCTCTTGCTGCCACCGCTTCGGTCAGACTAAACTGTTATATCTAAAGGGGGAGATGGCCAAGGGGTGGAAAGCTGGTGGCTGCTGCGAAGGTAATTGTTCCTGAAGCCAGCATGATGCCTTCTGGCGTGTGGCTCCGTGCAGCTTCTGCTACACCCCTCGTAGCTGTTGAGGGGATACAGATATGGCCTGGTCCTTGCCCATCCCTGCTGATGAGGAAATTGAATGCTGCCCTCCTCACTATACTCCTCCAGTGCTTGAGGGACAGCAGTAAAAGGACTGGGATTGTACCGGGCCCCTACTCAAAGGCACAAGGGATAGGGTGATGGAGGAAGCCTCTAGGTCCTGATCCAGCGTCACAGAAGTTGAGGAATTTAACTATTGGAGAGGAACGATGGTTTTGTAGTTTGGGCACTGGAGTGGGACTTGGCAGATCTGGGGTCAAGACTCCCTGTGTGACCTTGGGGCCATGACTTCATTTCCCTGTGCCTCAGTCCCCCATCTGTAAAATGGTGGTGATCCTTCCTCTGTCATTTAGACTGTAAGCTCTTTGGGGCAGAGACTGTTTGTTTTTTCTGTGTGTGTACACAGCACTATTACCATGGTGCCCAGATCTCAGTTAAAATCTAGTTGTTTGTATTACAATAGCCACTTATTTCAGTGAGAGTCTGTTCCGGCCCATATTCCCCGTGCTCCCATTAACACAGGGATTGGGGGGCAGAGGGGCGGTTGATCTTTTTTTCTAAAAGACGTGTTCTAGAAATTATTCTGGGGCAGTTCTTTGGCCTGTGTTATACAAGAGGTCAGACGAGATGATCACAGTGATCTGCTTGATCTTGGAATCCATGAACACACCCACTTTTCGTTTCATTTTCTCCAACTGTAACATATCGTTAATACCACGTGGGAGGGTTAAGTATCCGAGTTAGGGAATGTTGGTACAGTGCTCTACTGGCACTAGGTATTATTAGTTTAGCTTCTAAATTCAGACCTTGCTTGTATCTTTTTGGTTTTTATTTTTCAAATGATTGAAGGGGTATTTTATTTTCATCGAAGTTGCACAGCAGTGGGGATAACATTGCCTGGACCACAGGCAAAAGTAGAGCTTGTTATGGCTGTTTAGCTCTCTAGCATACCTCTATTGGCGTCTAGCCCAAAGGCCTGATCCTCTTGTTTGATTGGACTGCAGAGCCTTCCATTTCCAACACCACTGTAATTTTCCAGTGGTTGGAAATCGGATTAGGATTGTTGACCTATCCTCTTCTCATCACCCACATCCCAATAATCCAGATCAGCGAGGCTGGCTGTATAATTATCTCTGCAGCTATTCTGAGTTAATGACAAATGCAGATCCAAGCTGAAATGAAATCAGTTCATGGCAGTTACTGCCATGTCCTTTGGTGGGAAGGGAGCAGGTTGTGTGTGTGTGTTGGTTTTTAAACTTTAAACGGAATTTCATGGTGCCTACGATGACATTAGCTGTCACTAATAATGTGAATCCCTCATCCTAATCAGCTGTTTGAGGCTTGAAGTTATTAGAATTGTAATTTGCTACTAAAGGGTAGCTTTTGCTGCAATGTATGGGGGAGTTATGTACATCCTCTTTCATTGAGATAAGAATGTACCCCTAAGCATGTAACATCAAGCAAGCATTAATAACTAACACTTTAGGGATAGGAGCTAGAAAATAACGGAGATGTAGCTGTGTTGGTTCTAAAATGTCAGGTTCTTGACACATCTGAGTCAGGGGATGTAAAGGCATTTTTGAGGGCACCTTCCGCCTATGGCAAGCGCGTGGATTCAAATGCTTCCATTAAAAAAGATGGTGTCTGAAGTCTTTGGACTGCTGAGATCTCCCAGGGGATGCGACGCCTTTTCACTTGGGAAGATAGATACCAGGATGGTTTCTCTCCTTGGCCACTCACTCCCATCCCCATCTAATCGGGGAAATGAAAATAGCATATTAATAAGATGGCAACAGAACTGCAGATCTCGATGGTTGATACCTCATTTCAGGTTGTTTGAAAAATGGAAGCTTTATTTTTCCTTTGGTTTATCACTTCTGTTCTTGATTAATCCAAGTCTCTCGCTCCTTCAGGGGGCAAATTCCTTCTTTCTCTCCCACAAAAACCTATAGTCAAGTTTGCACATGTCCTCTGGGGAAATCAGGCTGCTTATATTTCATTGTGAGGCTTCATACAATTAACCTAACAAAGGTTTCCCTCCCCCTCCCTTCAATCTCTGTTTCCATAATTATCAGAAGAATTTAGGAGGTCTGCAGACTGCGGTCCATATTTTAATTAAATTACCTCTTTTGATGTGTTGTTTCAGAGCTGAGAGTTACTGGTGTCAAAGCTTGTTAGCGCACCATGTGCAATTAAAGCAATCAGAACTATGATTAAGCAAGAGAAGAGCTCAAAACAGGGCCCCAGTATCTGAACTTCGGGAGTTTTCAAAATCTGAACTGGGATGCACTTGGAACTATATCTTTATTCTGGACCAAACTGAAAACCTGGTTCCAAACTGCCCCAATCTTGGAATGTTTAAAATCCTAGATCCAGTTTCAGCTGCTTGAGTATGTCTCTAGTTTACATAACTTTAAAGGTCTGGTTTCAACACCTTTTTCTATTGGTCTGCCTGTAGGCTATATGGTAAATGTAGCATATAAACTTTCCCTTCTCCTCCATGGGGAAAAATTTGAAGTAGGGATGTGTGAATACACATGACCCATTGTTTGGCATGACTCAGGTCTCTTTAGATGATTGAGGAAGCCCTTGTGTTGGCAATACATAGGGAATACACAGTTCTCAATACAGCAACATGTTCAATAACTTGTCAGGCCCAGCAGTCTCGTGGTCAAGTGCATTGCATCGCATGGGGGATCCATGCTGGCAGCCACATCTCCTGGGCGGGCAATGGCTTAGAGCCCTGTAGAGTTTGCATGCTTGTTCCTTAGGATGGAGAACATCCTCAGGTCCTGGAGAAGGTCAGGTCCTGCAGACTCCACTAGGATGTGGAGCTACTGAGGACTGAAGGCATATTTGGGGTGGGGGGAGTGGAGGAACCTAGAGCGTCTCTTCCCTCTCTCCCTCCTTAAAAATTACTATAAATTGCTTCATCATGAATGGAAAAACTGTCTGTGTAATGTAAATAACTCCACATGGAAAGCACCGTCCTGCAGCCATTCAATGCAGGGCAGGAAGTAAAACTGTATAACACTGAACTCCTTATAACTGAGACCCTCCTTCCTGACAGGAGAAGTTGGATTTTTAAGGCTGTGTGTGTGTGTGTGTGTGTGTGTGTGTGTACACTAGGGATGGTCAAATCTCCTGGAGTTCAGGGTTTTATGACTCTTTCTAGGGTGACCAGATGTCCTGATTTTATAGGGACAGTCCCGATTTTGGGGTCTTTTTCTTATATAGGCTCCTATTACTCCCCACCCCCGTCCTGATTTTCACATTTGCTGTCTGATCACACTAACTCTCTCAAACTCTTTCCTCAGTGTTATTTTGGTTTTCATCCATTAAAAGCATGTGCGGTAGGGATGTAAGCACCCATTCCCCCCCCCCACCCCAGTTAGGAGTGGGGGTGCTCTATGTAGACAGTTTATACAGATTCTCCATTGTTCTGCACCTTGTGCTGTCAGTTACAGCCATGTGAAGTGAGAGTGAAATGCTGCTTCTGATCTGGTTGCATTTTATACCTGCTATGTACTTGTTAAAGTAACTGCACTCTGTGTACGAAAGCAGAATCAGGCCACTGTCTTTATTATTTCATAAGAATCTTTCCCAGTATCCCCTCCCCCCCATGTTTGAACACCCTACTTTTATTTGTTCCACTTGGATTTCCGTTCTCTCTGAAGTCCAGCTATCCAGCCCATGCTTCTTGAATGTTCTGAAATGTGGGGGAGACAACTTTGGCTGTCCCTAGAATATCTTTTGGCTGTTGGAAGTAACTTCCCTTCCACACCTAGCTCAGGTACCCTCATATTTGCAATCCCAGCCTCAGAGGAAACATAGCTTGGCAGCTAGTTCTCGGTCAGCGCACAAGTGTTTAACTGTTTAGAGGAGCAGACAGTTATGTGAGGGGCAGACCAGCTTGGGCTACAGGAGCACCTGCTGTGAAGTAATTATCCTCTCCTTGGCTTGTACAGCTTGAGCTGTGCCACAGCACCATGCGAGTTAAGCATGCAGTTAGTGCTGCTGTGCATTGCGTCTTAGGCTTGAGCTGCGTGAGCCTCAGTAAAATTCCCCTGTCAGCACTGCCGGCAATGCAGTAAGTGATTCAGCAGAACAGAGTGAAATGGGTATGGGAGGCGGCCGGTAAGTTGATTTTGTTTGAAGGTGCCTCAGCTCAGGGTTCAGGTGCCCCTTGGGTGTTTCCCAGCCATCATTTTTGATGCTGCTGTTTGGAAAAGGAAACCTAGGTTGATTTCAGCTCAGCTGGTGACTGGACTTTGGGAAAGACTGAGTTCCCAAGTCCTGGGCAGCGGCTTCGTGAACTTCTCAGTGGCAGGGTTTGCTTGCTGGGAGCACACGGAGCCATCAGGATTGTTCGTATTCGGGAGTTGGGAGTGTTGGCCCAGCAAGAAGAGAGCTCATTGCTTCCTGCTTCTCAAGATCAAGCCCTGGCAAAGCTCAAAGTAAGTTGCTATTTGCTTTCTCTGCCCATGGCCAGTATAAATACAGCATTAAAAAAGCCACTCCGTAGCTGTTCAGCCTAACAGGGAGTACAGTCTGTTAACCATCTTTCTGATGCCTTGTTACCAAAGCTGGATGTGCCTAGTGCTTTAACTCCTGTTTGTCAGGTGTTCCAGAGATTCCGTAATACGCAGTAATGGTTTGCACTTTGGGCTTCATCTCAAACACTATATGTAGGCAAAACTCCCACTAAGGTAATAGAAGTTGTGCTTGCATTTGGAGCACCAAGATCTGGAGCTTAGTTAGGTGGCAAATAAAGGAATAGCTGAACACCAGGTGTTTGCCAGACTTTCTCTCCCAGAACCACTAGTAAACAGTCCAACAGATTCACTTTGGCACTTTATCTTTCTGGGCTTCATGAAGTGAGTTCCATGCCATGTGGTCCTTAGAAACTGCGTCTGTCTTGGTGCACAGCCCTTAAAGATTGCATGGTGCTCTTCCTAAGAGTAGGAGATTTCTGACCAAAATATTTCTCCTGATGTACATCATGCCGTGTTCCTGTCCTCTGACTAGTTGCCATCCACCACCCGACAGGTGGCTGCATGTCAGCATAGTGGTGAGAAATTTCCCAGCGTGTATATATAAGGATGCAGGTGCTGTTGCATTCTGTACGGTATGTGAAGTTTAACTGAAAACCATGGAAGGAAGGGAGCAATGATTCCCTGGCATACTGTTACAGGCCTTGCAAAGTCCCTGACAGCCTAGCTGAGTTAAGGGCCTTATGGGATTTTGAAGGGGTGCAGGGCTGGTGCAAGGATATTTCGTGCCCCCACACCCCTGTCCTGAGGCACCCCCCTCCCCCGCGATAGCTCCTCTCCCTCCGTCCTGAGGCATCCCCCTACCCCAGCTCACCCCTGCTCTGCGAACGAGCACCCCGAGCACGCTGTGGCTGCTTCACTTCTCCCACCTCCCAGGCTTGCGGCGCCTAACCTGATTGGCGCTGCAAGCCTGGGAAGCGGGAGAAGTGAAGCAGCCACAGCATGCTTGGGGAGGAGGCGGGGCAGGGGTGAGCTGGGGCGGGGAGTTCCCCTGCGTGCCGCCCCCCCCTTACTTGCTGCAGGCGACCCTCCCTGCACTCCCCTGCCCCATCTCCCTCCACCTAAATGCCGGCAGTGACCGGGGCTACCGAAGATCCGGCCGCCGCGGTCACTGCCAAAGAAAATGGCGCCCCCCCAAATGCCAGCACCCTAGGCGACTGCCTAGGTCGCCTAAATGATTGCACCAGCCCTGAAGGGGTGGCAGCAGGGAGCATGGCTGCCTTTAGGTGGAAACCTGGATCTAGGGAAAAGCCATTCCAGGCGGGTCTTTGGAATCAAATATTGCTCAGAGCAGCAAAAACTCCAATTTGTATCCCCTCAGCTGGGGTGGGACAGATTGTTAGTGGGACAATGGCTGTTTGACCATTAAGGTCTGTGGAAGGGAGGCCCATGATGACACACTCTGAACTTCGGTGCCCCAAGGATCAGCAGGTCTCAGATGCTCACAGACCCTGGGATTCATGCAAGAATAAGGCCATGCCCTCTGCTTGTTCCACAAGGCGGCTAATCCTTCATGCCCAGGAAAAATTTCTTTCCAGGAACATTTAGAGTTGAAATGTGCGAAGTGTTTCATGTGGTTCACCCTACCCCTGCTCCTGCCCCCAATCTCATGTTGCCTTTGCATGGATGGCTTGGCCACTAAATTATGAAGTCCTTTGGGATCCAAGGGGCTTGATAGGAATATGGTGGGTCTAACATCCATATTGTGGAAAGGCTGCTGTGGGTCTCTAGTTGAGGCTGAGTTGAGTTTTGCGCGAAAAGCAGGGGCTGTACAGCAAGAGCAGGAGTTATTCATATGAAGGAGTTTTCTGTGGACGTCGCCTCCAGTTTAAGTCCTTGAGGTTCAGGAATTCATAAACCAGAGTCCGGATGTTTCCCTACCACGCTGTCCAATCTCCATGTGTCCCTATGTAGGCCCAGAGGTAGATATTGATCAGGAAGCTGCCATGGAGCAGAATAATAGGGTAGCAGGCTCTGGGCCTGATTTTCTTCCTGTTCAGGGCAACTCTGGGCAGGGCAACTCTTCTGCAGGCAATCCAGGGCAATAGAGCAGCACTGCAGGCAATAGAGCAACACTGATGGAAGTGAGAGGAGAATCAGGCCCTCTGACTGTCTCTTGGTGTTGACGTATACTGCCAATGACACACTCAAAGTAAAAGTAAGAGGAAAGGTGGAGAATTTGGGACTATAACCTTATTCTACCATACAGCTCCGTCCTGATCGATCACTGAGGTGTTGGCATTAACCAGCCACATTTCTAGAATGTCATCTAGTTCCTGTGCAGAGAGGTCTATCAAGGTTGGTTTGGTTTTTTGGCTGGATTACTTTGCTTCCATTTGTTTGAAGCTTTTGCAAAGGGCATCCAAGCCATCTAGCAAAGTGTGTGTGGGTAAGTCACCTTTTCTGTCTCCAGTGAGTTCCAGATATGAGTGTGCCTGTGCCAAACTTCGTATTTTTATTCCTCACATCTTCCTGGTCTCTGTTTTTGGTTCTGCTAGCTGTCTGGCTTGCTTCTGTCCTTCCAGTTCTGTAGGCTGTCTGGTTTGCACCCCATCTGCCTTTTGGGAACAAGAAGTATCATCTGAAACCAGCAGAAGGTTCTTTTCCCTTTCTGAGCTCTGGCCATTCTGCTTGTTGACTAATTCTAACTCTGTTTTCCATATTAGTGGGTTCCTATTAATATCAGTGAAGGAAGCCTTAATATTTTAAAAGAATGAGGAAGAATGGGCAAGTAGTTTAGTGCCTGTGAGTCAGGGCTTATGGGTTCTGTTCTTGACTTCTCCACTAATTCCCTTTAGAAGTCTGTTCTCCTGTGTGTGCCCTTGTGCACACGACATTGCCCTCTGTGCCTCAGTTTCTCCATCTATAAAATGGTGTTTGTAATACGTGTCTCAATGTGAAGTGGATAGTCTGAGGCTTAATTGACATACCTAAAGCCCTTTGAGATTCTTGACGGGTGGTGCTAGAGATGGGCAATGTAATATTACAAATCCTCCCATAAATGATGCTAATAATCTGAGTTAAACTGCTGGAAGCTATTCCACAATATATGGGGCCAAATGCATTGGTGTAACAGCTGAGACACCCTCCTCCCCCCCCGTTGCCTTCTGTGAGCTCTCACTGGGGTATGAGAGAGCAGAACTTCCAGGCTTTTTGTCAGCGTAATGTGTGTTCTGTGAATCTGTCATATCAGTGCCGAGCTCTATTTAAAAGGGCTGAAACAGAACGAGGCTGCATTTGGAACAAACAAACAAACAAAAACCCTGGCATACAAGTGTCTCTGGCCTCCAGTGCATGGAACATGGGGACAGGCCCTGACTGGCACTCAAGCCTGTTCTCAGCTGACTCGGAGAGGCGCAGAGTACAGAGTGGGTAGTGTCAAGGGCTACAACTCCTGCATTATGCATGAGGGAAATCCAGAGAGAGTTGGGAGGGAAAAGGGGGAGAGAGAGGAATGGGGGAACAGTTATTAATAAATGGTCGTGTGTGTTCTCCCATTCACTGTGGCACTTGGAGACCTGGTGTTCTGGAGATAATAAAGCTCTGTGTAAGCCAGAGAAGGCTGCTGAAACTCTATCGGGGGGCGGATCTTCTGAAATAACTGAATTATTTTTTCTACTGGACACTGGGAAGGTCTGTTGTGTGTGTTGTGCAGCTGAAGGCTAGAGACAGGTCCGAGTGTTGCGTCCTTGGAAACAGTAGGTCCTAGCGTTCTGCTGCCTGGATGTTGCTTTGGTCTTTGAGAGCTTAACTCAAAATTCCGTGGTCACATGGAGAACCTCCTTGTCTGGGATAGAGGAGACTGAAAGATCCTTAACTTGAACTTCAGAGGAAATAAACATGGCTTAAACGTGAAAGGCAAAGGTAGGCTGGCCTGCATATTAGATAGCTTGGGAGTTACATACAGGAGGGGATTTTCATATGCACAGAACACAGAGAGGTGGAATGGAGATGTAGCATAATGGTCAGGAATTTTATATACCCTCATCCCACCCAGCATTCCTTGTGAGCATCTTAAAATGTTAAAGGGGACAAGAATACAGACTTTCTCTAATCTTTGGGAGGGGAGACCTTTCCGAGTGAATCCAAGCTCCACACAGGGCTGTGTGTGTTAGCACTGGTGGCAGACATCCCTTGTGAATACAGATACTGATCTTACCTCTTATGTGTGAATCCTTGACTTACCTGCTGGGTTTTGCTTTGCTGCTGCTGCTGTGAGCTCTGTGCAGCATTTGGGTGCTGTATGGTGAAATTCATCAAACTCTGGCTCTCTCTCGATTCCCCTGCTCTGCTTTCCAGTGTCTCCCAACCAATGCAGAGATCTCATGACCCTCTAACTTTTAGGTATTTTGGAGTGTCTGGACCATTTGAAACCAGGCAGGTCTGATAATCACTGGTGTAGCCGGAAGTAGAATCAAGCAGTTCATCTCTCTCATGGGGAGAAGAGTGCTAACTTTCTTACCATTTCAGCTATTGTGAGGTTGTTGTCCTGTTTTGAAAGCCCTGTGCAAACAAAACTGTACTGTACACAGTATTGTATGAGAGATTCTGAGAAACTTTACCAGAGTATCTTGAAATCATTCAATGTTTTTTTTCTGCCTTTTTATATATAGACCATGTTTCACTCTGATTTTTGTCTGCTCCCACTGAAGCCAATGCCAAAAACTTGCATAGAAACAGGAGCATCTGAATGAATTCTAGTTATTTTTAAATGTATGTAGTCACTTTGCTCATTATCTGGAGCTGTAGTCTCTTGCCTCTTCACTTTTTATTCTTTTTTTTATTCACCTGTTTTTTGAGTGAGAAGTAAAACTGAGGTCTGATCCCTTGTGGTCATTAACAAGCTCTTTTCAGAAAAGATGGAGCATTGTCCCCAATGTCCTGGCCAAAGTCTCAGATTGAGTGATTGTCTCCTGTCTTCCTAAATTCTCCTGTGGCTTCAGTTGAATGCAAGCACCTTCTTCACTGCCTGTTTTATTGCATTGCTTTGTGCTGTGAAACAGCACCCCAGAGTTATCCCTTTTCAGTGAGAAGTTAAGTGTTTGGATAATCTAGAGAGAGCCAGTTACTCAACCCTGGCTGTATTATTCAGAGCAAAAGAGCAGGAACCTTGATGAAAAGGATCTGAAATGCCTGGAAATGGGGAAGGAAGCTTTTTCTGTAGGAAGACCAAGGAGTACTTGTGGCACCTTAGAGACTAAAGTACCCCTCATTCTTTTTGCTGATACAGACTTACATGGCTACCACTCTGAAATTTTTCTGTAGGCTTTCCCTCCTCCCAAACCACCTCTGCAGTTTTTTTTTAATTTTTTTTTTAGAGGAGATACTGGGTTAAAATTGAAGCAGAGCTATGGAGAAACTGTTCTTTGAGCCATTCTCTGGTAGCAACCTAGAGGGTTTTTCCCGCAGAAATGAACACTGTTCTCTGCATAGTTAATGCCAGCTCCATGGCTTCTACAGGCCTTCCTTGCTGCTCCTCCAGTTGGAGTGGGTGATATAGGAGTAAGGGGGGGGGGGCTGATGACACGACAGTCCTTGGAGGAAGCATGCTCATGGGAAGGAGGAGTTAACTCCCTTCAGAGGTACCCACGATTAGCGGTGCTGCAGAAGGATCTCCCCACTAATGTGTGACTCCAAAGCTGGGCCCCTTCCCTCTTCCATGTAGCCCTGTGCCTGAAATCAGAGCCATGGAGTTGGGAAACGGGTTTTTTTTGCTGTCTGGAGCAGGGGTTCTCAACCTTTTCCTTTGAGCCCCCGGTCTCCCCAGCATGCTATAAAAACTCCACGGCCCACCTGTGCCACAACAACTGTTTTTCTCCATATAAAAGCCAGGACTGGCATTAAGGGGTAGCAGGCAGGGCAATTGTCCAGGGGGCACTGCAAATATAAGTTGCTCAGGCTTCAGTGCCCTAGTGCATTTAATGCTGGCCATGCTTGGGGGACCCCCTGAAACCTGCTCACAGCCCTCCTAGGGGCCCTGGACCCCTGGTTGAAAACTACTGGTCTAGAGGGCTCTCCCCATGAGTGGGAAATTCAGCCCTCTGCACTATGTTCTGCTTTTTGTTACATGAGTGTGAATTTGGGGTAAATGTGTTGACGTCAATAAAGTTACTCCAGATTTACATTGGTGTTACGGAGATCAGGATTAGACCGCTAATATTTACAGATCACTTAGCATTTTTATAGTCTTTCCTTTGAGGTTCTCAAAATCTTGTTGTGATTCTCTGCTTTTCTTCTTTCTCTTTTTTGTTTGGGCCTCTGTTCTCTCTCTAGAAAACACATTTATTACTGTAAGGGTCTGTTTACAGTGTTAAGTCAGCTGTTTGAAACCAGCTATGCAAAAATCCTGTTCTTCTTTGGTGGAGGGCAATCTTGCAGAACAAGCCTGTTTTGCTATGAAAATGTTTCCATGACTAAATATTGGTTTTCGACATTAAGTTTAATGCAACAGACCATTTCCCACCTAGCTCTTTTTTTTAGGGTGGGGGAGCATGATCTTGTCCCATTGTTTTTTGTCCTAATACACTTTCTATTTTTGTAGTTCAGAAAGCTCAGGTCTTTGTCAGCGTAATGAAACTTGTGACCTTATTTCTAGAGTTCTGTGAATAATATTCTCATATACCTTATTTAGTGAATTTCTTTCCAGTCAGCTGTCGAATGAATTAGTCAGGAATAACGTCTTTTCATTGTTCAGCTAATTAATTATTCTTCATGGTACATCAAGGTGACTTTTGCTTTCAAGGCCCTGCCTGTCCCATCTGTGGGTGAAAGAAAGCTAGCACTAGTCATGTTCAATATTCCAGTTTAGTTCCCCTGATGAGATTTTGGGGCAGGGGTTTGATAACCATTGAAGCCAAATTCCACTAAAGTGGCTGCGTCAGGCTATCTGTAACAGAAGTTTATAATGTTGTTGTAACTCTGTTCCCAGATAAAATCTAAACCTCTCAAAAGACTTTTTGCATTGGTCAGGGAAATCTTGCTAGAACCCTTCTAGCAACAATAGTGCTTAAGCTTTGTTAGTCTACATTTTCAACAGCGACTAGTAAATTTTGGGTGTCTCAATCTGAAACACCTTAAAGGACCCTCTTCTTCCAGAAATCAAATGCTCATTGTTTTCTGAAGATAATGCTTGAGAGACATTGAAGGAGGCCTAGTTTTCTGAAACATCTCTCACTTAAAAACTGAGACCCCCTACAAAAGACTTCTGAAAACCTAGGCCAGTTGTTTCTCATAGGAGGTGCTGGGGTGTGTGTGTGTGACGCTATAGTGTTGATGAGGCTTTTGTGCTCCTTCTCAAGTTGTCCTGATGTCTTTCACCCACACGTTTTTTTCTCCCCTGACTTGTAATTGCATGTTGCAGTTCCGATGTTTTGAAAGCAGTTCTAAATTATACCTTCCCTGGGTTCCATGCTGAGCAGCTGTAGAGAAGATGCAACAAGAGTCATTAGTCACACTTAATATCTAGCCAGCTAGTTAAAGATGAGAGGTTGAAAAGGGCATAGTAGACAGCAACCTTGCCTGTTTCTCAGTAATGACCCATTAGTGTATTATGAACAAATATTGATGGGAGGGGAAATAAGAGTGAATTGGAGCTAATATGGAGCTGACTGTACCTCTGGGATCTGGGGTACGGTGAGTATATTTCTGCATGTTTTGCTCTGTGGCTAAATTAACATGAAACTGCACTGAAAATCATTAGCATGAACTGGCTGAAGTGTAACTGTTAGCTATGTACAGGATGACCAGATGTACTGATTTTGTAGGGACAGTCTTGATTTTGGGGTCTTGTTCTTATATAGGCTCCTATTACACACGCGCACACACACACACATACTCGTCCCGATTTTTCACATCCGCTGTCTGGTCACCCTACCTATGGAATAGATTCCCCAGGAGGTGCATTGTGTGCTACAGGGATTTCAAGGCAGCATTCAGTACAAATCTTGTTGGTTTTTTCGTGTCTGTCTCATCTCTTGAGACACTGCTGTAATGAAACTATCTAGCACCTGTTTCACTGGGAACCGAAGGCTTTGATTAGCTCGGGCTTGAGTACAGAGTGAGCACAGTCACCTGTAGGGTGACCAGATGTCCCGATTTTTATAGGGACAGTCCTGATATTTGGGGCTTTTTCTTATATAGATGTCTGTTACCCTCCCACCCCGTCCCGATTTTTCACCCTTGCTATCTGGTTACCCTAGCCAATTGCGTCCCCTAAGGCTGGAGACCAGCAGCACTGTCCACTCAAAAGAATACTCTTTCATTTCCTGTCGCTCTGCCTCTGTCTCACACTACACCCACCCACGACCCAGCAAGCAGTGGAGGGGAAGTCCAATGGTGAGTGAACAGACATGACTGTTTATACAAGGCCAGATTTACAAAGGTGCATAGGCACCGAAAATGTGAGTAAGTGCCTGAATACCTTTGTAAACCTGGCCCATAGTCTTATGGTGTATGTACTGGTGTGTTCCTTTTAAGCTACCACAGTGTTCTAACTTGAGAACCCAGCTGGTAGTGGAGTCTCATACCCAAGCAGTTAAAGTGTTACCATGCCTCTGAAGTGGCTCCATTGATTTTAAGGCCTGGTCTACACTGGGGGGAATCGATCTAAGATACGCAACTTCAGCTGTGCTATTTTCGTAGCTGAAGTCAACATATCTTAGATCGACTTAGATTGACTTACTTCGCGTCTTCGCAGCACGGGATCGATGGCTGCCGCTCCCCCGTCGACTCTGCTTCTGCCTCTCGCCTTAGAGTCGACGGGGAGCGAGTTCGGGGATCGACGTATCACATCTAGATGAGACGTGATACATCGATCCCCGATAGATCGATCCCTACCCGACGATCTGGCGGGTAGCGTAGACATACCCAAAGAAATGACTGACAAGCATTTGTAAGATGAGGCCTTAAGTGTTATTTTTTAAAAAAAAAAAAATACAAAGAGTGGGGGAAGGGATGCAACATGAACATGTTCTCCTTAGTGCAGGTCTGGGCTCAGGGTGAGACTGGCTGCATGATTAAATCCAAAGGCAAGCGAGAACAAGAGGATCTACAGTTGAACCTCGGAGTTATGGACACTGGAGTTATGAACTGACCGGTCACCCACACACCTCATTTGGAACTGGAAATACACAATCAGGCAGCAGCAGAGAGACCCCCACCCAAAAAGGGGCAAATACTGGTACAGTACTGTATTAAATGTTAAGTACTGTACTAAAAACAAGACTTAAAAAAGAAAAGATTTGACAAAGTAGGGAAACTTTTTCTTTGCATGTTTCATTTAAATTAAGGTGGCTAAAAGCAGCATTTTTCTTTTGCTGTATTAAATCAATATTCAGTTGTAAAGTTTTGAAAACAACCATAATATTTTCTTCAGAGTTACAAACAGCCTCCATTCCCAAGGTGTTCATACCTCTGAGGTTCTACTGCATTTTCATCCAGAAGTATCAAAAGAATCCCTGTATACTAATATTTTAGTTTTGCTTAAATTGTAATGTGAGCTGAATTTAGAGGAATACATGATGTCTAAGAGCAGTGGTAGATGGGCTGGTCTGTGCCAACTGCTCTGTGTCCCCACCAGTGTGTTTTTTCCAACAAGAAGTTTTTAAGTAGAACCATGGACTGAAATTGGCATGTCAGAATGAAAATTCCAGTAAATGACGCCCTTCCCTCTCTTGCAATTAACACCTTTTGCAAAGGGGAAATAAAAGGGAAAGTCTCCCACTTGGCAATTTCCTTGCATTGCTGGGGGCAGACACACAGCTCTGACTAATTTTTCATGAATAATTTTTGAAGTAGTGTCTGAATTCCACCCCCCGATTTGTTCACATGGGAATGTCTGTGCATAAATGCTGGTTGCTATGGATACATGGAACGGCCATGGTCCCAATGGAACAAACCGAACAGCTGAGGATACTGTTACCACAAATGGGGTCTGCATGTTTTGCCAAGCAAGGTTTGAATGGTGATAACTTTGCAAAAAGGAACTGTAACCATTGCTACAAAATGAAATTGCCTGATTCAGCTGTGGCATTGACTGGTGCAACCCTGAATGACTTTAGTTATTGTTGCATCCACTTAAGTCAGGACCAAAGCTGGTTCACTGTGTATCTTACACATCCCTGTGAAAAGGAAACCCGTTTCAGCTTTTGTGGAAGCATCCAGGTTACCAGCTGCACATTTTCTTCCCTCCTCCATCAAACCCACAGTCTTGGCTTTAAACACTGATCCCAATGCTAATATCCCTCTTGCATTTTTCAAGCTATACCAAGACTTTGGTGGTGGAAACCTGTTCATTTAGAGTAAATGAGAGATGGATAAAATGCTGCTATGATTTAATCTTACAGCATGCCTGGTTCACAGTGCTGATCTTGTTAACACACTGTTCTGCCAGGCTCCTGCTTGGTGGTGGGATATGTGTGTGTGAGAAAGAGACAGACGCACTTAGCTGGAAGAATATTTCTAACATAGACTCATAGAATGTTAGGGTTGGAAGGAACCTCAGGAGGTCATCTAGTACAACTCCCTGCTCAAAGCAGGACCAATCCCCAAACAGATTTTTGCCCCAGATCCCTAAGTGGCCCCCTCAAGGACTGAACTCATGACCCTGGGTTTAGCAGGCCAATGCTCAAACCACTGAGTTATCCATCCCCCCATGATCTCCATGGCTTCATGTAGGGGTGATTCCTTTTACCTTTCTTGGGTAAAGCTCTTTGGTATTCTGGTATTAAATGACAGCAGTGTGTAGGACCCCGTGTGCTAGGCACTGTGTTTACATACAGTGAGACAGGTCCTGTCCCAGAGAGTTTATAATCTAAATACACCAGACAGACCAAAGATGGGATGGGAAGCAGTGGCAGAGAGGTGAAACGGCTTCCAAAATCAAATAGCAGACCAATGACGGTGCCAGGAATAGGTCTCCTACTTCCAGTCCAGTGCCTTATCTGACAGTTATGTTGCCTCAACAGCACACGGTAAGACAGCTGTGTTGCATTGATAAATAGCTTCTCTTTATATTTCACCCTTCATCCCAAAGGATAAGAGAGACCTTTCTAATCTATGGGCCAAACTGTCACCTGTACAGGTTAGCCCCCCTCACCTACAAGACAGGAAACTCCATGAAGCTTATCTCCCAGAGCCTGATTCTGATCTCACGCTGGTGCAAATCAGCAGTAAATTGCATTGAAGAAAATGGTTATGCCAGTATAAGAACACTGTGTGTGAGGCTAGAATTGGGCCCCACCCAGTATCTGACTGATCATCTCTATGGGGAACTTCCACTTACCTACCTCAAGATAAAGGCTGAGTCGACCCTTCTGCAGTATCAACCTGGGGCTTCAAAGTGCCTGTGTATTGCAGACTTAGACATCTAAGCCATCCCCTGTGAGAATGTAACAAAAAGTTCAGTAGCCATGACGATCTGTGTTCCCTTCAGAATGGAAGAGCAGGTGGGGAGGAAGATGCAATTGTTCATTTAGGAAGCTGATCAGAACTTCAATGCAATAAAAGGCCCTTACACTAAGTTCTTCGGGTGCATCCTCACTGCTCTGGTCAGGTTTCTTCTTGAGGAAAAATGGTTAAGTCCCCCAGTCATGTTGAAGGGCACAGTCACCCTCCCCATATTCTTTTTAGCCCCATTCATCTCACCCCACCAACTTTCCTGCTTCTCAAGTGGTACTGCTTGTCCACCAAACTGGAGCCTCAATGAGGCTTTCTCTTTGGGTTTCACATTGTCAGAAACCTCTCTTGTAAGTAAGAGATCAGTGTCTTTGTCTCATCATTTAATGGGGTTTTTAAGGATACTGGTCTGTCTAAATATTTCAGTCACCAGCTTTTAAAATGCCCTTGCTACAGAGGACAGAAGTTGTAATAGAGTGTGAGCTACACATAGTTGGATAAGAAGAGATGTTAGAGGACTAATAGATCTGATAGTTGATTAGGATACTACCCAGAACTGACGTACATTGACAGAGCATTGTACTTAAGGAAGCCATGTCATGCACTTGCTTTATGGTGAACTGGGTTATCAAGTACATGCTCTCATGCCCAGCACCTGCACACTAAACCCAACAACTGGGAAGGAGTTGTCCAGTGAGTAGTGTAGAGAATTGAGAGCTACAAGATCTGTATGTGTGGTGTTTTTATTTTTATTTTTTATTCCCAACTCTCTACTGATTCTTCCTGTGCAACGTGGAGCCAAGTCACTTCACTGCTCTGTACCTCAGTTTCCATATGTGTAAAATGGGGAGAGGAATACTCTGAAAGGGCTATTGTAAAGCTGAATTTGTAATGTTTGTACAATTTTTTGAGATGCTCAGCTGGAAGAGGCTTGAACAGTGCAAAGTAGGGTTATGAATGTCTCTCGTTCTTGACTGGCTCTATAAACAGAGAGCAGTGACAAGAATGCAAATATTATGAGAATTGTATGCATTCTTGAGAGGGAGTGAGATTTTTGCAACTGTTAAACATCCAACTGTCACATGACCCATATTTAGAAGCCAGATAAAGTATCCTAAGGTTACTACTTTGAATAGATATTTGTTCTCAAGCTAATTGCATGCTTTTAGTCATTTTCAAATAATAGTGTGCCAAATTTTTTCTGTGCTGGACCCTGACAGGGATGGGGGTGGGGTTTATGCACTTTGTCCGAAGGAAAATGAGAATTTATAATCTCAGCCGCTAGTAACCAGCCAAAATACCAGCTGTTTGTAATTTACAAGATCATAAAACCAAATGTGGTTTTTCAAATAAGCAAAATATAATGTGTATATTAAGCTGTCTCCAGGGGCCTAATTCTGCCACACTTCTGGTATGTCACTCCACAAGTAGTTCCGTTGAAGCTAGTGTAGTTACCCATAGAGTTAGGTACTGCTGGTCAGGAGTAAGAGTGCTAGAGACAAAATCTGATCTTAAACTTGTGTAGTCCTTACTCAATTAGTTCTGTGCCTTTTTACCTTAGAAAATCTGACAATATCCCTGTCAGAGTTGATGGGCACATGATTGGTGCCTTATCGTGCATCTGAAAATCAGGTCCGATTCTAGTCTGTTTGGGCAAAGTCCTTGTTGAAATCCCATTATATTAAAACTGAAATCTATTTCCAACCTAATAATTTCAGGAATTTTAAATATTGGAAAAATATATTGCAAGCATCCGCTCCATAATCAGGCCACTGTTTTGTGAGGTAGGTGATTTCAGAGCCAATGGTACCATTCAACAAGGAATCAATACTATTTCTAAATTGCGATCACTTTAAAAAAGGAATTGCTGGTCTAACATAATGCACAGCCACAGTAATCAAGAAACTGAGCAGCTCTGTTATTACTGTGTTGTAGAATAACTGTGGGAACTGGCACTTTATCCCATCGCTACAGAAAACACTAATTAGAGACCGAATTCTGATGTACCTCAAGTCCCAGAACAAATTTTAGGCCTAATCCTGGAGAGATGCTGAACAACTTCTCTGAAAACCTCTAAGCCTGCCGCTCCCATTTGAATGATGCTCAGCACCTTGCAGGAGCAGGCCCTATAGTGGTAGCACTTGTCAATTTCCATGATGATTTTTTAGTACAAATTTATAGGGTCTGATTTTTCAAAGGGTGCTGAGCACCTCCAGTTCCCATTGACTAAAATGAGATTTGTAGATGCTCAGCAGTTCTGAAAATCAGACCAGTGTCCCATGAGGGCAGCTTTATTTCCCTTCATCCTGCTCTTAGTTCCTTGATCTAAGAAACTAAAAGTAAAAGTTACAATCTTCTAAACAGCATCTAAGACTCTGCCTAGGAGAAACCTTCAGCTCGTTATTACACAAGTCGCTGTGTATGCCTGTTGCTGGGAGTATGAGCTTATTTCTGTATTATCAGAAAAACATTCTCATGTGCTACGTCAGACGCATTCTAATCTTGTTAACAGAAGCCCCTTTGTACCAACTGAGTGGACACCCAGAGGACCATGAAACTCTTGACTAGAAATTAAAGCTTAAAAATTCTAGTACCAAACAGGATATCCATATTGAATGCAGGGACGTAGCCAGAGGGGAATCAACTCCAACCTACAAATGATCAAACTTGTGGCTTCTTCCTTCCCAGGGGTTTAGAATAGAGCTCTTCATAATGTCATACTTGCATTGTCTTGATTTTTTTTTCTTTCTTTCTTTTTTTTAAGCTTGTGAGCAGCAAGACCATGTTAACAGGGCTGGAAGGCAGAAATGATTTCTCTGCCCTCAGTAGTTTTTTAAGATGTAGCAAGTGAAGTTGGTGTTCTCCCTCCCCAATTCTCTTTGTTCTTTGACGGGGTTTAATAAATGGGCTGTGAATATAACTGTGGGCAGATGATGATTTAATGTAGCTGTCTTTTAAATGCATGCTTGAATTATTAGAATTCTTAAGACCATGAAGCACAGACTTTAAGAAGTGCCTAAAAGATTTAGGCTCCCAAATCCCATTGGCTTTCAAAAGGAATTGGAAGCCTAATTCCCTTAGGCAGCTTTTGAAAACCCCAGCCTAAATCTGCAAGCGTGACAGCTGAAAGCATTGCCCTGGTGCATATGCTACTTGGTTAATTTATTAAGGTTCACAAGACATACGGATTAGTGGAATATCTGTTACAAACAGAGGTATGCTGAAAATTGGATAACCTTAAAAAAAAAATCAAGGGATTTGCTTATTTTTTTTTTAAAAAGTGGTCCAACTCTGCCGCCCAACATTTTGCTTTATATGCATGTTTGTTGAAAAGAGGACTACCCAAAATGATCTTATTTTGAAACCCAAGTCAACACTTGTATCAAAATTCATTCTAAATAACCATGTGCAATTTTGAAATGTTGCATATTTTTCAATATGAAGACAGTAGTTTTGTGAAGATTTTACAAACAAGACAGGCTGTCTTGCAAAATTATGCCAAAAAACGAAATAAAATCCAACCAAGAACTCAACCTTTTCCAAAAAACTATGAGAATTAATTAAGAGTCATGGTGGAACCTGTCCTACATCTGTATATGATTTATTAGTCCTGCTAAAGGTCAAGAATTTGGAAGTTTGAGACCAGATATTCAAAAGAGCTTAGTATAGAGTGTACTAAGCTCTTAAAATTTGGCCTGTATTTTGTCTAACTGAGAAGTTGAGTTCTTCCAAGAATTCTGACCAGAGAGGGAAAAATATTGTGTTCAATCTAAACTGCAGGGGAAGTTTTAAGGGAGTCTTTGAAGTGGAATTTGGTCAGGATGCTAGGACTATTCTGGAGAGATGCTGTGGGAGATTTAATGATCCCCAATGTTTGGGACCTTGGTTTGTATATCCCATCCATAGGACATTGTTTCGCAGCATAGTGCCTGTTAGCATTGGGTTCAGTACTGACTCAGAT
This sequence comes from Gopherus flavomarginatus, assembly GCF_025201925.1. Lineage (NCBI taxonomy): Eukaryota > Metazoa > Chordata > Testudines > Testudinidae > Gopherus > Gopherus flavomarginatus. The sequence goes on along the minus strand of NC_066621.1, from coordinate 15,487,455 downwards.
GGAGTCACCTCCAATGCTTCTTGCGGTGCTATGACTCAACTCTAATACACATAGTGGCTAGCTCCGTGCCTGTTTACCTTGGAAATTCTGACAATATCCCTGCCAGAGCTGATGTGATTTCAAGAAAATGAACAGAAGAGGTAATCATCAAGTGCAGATTCAGCACTTCCTGGCTCCCAGTCATTTCCTCTAACCGCTAGACTACGCCGCCTCTTCTCAAACACATTTTTAGGTTTTGTTTTTATTCATGACTTTGTAACAATGAGTCTTTATGAACCAGAGCTTCATCGTACACTGTTAGAGTGAGGTGTGGAAAGATGCAACAAACAGGCATTTGGGTACCCACAAAGCACCTTTTCTTTTATGTTATCTTTATCCTATCGTGGTCTGTAGTGTAGACATATAGACTTATGTTGGCAAAACTTGCGTTGCTTGGGCATGTTGAGTATTCCACCCTCCTAGATAAGTTACACCAACATAAGTGTTCGTGTGCACAGCATGATGTATGTGGGAGCGCTTCTCCTGCTGACATAGCTTATGCCGCTTGCAGAGGTGGGGGGTTTTATGCCAATGGGAGAGCTTTCTTCCTTGGTCATATAGCATCTTCGCCAGAGGAGCTGCAGTGGCACAGCGGTATCAGTCCAGCTGCAGCACTGTACATATAGACATATCCTAATGAACTGGCTTTCCTCAGCTTCAGTCCTCGATCTTTAGTGAAGATTTACAGTCAGTGAGGCTTGAGAGGAAAACTATTCCATGCCTTGTGTGCTAACTGCAGCTCGTGGGCCGATGGGAATATTTTACGACCTACAGCAAGGAAAAAAAAAAGTTTAACTGTTTGAAGTCCAGTTCTTTAACCGAACGGGGGAGGGGGGATGGACTATGTAACCTGATCTTTAGCAGCACTGACTTCTAGGAAAACTCCCACTGGCAGCATCAGAGTAACTGCTTCACCTCTTCCTAACCCCAACACTGGGCTTCTTGTATGGGAAATTTAATCATCACCCTAAAGCTTGAACCCCTCTCTTCATCCTGGCATTTCAAAGATCGGTGCAGGCACCAGTGCGTCCACCCCAGAGCCACCATTTTGCTCTGCCACAGAGTAACTAGAGGCTTATGTTGGGGTAACTGAGCATGGAATAATTTCTCTTCCAAGCTAGCAGAACTGTAGCTCCATCCAGAGAAGCCAGATTTGGAGGACAGACTGTTTGAGGAGAGAGGATAGTGACTCAAAATGAAGAACACAATAAAAGCATATGAGGCTTCAATGATGAGCTCTTTCCTTTAATGTGCCTAGGCGAAGACTTATATAAATCTTGGTTTCAACAGTGGCAGCAGGCAGGGTTGATTGGCACTGCCTACTCTGGGTTGGATCAGGTGCATCATTACTCATCACTGTAAATTGGCTCTGGGACGTGGCACCTTCACATGTCAGTTTCGCCCACTCACTTGCACATGTCATCAACCTGCATGGCTGTTAATGAGCTCGCATTTCTTCCAAAAACTTACAGGCATACCCAGTGAAATCATAGCAGTGTGAGTGGAGGAGGGGAGGCTGGTATATTTGGAGCTAAAACAAGTAATATAATTTGGAATAGGGTACAGATGAGAGAGAGAAACACAAACCTACACACTGAACCATATTTTCGTAGGTAGTTCAGGTTTTTATTGCTTGACTAGAAAAAGACATTGATAAATTGGAGTGAATGTAAAGTGAGGTGTAAAAGAATTATAAAAGGCTCAGAGCATGAGTATTGAGGGGGCTTTGCAATGTAGTGTGTAGCCAGATCGTGAGATTCTTATATTTTTCAGAGTAGTGTAAATCATGAGTAACTCTGATACTGGTGTAAGTGAAATTAGAATCTAGTCCAAATCCACTAAGGGTGAGGAGTCTTTCTATTGACTCCATTGGGTTCAGATCCAGCCCTAAGGGAAGAGCGATGATGTGATGGCAACCAGCATGAATCGAACCTGAAATCCTAACTCTCTCTAAAGTCAGCAGGCCAAATCTTGAGTGGTGCTGAGTACCATTAACTCCTGTTAACTTGAACAGAGCTGTGGGTGCTCAGTACCTCTCAGGGGTTGGGAGCTTTGCCTTAAGGATTGAATAAAAGACAAGTAAGGAGTTGAACCTGTATAAAGATTTAGGAAGAAATAATGCAAAAGGAGTAAATTATTTAGGAGTGGTGTAACGAGGGAATGGCCTGAAGCTACAAGTGAAAACATGACATACACAATTGCAACCTTTTGCAGCAAGGCAGTGTGATAGAGCAGGTAGAATGTCAGATCAGCTACTCAGAACTCCTGGGTTCTAATTCCAGTTCTACCACTAATTTGCTTTAACTTTGCATGGACCCACATTTTCAGAAGCAGCCTCTAAATTTGGTTGCCTTGGTTTCTGAGTGCCTAGCTGGAGACACAATGGGCCTGATCTCTCAGAAGTGCTGAACATCTCCATCTCCACTTGAAGTGAGTGAGAGCATCTCTGAAAATCAGACCTAAGTGTCTAAAGTTGAACACCCAAAATTAGTCACTTTTAGAAATAAATAAATTAGGCTTTAGCCTCTCTGTACCTCAGTTTCCCCATCTGTAAAACAGGAATAAATGCCTTTTAACTGGGCTATTGTAAGGCTACAGGCTATTTTTTGAATTTTAAAAGGGATTGTAGAGCAGCAGTTATTAAACTAAAATTTCCTAACAGTAAGGTCAGTTACACAGTGGTGTAATGTGCTAAGGGAGGATACTGAGTATCTATTTCTTGGAAGTGTTCAATCGTAGACTAGATCTGAACTCTTTACCACAAATACCCTCAACATAATTAGGAGCTATGCATGCATCTGGCAAGGAAAGCCAGCTGCAGAGAGGTAGCATAGAAGAGAGTCTGTGTTGTTAAAGGACATAGAGTAGATGATGCAGGAGGTCTTACAGCCTTGTCATTTGACTCTCCTTAAGTTTTTCGTTAATTGTCCCATATTTTTCTTCCTCCTTCTGTGTATTCCAGTGTTGTCTAAAGGTTGCACATCAGATAGCTCAGGGATGAAATGTCAGTTTCAATGTTCCTTTGCGTTGTCACTGCTCTTTAAGTGCCTGGGGTTTGAAATTAAATGTCAAAGGGATTTTGTAGCACATGGAAACCAGATGTGCTTGAAGATTGTCTTTGGGAAGGATGGAGCGGCTTAATCATGTACATTGAATCTTCTTAGTGAAATTGACTCACAATGTTACTGGCTAATGCTGAACAGACCATTATGGTGTATAGCCTCATTGTACACAGCTGGGGTTACTGAAACCTCACCTAACGGGGCTAATGTCCGTCCTGTGTGCTGAAGACAAACATGGCATCTGGCAGCTAGGTACCTCTTGCCAGCTTTCTGTGAAATTACAATGACAACAGCCTGGGAGGCCTCATCTGGACTGTGGCAAAGGGATGTGTCACTAAATATAGATCACTTACTAAATCAATAAACAACGGTCACATTGCCATCTTGTTGGTGACACTTTTCCCTTCCATCTAATTAGAGAGCTCCAACGCATGTTATCTAAGGAGTTGGAAATAGCACACAGGAGAGAGACCCCCCAGAGGTCCAGATTTGGGCTTATGGTGCTCTGCCTGTAATAGACAAGGGTGACTACCAAACAGATGTTCTCTGTCAGCAATGACCCGTGAATTTTGATCTGGTCCAAGAGGGAACTGTAGGACTAATACCCACAACTCTTCCTGGGATACATTTTCCTCTCAGTGATGTCTGTTCCCTGCTCCAAAGAGCCCAGAATAGAAAGACCTGGTTCTGCAAGATGCTGAAGGCTCTCTACTTCAGCGGGAGCCGATGGTAGCTATCACCTCACATGCTGCACATGGTATGTTGCAGAGTCAGACCCAAAGTAAAGACAAGTCAAACAAAAGACTGTTTCAAGAGAGGGAGGGTGAGGTAAAGAGCCTGGGAAGCCTGCTTGAGATGGGTCTGAAGGTGCAGAGAAGTACAGGAAGATAGTTCTGGACACTGGGTTTTGGAATAGCATGATTAAAACAGGTGGAGTGAAGTGAAAAGACTGAGAAGAACTGAGAGGCCAGGGTTGGGAATGGAGGATACCAAGAGCAAAGATCTATCTATGGGCATGTGCATAGGTGCCAACTCTGTGGGTGCTCTGGGGCTGGAGCACCCAAGGAAAAAAATAGTGGGTGCTCAGCACCCACCGACAGCCCTGCAGATCAGCTTCTTCCCCTCCACCCCCATGCCTCCCAGCCCTGCCCATCAGCTCCTCCCTGCCCTGACAGCGCCTCCCACCCTCCACGATCAGCTATTCAGTGGTGTGCAGGAGGCACTGGTGAGGGGAGAGGAGCAGGGGCAGGAAAAGGCAGAATAGGATGAGAAGAAGTGGGACGGAGGTGGGAGCTTGGGGGAAAGAGTGTAGTGGGGGTGGGGCCTGTGGTGGAGCAGGGGTCCAGCAGCCCTGGGGAAATCACAGAGTCAGCGCCTCTGGGTGTGTGACTAGCAGATCTCTGCCATCTGTGGGCATGTCCGTGTTGGCAAAATTATTGGCATTAGAGGGGAAGGGTAGACGCAGGGAAATGATATCTAAGCTCTCCTCTGACCAGGGCCGGTGCAACCATTTAGGGTGCTGGTATTTGAGAGGCACCATTTTCTTCGGTGGCGACCGTGGCAGCCACATCTTTGGCCGCCCCGGTCACCGCTGGCATTTAGATGGAGGGAGCTGGGGCAGGGGAGCGCGGGGAGGGCTGCCTGCAGCAAGTAAGGCGGCGGGGTGGCATGCAGGGGAACTCCCCGCCCCAGCTCACCCCTGCCCCGCCTCCCCGAGCACACCGTGACTGCATCACTTCTCCCGCCTCCCAGGCTTGCGGTGCCTAAGCTGATTGGCTCCGCAAGCCTGGGAGGCAGGAGAAGGGAAGCGGCCACGGCGTGCTCGGGGAGGAGTCAGAGCAGGGGTGAGCTGGGGCGGGGTGCCTGAGGTTGGGGGGTGGGGAGCTGCCGCAAGGGGGGCACCTCAGGGCGGAGGGAGAGAGCTGCGCCGGGGGGGGCACCTCAGGGCAGGTGTGTGGGGGGGTGCAAGGTGATAGTTTCGCCTAGGGCATGAAACATCCTTGCACCGGCCCTACCTCTGACCTCTGTGGGACTGTAGTGAGAACGCAGATGACTTAAAGAACTATGTGAATTGCTGTTGGATTCTCCCAGGGCACCACAGTTAGTGGGTCAGTTTATTGCTAGAACTGTTGGAGATGGGTTTTTATGTAGTACTTACGCTGACTGCAACAAAGGCCTTGTGGATTGTCCAGACTCAAACTGTGCTGGTCCGAGCTACCATGCTGTTGAATGTGATAAAAGGTGGAAAACATATAGACAATGTATAAGGATCAGGAGGTGGCTAGCAATCTGCAAACCATCTTGTTAAAAAAGGGATTGATACATTGCTGAAGAAATACCTCCTTTCTGGAGACGTATCTGAATCCGAATGTCCAGCAGCTCCTGCAACCTTACATGTTAAAAAGGGGAAAAAAGTATATTCTGTGTTTAAATTATAAAGTTGTTGAGCACATTGGGTCTAATTTTGGTTGCTGGGTTAGTGCGCTGGTGCTGGGCAGTGCTGGTGGCCTGTGATACCCGAGAGGTCAGACTAGATCCGGTGATTCCTTCCGTCTTAAACTCGGACTCAATGCCATCACTGCTCAGTTAGGCTGGGCTAGGCCAGCCCTGCTGGAGCACTCCCATTGCAAAGCCTTATCTGTGCGGCTGCGTCTACAATGATGCTCTACTCGCCTGGGCTGGATTTCTAGCAGGCTATCTGACGGTTCTTAGCCATGCATTCAACTGGGACACCCTGTAAAGTCATTCACCATGGATGGGTCCTGCTGATATCACACTTTGAGAGGTGGCTGGGCCAAACCTGAGTGATGCCATGACACTGCATGCCAAGTTGCGATGCCTTGAGCTGGGGCCAGCCCTATGGGACAGGAGCCACCACTGTGGGCTTGCTTTCCAACCCCTGTGCCTCTCTTTCCCCTCATTCCCTGGGTCTTCCCCTCTCCACCTGGCCAAAGTTTGGATTATGGTGCCGGGGCAGAGGGTGCATATATGTTATAGTGAATGGCAAAAAAAGACACAATGCAGTTGGCAGGTCACCTTAGCAAAAGCTTTGGGACCCACTGGTTTAAATCACCCTCAAGACCAGGTTAGCGGTTTTTGTATGTGCATGGAAGGAGGGTTAGGGGCAACACCGGGGCTGTAGCACAGGCTCGCTCTGCAGTCAAGACACAACTGGTGACTCCTGTGATTCTCTGGCTCAGACATATGGATCTCTTTAATGTTACCGCCTTGAGCCTATCCCAGTGCTTGTGCCAATGCCTGCGCATGTTGGTGGTTTTTTGCTTGCTGCATTCTAGATATGACTGATAATTAAATTCTCTGTAGAAAAATGTCATTAGAATGTCCCAGACTGTGAATTCCTGCAGAGGAGTGAGAAACCACAAATCCTGCTTTGTTCTTTCAGCCCTTTGAGGACGAACAGAAGTATTTTCTTGGTGAGACTGATTGTTTCTCTGAGCTTGTCACGGAGGCTGGTGTGACTTTCCTATTTCTGCTCCTTCTTCTTCCTTCCTCAGGGCAGGCTCCTGCTTGCTCCCTTGTACCCATAGGTGACCCCAAACCTTTTCCAATGTACGGCGTAGGGAATGAGATGTCTGCAGAGGACAGCCCCACAAGGAGCTTTGTGAGTGCCTATGTGCAACGGGGCTGAGGAAGGCAGGGCAGGAGGGGACCTGGGGCTCCAGCTGGTGTATATTTTACATGTTTGTAAGATAGGTGGATTCCACTCTCACCCCACCCTCCTTCCCATCATAGACCTTAAGTTACCGCTTTAGCAACCCTGAAATAGATCTGCTGCCATTCAGTGGCTTTGGGGGCAAAGAGGCTTCCTTTCACCTTCCCCGTTGTTGCAGAAGCCACCTCTGCTGACCCTGCCTACGGGCGCTTGTTGCTGGACCGGAGGATGGAAGAGTTGGCCCTCGCAATATTGCCCTCACACTGCTCAGCTCTCCATTTGGGAAGAGGATACACTCATTTATCAAATAGCACTTCCCCCTCCCTTTAAGGTATTACTGAGTCCCATTCCCTGGCCATTCTCTCTCTCTCTCTCTGAAGAAGGGAAGTAGGATGGAGGCAGTTAAATGAAGCGCACACAAGGCCACATATCCTGCTTAAGCCCTTACAGCCAAATTCAGAGGTCCCTATTTGGTTTGTAACTGTGACCTGTCTCAGGCAATCTCCCTCAGGAGCAGGTCCTCAGCGCGGGTCTCAAATGGGTTATAAGCATTGGGCCTTGAGCTGAGCCGTCTGCAGATGGGGTAAATGTCTCCCACATTGTTGTTTTTTTTCCCCCCTTCTTAGTACAACGTAGAAACCTGTCCCTGTGCTCCATACTTGGCTTTCTTAACTTCTTGGCTCAGCACGATCAGTGACATGAGCTTATTTCCAACACAAAACCTCCTGCTGACCCTTTCCTCTTGTCTGGTGAGTTGCCTGGGACTATTGGTTCTTAATCAGCCTGGCTGTGGTTTCTGTCCCATGTTGATAAGGTGCATGCCTTGCTGCACAGAAAGGTTAAAGCCCAAATCCTCTGGTGGGGGCCCAGGAACGGGAGTATGTGCTTTAAACCGAGGGCAGAGGGGCTGCTTCCTGTTCCAAGGAAAAGATGTTAAGGGATTTGGGTGTGTGAGGAGGAGGTGCTGGGTTTTCACCAACCTCTCCTTCATTGTTACCTGCCTGTTTCACAAATAAAATGCAGCTGGTGGCTCTTACTACACCCATTGTGCTTAATTCTGCTGTGATACACCAGCGTAATGGGACCAACTCAGCTGACTTCAGTGGAGTTACTCCAGACTCTCACCTATGCAGTGGGAATGACTCCATGGACTCCAGTGGAGTTAACATGGATTCATACTGATGTAACTGCAAGAGCAGATTTGGCCTCCGGTTTCATTTGTGTTGCCGGAAATTTGACTCCTCCGGTACAGACAAACATTGTTCTTGGATGTTCTCCCTTATAACTGTGATTTCACAATCACGAATCATGGATATAAAAGTTCCTGCGTCCTCCTTTCCCCTCCAGCATTTTGTTACACAAGTGAGCTCAGCAGCTGGTGATCCTTAGCTGGTAATCATTCAATGGATATGACCTTTTTATTATGTGCTTGAGTTGGGAAAGGGTGAGGCTTCTAATAGCTCACATTCAGACCCCAGCAGAAGGTATATCTGGATATCTTCCATGAAGGAAGGTGAGACTAAAAGAAGGTTCTCTTTGAAGACAGTGGTATGTAATTGAGGCTTTACCACTGGAACTCTTTGCCAGAAGATGTTGTGAAGGCCAAGACTATAACAGGATTCAAAAAAGAGCTAGATACGTTCAGGGGAGATAAGTCCATCAATGGCTATTAGCCAGGATGAGCAGGGATGGTGTCCCTAGCCTGTGTTTGCCAGAAGCTGGGAATGGGTGACAGGGGATGGATCACTTGATGATTACCTGTTCTGTTCATTCCCTTTGGGGCACCTGGCATTGGCTACTGTCAGAAGAGAGGATGGGCTAGATGGACCATTGGTCTGACCCAGTATGGCTGTTCGTACAGGTTAAGATCATGCTTTTAAATATGTCTATAACAAAGGCTTCTCTGAGGTCTGTTGATGGTTTGTAGCTTAATGCCATTATGTGACTGGAATGAGTCTGGAGGCAACTTGTTTTCCTAGCCGTACAAACAGGGGAATGGTGATGCTGTCCAAAAGATGATTAAGTGATATGGTATCTGGAACTACCCCACTGAGCCATAACATCAGTCTCTCTCCCTGTGTGTTCCAGTTTTGGTCGTAAGGGCTTTGTGGAGGAACTATTTACACTCTTAACAACTTAGCGACGGATCCTCTTGGCTTATTTCTTCCTGGACTTTTAAAAAAAACGTGGCATGTCGTGAGAGCTGAGGGTAAATGCAGTTCTGGGTAGCGTGTATTCAAAGACGATCACCACCACCCAGGGCAGCATGAGGAATTTGCTTCATGCAGCTTTGGTGTGACCACATCTGGAATATTGCACTCAGTTCTGTGCTTCGGTTTGCCAGAAGAACAACTGGAAAGGAGTTGAGGGAAGAACAACAAAATTATCAGGGGACTGAATGGATTGATTTGGAGGGGAGATTAAAGGAGCAAAATATGTGCATTTTGCCTAAACCGTAATTGAATTGATTGGGGATGAGGAGAGCATGAATTTATATAAACATGTGAAGGGTATTGCAGGAGATGGGATTGTTTAGCTTGGTACAAGGAGGAATGGGAAAGGGGAAATTTAGACTGAATGGGGAGGTGGGAAATCCTGGCAGTGAGAAGGACTAGACTGTGAAGTAGTCTGCTATGGGAAGTACTGGACTCTGCATTGCTTGGGACTTTTACACCTCATCTGGACAAAATACTAATAAATGTACTGTAGGGAACAATCCTAAGGGAGAAGAAGTGCATTATCTAATTGACAAAACCTATCTGTTATATCTGTGATCCCATGATTTAGAGCCAGCCATAGAGGGAGGTGTGCATCACATCTTCTTAAGGTTGCTTTTTTGACGTGTATGTTCTATGCTCTGTGAAGCAAAGATGCTAATGTTAAATCTTTGTAAGGTTTGTCCATTTTACATGGTTTCTGTTTTGGGAGTCAAATTCTGCTCTCAGTTACTCCAGATTTGCATCTCCCATCTAACTCCATCCACTCTTTACTGTGTCAAATGCTTGCTGTTTGAGAAACTAATTTAAAAAAAATCTTCTCAGGAAAAACAATCCAATTGTGCAATTACATAAAAACTGCCCCAAAATCTCAGATCCCAAGAGGGGAAATATTCCAGAGAAGACTCTTCAACTGACATACTTAAAAAGCATTATTTTAACCCAAGGCAAAACATCAAATATTTATTCTGGACTTGCACTGATGAAACTGAGAGCAGAATTTGACCTTCTGAAAATTTGCCTTGATGTTTTGCAATAATGTAGAAATAATGTAACTCTCATTAACATGTGATGGAGATCAAGAGGCTAAAGCCAAGATTTTCAGTTGTAACTAGTGATTTTTTTCAAGTGCCTCAGCTTTGTGATGCCTAACTAGAAACACCTTTTGAAGGGGTCCTGATTTGGGGGCAGGGGAAGGAGGTGGTCAGGGGTGTTCTGCACCCTCTGAAAATTGAGCCCCTTGAAGTTGTCTGAGTTTGGGCATTATAAATCACTAATTGCTTTTAAAAATCATGGCTTAAAAATTCTAGAGAACTTAGACAACTTATAAAAGGCAATGTACAGATTCTTTACAAACAATTAATTCATTCTGATTTTTATGTTCCCTACCCCAACCCTATTTTCCATAGGCTGAATGATAGTCACCTGAAATCTTTAAGACAAGCGACAAGTATTTAAGACACCAAGGATACAGTGTTAAGGTAAGACACAGCACCTTGCTTATTTCAATCATAACCAAGTTAGTTTGAATTGAACTTCATACTGGTTAACAAACTAGAGAAGCTAACTCTGGGCACAATACTAACTCTGGCTATGGCTGTTGTCCAAACCAAACCCCCCAGTCCTAATGTGACAGTCAGCACATCCCGGATTGAACCAGGGACTTCCAGGACTAATGCATGAGTGTCTACAGCTAAAGAGAGACAGTTCAGGGGGATTTGAACAACTATCCTCTGAGGATTGGCACAAACAGGAGGACCAATGACTCACACTAGCTCTCCAAAAAGAAATATGATTCCAGATCTGAATTTTACAGATGATCCCCCCAAGCGTTATATCAACAGCACAATGAAAACCTCAGATCTTGAACAGTCCTGATCCTGGAGGTGTTCTCACTTTGCATTTGGATCTAAATTTAGTGACTTGAGCCTCTGTCCAATTAAAAACAATGAAAAATTTGGGGACCAAAGTAATGATTCCAGAGCTACCTTGATTGTCTGTGTCTTATTCCCCTCTCTTTCCTGGTTGGTGAAAACAGTACTGAAATAATTGCATTACCTTGGTGAGAAGCGTGTTTAGCTGCTTACTGAATTCAAGAACAGTCTGTGATAACTTAATTAACTTATTCCATCGGCCAAAGAAAAAGCTCAGTAAATCAGTTTAATATTTACCCAGCTTGTTTCCTATCTTAATTAAGCGTGTCTGGATCTTTAACAGAATTGGAAACTCTCGTGCAGAGATCCAAATCTGGGACTGGTCAGCTTTGATGTGGACAAATACCGAGAATAAATGCATCCCCAGCTAACCCAACTTGAGCGTCTTTTGACTTGGGTGCTTCTACCCAGAGCTGCTGCTGTCCAGACACAAAAACAGGAGAATCAGCAAGCGGCATGCACTCCATGTGTCAGTTTCAGTGTCTGGAAAGTAACATCACCTTCAGGCAGTGGCACAGCAGATAAGATCAGCTTCAGTTGTATCAGAATGCTCTTGGTTGAAATAAATAGTCCATCTGGATTAGTCCTTCACTTCTTCAGAAAAAGGTTAATTTCTAGCCCTGCGTTTGAGCCCTACTTATGCTTTATGTGGCATGATTAAAAAAAAAAAAGACATTGACAATTGAATTAATGGTATGTCAGATTCTTTCACCAAAGGACATGGTTGATTCGCCAATATTTTAAATTATAAATCACAATTGGATGCTTTTCTAAAATGTATGCTATCACCGAACCACAGAATATTAAGCATGATGTGGGAATCGCTGGGTAGACGTTGGTGGCCTATGTTATACAGAAGGTCACACTCTATGATCAAAAATGGTTCTTTATTGCTGTGGAATCTGTGGATGAAATCTTGGTCCCATCTGGACTTTTGTTGATATCAGTGGGGTCAAGATTTAATTTTATGAGTCTCTGGTCTGATACTCGAGTCACAGCCTGTTTCTTGAACGAAGTAAGAGGATCTGCCCTTGTTGTGAGTGAATTACTTAAACAATCCTCCCAGCTCATACAAAATAAAGTATAATAATAGCAGAAAAATATTATTAATAATCAAATGCCATCAATTCATCTTATATTACTTCAAACCTTAACTAAAACCCTCAGTATCCGTTTGCAGTAGGTGAAATAATTTGAGAGCTCTTTACACAGCTCTGAAATCCAGCTATCTCTGGGGTAGAATATAGTAATTGTTTAGCAGTGCACAGGAACAGAAGGTGCAGAAGTAAATATCCACTTGAAAGTGCAATTTGGGTTGACGCCGTAGCTTCCTGAGATTAAATCTGACTGGGACACAAAGGTTAACACTCCTTCTCCTAAAGACAGTGCCCTGCGATCTTTACTGATCACTAGTATCAGAACCTTATGTTTGCAACTTTCCTGGAAGGTGTAAGTATAAAGAACAGTGGAATCCAATTAGTCACCAAGTAATTTCCTGGTTTATGAGTAGTCAGGGGAATTTTAACCCCTGGGCATCCACACACTGCAGCTCATGCAATTTTGCTTCATTAACCTTTTCCCTCTGAGCAGAGGGGAAACCTCACTCTGTGTCAGGGCCTGTATATTTGTGACATGTTACATCTTGTCACAGGCTGCTGTGATACAGCCGAGCAGATGCAATTTAACCTACGTGACATCACATGCAGGAGAATGTAAACACTTCATGGGGCACACAGGGAAGACTTAACTTGGTGACAAACTCTCTCCTCATTTGCAGAGAAGCCATCATTATTTCCAATATGAAAAGCAGTGTGGCCTATGGGCGATCACTTCACGTGATCTGGGAAGTTTGGGAATTTAGGGCTTGTCTACATGAACAATTAGACTACAGCAAGCTGGGGTATGACTCTATCCCACACTAGCCTGCCATGGTCTAACTGTCCATGTGGAGCCCGGTAATGTGCATTAACCCTTGGCTAGAACACTTTGAGCTAGTCCCATTTCAGAGAGGAACTACATCAAAGCACTCTAACAAACTGTTAACCTGCATCTGCGGGGACTACACTGATGGTTCTCAACCAGTGGTACGCAGAGGTCTTCCTGGGGGTACATCAACTCATCCAGATATCTGTCTGGTTTTACAACATGCTTTTTATGTAGCCTTAGCGAAATCGATACAAACTAAAATTTCATACAGACAATGAGTTGTTTATACTGCTCTATGTACTATACACTGAAATGTAAGTACAATATGTATAGTCCGATTGATTTATTTTATAATTATATGATGAAAATGAGAAAGTCAGCAATGTTTCAGTACTACTGTGCTATGACACTTTTTTTTGTATTTTTATGTCTGATTTTGTAAGCAAGTCGTTTTTAAGTGAGGTAAAACTTGGGGTACACAAGACAAATCAGACTCCTGAAATGGTTACAGTGATCTGGAAAGTTTGAGAGCCACTGATCTACCCGAACAGCTGGCTAGCGTGGGGTAGATTCACACCCCAGCTTGCTGCAGTCTAATTATTTTGTGTAGACAAACCCTGAGTCTCAGTTGTAGCCTTGCTGGTGCTGGAGTCTTACAGGATTGTGCACAGGGAATGTGCAGTGGCATTCTGGCTTGCTGGTTCCTATGAACGCATGTTGTGTGGGATTCTGTCGGCACGTAGGCGTAAGGCTGGAGCCTAATGCCTCGTTGGAGTGATGATGACGTGGGCCTTCAGCAAGTCACCAAGAGCCTGATATTTGGAGGTGATGAGCACTTGCAGTTTCCATTGCTTTGAAACGGAATTGTGAGCAATCAGCACCACTGGAAAAGCAGGCTCAACATCTCTGCATTAGTTTGCCTGTCTTGGGAGTTCATGTAACGTCCATTAACATAGTATCTGGGCACTGTTTCGCCATATATAATATGGGGATGGTGATACCTGCTATATAGGAGCATCACAAGAATGGCAAATGCAGTGAGTAAAGAGAACTATAATTCTCCTCTAACTGTAACATCCTCTTTTTCATCAGGGCTGGATTTGGGTGGCGTTTTCTGCATTGGCGGATATGATTTGATAATACTTCGCCTTTCCCTAGCAACTTCCAACTAAGCATCTAATAGCACTTACTGGATAGGAATGAATTAAGCATCACATAAGACAGCTGTTATCCCCAATTTACAGATGGGGAAACTCAGGCAGAGAGCGAGGATGTCACTCACCCCTGGTCACCTAGTGAGTCAGAGTTAGAACTTAGTCTGTGGTTCCCAGTACCGTATAATTGGTGTACTAGAGCATGTCGCCTCTCTCTGGGTGTTGCTTCTGTTGGCTTTACCTGTGATTATCTGCTGCTTGCTGCAAATCCTACAGGGTCCCGCGTGCTCTCCTTGAGAGGGAAAATCTGTACAGGGAGATGAAGTGAACCAGCGTGCAAGTCCAGAAGGAGAAAGCCGGCTTTTCCAAAGCACTTGCTGTGTGAATTCTGTAACAACGGCTGTTCATAGCACTTGCAGTGTGTGATTAGCAATCTGCTTATCACCAGATGACAGATGCTGCTACCTCTGAGGTGGGGCGAACCAGGGGAGTGTGCACACAAACATTAACAGCTTTTAGGTGGAGGTGATGGGTTTTGAATCCCGCTGTTTGCTCCACATTGTGGGGGAGTTTCCCTTCTATATAGTGTTGATGAAAGGTGCCAGATTGCCAGTCCTGGAGACCAAAGGCCTCTGTCCATCCACAGAGTATGGGCAGCAGCAGAGTAAATTATCTACATGCTGTCCTGCCTATATGCCTCAAATGTCTTTAAATGGTCAAAGAAGGGAGCTCCATCTCCATGATCTCATCAGTCCTTTGCATCTCTGCTGAGACTGCAACAGTGCAGGGTTGTGGAGGAGCAATTAATGCTAGTTGTGCACACGATCTTTATGGTGTGGGCTGTCATCTAATCTATTGTAAATTGGACTAAGATCCACCAAATTCATTTCACGCAAAGGCACTGGAAAGTCACAACTTTCAGTCACTATCAAACCAGGGCTGGCTTAGAAATGATGACCTGAAGATCAGAGGTTCCATAGCCTCTCACTAATCCACGGAACCATCTACTCCTCTGTTTTGCTTTTCATAAAAGCTCGATGTACCTCATGTGATAACAGGGCCATAATATGACCCATCAGTGGAGTGTATTCCATCTGCTCTCTGCATGTGCTATGCTGCCCTTTAAGCTCATCTCTCCTCAAACTCCCTTTGCAGTACTCCTTTAAAGTTACTCCTCGTTCTCCTTAAACAAGATTATAATAATAAACCAGATTACAATGCAAAGTGTGCCCCCTATAAGTAACAGTATAAATAGGCTTGACAGAATTTAATTTTTTTTATTTTGACAGTTATCAATGTTTGTTTTAAGCATGTTTTTATTTTTACCTATTTAAATTTTCACATTTGTGAAAAATTATGGGGTTTCAACATTTTTTTCCTATTTTTATTTATTTACATTTTCACCACTGTGGGAAATTATAGGGGTCAGACAATGAGCAGGTCAAGCAATAATTATATAAAGACAGACTTGACAGTCAAAAAGCTAGAGCTTTATAACTATTAAAACACAAATTGTCAACATCACATGTCAAAATAGACAAAATAAATATCCTTAAATCAAACTCTAATAAGTTGTCAAGCAGCTTTTTTACTTTCTTTGCCTGGAAATGTTGAGGATTATCAATGGAAATATTTTTTGTTGGTTTGTGTGTGTACAAGGAAATCAACATTTACCAATAACAATCTCATCCTTCTAAGCCTAACTATAAAGAAGAGCCCTAGACATCCCCGAATTATCAAGAGACCATCTTGGTTGATTTCATTTCAAATGCCCCAATCCATCTGCCTTAAATGCAACATTTATTGTCATTGAAAGGAAACCAGCATAAACCATATTCTGTGACACACTTAATGGAACAAAAAGGAACTTCCATGAATGATTTTTCTTCCCACTTTCCAATCCCAATGATGAAAGGAGGAGATGTCAAACAAGCATATAGAGAGAGGCTTTGTCCACCGAGGGTGGGAAATGGAGTTTGGTTTGCTCATTAGTAGAGCTGTTTCAACAAGGTGCCCCTGCTGCTACGGGAAATTGCCCTAAAAATCTGCTGATCAACTGTCAAATTGAGAATTCCCAGCAGCTACTGTGTTTTCATAACTACGAAGCATTGGGTTTTTCTTGTTAGCATCATTCAGTCAATGAAGTCCAAATCGTGTCTCTCCACAGAGTGTTTTCAGGTGTTAAGTCAAGTTCTGCTGTTGGTAACAGAGCTATAAAGCTAGAGTAATTCCTTCTGTTGATGATCTTATGGTTAAGGCACTGGACTGCTACTCGGGAACTACACTAAGATGACCTATTTCTGCCACATTGCTTGTGTGGCCAGTGACCAGTCACTTAACCTTGCTGTGCTGGGGTTCCCTGTGACAGACTGATAATATCCTGAATGAGCTTTATTGAATTAAGTTTAGCATCTTTGGAGTTGATTGTATTACAAATACAAATGTTTAGAGGCTATTGTGAGGTTGCATGGAACTTCTTTAGCAGGAAGTACGGTGACCAGATATCCCGATTGTATAGAACAGTCCCGATTTTGGGATCTTTCTCTTATATAGGCTCCTATTACCCCTCACCCTCTGTCCCGATTTTTCCCATTTGCTGACTGGTCACCCTAGCAGGAAGACAAGATAAATGCTATCTCTGGAAGGCATTAGTAAATTCAGTGGTCTTTTTGGAACAATATATCTGAAGTGGATTTCCTTGGAAGTATCTTGAGGTGAGGGGAATGCAGATTCTTCCCCTCTGCAGCCAACCTTTTGAAGATATCAAGATACAAGAGGGATAGCTCAGTGAGAGGGGAGGGATAGCTCAGTGGTTTGAGCAGTGGCTTGCTAAACCTGGGGTTGTGAGTTCAATCCTTGAGGGATCCACTTAGGGATCTGGGGCAAAATCAGTACTTGGTCCTGCTAGGGAAGGCAGGGGGCTGGACTCAACTCAATGACCTTTCAGGGTCCCTTCCAGTTCTATGAGTTAGGTATATCTCCATATGTTGTTGTTTTATTATTTGTACACCCTAGGAGGAGAGACCCATTGTACACTAAACACCTGCTTCTGGGAATTCCAGATTCAAGACCCCTGATCTGCATAAAAGGGTGGACTAAACTTGTCATGTGTGTGCTTGTTCTGAGCTGAAGCTGTGATGAATTTGTAACCACAAGGATATTGAAAGACTGCTCCTGCAAGAGCCCATGTTAGAGTTGGGGTGAACTCTGGTAAGCTTATTAGAATTTGTATAGGTTCTGTTGCTATTTTCAGTGTGTTTTCTGTAGTGCTTTTTACCTTAAGAATGAAGTAGGCTTGTTTAGAAAGAGCCGTGGGATAACGTACACATGTAGCCCTCATTCATGTCTGTCTCTGAAGTGAAGCAAGCAGCTCTGTTTAGGCAGACTGTCTTTGCTGGGAAATGCACAGTGAAGGCAGGGAACTGATCAGCCTGGGAATCCCCAGGTAAGAAGTGGGAGAGGCAAAATGCAATGTCTGGGGGAAGTCAAGAGTGGGTGTCCTTGTTGAACCACTCAGAGAAAGTACAGGTGCAGGTGTCCTGATCTGTGACATTCCTCTTTTGTGAAACAGGAATAGCCGTACACTCCGTCTCAGAGGGGTGATATGAAGGTAAATCCATTAATGTTTGTGAGGTGCTCAGATGTGACAATGGTGAATAAGTACCTAGACAAAGAGACCATAAGTGGAGTTGCCCCATGCTATAGTGTGACTCAGAGATTTGTAAGGAAACCAATTACATTATAAAACTGTCACCTTAACTATCAGACTTGTATAACAAGGCGGATAAATTCCAAAGCTATGAGCTACAACCATTGCCTTGAGTGTCAGCAAGTCAGATTATTCAGTTCCTCCTGCCTTCTTTTAAATAGTAGTAGTAGTGGTAATCATAATCAGAAACTGTGCATTTGTGTGCAAATCTCACAGTTGCAAACCTCGGTTATAACGTTAATCAATCAGCTGATTCATATTGACTTCGAACATTTTGCCCTATATCACATGCTCTAAGTCCTGGCTACTTCTACATACCAATTAGTTTGCTGGGTAATTTAAGGGACCTACTACTATTTCTAGTGGTAGCCTCACACTTGGTATCAAAGACTTTTTATACATACAGCTTGCAGGGCATGAGCTACTCATAATCCCCCCAGTGGATATGCATGTATGCCGCAGGGATGCTGCAAAGGGTGAGATAGAGAAAGGGTGCAATGTACTGTGAAATAACACAGAGAAGTGATGTGAGGAACCAATGGCCCTGAGAAACAGCTTCTGTTTCTCTATGCCTTTCTTACGGGGGCAGGTTGGAAACTGAGTGGGAGGGGCTATTGATTTTAATACAAAATACATTGATCTGTCTTGGGTTTTCTATAAGGCCTAAAACTGTGGTGTCTAAGCTGCCTGCTTTATATATCAAGAGGAGTGTTTGGAGGTGAATGAGAGAGGTTATCTTGACTTCCCCTCTGTGACAATGCAAGTGTTGGTTTGTGAAAAGCACGAACTTATGAGCAGATATCCAGAGAGTTCAAATGGGCTGAGACCAGTCAAATCTTAGCTGCTTTAAATGGCACTTCTCTTCTGCTGAGGTGTTTGTGTGTTAGTCCTCTGGTTCTAAAAGCATTTCTCTGATCATGAGAGCTAGCGTTCTTTCTGATTGCAGGCATTCACCCTTTGAAATGCACTGAGATCATGATGCACACTTCTTTAGTGACAGAGGCCTTATTTACTACGTTTGCGCACCTCCCCTTTTTTTGCTTAACAAACGGGAGGGGGAGCGGAAGCAAAAGAGAGAACAAATTAAGATAGCTGAGTTGGTGTGTTGCCTGTGAGTGGAACATGCCAGGATGCCCAGAGTAGCTCCAGATTTGGCATCATGGCTTGGACTTAGTGATGACTGCGATCCCTGCCTCTCTGTGTGCTACTTTTTCATTGCAACAGAACAAACTGATTTTATAAAACAAAGCTCCACTCAAATTTAAGCAATTTTGAAACTACTGCTCATACCTAGTACACGTTACTATGTTTCGTGATTGAGTCTCACATGGTGTAAATCAGCATAGCTCCATTGCCTTCAGTGGAGTTATGTGGATTTATACCAGCTGAAGATTTGGCCCAATAATAAGAGTAGCGGTGTTATTAACAAGACAATACCAATAATTATTCCGCAGGCATTCTCATTATCCCAAGGCACATTTCAAACTAGTTGTGCCATTGCAAGCACAAGGTAAAAGGACAGGAAATTTCATAGAGGACAAGGGGGACAGAGTATGGAATGGGAGAAGAATTTTTTTCTCTCTTGCTAGCAGACGGGAGAACTGTTAGAATTGGGTTACAATCAAAACTCCAAACATCAGCCTTTATATTGCCAAGCATTTTGACATGCTCTGTATAACAGGCCTGATTCCTGCAATGTGCTGAGCACCCTCAGCTCTTGTTAACTTCGCTGGGGGATGAAAATGCTCAACACCTCCATTGGATTGTATCCAGTATTTTACTTACGGAATCATGCTGCCTGTGGAAAAAAAAATTGGCTGAGAGGAGGATGGGAAGCCAAAGAATGACCGTAAAAGCCAAAGCATAGGCTAGAGAGTTGGAATGGAAACTGGTAGTCCCCAGCTTGGGGCTTGACATCTTCTGTGACCTTGGACAAGTCATGAAACCCATCAGTACCTCAGTTTCCCCATTTTATGAAATTATGGTACCTATGGCAATTGCCATTTTAAAAGTCCACCGAATTCCATGCCCTTAGGGAAGGGTCCTGTAGAATGTATTTAAAAATGACCTTTCCGTAGAGCTCTCTAGAAGGGTTATCATTCTCTCTGCTGTTTTTTTTTAAGCCTATAAAGAAGATGTAATTTTCTGTTCTGGGGTATATTTTTACAGTTCTATTATAGGTATATTCCATATCCTAGTCTCCTGATGGTACTTAACCATAAGGCTTACGCCATATTCCAAATATAGGAAGAAACTGTGGTATCTAGCGTACCATTGCATGTAAACTGTTGCCTTTTTAATGGTGACCACTGTACCTATCTCATGGGTGATTTGTAGGGCTCTGTTAGCCGATGTTCCTAGAACCCTGTGATCTTCTCTGGTGGGAAGGAAGGGGTGGAGTGTCACCCATTGGTAAAGCTTCTGTAACTCTGAGGGACAAGGCAAGCTGGGAGTCCCTCGATGGCAAATCCCAGCTCTGATGGTCCGGAAAGCTAAACGCATCATCGTCTGCCTCATGTCCAAACAAACCCCATCATCCTTCTGAAGTGGCAGTGGGAATGGATACGGAGCTAATGGATGGAGTTGCTGGTGAATGGAGAGTAAACATTTTAGACTAGCCTGAACTCTGACACCCCGCCGCTCCCCCCCAAAAAACTGTTTCCTTGACCCCTTGATCTGTGTGGATTCCCTGATTGACAGGTGCAGCATATGGGTTCTTGTAGGAGGCTTCTCACACCTGCCGAACAATGAAACAGATGGACAGCCTTACAGGAGGGTTGAACAATAGCTGTCAGTGAGGGAGATAGGGCTGCTGAAAAACCAAGATTCACCACTCCAGCCATTGATTATAGCTCCACAGCATTGCAGATGGACTGCACCAGGCTGCTTCAGGCCCTTTTGCTGAGACTAACCCAGTGGGGGAGACAGGACACAAAGGAGGGGAAGGGAGGGGAGACAATGAGGGAAGAAGAGCTGAGGTATGAAATTTTAATGAGGAGTTAATTGTCAATTTCTCTCAGCAGGCCAGCATGCTGGTACAGCATCTGGGTGCAAAACTATAGGGTGTTGAAATCCCTATAACTCCAAAATGATTGGGATGGACAATATTTTTTTTATCCCATGTAATTTTTGTCTTGTAGATTTTTTTCCTAACTTTACTCTAGCTTTTGGTTCCCAGTGAGTGCCCTCACCCCTATTCCATTCTCTGTCAGGTCCAATTTGCTCAGCTTGGACACTAAGGGTCCCACAGCTGCTCTTCCTAAAAGTGGGGATTATCCCCAGTGCCACTGGCCAAAAATTACACCCTGCACTGTTTGTGCTGTGTACCAGTTGCTGGCTGCTTTCCACCCTAACGTGTGGTACGTAGCACATTGGATCCCACCTGATTGAGGCTTCTAGGTGCAATAGCAATATAAATAGTTGTTAATAATACTGGATATAATCTGCAAAATGCTTTGGGATTAAAGATGCTCTACAGATATGAGCCTAAACTGTAACCTTTGGGTTCAAATCTGAACCTTGCAAAACTTGGGTGAGTCTGGAACTGTCTGTTCGGTTTGACCCATTGTAGTGATCAGGCCCAGCCATAGAGGTTGGATCCAAACGTCTTGAGAAATTTCTTTTTTGGGAGAAGGTTGTTTAGGGTCTCTGGTTTGGGGCTCATCCCCCTTTATAGGATGGGGAATAGGATTGTGAGGGGTGCTAGATCTTTCAAAGCTTTAAACTATGACATGGGTTTCCCATTGCAAACCTCTCTCTGCCTGCCCAGCAGGGAGGGAGTGGGTGGGTAGGAAAAAGTGTTAGTTGCTAAAGGGATTTTGTGATGAAAGAAAAGAAATTACCTGGCCTTGTCTGGGTTTGTTTGTGACAATTACTGTGTTCTGAAGAACAGCTGTGAAAGCTGAATGCAATGTCAGAAACAAGTACAAAGAGCTCCTCTCTCCTTTCTGAATACAGAGGACAGAAAATGCTGCTCTTCCTAAGGTGTTCAGATAGCTGCTATCTGGAGGAAGAGGTCCTCTCAGCTCCAATGAGACCTACGGGATAAAAGTTTCAAAAGATCCTATCCTTTCCCCTTCCCCCATATCTACTATGTACTGTGCAACAAATTTTTTAATTGGCTTCTTAAAAATGCTCCTAGGGATTTACACGGTCAAAAATAATTACATATTGGGGGGGGTTGTGTATGTGGTATAGCTATTAAAGAAAACCAATGTGTGTCTGTGTACATATATAATATAATGAAGGATCTTATTTTGCCATCTTAAGCCTCAATCCTGCAAATTGTTCCAGGGAGGCAGTGCTCACGTGGAACAGCCCACAGCATCGGGGCCCTAACAGTCATCTTACATGCAAGCGATGGCTTTTAACGCCAGTGACAACAAGTCCTGTCATTGCCAAACAAAAGGAGAGGGCAGATTTACAGCCCTGAAGTCAGCAACCTGGAAACCCAGCTAGCATATTATATGGGGGGAGTGAGAGGGAATGGGAATAAAGCAAGAGAGGAAGAGAGACCCCAGAAAGTGATTTTTTTTCTCTCTAGTTTCCATTAGGGAATTATCAATTTACACTGCATAAAACTTAATGTTTTTCCTCATTTTAAAAGTGATGCCAAAGCACAGTTCCATAATTGTCACTTTTAATTATGTGAATGGAGCCCATAAAATGATACGGTAAGTGTCTTCTTGGGAACATTATCAGCAGGAGTTTTTGTAATTGCTATGACGAATGTCCTGGTGGATCTGATGAGTTGATTTAAAAACAGTTCTCCCCCATTGGGTATTTTGTTTATTTAACTTTATCACGGGATGATTTTTTTCCTTATTTTCAATTGTTGCTTTTTTTGTTTTTGTGTTCCAAATCGAGGGCCCCGTCCTGCAAAGAGCTGTGCGCCCTTTGCAGCCAATGACTCCTTTGAGAGTTCAGGATCAGTATTTTGCTCAGGCTACAAGGAAGGAATATATTTTAATTAGAACTCACTAAAGCCCGATTTCTGTAAAGCACTTAAGCACATGCTTAACTTGATGTGAGTGTTCAGGTGCTTAAAGCTAAGTTCCGGCTTAAGTGCTTTGAGACTCAATCCTGTTCTCATTGAAGCCAGTGGTAAAACTCCTTTTAAGTTCATTGGGGCTGGAACAAGCCCTTGCTAAATAGGGATGAGGATTACTTATGTCCTGGGCTTTGCTGAATCTGGAGGAAAGGCCAGATTCCAAAAAGAGATGGGCCTGAATTAAACCCCTAAAATCCAGGATGTTCTAATCCTGAGACTGGTTGGAACCAAATCTGAATCTAGACTTTACTGCTTGGACCCAGCGCTGATTCTCACTCATGTTTGCAGCATGGGGAGACATTTTCACATGCAATGCACCTTTCGTTGTTGCTCAGCCACTGACTGTGTGCCTGCTTCAAATGGGTAACAGGGCCGCCCAGAGGATTCAGGGGGCCTGGGGCAAAGCAATTTTGGGAGCCCCTTCCATTAAAAAAATGTTGCAATACTATAGAATACTATATTCTTGTTGGGGCCCCTGCAAGGTCAGGGGCAAATTGCTCCACTTGCCCCCGCTCTGGGCAGCCCTGATGGGTAATGTCTGACTTGAGGGGTGGGCATGAGCAGCCTGGCTGGAGAAGTAATGACCTATTTGAGTAGCATGTGGTTCATTTTCTATTAATGATTAGAGCAAGTCCTAAGCCTCTCTTCTGTCCTTCAGCTCTTTCTGCTGCCTTAGCTAGCCAATGATAGTTTAACAGTCCCCTCCCATCTCTCTTGTCTCTGCATGAATAGAAGCTAGCTAGGAAACTTGCTCACACAGGGCAGATGGAAGTCTCAGGTTGCCGGGGGTGGGGGGGATGGTGAAGCAGGATGGGAGCAGATGCACCAAGAAAGGGATACAAGGTTTTCTAACTCAGCCATCCAGAGACAGAGGAAAGAATAGTTCCCTGTCATGTTGAGGCAGGCTGACCAAGGGTAGAATGTACAAACAGCAGGTCTTTTTCTTCACGCGCACGTGTATTTAATACAGAATCGAAGGCTCTAATCTTCTACAGTTATCCTTTTAGTTTTCCCAGGCTGGGTGAGTGGACTGCTGCCTCTGAAATAAAATAGTGTCCTTGAATAACCTGTCTGAGGGAAAAAAAATGAGGAGTACTTGTGGCACGGCTCATTTTATTTTACTGATACAGACTAACACAGCTACCACTCTGAAATCTGTCTGAGAAAGTGAAGGGCAGGAACCTGCAGTCAAATACCTAGAACTATAATTCATTTAGGAAGATCACGTGTGATGAAAGTGCTGCAGTTACACAGCTCGGGGGAGGGGGGGTGGGGTATTAAAGCTTGATTTTTTTACATTACTTTGTTACACTGAGAGAGTTTAAAAGTTGCATAGACTTATTTCTCCTTCGCTACTAGAGTTGTTTGCAGAATTCTGTTCAGTTTTGATCGTTGGTGTATAAATATTGTCTTTACCAAAGAAGATGAAACTTGAGAGCTTGTGAAACCATTAGGAAAAGATGCACACTCTGAAATGAATTATAACAGTAAATGGGTTTGAAGTGTTGTTTCTATGTCATCTAATTAACTGACACAGGTGTTTTACTAATAAAGAACTTTTACCCAGTCTTGAGACTGTGAGCTCCCCTAGGCAAAGATGTCTTTGCCTACAGCGCATTTTGAACTTAGTGCTGTCACCTAGATGCCCACCAGGTGTAGCTCCATTGTGCTAGGTGCTGTACAACCATGTAGCAAATGACAATTGCTGCCTAGAGGCGCTTACATTCTTAGCACTTATCCAATATCAAATACTAAGTAAGGGGATCTTTCCTCTTTGCATATGCATATCAAGAGGTGAATAGATTGCTAAAATAATGGACTAAACCTTAAGAGGTTGCACCTGCAAGTCTCACTAACCTTGGGTCAATACGTCAGGGAATTGTGTTTATTTCCTTGTGGAGCCAAGTGAATTGTATTTGTCAGATAGTGTATTTGATGAACATTGTGATGGTTTTGGGACAGTTCTGTTCATTTGTCCAGCTCATTTTCCTTACAGTAACTGACTTTTAAAAACCAACTTATTTTACCCACTTAAAAAAAAACCCACTAGTTATGGCTATCTTTCTACATTGCAATCCACTGGTACACAGCTTTCATTACTATAATGTCTGCTACTTGCATGAAGTTTACTTTTAGACAGTATTTTGTGTACAATAGTACTTGAATCACGTGGGCATGTGAAATGTATTAATTTCAGGCTTAAGTATAACTGTATTCCTCGTTGCAGTGGTATACATGGGCCAGTACTTTCCTCCATTAAATATTTCCCAGAAAAAGAATAATGGCTTATATTTTTAGCTTGGGAAAGTGAACGTTACCTGCTTGCGAATGCAATTTCCACATGCTAAACGCAATGAGTAACTGCACCTCTACCTGATCTGCACTTACGGTCAGTTGATTAGAGGAGCCATTTTTTATATTTGTACCCACAACAGAACTGTGCAAAAAAAGTATGCAAATAACACACTTTCAAATGCAAAGCCTCCCTCCTGGAAACCCTTTTTATAAACCACTTAGGCCAGTATTTAAAGTATTCAATCCCTGCACTGGATACAGTGCAAGGTTATACTGAAGTCAACCAAGTTCTGTTCCTTACAATGACACTGATTGTGAAACAAGGTGGGTGAGGAAATATCTTTTATTGGACCAACTTCTGGTGGTGAGAGATGCAAGTTTTTGAGCTTACACAGTGCTCCTCTTCGGCTTATTGTGTCACTGGGGATGTCATTTGACCTCTCGTTGTATCAGTATCCCTATCTATGTAATAGGTTAATATATACCTCACCTGGATATTCTGAGAGTTCTTTAATGTTTGAAAACACTTCAAAATGATCAGATAATATATAAGTACAAACTATTGTTTGGAAGAGGGAAGATTTACTTGGACTAGAAGAGAAAACACACGGATGCACAAAATCACTCCTCTGCCTTTTACAATAGGGTGGAATACCTACAATGCCTTGTTAGGATCCACTCACTGTCAGTTTATTTTGTGATGCAAAATATACTGTGGATGATAGGAAATCTCCTCGTTGATCCCTTGTACCCTGCCCAGCAGATTTGTCATGACTGCTGCACAAGATTAAAAAGTGTGGCTAATTTTGCTATGGGAAATGTTATTTCTGCTTTAAACCCTGTTGTCTGTCTACCCGTCACGTGACCCTCAGCTGTAATGTGCACCTGCATCCGTAGAGTGGTAATAGTTGTCATTGTTTGTATTCTCCTGAAGCAGGAGCATAGTCGCCCTATCTTGTGTGTCACAGCTATCTCCGTGTGTCTGTCTACTTTAATCTTTTACCAATTCCTTTTCCTGGGCAAACATTGTTAGGTTTTCAATAGAGATGAGTTCAAGCTGCAAGATGTAGATAGGCATGCAGATTTCAGAGGGTCTAAAGTAGACATGTGAATCTGAGTCTATGGATAGGTGCCATTTCTGGTTTTAAACAGGACCTAGGAAGATTTCTTTTTAAATGATTTTTAAAAGTTGCTGTCAAATTTTTTACATATTTTACAAATTGCACCTTTATCCAAAACCTTTTCAGTTTTGATAACTGAAGTTATTAAATGTTTACTCTAATTTTCTCAATGTGTGTCCCTTCATCACTCCGGCGTTTCTCTCAGATCAGAGAATGCGCATGACACTTCTGTTCCAATCAGTTTCTCTGTCGAGCTTTCGTTCACTAGTGCCATGCTGCAATATCTGAATTGCTTGAAAACTGTTTTTTGTTTTGGAATTACCTTTTCCCCTAAATTAATGGAAAAATTCCTATGACATAATTTAAACTTGAAGCCAGACTTGATTGAAATGCCTCATTAATGAATATTTTTAATTAAATTACTTTTTTTGTTTTTCAAAGGAGTAGTTATAGGAAAGTTGTGAGTAAGCAGCTAGGCACACACAATATACCTATAGTTATACAGGTAACTAAAGGATGCAAAAAGGAATTAACACAAAGATGGTCCCTGTGCATTATGATATTTGGTACCTATTTTTTTACTAATGATTTTTTTGTATGTGTTGTGGGCAGGAGGAAATGTACTCTGTTTGTAACGATCTCTTTTTAATCATGCATACTTGAATTCCCATTTAGGTGTGTTGCATGATGGTAAGAAACAATATGCAGTCTTAATGCTAGGATGCATCTTTGGTGGGAGTCATAAAACATTATCATAATGAAATGCCCATCCACTGCTTTTTCCTGTGTTATCACCTGGCCTGCACTTTCCTTCTGTACTTTTACTGACCAACTCTACCCGCTGTTTGCAATTGCCTTCCCCTCTTTCTCTAATGGTGATCCGGAGGTGGCTGCTGCTTTGGACGATAAAAGGGCTGCATACGTCTTGTGCAGTGAAGGATGAGAAGTTCATGCGAAATTGGCACAAATATACATGGATAAATAGGCCCTTTAGGTAGAAGGAGGATTCAAATGGGGTGGGGAGAAGAGCAGGAGAGAGAGGTGGTGGTGGTGGTAGTAGAACGTCACCCTGTTGTGGCATGACATGGAATGTAACCTGGGAAATCCAAGCATGATTGGGGGGATTAATCAATCTACATGAGCTGTTGCAATATGTGAAGTCAAATACTGGAGCTTTGCAAATAAAACAGTGATGATCTGTGTGTGTACAGTACTCAGACAGAAAAGCCATGAAGCTCTGTAGTGGAATCTGTGACTCTGAGATTGGGAGACAGAGGAAAAGGAGCTTAATGTCTGATATTATTCACACTGAAGTCAATGATAAATTTCCCTTTGACTGCAATGAGGGAAAGATCAGGCATTTTTAGCATGGTCATAGGAATTACATTGTACCCCTTCCCCCCCCAACTGTACATTATACTGAAAAGTCATGGGGGAGGGTTGCTATTGTTTTGAATGCACTTGGATGGTAAAGGCATCTTTTCATTTGGAAAGAGTTCTGGTAAGGACTGTGGCAGATTGTGGTATTCTGGGCTATATTCTCCAATCTGGATTGAACAGTTTGTGACAGTCAATGCTGCAGTGTGTTCCACTTGCTGGGGAGGAAAACATAGCACCAATCATGCACTTGTTTTGAGCTCTGGAAGAGTATTTGGGGAAATGTTAAAAAAAAAAAAAAAAAAAGTTCCATCTCGTTGTTTTCCAGTTGAAAAGTGGTGTAATGATACAGGTGATGCTGGAGTCAGGGCTATGCTTCAGTAGGCTAAATTCCTGTTTAATGGAATCAAAATCTTGCAAGAGCAGGTGATGTCATCAGATTTCTGCTGTCTTAAGCCAAGATCTTACAAACAGCAGATGGGATGTTTGGCCCAGTCTAATCTGGAATTAGAGATACAGTGTCTGGCTTCCAAGATTTGGCCTACGGGCTTAAAACTTGAGAGGGTGTAAGGCCACCTCACAGTGGAAATGACAGGAATTCCCATCCCAGGCATGCCTCCTGCAATGGGGGACAATTGCTGAATTTTATGGGTCCTGGTTTTGCAGATGTAGCTTGGATGGTGTCATGCCCAGGATACCAGCCAACATGGCCAGCCCTGGGAAAGAAAGACTAATAGATTTAAGGTTTGTGGACTTGCCCAGCTTTTTTGTTGGGAGCCAAACCCCTTTAGTTTCACAGAGCGGTACTGCTTCATAGTGATGTATCATGCAATGTTGTGACCTAAAAGTTTAGTGTCATGACATGGCATTAAACTGTGATATGATGGGTTTATACTTTTGGTCCAGTAATGGTTAAAAAGCTCTAGGATGGAACTGAATGCAAGGAGGAGGAAGAGCTCATACTCCCTTGCCTTAAGAGTAGTGATTTACATGCAAGAGCCCGATTCTCAATTCATTTCCAGCACAGCAATGTAATCGGGATGTTTCATAAGTCTCTCTTGTTTAAAATTTCAACCCATAGATTCCTTGAGTCACTCGTTGAGGTGTATTCGAAACATTGGAGAGTCACATGGCCAGTAGCATTACCATGCGTGCGGGTGTGTGGTTGTGTGCGTGTGTACGCCTGAATGCAACTCCATTCCTTTGCATTAGTGACATTCTCTCCACGCTTTCTGTCCCAGTGAGAAGAGAGGTTGTGACAATGTGGGCTGTGTTCTGCTCTGACATATAGCCGTGGGCATGCAGCGGCACTGTGTGTCCTGAACAACCCACCCACACGCACAAGCACGGCAGCAGAGGTTTAGAGATGCACGGTGAGTCATGCCCACGTACCTTGGCTAACAATGGGGCTCTCAGGGACTGTGGCTTTAATGCAGGTTTTGTGAATGTGAGGATAATTTTGATGGTGTTTGCTTGTTTGCTGAGTGTTCCTGGAAGCGTTGGATGAATAGCTCTGACAATGCTGTGCCGCCTCATTTCACGCAGTTCCCCGGCATGCTGCTCGATCCAGGCGTGCAGTAACTTTTGTTGTACTTCAGTGCTCTGACAACACACTGTCATCCTTACTCCGAACACACCCCCGGCTCCCCTTGCCCCTCCCCCATCGACATAATTCTACTCATGCATCTCAGTGCAGAACTCACATAATTTGCTGGCTTCAGTGTACCAAGGAAGTCCTGCACTGGTGCCATTTCTGACCCTGTCCCACAATGGCTCTTTATTTCTAGCTAGTGCTAATCAGAAAATCCTGAGAATGAGTTGAAAATGATCAAAACTAAACAACAAAACAAAATAAACTAATGATCATTAATCTAATTGGTGGAGTTGGGACGCAGAGGGGACTTACTGGTGTAGACAGAGCGGCAGTCAGAGAACAGGGCTGCAATGCTCATAATGGCAGCAAAGAATCCTGTGGCACCTTATAGACTAACATGTTTTGGAGCATGAGCTTTCGTGGGTGAGTACCCACTTCGTCAAATGCTCATAATGGAATCAGAACACTGGCCAGAGGGACGCAAAATTGGCAGCCCCAAATGTTCCAAAACCATAAATCCAGCTCCCCAAAATCACGAGCCTGTTTTAAAAATCATGAGATCTAAATAATAACTTGAGGGTTGTCATAAACAGATAAGTAAGAGTTAATAGAACAGAAGTACTTCATCTCTCTTTTGCCTGTAAAGGGTTAACAAGATCAGTGAGCCAGGCTGTCACCTGACCAGAGGACCAGTCAGAGGACAGGATACTTTCAAATCTTGAGGGAGGGAAGTTTGTGTGTGTGCTGTTAGTTTTTGGTGGTGGTTCACTCTGGGGGCTCAGAGGGACCAGACGTGCAACCAGGTTTCTCTCCAATCTCTCCGATACAGGCTCTTATAAGTTCAGAATAGTGAGTACTAGGTAGATAAAGTGAGTTAGGCTTATGTTTGTT
The DNA here is from genome assembly GCF_025201925.1 of Gopherus flavomarginatus. Lineage (NCBI taxonomy): Eukaryota > Metazoa > Chordata > Testudines > Testudinidae > Gopherus > Gopherus flavomarginatus. The sequence continues at coordinate 15,457,414 of NC_066621.1, read as the reverse complement.
TTCTTTATTTGCAAATGTGTATTTGGCTGGAAGGAGTTCAAATTTGTATTTTGCTAAAAGGATTTTAATTTGTACTTGTATACTTAGGCTGGGAGGGTATTCCCAGTGTCTATAGCTGAAGGACCCTGTAACATATTCCATCTTAAATTTACAAAGATAATTTTTACTGTTTTCCCTCTTTAATTAAAAGCTTTTCTTGTTTAAGAACCTGATTGTTTTTTTATTCTGGTGAGACCCCAGGGGACTGGGTCTGGATCCACCAGGAAATTGGTGGGGAGAAAGGAGGGAAGGGGGAGAGAGAGATTAATTTTCTCTCTGTGTTAGGATTACTTTCTCTCTCAGGGAGAGTCTGGGAGGGGGAGAGAGAAGGAGGGGGGAAGGTGGATTTTCCTCTCTGTTTTAAGATTCAAGGAGTTTGAATCACAGTGATCTTCCAGGGTAACCCAGGGAAGGGAAGCCTGGGAGAGGCAATGGTGAGGGAAAGGGTTTACTTTCCTTGTGTTAAGATCCAGAGGGACTGGATGTTGGGGGTCCCTGGGCAAGGTTTTGGGGGGACCAGGGTGTACCAGGCACTGGAATTCCTGGTTGGTGGCAGCGCTACAGGTTCTAAGCTGGTGATTGAGCTTAGAGGAATTCATGCTGGTACCCCATCTTTTCGACGCTAAGGTTCAGAGTGGGGAATTATACCATGACAAGGGTGGTTTTGCCTTCTGATTTCTGAGTCTGTAGCATTCATATTGCTCAAGGTTTGCTTTGCAAGCCCAAAGACTAGCAATTCTTTTTACTTTTTAAATGTAAGCAGAGATTCTCATCATCACAGGATTCCCAGAGCTGAAGCTTTAAGAAAACCACCAGATACGGGGAGACTTGTGAAAAAAATTGAGCACACTAGCAATAGTGGAGATGGAGGAAGGTGAAAGAGAGGAATACGGGATCTGTTCTTGCCTTTGTAAGTGTCAGATACCCAGAAACTATGTGCTGAAAATTTAGGTGATAACTCTGCAACTGGATCTGCCTATGCAGCCTCCTGCATCTACGCAGAGGCCCACCGAAGTCAGTTGGGCTCTGCATAGTTGCAGGTTATAAACCCAATGAGAGCAGTTTGCAGGATTGGGACATTAAAATCTTCAATGCATCTGCTGCAAGAACAACCTAACAAATCCATAAGAAGTGCCTTACTGAAAATGCCAAGCTCTTACTTAGTGCTTTCAATCAGTAAATCTCGCTCAAAGCACTTTATAAGGGAGGTCGGTATTGTTATCCCCATTTTGTGGATGTGGAGATGGAGGCACAGGGAGGGGGAAGTGATTTACTGAAGGTGCCCCAGCAAGCCAGTAGCAGGACAGGAAATAGAATCCAGTGTTCCTGAGTCCTAGTTCAGGGTTGTTGCCATTATACCACACTTTCTTGAATTTACCAGAGGTGTGAGTATATGTAACATTTAATGGGCCATACATAGCTGATATATCACCATTGACAGCAATGGAGTTACACCAGGAATGGGTTGGGACCAGTATGCTTGTCATACTTGGAAAATAAAGCATTTTTCTTGAGGCTGGGATTTTCAGAGGCACTTAAGAGATTTAAGTGCCCAACTGCCATTGCATCCCAGTGATTATTCGTCTCCTTGCTCCCTTAAGAGTGTTTGAAATCTCAAGTGTTTAATCTTCCATGAGATGGTGATATTGATCCACTTGGCCTTTCACCCTGTCATTCTGCTTAATAAACAGCTTGGTTTGGTAGATACTTACATGATAATGGGGGCCAATCCCTGCTTAATTTGTGCCAGGGCTGAGCACTGGCACCTCTAGGCTTGGCAGTTCATAGCCCTGGCACCTCTGCTTGCCACATCACTTATGAAAGTAAAAGAAAAAAAATTGCTTGAGCCCTGGCACTTCTTTCACTACGAATGAAGCCTTTGGACCACTACGCTACCTTTTATTTGCTCCGAGGGTGAAATTAAATCCTGTGCAGGTGGCACCGGACCTGCACATTGCTAATCTTGCCAGGGCTTTTTTAAAATTGGGCATTTCCTGGTTTTTAGTTCTTTGGTGACTAAAGATATCTTACAGTGAGTGCTGGGATGCTGGTGGAGATTCCCGTTTTGTTTAAAATAAAAAAACCTATCTGGCATGTGGAGGCTGATTTTTTCTCTGGTTTTGCTGGAGACCGTTCGGTAGGACTCAGATGTTTGTTCGTTGTGAGCTTTGTAGTAGTTACTACTAACAAAGTTTGGGAAACATGTGCAACCTCCATGCTTAAAGGTTTAAGATTATCTTTATTAGAGATTAGGAGGACACCTGATGTGGGGGGGAAGGTCATCCCATCACTGCCTCATATGCAAGGTTTCATACACCTCTTAAGTGGCTGCTGCTGGCCATGTCTTGAGAGAAGATACTGTCCTTGATGGACAATGGGTTTTGTATGGTCTGGCAGTTATGTTCTTAGCACCTTTACTGAAGCCAGAAAGGTGGTGAGATCTCTGCACAAGGGGTGAATTTCATAGGTGACTATGGCACGGTACTATGAATGCCCTACATTTGAAAGCTTTCCTCTGAGAAAATGATGGTAGCTACCTGGAGCCAGATAGTCTTGTGCTATGTTGGAAGGAGGAGTGCTTTCTATGGGAGTGGCTAGTACACTTAGTCGTGGTATCTAGAACTACAGAAATTTGAGGTCATCCTCACCATTGCCTGTGGCTGGATTGTTCCTTGTGTTGCATTCTCCAGGATAGTGCAGTTTAGCTTTAATTCACCCAAGGATGAAGCCTCCCCCGCTACTCTGGGGAGACTAGTCTGTGGATTAAACCCAGGCATTGCTCCCCCCACCTTTTTTCCCATGGATGTACTTTGCTTTTTACAACATTCAGGGACAGTTGAAGTCTTAGCACTATCCAGAGCTGCAGCATCTTATTTATCTTTCATGAATCTGGGCTTTCCTTGTCTGCCAAATGACCTGCCCTTGCACCACTCTCTCATCTGGTAACATGCCATGGGAGGAATCTTGTGCAAAGAGAGAGGAAATATCACATCGAAATAAGTCTGGAGATATTCTGCTATTTGCTGCCCTGTCTTAATGTTGGGTAATAGCTAAGAGAGAGCTGTCCGCACGTCTGCCACTGATGCCGAATATTTATAACACTATTAAAGACACCGTCATTACTCAGGCATGATTCAATCTCTGATGAATTATGAAAGCCCAGTTAAAGGGATAATTTATCCCCCTTTGCTTTGTCTTTTAATCTGTGTTACTGATTTTTTAAAAGGCAACAAAAGACCAAACGCGGGTGGGGTTGAAATGTTTCACATCATGAAAACGCCAGAGGCTGCTGGATTTGTTGATGTGACAGCGTATGGTTGCATTTCATAAATGTACCCTGTGTGCCTCAAAAGACTCGCTTACATATGGGAAGATGAAGCAGAACTAAATAGCTAGTATGCTGATCTCTCACATGCAGAGCTGAATTCTGCCACTGTTTATATCAGGGCAACCCAGATGACTTCAGTATGGTTCTTAGATGTGACTGGAGGGAGAGGAGGAAATGAGTCTACCCATGCAGAGGTTAACGCCAGGCCTAAGCACTGCTTACGCCCTCCAAACAGGACTGGTGCATAGGCCCCGTTTTGAAGTCTGATCTAGCTCCTATTGAAGTTAAGGGAGATTTTTCCATCACCTTTAATGGGAGTAATGATACTTGTCAACCCCAGGTGGGCCAGTTCTTTCTTCTACTCTATCTGTACAACTCACATTGGAGTTACTGAAAGCTCTGCTTGCCTATCAGAGGGCAGAACTGGGCCTATTGACTTCAGTAATAGGGCTGTTAAGGATGATAGGATTTATCTCATGAGTAAAACTCCTGTATGCGTCATAAGCATCATAAGAAGAGGCCGGGCCATGTGGTGCAGTGCTTAGAACAAAGGAGTAGGAGCCAGAAGGCTCCCAGCTAAGACACTGACCTCAGCCAAGTCTTTTGACCTTCAGTACCTCAGCCAGTCCAGCTGGAAAATTGAGTGAAAAGCAGAAAGCTTCCTGACACAGAGATGCTGCAGCTGAGCTCAGCTTTCCTTGATCTATAAATGACCAAAAATATTCCAGTTGTCTTGTAACATACTATATGATATTAACACAGCATAATGGTAGAAGAATAATTGTTACTGTCACTCAACTCTGCTGAAGTACATTGCTTGGGATTTCATTAGAGCTTGGAACTGTTCCCAGCATAGTTTTCTTCAGTGAAATGTAGCACTTCTTGATATTCACAAATAAACATTTATATTTATTTATTTAATATGGTTGGTTGAGGGGGTTGTTTTGGGGTTTTTGGAGGCATCTTCTGTATTTTTATAGTTTTTTTTAACTCCTATTGGTTTTTCTTCACAAAATTGTTGGTTTCACTCTTCTTTATTCATTAGTTCTGAGTAACTTACAGTTAGTCACCAGGCACAGCATGATGTTCCTGTTTCCATCCTGAAATGAATATCTGATTTCTCTGTGTTATTCCTGATCAGAGTTGAGTTAGGATGAATGTTTGTAAATAAAATGACCAGTGGGATTGTGAACATCATAAACCTGAGTTTGGTATCTAATTTGTCAGGGTTTCTGAAAATTGTTTGCCACTATTCATCTATCTCTAGCCTTCTCAGCGGAGTAACTGAGTACAAACAAAATGTTTTCCTTAAAGTGTTTGGAATTCTCTTACTTTGGATGTTGAGCATTGCCTGGGTTTTGAATTCTAAGTACAGTGGACATAGGCTGCAGTAATAGCTTGCATGATCCTCTGTCTGATACTCAGGGCCACATTTTCAAGAGTTGAGTACTCACCATTTAGCCATAAGGGTCACAACAGGAGCTGCTGACTGCTGAGCTCTTTGGCACAGATTAGAATTTGTGAGTGCTGAGCACTTGGAAATCTGCCCCTCGTATTTCTGAGTGACTCCATTAAGGTGCTCTCAGGCCCCGATCCTGCAGTTGTATCCATGCATAAGGCATCAGGGCTAGTCAGCGTAGATCCGATTGCAGGAGCACAGTCTGCTTTTGGTTCAGTGTGTATCTTTGGGAAATATTCCTTGGTTGTATACAGAGAGGCTGCTTTAGTTAAGCTGCTCCAGATTTCCCTAGTGTAATGGAGAGCAGAATTTGATCATTGATGCATTTTTTTAAAAAGGTGCTCCAGGTTTTAAATCTGTGTATTTTATTATCTCTGATTAGGGCAGTTTGTACAGCAAATTAGGCGACTCCTGTTAAAGGGGGATTCTGCCGCAAGATTGGAAGTGCGGATTCTTTGATTATCAAATTATTTCAGAGGAGCAGCATGATCTGATGGAGCCCAGGCCAGGAAGCCAGGAGTTCTAGTCCCTGCTCTGACACTGACTCATGATGTGGCTTTGGACCGGGGTCTTGTCTTCCTCTGTGTCTGCTTTCCCCCATCTGTAAAGTGAGGAAGATGTGACTCACCTATCTCGCGGAGCTGTGTTGTGAAGATGAAGTAGTGACTGTTGATATAAAGCATGTTGAATGGGTTAAATTCTAAATTTTAAGTTCGTATACATCTTTCCGAGTATTCTGATTATATGTCATCAAAATGACTGGAAGTCAGTGAAGATACAAGAGGACTCTGTAGGGCTAACATCTCTGGAGCACTCAAATATTAAGATTGTACGCTCTTTGGGGCAGAACTCTCTCTAATTATGCGTATGTACAGTGCCTAACGTGATGGGACTTAAATCTTTGATTGGAGCCTCTAGGACAGGGGTAGGCAACCTATGGCATGGGTGCTGAAGGCGGCATGCACGCTGATTTTCAGTGGCACTCACAGTGTCTGGGTCCTGGCCACTGGTCTGGGGGGCTCTGCATTTTAATTTAATTTTAAATGAAGCTTCTTAAACATTTTACTTTCCATACAACAAGAGTTTAGTTATATATTATAGACTTATAGAAAGAGACCTTCTAAAAATGTTAAAATGTATTACCGGCACACGAAACCTTGAATCAGAGTGAATAGATGAAGACTCGGCACGCCACTTCTGAAAGGTTGCTGACCCCTGCTCTAGGACCTATCCCAATACAAACAATTACAGATGAAAAGTGCTTCTCTCCTTGGCCCAAAAATTAAGAAAATGAGGAGTACAGAGCGCTCTATAACCTGCCCATTAATTTGTGGCTTGTGTTTATTTTGCAGTTAAGAATCTGAGGAGTACAGCTACTGTGGCAAGAGGCCAACCTGCCCTATTGAAGGAAAGTGGAAGCATAATACTATCCACACATTCAAAATGGTAATGCAACAGTACCTCCTAACGTACACAGGAGTAGTGTTTGCTCTGTACCTTCATCATATCATCAGAGCCATCGAAGTTCCCCTGGATCGTAAGTTTCTAGATTTATTTTCTGCGTTCTCTAAAAATCTCCATTGGAGCCCTGCGGTGTAATCGTTGGAGCCAAGGACTCGGGAGCCAGAGAGACCCTGGGTTTTCCAATCTGGGCTGAGCCATTCACTCACTGTGTGACCTTGGGCAAGTCTCTTGAGCTCTTTGTGCTTTAGGCAACTTCATTGGTTAAAGATTGGAAAGTGCAGTGAATGCTGCATCTAAGCGAAGCTATTCCTGGTAAAGAAATAATGTCACGATAAATATTAGCGCAGGATTTCTGGCATTTTCCTGGAACGTGTCACATGAGAACATTGATCATTTTTGCAGGCTACCAGACTGGAGAGTAGTTGCAAAGAGGGAAGAAGGGACTCCTCCCCCCTGCCCCAGCGTCAACACCTAAAGTCCCATTCCAGTGCCAACATGAACCTCCTGTTTGGTTGGTTGCTTAGGTAAACTGTTCTGATTTTGAAGCTATTGGAGCCCTTGTTTAGGGGAGGATCTGATGCCACCAGGGGCTCCAGTCCTGCAATAAATGCACATGGGAAGACCCTTGTGCCCACTTGCAAGTGCTGCTTTATATAATTCCCACAGGGATGATGCCTTGGGTGAGGAGTTGAACAGGGCCCATAGACATTGTCCATAGGTGAGAAGGAGGGGATAACCCTCTCCCTCTGAGTAGGTGAAGGTGCAGGTGTCTGCAGAGATGTGCAGGGTAAGTAACTCACTGCTCTCCCTAGCACGATATAAGAGGGATGAGAAGTGGGGCTCATTTTGACAGTCAGGGCTGGCTCCAAGGTTTTGCTGCCCCAAGCAAAAAAAAAAAAATTCCCGCATCCTCCTGGCCCTGCCCCAATTCCACCCCATTCCAACCCGTTCCCCTAATCCCTGGCCACGCCTCCTCCCCTGGGCACGCTGCATTTCCCTTCCTACCCCTCCCTCCCAGGCTTGTCTCTGCTGCCTCCCCCCCCCCCGGGTTACTTCCTGCGGCCCTCCTCACGCCCCCCACCGCTGCAACTCTCCTCCACTCCGCTTCTCCCCCCTCCCTCCCAGGCTTGCCACGTGAATCAGCTGTTTTGCGGCAAGCCTGGGAGGGAGGGGGGAGAAGCGGAGTGGCAGCGTGCTCGGGGGAGCAGGCGGCAGTGGAGCGGAGGTGAGCTGGGGGGAGCAGTTCCTCTGCCCCCCTTCCCCCCGGGTTACTTCCTGAGGCCCTCCCCATGCCCCCCACCAATGCAGCTCACCTCCGCTCAGGGCTGGCTCCTGGCTTTTTGCGCCCCAAGCAAAAAAGAGCAAGAAAAAAAAAAAGGGAGCTGGAGTGCCACCCCTTGGAAAGTGCCACCCCAAGCACATGCTTGGAGCGCTGGTGCCTAGAGCAGGCCCTGTTGACAGTCAGGGAAGAAGCATGCTGGAGCTGAGAGGAGAAGCAGGGGAGAAGAGGTTTTCCTCTTCTTTGTTTCCACTTAATCGAAGACCCTTATGTTGTACTTGGACTGAGGAAAATCCTGTCATATTTGTTTGGCTCTGATAGGTGTTTAAACTCCACCAAGGTGCACAGAATCCTCTCCTGCCTTTCTTAAGTGCTGTGCTGCTGTGTAATTACCCTTCATTGCCAGCAGAAACATGGATTCACCCTAATGGGCTTTACTTGAAGATGAGGGAACTTCCATCCTACAGGTTGCTGCTGTGTTAAGGAAGCCAGTAGCTGACATGCCACTGATAATTAAGAGACTCTGAAGATGTATGATATGGGCAATTACTATGGAGACTATGTATGGGATGCTACTTCATGGAGGAGAGAATCTCATTAGCAGTCCTTTCAGGCAGATGCTGTCATCAAAATGTAGATAGGTCTGGTCCCACCGGGAGGAGGAAACCGGGTTATATCGAGAAGGTTACATGTACAACCCTGCAATTTTTATCCCCCTCCATCAGGCCATTTGGGGTTAATTATTAGGCAGGTTTTATATTTTATTCAGGAGGATAAACATGGGTGGAGGAATGCAGGATAAAGAAATTTCTGCTGAATGATTTCGTTAAAAACCTTAACACCAGTGCTTAGAAAATGTCTGACCTTGTGTTGTCATATTCTAGACAGTGTCGTCTAAGTGGTTAGAGCAAAGCAAAGGGATTGTTGGCTCAGATTCTATTCCAGATTCGGCCGCTTGGGTCACTTACTTAACCTCTCTGTATCTCTGTTTTCCCCCTCTGTAAAAGCGGGTGTTAATAACCACCCCACCCCCTCACAGAATTCATTACAACTCTGAAGCACACGGAAATCCTTTTATGAAAGGTGTTAGAGAAGGGTACGGTATTACCAAGGCCTAACTTCAGGCTAAGGGAGCATGACACTTCCTGATATGGTTTTACCCTTTACAGTATAATGTTGGTCTGTCTTAGACACTCTAGTCATACAAATTGGCCTCAAATGCTTTCCTGGCTTAAATGACCTAGGAGGGGCGGGGGGATGAAAAGTTATGGGCAAGAGACAAGAGAGGTACTTTTATGCAAAGTTTGGAAGTAGGTGGAAAGATGTAGGTTGGCTCCAGGAGGCAGGAGCTGCAATGGATGAGGCTCTCTTGCCAACCGGGTGGGTGGGTGAATGCAGGGCCCCTATTCAACAAAATGCTTAAGCACATGTCTACCTTGAAGCATGGGAACAGTCTTGACTTCTGTGGGACTGTTTACATGCTTTAAGTTAGTCACATGCTTAAGTCTGTTGCTGAAACAGAGCCTAGATGTGGAGAGAGACTGGACATGAGAAGAAAGAGAGAAAAGGTATATGAGGAAGGCTTAGAGTGAATTTATAGATAAGGCAATTTTTAATGGTATCTTTAAATGGACAAAAGTCAGTGATGGATGGCAGGGATCTTTCTGAGTTTCAGAATGAGAGATGTGCGTCTGAGGTCCCAAGGATGGACCACAGCTGAGCTTTCACGCAGGTCACGCATAGGTCGATGCAAGCTGGTCAGTGGTGAAATAGGCTGTTTGATCTAAATGTATCAGTTTTGACAACAGTTTTCATCGGGAAGGTTTGACAGCGAAAGAGAGTCGGACAGGCACACTCTTCTCTCGTCTTCTGGAGCCTGGTGGATAGGGTCCTAGTCTGGGACCAGGGTCCAGTGCTCAAGTCCCTGCTCCACCTAATTCAGAGTGATCCGTGTTGAAAAATTCTGTGTAGCTGGAGGAGTTGGTGGTGTAACATGCACGCTGCACTTTGTTGTCCCCGACAATGAGAATGTATTTTGCGCACACAGTTTGATTGTGTCACTTATCAGGCCCTGCTTTGTTAAGAACTTAGAGCCCTTTCAGAAATGTAAGCTCCCTGAAACGGAAGGAGAAGCAGCATGGCCATACAAAACCTAATTGATTTTAAAAGAGCTTCCTGCTGCAGTTTCTTGTGCCTTGGAAGGAGTCATTTTTGCCTAGTCAAGTGTAATGAGACCTCAGAAAAGTAGAGAGAAATGCTTATAACTTGTGCCGTGGAATATTCTTTCTGTTTCTAGACGACCTCCCATCTAAGGAACTAAAAGCGCCTATCGCTTGTTCCTCACACCACCACCTGGGAGGTAGGCGAGCATTGACATCTCTTGGTGAGAAGCACGGAAACAGAGGTCATTTTAAATACCTTGTTTTACTTTTGTGATTTTTTACTTTGCTATGTTAAGTGCCTATGTACAAAGGTGACTGGCACTCTATAAACACCTAAGATTGATACTGAAATGAGTTGCCATTTGCTGATAGGGAACAGGATCCATTTACACGAGCAAAACTATGCCTAGGAATGGTGTCATAAGCCAGTTTGTTCTTGCCTGTGTAGCCATGACCAAACTGTGCTTACTGCCCTGATTGTTAATATACTCTGGTCCTAGCTATACTGGCAGGGCCAAACTCTATTATCTATCATAAATATCCTTGAGCAATAAATTCTAACACCAGGCCTTTCTCCAACTCCACTGATACGACAGTTTTGCTAGTGTAGATGGTGCCTTGCCCATGGTGCCTGTGGCAGAGCGAGGAAAAGAGCCAAGGCGTACCTTAACCACAAAGCTGCCCCTGCTCTTGGGGGACAGCATTTCCCTTTCTGACCCTGTCCAGGCTTCATTTGAAACCAGCAACCATATTTTACTACCGTAACCACCATTCAGACAGGACCCTTGTGTGACTGCATGTAGCCAGATGAGAAAACAAAGGGGAAGCCGGACTTTGAGGCAGGGTGTGCCTGTCTTTGCCTCTTTTAAGGAGATTCAAATGAACTCCACGCAATGTCGCGAACTTCAAAGCGTTGTCGCTCATCACGGTGACTTGCGGTGGGATGAAATCCAAAAGTGGGGTGTCCCAAATCAATGCAGGAGTTAAAAGTCTTGCCAACATCTGTCCCACCCAGCTGAGCCCATTTCAAATAGTTTCATTTAACTCTTTGAAGGCATCAAGCGTGAACTCCATTATCCTTCTGACAAAGCCTTTAGAGCTGCTGGGGAGTTGGTGTTTTAATTTCACTTTTAACTCGGTCAGTGATCAGGTCTCGCTAGCCCTTTTGTGGCTTCCCATTGTTGAACTCCAAGACTCAACTAATGAATTCATCACTCTCATCTTGAATGTGAAAGGTTACAGGTTTTACTAAGTTGAGCAAGTGGTGCATAAATGGCTACAGCTGCTGGCTTGTGCTGAGCCCTGAGAAGTGTTCAAATCATGAGCTGTCTGAGCAGATGAGCTTTATTCATGGTGTATTACTGCACAGGACTTCCCCCCTTCATGGGGATAAGCTCATTCTACAGGTGCATGGATGTGCATTGTAGGAAATCTCCATAGATGGGGAACGCTGCCTCTTGAACTGGGCAGCTCCCTCTCAGAGAGGTTGCAAACACAGCTGCTAGTGGGTTGAGTATCCAGCTTGAGCATCCATTGCAGTCAAGTTTAAGAAGGTGCAAAGGGAGTTATGGAGAGGTCAAGTATTTCACTCTTCAGCCTTTATAGCAGTAGGGAGGCAGTGCTTGCTAGTGGTTAGATCAGCAGGCTGGGAGTCAGGCAGGGATGCAAGTAACTCCGAAGACTTACCGGACAGGGCTGGGGTCGGCTCAGGCTCCAGCCTGCGGAAGGGGTGGGGTTGGAGGAGTCAGCGTCCCTCAGCCAGCCCTTCCAGGCCACCTGGCTCGCGCCGCCTTGGGCTCCAGTGGTGATTTAAAAGGGCCTGGGGCTGCAATGGCGGCTGGAGCCCCAGGCCCTTTTAAATAGCCAGCCCCGGCGCAGCTGCTCCCTTTGCTCACCCCATCCCTGTTGGCAGCCGGGTGGGAGTGTCACGGACTCATAAATCGTGCCCACTCTTGGCCCCGTGTGGTCCGTTGGGGGTGCCCCTTTCAGTGCAACAGCCCTTCTCAGGGGTCCACTCTCTCTCAGGGTCAGGCCCCTCCACCTCCTGGAGCCGCACCTCTCTGAGCCTTAGCACGTCTGTCTCTCACCGTGGGCCCTTCAGGGAGTCCATGTGCTCTGGACCCCCCGGGCCTCCTCACCCCCGAAGGAGTTGATGCAACCCTGTTCTCTAGACCAGAGCTACTCTCAGCCAGCATAAAACAGGAGGGTTTATTAAGAGTTGAACATATTACAGGAAACTCTCAGGGCCTCAAGCATGGCCTCCCTCAGCCCAGCATATCCCCGTCTCCCTGCATCCAGGTGGGCTCTGTTTGCTTCCCCTCTCCAGCCCCGAACCCCCCTGCTTCCCAGCTGGGCCTCTGATATCCCTGGCCCCAAGCCTTGCCTTTGTCCACTGTCTTCTCTCCAGGTAAACAGGGTTGTAAACACGAAGGCCTGGGTCTCCTCTCCTCTCAGCTCTCCTCTGGCTGGAACCGGCTGGTCCAGTCACCGGGGTCCTCTCTTCACGGCTCATTGTCCTCCCACTGGCCAGAACCAGCTGCAACTCCTGAGCTGCGTCCAGTCACCAGTCGCTGGGGTCTCCATCCTCCAGGCCATCGGCTGGGGTCCTGAGTTCCCTCTCTGGTCCTCTGTAACAACAAACTCCCTCTCCCCTCACCTCGTTAAACCAGTAACACCCGGGGATGCTGAGTCCCACCCCCTGTGCATGCAAACCACTGGAAAACACAGAAAACCCCAAGAAAATCCCCCACTTCGTCACAGGGAGGCAAAAGGGGCAGCGATGTTAAAGCGCTGCCGCAGCAGCACTTGAAGCAAGGTTCTTCGCTGTGGCAGCGCCTTAATGTTGCTGCCTCCTTCCCCTCGCCCCCGCCCCCATTGGCAGCCCTGCCGGTAGGGGGAGTGCAAAAGGGGCAGCAATGTTAAAGTGCTTTAATGTGGCAGCGCTTTAATGCGGGCTGCGTATGGGTCGGTGCCGGCTTCTTACCAGTATGTCATACTGACCCTCACTGGCTCATTTTCATCCCTGGAGTCAGGAGACTGATGTTCTTTTCCCAACTCTGTTACTGACTACTGCAACTTTGGGCAAGTCACTGCCCCATCTGCTCAGTTTCCCCATCTGTGATATCGGAGATAATACTCTTACTGTGTGACAAGTGTTGTAAACAAATTAATGGGTTTTGAAGATTCAAAGCACCATAAAGAAGAAAGTTTTAACGTATGTCTTTTGTTATATAGCTGCATTAGAATAGTTACATTACTGCATTTAGAGATCCTGGGGTGAACTGTTCAATAATGCATAGCTCATGCAATCAATTAAAGAACCACTGTGGCACCTGAAGGGTCTTGACGCTACCAAACTATTGCTCTATAATTTAAAATATGTTTTTTGCACGTCATCTTCTCACCCCTCCAAATTATTTCTTAAACCAATTTTTTTTGTATTATAAACAATGTTGTTAAATTTTTATTTGTTGGAAAAGACATAGCATATATTGGAATAATACTTGTCTTTAGTTTAAATGAATTCTAACCTTATAACGTTAATAGAATTGTACTGTTTAACCCTTCGTTATAACCCTTCGTTAACTTAACAAAAGGTATAATAGTTTAGCCTTAATAATGTTTTATTTTTACCTGCTTATTTCTTTTAATAAAATGTGTAAAGAAATATAACAAGTTATGATAAGCAACTAAACCAAGACCATTAAAAATCCAAATAAATCAGTGACTCTCCTTAGAAGCCTAACTAGGTCCCTCTAAAATGAACTCTGTGGTTCTCACCTTGTGTTGCAGTGGTGTCCAGAGGCCTGTCCAGGACCAGTGCCTCATTGTATTAGGTGCTCTACAAACACGGCTATCACAAGGAAAAGTCTCCCTGCTGTTGAGTAACTTGGTTATTTTGCCCAGGATTATTTTTCTTCGACTTTTTTTTCCGAAACAAAAGCTTTCGTAGACTCTTCTGCTTACTTCTTCTATCGAATCTTGCTCACTGAGCCCAAAGTCTCGTGTGGGCATTGCTGAATATGGAGCTGGAGCTTCCTGCTATGATGTGTGGACAGGGCAAGTGTCATGCAACAGTGATGCACCGTGGGGAGGAAGGAAGTTGTCCGTGGACTAGGGTGATCAGATAGCAAGTGTGAAAAATTTGGGTGGAGGGTGTAATTAGGTGCCTATATAAGAAAAAGCCCCAAAATATCAGGACTGCACCTATAAAATCAGGACATATGGTCACCCTACAATAGTGCATTGTGCTAGTACTCGTTTCCTCTGCTTGGAATCAGTATCTTCCATATGCTTGGCTGGCCAGTCAGCAATTTGTTCCCCATTTGCTGTGTTCAGCTCTCTCTTTACATTGGGAAAGCTTCTGGTGTTTCAGCTCTTACAACCAGGCGACGGAACTGCCTTCTTGTCTCCTTCTCCCTGCCCCGGTGGTCCATCAGGTCTTGGCAGTGATCCAGCTGCTACCAGCTTTAAGTATCTGTTTAAACAGCTAAATGAAGAGCTTAACTGGTCTCTCATGGTTCAGCTCTGGAAATAAACACTGGTACCTGGAGGCAGACCCTGACTCAGGGTTGTGGGGAGGCAGGTGCATTAGGCATGATGTCTCTCTTGGCAATTAAGATGCCTTATAATCTCTTGGTCAGACACTACGTCTTACAGGTACTTGGGTTGCTTTGGGCTTTTACTTAGTTAGCCAGATCAAGACTTATTAAACCCTGCATCAGCTCCCTGATTGCCTGGAAGGCTGGCATAAGGGGCTCAGTAACTGGTGTCATAAACAGATAGTTAAGGGTTAATGTCTCTTTTACCTGTAAAGAGTTAACAAACAGGGACCCAAACACCTGACCAGAGGACCAATCAGGAAACAAGATACTTTCAAATCTAGATGGAGGGAAGCCTTTGTTTGTGGGTTTTGGGTTTTGCTTTGTTCTCTCTTGGCTCTGAGAGTGACCACACGTACCTACAGGCTCTCTAATCTTCTGTTCCAATTTTGTAAGTACAAAAGTAGAAAGACAGTTTAGTCTTTTTAATTGTTTTTCTGTATTTGCAACTATGTATCTAGCTGGTGGAGTTTTACTGTATATTTGGGTGAAAGTATTCTAAATTGTATTTCTGCTGGAGAAAGCTTTCTTTCTATTGTCTATAAGCTGAAAGACCCTGTAACTTTTTACCATCTAAATTGCAGAGATAGACCTTTTATTTTTTCTTTCTTTTTATTAAAAGTTTTGCTTTTAAGACCTGTCTGATTTTTCCCCTTATTGAGGCTCAAGGGAATTGAGACTGTACTTAACAGGGAAGGAGAAGGCGGGGGAACCCACCTGATTTCCCTGTGTTGTGATTCAAAAAGTTTGAATCACGGTGATCTTCTAGTGTACCCAGGGCGGGAAAGATCTGGGAGGAAGAAAGGAGAAGGGGGAATCCCTTTGTTTAGATTCAAGGAGCTTGAATCTGTATATTTCTTCAGGAACCCAGGGAGGGAACACCTGGAGGGGAGGAGGGGGAAGGGAAATGGTTTATTCCCCTTTGTTGTGAGACTCAAGGAATTTGGATCTTGGGGCCCCCAGGGAAGGTTTTGGGGGAGACCAGAGTCTTATCAGGTGCTCTACTCTAAGTCCTGATTGGTGGCAGCAGTACAGGATCTAAGCTGGTAATTAAGCTTAGGGGAATTCATGCTAGTACCCATATTTTGGACGCTAAAGTCCAGATTTGGGAATTATACTATGACAACTGGCTTTTTGAATTTTCCACCAGTTCAAGCCCAGACCTGGTTAGGGATCACAAGTTACCACTATGCTAGCGGGAAAGCATCTCTCTAACTAAACACCACCACTCCAGTCGGCACCTGCTGCACCCTTGTTGGCAGTCATAGCAGTTGAGGCCAAGGACAGAATTTGCCCAGAGAGACTGAACTGCTTTCTTATCCTTAAAGGCGATCCATCCAACTCTGGGATAGGGCATATTGGTGGCAGTGGGATAAGATGTTTGCTCTGGCAGTGCCCATTCTGTGCTGATCTCATGAATAAGCTTAGCCCATCAGTCTCCAGAGCTGCCTATCTGTCACCATTCAACCTCAGTAAATTCGTGCATGCAGTTTTTAAAAGGCAGGTTGGGGGGAAGTGGCCTGGGACACGTAATCCTCATGGTGAATATGAAAGAGACGTGGTTTTGATGGAGGGATTTTCCCATGTTTAAATGAAGGTAAGTGGGCTAGAAGACATTTGCGTTGTTTACCGTAAAGTGGCCATGTTTGGATATTGATATATTTGTAGTCCCTTTGATAACCATGTTGCGTACATAATCCGTTGGATTCTTTTTCAATTAACCTTTTTTGTTTCTTTTTTTATAATGCTTACACTTTGGAACTAACAGCAAATATTCAGAGTGAATGTAAGTCCTACCCTGTCTTGTTTTTTGTATTAGTCCAGCTAGTGGGCAGCAGAGGTTGTGCATGGCATGGGGCTACAGCAGGAGCAATCTGAATGGCTTGTGATGGCAAGGCAGGAACAGAATCCATGAAAGCAGACTATTGCAAGATTCAGATTTTAAGAGCATGAGCTGTTTCTTGGAGCTTGGGGAGTCTGGCAACCCCCCTGCCTCCTTAGACTGTCTGATCCACTGCATCCGTATGTTGACCGGTTGGCCGAGACATCTGCAAATGGTTGGACAATTCTAAATCAGTGATGCCTCTAAAAGGGCCCCCTCCTAGGACCATATTCTGATCTGCAGTATGCCAGCATAAGTGCACTGACTCTAACAGAGTTACTCTGGATTGACACTAGGTTAGAGGCTTACTCCTAATTTTAAATTGAGGCCAGTACATAACTGGAACCTGGTGTCCTAATTTGAAGATACTTCTAATGGCTCTTGCAGATGAGTGAATTCACAATGTAGGTCAGAGCTGCAAATATGGGTCACAGCTAGACACAGCAGACCTCCCAAGGCAGCGGTTCTCAAACGGTAGGTGGGGCCCTTTAGAGAGGTTATCCTTTTCTAATGGTGGTTTCTAAGGATTCGTTTCCAATTCTATCCTGCAATGAGATTCTCACTTTTTTTTCACTATCCTCCTACCACCATTTGTCTGCTTCCAACCTAACTCCCTACCTTCCCCCTTCCTGTCCAACGTAGCTCTCCTCTTTCCCCTTCAGCAGTGGGCAGTGGGTGCCTTTGAATTCGAAAACTATCTGAAAACCTGTTCTCCTGGCATGCACAATATCTCCTTTGATTTGCTGTGTGCGCAGAGGGCATGAACTCTGGATTGTGGGGAATAGATCTGCCTTAAGGGCAGCAATAGAATTGCCCGTCTCATTGCATAGCTCAGAGATGATGATGTATCTCAGCTCCTAAGCAGCCTGGGCTCTTCCCCCTCATTTGGCACCTTCAGAGAGGAATGGGAAGGTAAGAAACCAGGTTGTGGTGTTAGCTGAAGGGAAGGGGCTAGGTAGTCTGCTGTGCTCTATCCTGCACCCTGCCTTAGATTCACTGTCCCCCATACTCCATCTGACACTGGAACCCAGATTAAGAGGAATCCAGCCTTAGTTAGCCCCATGTCGATTCCTTTTCTATACCTAAGGAATATGCGGACAGGAAATAAGCCCAACCAGAACCAGAGAGGACACTAGCAAAACAGATGTGCTCACAACTGTCCCCTGCAAGATGTTCTGCTACAGGGAATAGCAGCAAAGAGAAGATGGAGTCAGAAATGTTCTGCAGGAGGAGGGAGAGAGGAAAGCTAACCTTGAGTTGCATCCTGTTGTGAGGGAAGTGGACTTTTGGTTGGAGGGAAATTATAATCCATGATGTGGGGATCGTGTTGTGGGAATGTTTGAGAACCACTGCTCTAAGGAGACTTCAGTTCTAATGTCCCAGCAAAAGCTTAATCTTGCAACACAAACACTAACTCTGTGGAGAATTATTGCTAAAAGTCTGTTTCAGAGGAGAACTGCATCTGTTGTTTTGCTGACCCTACTAAATAATGGACATGCATGTCAGATCAATTTCCGATACCAAATTAGTAATGTACAAGTATCTCCTCTTTAAGCTATTTCCAATTCATGGGGTAAGAGACTAAGGTTCAGATTCTGATCCCCAGTTATCCTGGTGCAAATCAGGGATAAATCTGTTGAAGTCTCTGGAACTATGCTGATGTTAAATATAGAGTAATGGTTTAGAACCTGACCCTAAACTGGTCATTGTTATATTCTTTAGTCTTTGCAAACCTTTAACTCCTAGATACCAATCTGGAACTATCTCTGGCTAAACGTGGAAGTTTTAAGACTATTGTCTTGAATGTGTTCTACCTTGATGGCTCCTTGCAGGAACTTTTAGGTAAAACACGTACATTTGTGTTCTGTCTTTGAAAGCTCTTAGCTAAGATTTGCTGTCATGTTCAGTCTCTTTCATAGAGATTTTTAATTTTTAGTTCACATCAGATGGCCTGCTGGTGGTGGGGAACTGCCTGACCAGGGAGCTTGAGTCACTTAAATGAGAAATTTGCGGCTCTTACATTTTGAAGGGTCCTTCTACTGACACCTGCAATTTCAAAGATAATGAATATAAACAGTGAATCCCCCTAGGGGAAGTCTCAATTCCCAGGAGGATTCCGTTGCAGGACAATGACTAAAGGGTTTCTCCTCATTCTTTTTTTCTTTCTGTGTCCTTTGCAGTGCCTCAACCTCCCACAATTACAAAGCAGTCTGTGAAGGATTATATTGTCGACCCGAGGGATAACATCTTCATTGACTGTGAAGCCAAAGGGAACCCCGTTCCTATGTGAGTGCATTTTAAAGTTCTCGTGACCTTGAGGTCCTGCTGGTTTTGAGATGCAGAAAAGTTTACTAATGTCTGCAAAAAGGGGAACCAGATCTAAAGACGTTCTTGCCCTGGACACCTGAGAGTCTTTCTGGGTACCTTGGCCAAACTCTCCACTGGTGTAAATTGGCACCGCTCCATTATACCAGCAGAGAATTGGGCTCCTTACCTTCCACAGTACAGCACTTAACTCTGGAATTTAGACACTATGGTGACAAGGGCCATATAAATACCCAAATAGTTTTAATGTGGGAATACACAAGGGGCAAAAGCCTGGCTCTCAATGAGAGCTTGGCCCTGGCAGACTCTATGGAAGAGCAACCAACTCCATGTCGTGTCTCTCTTATTAGGTAGGGAAGTTAATGGGTCATATCTTAAATGTAACTGTATTGTAGCTAGTAAGGCTCTTCCTGTGTGAACACGGCACATGGTTACATAATACATGCAATGTCCAATGTTGGCAGTTTTTCTTGGACACGGAATGGGAAGTTCTTCAACGTGGCCAAGGACCCGAAGGTCTCGATGCAGCGCAGGTCGGGGACGCTGGTCATCGACTTCCGCGGCGGTGGGAGGCCGGAGGATTATGAGGGGGAATACCAGTGCTCTGCTCGAAACGAGTACGGGACGGCGCTCTCCAGCAAAATCCTTCTGCAAGTTTCCAGTGAGTAATGCAGGCTTGTCGCTTCTGTCTCAAGGCTGAGCCAGGTAGCTGAGTGGCTCTGGTTTGGATTTAAAAAAAAAAAAATGTTTGCATGACATAGGGTTTGCAGAAGCTGGGAAGGAAATATTTGCCACACAAATGCCACATCTTGCTTCACTTGCAGTGTGTGTGTCTGTTTTGTTTTATTAATTCAGCCTTGCAAACGGACTAGAGATGTATAGTGGTAATAAAATACCCATTACCTGCATTGGCTGGTAGGCTGATCTTTTCCTTCCCACCCCTGTATCCAACAACCCAACTGCAATAACTGTATCCTGACTAACTTCTATGGGCCTGTCACTGTCTTCTGGGCGCATCACACACACAAACATCAGTTTGTAACTGATCACAGTGGATAGCAATCTCAGCTGCTAGAGAAGGCCGCATAGTCTGGTGGCTAGGAAGCAGGACAGAGAGTCAGGAGACTTGGGTTCTCTTCCCTTCTGTGCCACTAATCTGCTGTGAGACCGTGCCCAAGTTACTTTGTCTCTCTATGCCCCAGTTTCCCCATATGCTATATAGGGGTAATGACACCCACCTTACAGAGGGTGTTGTCATGAAGCGTAATTCATTAGTCATGTTTGTACAAAGCTTAGAGACCCTCCAATATAAGTAGCTTTTGGAGGGAGAAATATCAACATGGAGCAGGAACACATGGACCCTGCAAGAAACCTGTATGTATAAAAATTAAATTGCATCAGGGCCTTTCCAATGAAACCAGTCCAGGTCCTCGGAGAGGGCGATGAGATTTAAAAAAACAAACCTCTCCCAGTATATTCCCTTCAAGTCAACATCCGCTATGTGTCTCACATCTTCTAATTGCAGGGTCTCCCTTGTGGCCAAAGGAACATTTGGACCTTGTAGAGATCGATGAAGGATCCCCACTGACTTTAAAATGCAACCCACCCCCTGGGCTGCCGCCTCCTGTTATCTTCTGGATGAGCAGCTGTAAGTTGGGACAGTGGTCAGGTGACCAGGGCTCCCTGGACCAATCATTTCACTGAGGGAAGTCTTTTGAGTGATAGCAATATGTATTTTAATGCAGAACTTCAACCTCCCTCCCTCCCGCCCCCTGTTTTAATTACAGCAGAAGTGGAGCTGAGAAATGCCTTGCTCGTATATGGACCTAGCTCTTTAAAATCCCTCCCATCTCGTGTCATTGGTTCCACTGGAAACTAGTGAGTCCTTGTAATCCAACCGAATCCCTTCCAGCAGGCCAGGAAGGCTGTGTGTTGCTCCAAAGTCCATGAGGGGCATGGCAGCCTCTATAGTCGTATTTTGTTTTCTTCGGAGGTTTCATGCCACTAATTACAAGAACTGGTTTGTACTCATCAGTTCTTGTTGGACTTTAGTAACCCTGCATCAGTTATGCATTTGCTGCCCTCTCCGGATGCTTTGCCAGAAGACGCACCAGTTGTTTGAAGGCAGATGTTAAGGAGTCCAGAGCATAGTGACTTTTTTTTTTGAATTCCTGTTTTCTCTCTCTCAGCCATGGAGCCAATCCACCAAGACAAGCGCGTCTCCCAGGGCCAGAACGGCGACTTATACTTCTCCAACGTTATGCTGCAGGACGCCCAAACTGACTACAGCTGTAATGCGCGTTTCCACTTCACCCACACCATCCAGCAGAAAAACCCTTACACGCTCAAGGTCCAAACCAGTAAGTGTCGCCTTGACTGGTTGGGTGGTGCTTCTTTAAGTCTTTCTGCAAGGGCTCCCTTCCGGACTGTGCTGTCAGCATCATGCAGAGAAGGCATTCCGTGCAGCTCTGAGATCTCTCCGGGGGAGGGAATTTCCTTCCATAACATGGTTTAGAATAACCTAAGAATTGGTGGTTGAAGGTAACCGTAGCAATTGGACCAATAACCTAAAGGCGGGGTATTGATGTCTCTCTCATGCTTCAGAACTTCACTGCTAAGCAGGCCTATAGCTCATGCTATAACTGTGCGTGTGTGTGTGTGTGTGTGTGTGTGTGTGTGTGTGTGTGTGTGTACACATATACCCAAAACCAGCTTCAACAGAGGTGAGACGTGCCTGCGTTTTGTAGGGGAGCTTTTATATACATAGTTAGTGGGTGATCAATCTGTTTAATTTCCAGGCTTCTTATGTGAAAAATAGCCTGGGTTTGCTCGGAGCTGCTCCTGATGAGCCCAGAGTTAGGGTTATTTCCTGTGCTGTGGACTTCAGTTCTTTTACATTTGCACTGTATCTCCATAGCACTTTTCTGAAGAAGTCTGAAATAATGCAGAAATATACGCAAGAATGCAGTAATGAGCCCCAGGCAGCCAGGGATCCTTAAAACATGCTGCATCCAATTTTGTTCTTGGTGCTATCTCACTGAGATTTCACCAGCGTAACTGAGAGCAGAATTATACTGCGCCCAATTCAGATCCGTTCTAAGTTGGTGCAACTTCTTTGATTCCACTGGAGTTTCACTTGCTTAGGCCTGGCCTGAATTTAAGCCCATTGTTGCTCTCACTGGGTAGAGACGATATTGTGCTTGTGAACACTGAGGCAACTGGCACATGTCAGTCTCTTTGTTTAACTCATGAGCTGCACAGCACAGGGCTAAATTATTTATAAACAATGATCTGTTGTTTAGCTGCGTGACTCCCACTCACCTTAACAGGAAAATTAACCCTATGGAGCCCAAGCGATTGCATCGAAAACCTGTGCTGGCTTGCAGGTGACCTCAGTTTCAACCCAGAGAAGGGCATCATCTCTAGGGGCAAGAGGATCCATTTATAGTTCACTCTCACTAGATAATGAGAAGTCTCCTGAGATGACATTGAGGCTGGAGATGGACAAACCAGATTATGTCTCTAATCTCATTCAGAGTCCTTTGCTGACTGCAAAATCCTTTTGCCAATGCAGTGATAGTAGGATAGGTAGTCCTGGATTTGTTTCTGAATATTTATTTTATTCCTAGGTGTAAGGGCTGCACATCTGTCTAGTAACTCAGCATGTCAAGGGAGCCAGGGGATGAGATGGAGAGTAAACATGCTAGTTCCTGGCACCAAGATTCTCTTCTGTGGTCTAAAAGTAGATTGGTTTATGGAGGAAGGCAGGTCTCCAATGCTGATGGATTTCTCTGGAGGAAATTTGAGAAGAGATCATAGTTCCAATCACCAGTGGATGTGAAAACTTTGTAAGGGGGGAGGAGGGAGTAAGAGAGAGGATGAAGAAAGGAGATAATACTCCACGAGACAGGGACTGTTGCTATGTATATGTGCAGCACCTAGGACAATCTCGGTTGAGGCAAGCACAATGTCACATTACTTTGAGAGCAAGAAGCTTAGCTGCTCTGTGTACATTTTACACTGTGGTGTAAATTGGAGTATAAATCTAAAGGCTGAAGGCCTAAGACCTTGTGACTATAAATTTGAGGGGAAGAGATGATCAAAGAAAGCGGGCATGGTGTGTGAAAATGCCTGGTCATGGCAGGCTCTCCCAGATGCCACTCTGTATAAAGAAATAGCAGTGAGAACAGCATTACCCAGCTGCAAGTCTAATGCTGTGAGAGTTCAGGGCTATAGACTGCGGGAGTTAGGAGGAGGACCACACAAGCTATGGTTCAGAGACGTTGCTATATATTTCTGTTCTCATTAAACTGGATAATGAACATGCCAGGTAAAAACAGCTACTAGCATTATACCTCTCTGCATAGCTTCACCTTATAACTTTGACCCTTGTCTCAGTTCAGAGTCAGCAGAAGCTGAGTCCAATTCCTCCCTGCTGCCCATTTTTCTCAACAATGTCGTCTCCATTCTGTCTCCTTTTTATTTCAACCTCCCTGTTGCAGCAGCTTGGCAGCATTTCCCCGTAGCCAGGGAGTTATGTTTGAATGTCTCTACATACCCTTCCAAGAGCAGCCAGCAGATGAGAGAACTTGGAATGGTACAGCACGCCTTGAACACGTGACTGGAGGCTCATGTTGTGCTAGGCAAGCAACCACCTAATTAGAGGAACAGGAGCTCTGTTAAAGAAGCATTTGCCATAATTGGAGAGGACGACGACTGTGGCTTTTAAATAGTTGCCATGTTGCACATTGTGGAACAAGTTGAGCGTATTTAGAGCTCTGCAAAGTGAGTGTAGACCACTCCCAAAGTAGGACTGTAGGGCCTGACTGTGATCTCACATCAGTGCACATTGAAATTAGCAGAGCTTCAGTGGCATAAAATTTGATATGAGACTCAAAACAGGCAGAGCGCATTCTACACGGTTTGTTGTGCTCTCCCCCCCACATGGGCTTAGCAATAAGACTGAGGCAAGCTGGGACTGACAAAGGCTAAATACATAGATTCTTGGCCAATTGATGGGATAGGGTGACCAAAAGTCCCGATTTTATAGGGACAGTCCCAATTTTTGGGTCTTTTTCTTATATAGGCTCCTATTGCCCCCCACCCCCGTCCCAATTTTTCACGCTTGCTGTCTGGTCACCCTATGATGAGAATATTCACAGATGAATAACATTCAGATAAATTATCCACTTACAGAGCTGGTCAAAAAATGAAAACATTTATCTGCAAATAAAGGGCCAGGTTCTCAGTTGGTGTAAATGATGTAGCAGCACCGAAGACCATAGAACTGGGCTCGTTGGCACCAGCTGAGGATGTGGATGCATATATTAATTGACTGAAGGAAAGAATATGCAGAACAAACTATTGATGAATTGACAAGCTCTAAGAAGTCTATGCTTAGCTAACCCATGTAGAATAGCTATTCTTCATCTAGATGTCTCTACAGCATCCATTCTCTCAGGCCCTTTAAAAGGCTCATTAAGGCTGCTGCACTGTGGCTTCCAATTATTTTGGACTCTCTCAAGTCTTTCTGTGGAAATGTCAGCTTTATTATAGCATGCAGGTTCCATCCCAGGAGCCCCCTGGAGGCACCTGTATAGAAGGTGGACCGAAGCTCTAATTTTCTGGCTGTTACGATAATAAATTCTTTATCTATATCACATTCAAAGAGGTTGAATTTTGGTTTTTTTGTCTAAAGCTGTTGAGTGATATGTGCCTTTAACTATGGGTGTTGGCTACTTTAAGAAATGTGTAATCCAGACGCTGAAAAATGATTACATTCAATTTCCATTATTTATGTTCCATATGGGAGGGAAGAAAATTGCCTTTGCAGTTTGTAAAGATGCAGTAGAAACATAAGGCTGTACTTTTCCCTGTAGCAGAATGAGGTCGGACTGCGTTCTTGTTCCAGACCTAATTCCACTTGATTTGTGTAGCTCTTGGACCCCTGATGAGTCGTCTTAACCCTTCTGAAAAAAGATGATGTATGTTGTTGATGTTTAAGCTTCAGGGCAATTACTTTTCTTATAACCAATGTACCCAGTTTTTAAATGTTCTAAAATGTTCTGTTCGTTAGATGATGTTGTAAGATGGCTATGTAGCATCCCTTTTTAAAATCTGATCACGCTTAGCAGATCCCAAATCAGCATTTAATATAAAAGACATTTTAAAAACATGAGAACAGAACCTCAGGTGGTGTATATCAGCACTGTTAATTGGAGCTATGCTGATTTAGCCCAGCTGTGGATCTTGGCCCATGATTCTATCTATCATCCAGCAATCCTGTAATGCCAATTAATGTTCTTCATAAAACAGAGTTTAGATTTGAGTGCCTGTCACCAAATGATGGATGTATTAGTAAATAGTGGATTTTTATGAGACCCAGTGCACTTTAAAATCCTTTTAAATCCTAATTTTGTTAATTTTTATCACATCTTTCTAGGTGCTTGTGCTGTTGCTTACCCAACCTATGTTTTATACTGACATAAAATAGCAAGAAACATGCTTCCTTTATGTGTTCAAGGAATCAAGAGCAAAATAGCCACTTGTGTCACATTGGAACTTGATTTTTCAATGATACAGACACTCTCATTATGCCAAAAGAATCAAACACTTAAATTGTAGAAGGTGTTTATAAAAACTTTAGTTGATATTTTATTTTTATATTTTGATTTGATTATACATCTTGTAGTAGTGAAGTAGTCCTTTCTCCTTTCATTGCTGTCTTATGTTGCTGTTTCTTTCTTTCTGGACTGTTGTTCTTTTCAGAATATTTTGTGTGCTTGTGTTGCATAGCTGCAGTATTTTTACGTTTTCAAAATAATTTTGTGTTCTGGTCTTGGTATTTCATTTCTGCTTTCTGCGTTCCTCCGTTATGCCTTCCGTTACTCAGTGCTTGCTTTGTTACCTTTGGTGCGCTCATGTTCTTTTGTTTATTACAGAGAATCCCCATAATGAAACGTCTTTTCGAAATCACACTGACATGTACAGTGGTGAGTCAACACTGACTTCTGGAGAACTTCATGTTCTAACTCCTTTCTACCTAACCCAACTTACTCTTGTGTTAACACTCACTAGTTGGTTGGTCATTGAAACTGACAAGACAATTGAGCAGCCAAGTTAGCAATATTTATATAAATGTGTATATATATGCACATACACACCATATATATATAGTCCTGTTTCTGATTTTGTACTTATACTCTCAACTTCATAAATACTGCACATGGAGGGGAGAAAACCCCCTAAAATTTCATACAGTGTTCAAATTATTGAAAATTAAAGCTAATAAATGCTCTGAACCCCCAGATTAGGGGCATTTGGATTAACTGAATATGAACCAAAACAAAGCTCAAACAGCAAGGAGGTTTGGCCAAATTGAATCCAAATCCTCATTTGTACCGCAAATAAGATCCTCTTTACAGAGAGCAGAAAACTTGAAAAGAAAATCCAAGATTTCTTACCATTCCAAAAGAGCATCTATTATATTTGTAGCTAAACATAGGCATTGAGAAGGGAAAAGAAGTGTATGGTGTTCTGAAAAGCATGGCTATGTATTTCTTTGTAGTGGTGTTATGCATGCGTTGAATGTTTTTTGAAGATTCTTTCTCTCCCCTTTGTCTGAGCAAAAAAACTACCTCAGGAGAATACATTTGTTGGAGGAAGCCGACAGCACACTCATAAATTATGCTTCCGAGGCACAATTGCTGAGCTCCCCAGGGCATGATCTTCCTTCCGAAATAAATTGATAGTGTCATGGAAATGATGTGATAATGTAAATAATAGTGGGGGGCCATGGTGGGTTTATTTCATTCAGTGGTGTAATGAAGGAGGATGTTTGCATAAAGTGCTGGAAACTGAATCATAACAGTGCCTGTAAGCTCCACCAGATATACCCCAAGATATTGCTGCTGAGGAAGCGGAAGGATGTGCCCAAATGCAATGAATTCAGTGTATGCCTTTCATGATTATGTTCAGGCTGCTCTGGGTGTATGTGGGGGGTGGGGAAATGTCCCCAGTGTTGGTGCAGCCTGTATCATTCCTTCCTCATTAGACTATTCAAGGATGAAACTGACTCCAAAATAATGAGAGAGATTCCATTTCTCCTGAAAGCATGAGAGGAATTTTGCCTAACACAAGGGACTGTGTTCTGCCCTAGTGGAGTCCTCGCGCTCAGGTAGCTAGAATAGCATTCGGGCCTCGCATACATTTTAAAATGGAAAAGTTCTCTATGCTTTCAGTCTGAGCCCTCTTCAGGCCCTCCCTCCTCAAGGTATCTGCTCAGGCAGTGCAAAGCAATGGGGAGACAGACCTTTCACCCCCTAGCAAAGGAGAACCCTGCCATTGAGGGTCCCTAGTAGGCATACAGCCAGCATAGCTGTCTTATGCCGAAGCTCTTCTCTTCCCCCTCTGAACCCCCCAGAAGGATGTGCATTGCAGGAGGGATAGACACTGTGTATGGGATACCCCAACCATCCCCAGCTGGCATACAGTTCCTTGGTGCATGGCAGAGCAGCCCCCAGTGCATTCAAGGCTGGGCAGGAAATCAGGGAGCAGTAACCAGATCACTCGTGGCCTCAGCACCACATCTACTGCATCTAAATTGAGTGCAGCAGAGAATCTGGACCACCTTATTATCCACCTTATAATCAGATCACCATTTCATTGGCATCAACCAAAGGACGGAAATAGCAGTAACATGGGCATGTTATTGTGAAGCTCTCGTCCTACTAATGGCTTGGAGAATTAGCTAGATCAGAAAGGTAGGAAAGCTCTGCAAAGCAGATGAATCCCAAATCAGGTAGAAGCTTTGCACTATCAGGAAGAACAGGGAATACTGCTGCTTAAGCAATTGAAAGCCTTGCAGAGGTTTTTTTGGGCAACATATTGCCTGACTGCAGAAGTCTAAGCAAGTTGGATAAAATCTTGCAGGAGTATTGAAATGTGTTTTCTGCCATGATTTGCTGCCAAATGAAACGGCCAAAAGAGGAATTTTTTTTCCCTTTTGTGTTGCCCTGTATGAGACTTGCTGAGAATGCCCTGAGTAATAGGGGTGCCATATGGGCTAGGGAGGGAACTCCTTGAAATGTGGATTTTTTTTTTATTTTTTTTTTTTAGGGAAAACTGTTTCAAGGACTGTCCAGGGGGATTTGGCATGTTAGAAACCCAGAACAGTGCTGGCAGTGTAACAACCCTGTTAAGCAAGTAGCAGTGTCAGAAGATGTGCTGTGTTTAACTGAAGTCAGGAGAAGATTAGTTATGCCCAATACAGATGGCGTTGAATGGTCAAGAGTGAAATGAGCTCTGATAGGAGCAGTGGTTGTTACATCAACTGATCAAGTCTCCATGTGATGGAAGTAGAAGGAGATTTCTCCTCTGTGCCTGTGAGCAGGTATAAATCCATGGGAAAATGGGGAGAGAATCCTATAGAGAATTAGCCTTGAAAATGTTTCTGATTAATACTCATTGGCTAATGAAGCTGGGCAAATACTGTTTAAATAAATAGAAGTTTTAATTTCTAAGTGAATCCCTTTACACTGTTTGCACCATCTTTGTGTTCACTCTCCTCTAATAATCTAGGGACAGAGCTTTTTCTGCCAGGAAGGTAACAAACACTGCATAACAGGAACAGAATTTTGAATTCCTCCCAGGACAACTGAATATGAGGGTCCCTCTGCACCTTGAGCTGGGGATTGTAATTTCCAGCCCAGGTAGAAGGCTGCACTTTAGCTCTGAGTGACCTAGCCACAGCAGCAGGACAGGCTAGCTGCTCTGAGTACAGAATTCCTGCCCAGGACCATAGGTACTGGGGGCAGCCAGCCCATCGTCCTGTCCAAGCCATTGCTCTTCCTAGTGAACTAGCACATCTCCACTTTGAAGTGTAGAGTTTGGCTCATTCAGCCAGATGAAAAAGAAACATACTAGGTGACCTTGTGTGTCCAATCCAACAACTCAAACTTTCCATGCCAGGCCCTCCCAACCAACCGTAGACAAGTGAACTACGGACCAAGAAGGGTGTTCTTAGAATTGTTCTTAGAAATTTTTCTGAACATTATTTTAATAACTAATCAATTTGAGAAAATCGTGCTAAATTAGTGAACAGAAAAATGTGTCTAATTAGTAATTCAGCTTGGATTATTTGCCCACACCAGTTTCATGTACCATGTAAACCTTCAGAGAAAAGTTTTATAGCTGAAACTTTTCTGCAGTGCAAATTGCCATAAGTAAAAGTCGGACACTTGGCTGAACGTGACTGCAGAAACTTTAGGGATACTTTAAATGGCCATTTAAAATTTGGAGAAGGGAGTGGAAGAGTACCTGTTGCACTTGTGGATCCTTGATGCAGGTTTCTTTGTATTGGAGTAACTGAGTTGACACCAGTCATGTATATGTGTTGGTTTTTTTTTCCCTTCTTCTCCCACCTTCTGTTGATTCTTAAAGGCAAAAGAGGCCCATCTGCTCCAGCCTACTGTATAAACCCTTTCCTGCTGCCAACCTTCCCACCAAACAGTAGATTTTTAAGGCAGCGGGAGCAGTTTTATAGGGCACTTGGTTACTGCATGTAGACTCAGATCAAAACTTTGTGCCGTTGTATTTAGCTGTGGTACATAGATTCCCATTTTGGTTGCACAGACCTGCATCCCTTACTCATGCAAGGAGTTCCATTTGCATCAGTAGCTTTGCTTCCAGTTTATTTATTTATTTCTGTGTTCCAACCAAAGCAATGGACTGAGACTTTTCTAGCAGCCTGACATTTTCTGTCTGTCACTGTCACAAAGCTGGAATTGGAATTTTATGTCTGCCTGGAATGATTTCTGCTGCTCCCTAATGTTAAATGGCAAGTGTTTATCAGTAGCATGTACTAAGATAGAACCTTTATTATGAGGTATCCAGTATGTTTGTAAGGTGCTTTAAAAGAACTGGGACAGAATACTAATTTCCCTTCCTTTATTTTTAATTGTCATCATTAATATGTGGTTGGTAAAATTGCTTGTACTGCTTCTTTTCCCTGACTGGTCCCTTCCCTGGCTCTTGAAGAAAGAAAATTGTTGGTGAAGTAAGATGTGCAGCCTGTTCAGACACGTACCATACAGTGGTTGCCATTAAAATGACATTTGCCTACGGAGTAGAGTCGAAGAGGATGTATTTCCTGCATCTCTGTGCATAAAATAGAAAATACTTGCAGAAATGCTGTTACCGTGGTGTGGTAGCTGTAGACAAGTATTGCCTTCATAACACCAGCCACTCTGTTTGCAACCTAGCCTTCATACACTAGTGTTGGGTTGGTATTGTAGGGCTGCCTTCCCTAGGAAAGGGAGCTTATCAAGTGATAGGAAAGAAGTTATATATCTGTTTACTGCATTGGTAAATGTGCCGTATCGTCAAGATAAGGTCAAGACTTGTACATGATGGTAATCCATTAACCGAATAATTGACTAACATTCTCACCAGCACTTGTTGACCATTAATCATTTTGTATTTTAAAAGTCATGTGATGTGTGTGTGCAGCTGTGGTGTGGTAGACTCAGAGCCAATTGTGAAGCTGTGGTTCGGACTGCAGGTAGCTTTTCTTTTGAGAGGCCTGATCACAAACCTTTCCTGATGTCTTAATGGAGTGAACTCCACAAATTGTTTTCCCTTCTCATTCTAGCCCCTCCCCTTAAGAAACAAACAAACAAAAGGTTACTAGCCGGTTAGCAAAATGCTCCTCAGATATGTGTGATCCTACGGGTACCACAGAATTCCCTCCTCTTGCTGTCATGGGCACACACTGGACATAACCGATTTGAGCTGTAATTCTGATGGGTGCTAGTTATTGAGCTAAAAAGTCTTTTGGGTCAGAGGGGGCCAGCTAGTTCCACCCCTACTCATCCATCATAGCACAGATGGGCCTATTTTCCCATTCTAAATCAATATCTCCTCTAGCCTTGAATGTCTCCCATTGTTGACAATTCATCACCTACCATTGGCCATTTTGTTCCATTTCCTAAAGTATAACTCCATTTTCACTACTGCTGTTCTAAGCCCATTGCATTGTATGTCCTTGTGGTTGTAAGTTAAAAACTACAGTCGTCTTAACCAAGAGACTTTTAAGTATCTGTAGACAGTGGTCATGTCTCTTCTCAGTTGCCTTCTTTCTAACCTCTCCGTAGTTCTCTTAAACATTCCTCTTAGGTTGCTTTTTCTGATTGTTTGTTTGTTTAGTTTTTGTCACTGTCCTCTGAGCTCTCCAGTTTAATTTTGTTTTTTAAAGCACAATACCCATTTTAGGCCTAAAAGTTACCAAATAGAGCAGAATAATCACCTCACCCTTATTACAGGCTTAGACAACACTGTCACTCCAATTTATTTTCAGGCTAATACCCACATCCTCTTTTCTGGAACTA
Organism: Gopherus flavomarginatus; assembly: GCF_025201925.1. NCBI lineage: Eukaryota > Metazoa > Chordata > Testudines > Testudinidae > Gopherus > Gopherus flavomarginatus. The sequence continues at coordinate 15,426,489 of NC_066621.1, read as the reverse complement.
CTGCCTGGCCAGTACAGTAAATGCCTCCATTTGTGTATTGGATTACTATGTCCTACATGAAGCACTTTGTCTTTCGTTATTTCAAAATCTCTTTTGATTTCAGCCAAGGTTTCCTTCCAAGATTCTGCTCTTTTAATTCCATCCACCAAATTGTTTGTGAGCTCTACCCCTTCAGCTCCAGTTAATCCACAAAATTGAGTAGTGTACTCATCTTCTGCATCAAAAACCTATTGAGGACTGGGTCAAATCCTACAGTCCTTATGCAGGCAAAATTCCCAATGAGCAGCCAACAGGGGTCTTGACTGGATAAGGATGATAGGAGTTGGCTTATACTAAAGTATCAAACCCAGAACACACACTAGAAGAATACAACTCAATATCTCTTCCTAAACTAACCCTAAATTGTTAATCTTGTTTCTGAGCTGCACTTTTGTTTTAGCCAGTTTTGTACCTTTTCATATAGTGATTCCGTGTAAGTCTCGTGTCTCTGGTTTCCTTATTGAAATGGTATCTGGAACCATGTCAGATGCCCAACTACAGATGAGATATTGTATACTCTGACCACGGAATTTCCTTTACAACTTTTTCCTTTGTTAACTATATCAAAGAAAGAAATTAAGGGCCAAAATCTGCCCTAATTTACACTTATATGGCCAATAGACCACAGTAAGGTCTTGCACTGGGATCACTGGGGTGCTCGTCCAGCAGTGCACTTAAACATGTGACTATGCAATGGTGCTAAAGTTACACATTTTCTTAAGTGCTTTGTCGGATCAAGGCCTGAATGCCAAATCTGGCCTTAATTTAGTTTGGCATGGATTGTATTTAATAACTAACATTCCTTAAAATTCATCACTGGATTTTCGTCTAGATGCTTTGAGATGGAGCACTTTATTAATTGAACATGAATCCTTCTGAGCTCAGTGTTGGCGAACCCTTGTGCGGTAACTGGTCCCATAACACTGATCCTTCAGAAGGGAAGTTTTATGGTTCTATTGTGGAAGCCCAAAAAGGGGTCATTCGGCTTGATGTGGGACATTGGTGCATCCACATGAGTCCGAGTAGAACCAGCTTTATTGGGACGATGGTCTGATGACCTACTGCAGTCCTGCAAGATGGTCATGAAAACCAATTAACTGTCCATGCAGTCTGCCTGTTTGCCCTTTGCCATGATAACTGAAGGTCGTTTACCCACCCCTCTAAAGTAATTACGTGGCTGGGGCAAGCTAATGTATAGGCCAGTGCAAAGGGCACTGTCATGCCGTAGAATTAGCGTTTGGCACTGCATCAAATTCAAGCTCCTTGTGCTCATCTTCAGGGCCTTGTATTATACACTCCTCCCACAATTGCCTGCTCTCCTCTCTTCTCCCCCCCAGCAATTCCTTTCTCCTTACTGTCCTCCTCCGTCTTCCTCCCACTCTCAGGTTTGCACTTTCTCCCATTTCCTGCCTATCAAACATCTTCTCTTTTTCAGATCCCTCCTTTAAAACCTCCTCACCTCTCCGAAGAGCTGTCCACCTTATCGTGTCTTTCTGGTCTTAGATTGGCTCTTCCAGGCAGGGAACATGCCTTCCTCTCTTAGTAAAGTACCGTGTGCATTCATGATGCTACAGATACATTCTTCCCCTGTTGCTATATCGCTTCTCTCAACTCAGGAAACTCTGTGTGTTGCTGGTAGAAACAACATGGAGGAGGAGATTTTAAAAGTGTTCTGTTTTTTCTTTTCTGCTGATTTCAGCCCGAGGGGTTATGGAAACGACCCCCAGCTTCATGTATCCCTACGGGACCTCAAGCAACCAGATAGTGCTGAGAGGGGTGGACCTCTTACTCGAGTGCATTGCTTCAGGAGTGTACGTACCACTTCGGGGTGGGGGGGGGGAAGAGGGGGATGGTTTCTGGCATCTCCTTATCTGCTCTGCTCTGACTAGTAAGCAAATTGTACAGTCCCTGATGCTCCACCTTTGAAATCACTGGGAATTTTGCTATTAACATCCGTGGAAGTAGGATCCAGTCCACAGTGCCATTCTTCCCAGTGGAAGGACAGGTAACTGCAAATGTACTACGGGCAAGAGATGGAAAGATGCATTACAAAAGCGGAAGCTGTTGATGCTGTGTTACTATTTTCTCTGGGTTGGATCCGTTCCTTTTGTTTGTCCACGTTGGGGATGTAGTGGCACATAATACAGTGTCCTACCAAATACAGGGAAACAGGCCCCAATGCAGTCCTTGTGAGTGCCCAACTGGCCAGCTCTGCCTACAGAGCACCAGCTAAAACTATGCAGAAGAGATTGAATAGCATCCATGAATCTGAAATTCACTCCCGGTGGTGTTAGTGAAGGTCAGGATCCTTGATCAAGATCCTGGTGTAAGTCAGGAGGGAAGGAGAGTGAGTCATCTGTGGAAACCATTGGGAGGATGAAATCTAAGGGGACTGGTTTAAGTGGTTCTGAATTTGGAGTAATCTGTTTATTTCCTGTACAGTGGATGAGCCTTCCTCTCAGATATGACCCCTAATCTGTTCTCCCCTCCTTAGACCAGCACCAGACATCATGTGGTACAAGAAAGGAGGAGAGCTCCCAACAGACAAAACCAAGTTGGAAAATTTTAACAAGGCCCTTCGCATCACCAACGTCTCTGAGGAAGACTCTGGGGAATACTTCTGCTTGGCGTCCAACAAAATGGGTAGCATCCGCCACACTATCTCAGTGAGAGTGAAGGGTACATCATTTTATCCCACCATTTGAAGTACTTGAGCCATTAGAATTCCAGAGCCATGGAGAGGGTGAGAGTTGGCACTCTTGTTTGCTCAGCCCTATGCTAATGGGATGATCTGTGCTTTTCTGAACTAAGCTGGATGTTTGCCTATACTCACACACATTTGCATCTTGACCAGACTGATCTCCTGATCCAGGTCCTCAGTTGATGTATATCAGCATAACTCAGTGGCTTTTTTTTTTTAAATAGAGCTACATTAATTTACATCACGCAGTAGAAAAAAAATTTATCATTGCTTTCTTAGCTCATCTAGGAGTGTGTGGCCATCCCTCTCCATCAATCTCAGGGGGAGGCCATGCCCCCTTTCACTTGGATTTCTCTCTAGGCCAAGATTGTTGGGAGATTGGCAGTCTCTGAGGCCCTGGCACTAGGCAGAGCCAAGTGGCAGGTAATCCAGCTTTCTGACCGCAGGCAGGGCAGAGCAACCAAGAGTTTATAGGCTCAGGCCGTTAGGCAGGGTGGAGCCCCCCAGAAGTCTAGGGGCTCAGGGCAGTCTGAGATCCTTGTTCTGGCAGACAGCAGACAAATGTAGGCCTCTAGGCCTATGGTGGGGAGGCTGCCACCCCAGGGTTGGGATTGGCTAGGAATGTTAGGCAAAGATTGACTGTAGAGATTTTACTCTTTAATACTCAGCATAGCCAATGCCTATCTGTTTTCTAGCGGCTAAAATATAGGACTTGACTTACAGCGACATCATTTCTGCATTGGTGAAGGGCCCATTCCCCACATGTGGCATCTGGTGGAGAACTTTTTCAATGGGGTCAGCTTCAGCAACTAATTAATGGAGAGGAATTCAGCAGAGGTAACCGCAATGCATGTATAACTTGTCTGTATACATATTCCTGTCATTAAAGCCGCCCCTTACTGGTTGGACGAACCACAAAACCTTATTTTGGCCCCCGGTGAGGATGGTAGACTCGTGTGTCGAGCCAACGGGAACCCGAAGCCTACAATCCAGTGGCTGGTGAACGGAGAGCCCATAGAAGGTAAGCAAGCGGATGGCTTTGGGGCTCCCTAGCAGGAACTGAATTATATTCATTATAGAAGCTCGCACCAAAACATGAGGCATTTCATATAAATTGCTTCTCTTTTCAGAGTGGAAAAATAATAAGCATGAGTCATGCTAAGGATGTTTTCAAGTCTGTAGTTATTTGAGAAGTCCCGAGCACACATGCCTTCCTCATGGTGTCTTCCATCATCCTTTCTATGAGTGGAAGGTCTAGTTATGACAGTGTTACAACTGGGACACCAAAGATCACTTTAAAACAAAAAGTAAAAGTGTTTGGTGTATTTAAAAATGACCAGTAGCAATGGTGAGAGCCAAGAAGAGTGCAGGCAGGTGTCCATCAAGCTGGTAGCTCTCCCATTACCCTTCAGTCCCATCGAGATACACTCCCTTCCATTCATGAGGAGATGAAATACTAAAATGAGGATTAGAATGAAATTCACATTGGACTGGACAAACCAAGACTAATGTGGAAAAATCCAATATTTGTGTTGAACAGAGAATTCTTACATTAAAATTAAATGTGTATATAGGTGTGACAGAGTTCAGGCAACTAAATGACTGGATATCTATGTGTGTTATGTAATGTCTAGCTCTTGCTATTTTAGGATTAGTTCCTAAAACAATGGATTTTTTTTTTTAAATTTCCCTCACTAAAAATAATTTGTCATGGAATCATTGAAGAATCTTGTCAATGCCTCTCTTAATGTAACCTTTGCTTCTACATCAGAACCCTTCTGTAATGCTCATTGGCTTTAGATGCATGGTTATGAATTTTGGAGCAATCGCATTTCAGCAAGACTCTTCTAAAAAGAAACCGAAAATGGCCCTGGAACCAATCCTGCTAAACTCTTTTGGTCACTTCAGATAAAGTAGAGAGAGGTGTCTGCTAACTGTTAATTCTTCGAGGAGTGTCCCTGTGAGTGCTCCACTTTAGGTGTCTTGGGGTCCTGCACTCGTAATCGGAAATTTGTAGGAGCAGTGCCCAGTTGGGCCGCATGTGCGCCGTAGCCATCTCATGCCGCTCTGAGTGGTTAAATAGTGATGTGCAGCCAACCGTCCCCCACTTCCTTCTCTACCCCAGAGAATCAGTGTGAAACTCTGAAGTAGAGGGGAGGAGGGAGGATAGTGGAGCACCCCAAGGGACAAGCATCTCAAAAAACCTCAGTTACTGCACAAGTTGAGTAACCTCATCTGTTAGGTAAATAAGGTTTAGGCCACATAAGACCCTAATCCATGGCCCATATGATTACCATAAATAATAATTTTCATCCCCCCACCATCACTAGTCACTCACTACAGAGTGGATGGCAGAGAGGAGCAGGTTGAGACTGAAAGTGACTCTATAAATCCTCCTCAGTGATGAACTCAACATTTTCCAGGCATTACCACCCTGCTTTGTGCTGGGGTTAGAGAGTCTGTGCCATAGGGGCCAGTGTCTGAACACGAGCACTACTGGCAGCATGCCAGGCCAGACACCTCACATAGCCCCTACTGCTCTTAGTCTGTAGATAAGCAGAGGACTTCAGACTCCCATGCTGGCACTTTGAAAAGCTTTACTCCATCCTCAGCTTGCTCTCTTGGATATGTTCAGTAGGACGACCCACTGTAAGCGGGGTGAGGGTTTTGGATGTCTCGGGGGACGGGGTAGGGGGGTAGCTAATGGGATTTGGAGCCTTTTACCCAAGAAAAGTTTAATAGCAAACTGAAAAGCTCTCTCTTCCTCCTCCTGTTTGTTCTGAAGCTGCTCCTCCCAACCCAAGTCGGGAAGTGGCTGGAGACACCATTGTATTTCGGGATACCCAGATTGGCAGCAGTGCTGTGTACCAATGTAACGCTTCCAACGAACATGGCTACCTTCTGGCTAATGCCTTCGTCAGCGTTCTGGGTAACTATCTAATGCTACAGATGGTCTGCTGATATCTGTGTTATGGAAGTGGATTGGGAAGGTCTTTACAGTGAACACAGGAGTTCCTTAACTGCCCAGCCTAGAGGTGTTCATAAGAAAACAGTAAACTCTGAATTCATCGGTGAAATCACCATCTCCCATAGAACAACATTCCCCAAATCTCTGGCTAATTTAAGTTATGATAGATAGCAACTGTAGTGGTTTAAGATTAAGGATGCTGGTGTTGGCAGGAAGGCCAAGCATCAGGGCTGGTGTTGATAGGAAGGCCAGAAATAGAAGGTAGTAACAGACAGAGAGAGCAGTGGGAGGGGATAGGAGGAAATACAGGAGCTTTGCAAATCCTTGAAGAAGGAACTTGAACTTAAGGTGCAAGAAAAAGAGGGAGTCCCATGACTAGAGAGGAGAGGTGGGGAGATGGTGTGATTCCAGCACACAGGGTGGGAGGGATAGCTCAGTGGTTTGAGCATTGGCCTGCTAAACCCAGGGTTGTGAGTTCAATCCTTGAGGGGGGCCACCTAGGGATCTGAGGCAAAAATCAGTACTTAGTCCTGCTAGTGAAGGCAGGGGGCTGGACTCAATGACCCTTCAGGGTCTCTTCCAGTTTTATGAGATAGATGTTTAAAAAACACAATGTTCTTTGTTGTTTAAGATGTGCCTCCCCGGATTCTTGCCCCACGGAACCAGCTGATCAAAGTGATTCAGTACAACAGAACCCGCCTTGACTGCCCATTCTTTGGCTCCCCGATCCCTACTTTGCGTTGGTAAGGATTCCAGCTCTCAGAACTGCTGATTGCAATGGACTTTGAGATGAGCCACTTGCTGCTGCTGCTGCTTCCTCTTATAATAGTTTCTTGTATTGTTGTGAGGTTTAAGAATGGTCAGGGAAGCGCCCTGGATGGAGAGAACTACCAGAGGCATGAAAATGGGAGCTTGGAAATAAATATGGCTCGGAAGGAGGACCAAGGAATCTACACCTGCGTCGCCACCAACATTCTGGGTAAAGCAGAGAACCAGGTTCGTTTGGAGATCAAAGGTAAGACACAGTGCTGTCAAAGCGTTGCACATACAGGGCCTTCTCCTCACAAGCACCCATAATTTTATATGTGCAATAGTTTACACCCACAAGTCAGGTAGTTACCTGGCTAAATCCAGGGCTGTGCCGCACAAGTCGCTGTGCATCAGCACAAACTTATCAGCTGAGTACAGGCCCCTTTAGAAAACACGTGGCCAGTGAGTGGCTTGGGTGCATAAAAGTGGCAGCCAATGGAGTGTAGATCTCAGTGCCCTGACTCAGTGGTCGGTGTAATGGGTTTGGGCCCTTCGGAGTGTTACCTGATCTGCCGGGATGCCACTGAGTCAGCCTATTCTGCCAGCCTGGGTCCCTTGTACCTGCCCTTGGTGGGCTCGAATCACAAGCCTCTTCCAGCCATGCACACAGGCAGGCCACACCCAGCTTCACAGAGAGAGACAGATCCGCTCTGGAAAGATTCAGCCTAGGGGCTTGCCCCAGCACTTTGGTGCCCACTCCCTTTAAGAGGTACAAACCCAAAGGTTTTATGAAATTTGCCGCCTCCCTCAGTGTGGAGGAGGATATGCACAACTTCTTGCCCCCACCTCCCTTTGAGAAATTATATAAACTGGGTTATATTATAAACAAGAAAGAAGTTTATTAACTACAAAAAGATTAATTTCAAGTGAATAAAAGAGATGCCCAAACAAAGCAGATTACTGACCAAGTAAAACAAAATCCGCAAGCTAAGCTCAATATACTTAAGAAATAGGTTACAAAATGTAATTCCTCACCCTAGATACTGTCTTAGGTAGATTCCTTCACAGACCAGATACCTTTCCAGCCTGGGTCAAGCAGTTCTTCTTCCCCGACCCCCCACCACCGTTCCAGTCCTTTCGTTTCCAGGCGTTTTCAGGTATCTTTTTGCACAGGACGGCGGAGCAGAAAAGAACTGAAGACCTTGATTGTTTTCCTTCCACACGTTATATAGGATTTCCATAAGGTGGGAATCCTTTGTTTGATTCACCCACCTCCCAGTGGAAAAATTCAGCAGTCCAAGATGAAGTTTAGTATCAGGTGACCAGGTCACCTGACTCTGTAGTATCACAGTGTCCATGAGTCACTGGCTGCATGGAGCGTCCTGCAGGAAAGCCACGCCTTTTCAGTCGATTGTCCTCGCTGATGGGCCATCAGCCCTGTCTGGCTTTTCCATCTTTGTACCTGAAGTGTTAGCAGTGGGCATCACCCAAAGTAGCCTAGTTGAAATACAGATACATAGTCAATATTCCTAACTTCAGATACAGAAATGATGCAGACATACAAATTGGATAATCATATTCAGTAAATTATAATCTTTCCAATGATATCTTACAAGACCCATCTTGCATAAAGTACATCTCAGTTCTATCATATTTATATCATAACCATATTTTCATAAAGAATATGGAATGCAACATCAGAGTCGGCAGTCAGATACTGTTCAAAATCAAACTATTTGGCTAAAGGACAGTTGTCTCCCATGGGGTTCAAGATCATAACCTGTTGCATTAAGACATAAAAATATTTGTACCTGAATAGTTAGTGGCATTTGCACATCCTGCTTTTAAAGGAGGCCCGTGCACACAAACCTTTCCAGATCAGGTTGTGCTGGAAACAGCAGTCTGTGATAACACAGCTGTTACACACCAGGGCACTATACTGGGCAACTGGACAATTTGGGCTGTATTTAGTTTTGTGGTCAGTTTGGGGAAAATGCATGTTTAAGACAAAGGGAGTGGGAATGGAGACGGTAAAACACTTCTTGCTCCCTGCAGTGCTAGTATATAGATATTACATATATACACGCACTATAATAGAGAAAGTAATCTTGGCCTTTTCATTCAAGCGCTCTAAACACTGGCTTAAAAATAACTCACTCAATCTTTTCTTCACAGATGTGCGTTTCTTGGTAAAAATATGACTTTTCTGTAAAACTACATAGACCAACCTCTGCTCTACCTTACAGCCACGTAATCCCCATTGAGTCCAGTGAAGTCATACAAGTATAACTGGGAGCCCAACACATTTAGTTTCCATTAAATGCAAGACTGATTTTCAAAGAAGCCTAAAAGAATTCAGTGGTGGCTGGTGCCTAACTCCCTCAGGCTCCATTGAAAATCACAGCATAAAGGGTTTATTTTTCCTTTACCAGTTTTTTTGTTACACACTTCCATAGTCCACTGGCAAAGCGGCAGATCTTAGGAGCTGGAGTTTGGTGTAGTTTAGCTTTGTTTTTGTCATTTAATATCATAGAATTATGTGGTTGGATACTTGAAGATCTGAATGATGGTCTGAGGACTTATTTTGTTTTTATAAACATGAACCGCCTAGAGCATGAGATAAATACCAGGCACATTGAAACACATAAAAGGTGCACAGCAGTAGTGGCAAGGTCACAGTTCAAGCAGCAATAAAATGTTTGAGTAAAGCAAACAGTTTCTGTTGGGACTTCGCTTTCCTAGTGAAATGCCCTTTGACTCAAAAATACTGTTTTAGATAATGTCCGTGTGTATTAAAGATAGGTGGAGTGATACTAAATTACCCAGCTTATAAGCAGGTAATTGTATGTATCAGAAACAACTGAGTGTGGCCAACTGGATGGCTTGTGGCATTTGACACACGCCCACATACGCCTGACTTTTACAAGTCACACTATGTTTTCCAATCTTTGGTTTGGGTACTGAGCTATAGAGCCTACTGTTATATGCCTACAAGTGACATCTTGTGATTCTTTGCAGACCCAACTAGGATCGTGAGAGGGCCAGAAGATCTGATTGTAAAGAGGGGATCCATGGTTCGATTAGACTGCCGTATAAAACATGACTCTACGCTGAAACTTACAGTCACCTGGCTAAAAGATGATACGCCTCTATACATTGGAAACAGGTCTGTGCATTGCCATATAACCATATGTCTGTAGTTACATGTGCCTTCTGTCTCCCAAGACAGCACTACTCTTCGCTCTGTCTTTATAAGATGCTCATTTCAAGAGCCAGTGCATATAAACAATTTGTCTGGTTTCACAGCCCAGATGGCATTTCCCCCATTCAGCCAGGAGGGGGAGAGTATGCATAGAATAACCAGTGTCCCTGTGATTCAACACTGAGCAGTACTACACTTTTGTGGTGTTAGTTCCTTCAAATCGAAAGTAACCAACTAGTTACACAAGACTTTTTGATCTCAGGTTTCAATATAAAAAAGATGGAAATCAGTGGCTGTGTTTTTTTTTTTAATGAATCTCAATAAAGCATCTTGGTTTAATAACTACTGACTATTTCAGAATTAATACTCGTCTGCTTTGACCTACTGTGCCAGTACAATTGCAGTTCCCCTTGCCCAATCTCTGTCTCCCATCTGGAGAAAAGGAAATGAGCTTTTGATCATGGGACTCAGACTGTTCCCTGGTCACAAATTTGTTCTCCGAGAAGAATCTGATTTCATCTCCTGGCCTGCTATGATTATTTCATCTCTTTAGTATGTGTAGCTACACACCACTGTATTGATGCTAATACCGTGGGAATAAGTTCAGTATGAATACCTGGATAGATAAAACAGAATGAAAAGTACATCCCTGCCCTGAAAAATTTAAAACATGAGTCAAACCCAGCTAGACTTACCCATGCAAATAGTCTTATGGAATCCAATGGGACTAGTCACATAGGTTAGGATGAAATCCTTCAACGCCTAACGCTATATGTTTTTGTTATCAAATTGTATCCTTTCCAGGATGAAGAAGGAAGATGATGGTTTGATAATCTATGGCGTAGCTGAAAAAGATCAAGGAGATTATACGTGCGTAGCCAGTACTGAACTGGATAAAGACTCTGCCAAAGCATTCCTCACCGTGCTAGGTAACCATTCTTCCACCTGAATTTACTACTAACCCAGAGATTGGACCCTCATCGAAAACAAAGTAGTAGAACTAAAGGCATTGGTTTGTTAGTACAGACTGATTTTTAGTGTCACGTTCTCACAGCCAAACTTGTGTAATGCATAATCAGACACAGCAAAATTTAAAATATTTAACATTTAATGTAATCTAATACATTTGTAGGTCAACCTGTTGGTAGTTTTATGTAGGTTTGCTGTGAGCTTCTTAAGCAAAGTAGCATAATAAAAATGGTTAGTTTCTCCACCAGTGTCTCCATGGGGCTCAGCGAATACATGCAGCCTCATTTCAAACTTGCTCTAATGTTCCAGTTGAACCTTCCAATTCAGCAGATACTGAAAATAAAGGAGTAGTGAGGAAAATACAGAATACATAAGGAGAATAAGTCAAGTTGAAATCAAATACAGAAAGACTGCGTTAAAAGGAGTGAGGGGGAAAAAAAGCAATTGGTATATGGAGCCAAAAATGTTCAAACATGGATGCCTAAGGTTGGGCACCCAAATAAGAGATCTCCTATTCAGACATCTGAAGTCAACAGGAATTCAGGCTGCTCATGACCTTTGAAAATCAGGCCCCTTATTTGGATGCTGTGCTATAGTGGGAGTAAGAGGAAACATGTCCTAGAGGCTTTGCTCCATGTGGAAGTGGTAATGAATCTCTCCCTTTTTGGCAGGGGGCGGGGGAAATGGATTTAAACTACAGGGGAAATGGGTTTTATAGACTGGAACTGGGTTTGTGGGGTTAGACCTACTCTCAAACTTTAAACTCCATGTGGAAGTGCTTGTGCCTGTTTAAATCAATGTTGAATGTATTGCTGGCTCAGGCCTCACAATGCCCTACTACACTCCGCATGCCATAAGAATCCTGCATCCCTAATTGCTCAGCTAAATTTGATTTTTCCATTTTTTACACATAATTGTGTTTAAGCTAATTAACTCATTTGTTTCTCCCATGTGCAGCCAGCACAAAATAGATTAGAGGTTATGGGAGCCCCTTGAGGTGTCGAGGGGAGCAGGCTATAAATACTGATGCTCACTAGGTCCCATACTGGAAGGGAAATCCTGGTGGAACTGGCCTCTGTAACTTGTTTTTACTACATGCCCCTTTGAGCCAAGTTTAATCACTAAACTAACTCCATTAACAGCCACTGTCTTACCTTGCAGCTGTCGTGTCTGCTCCAACTAATCGTATGACAGCCTTACCCAAAGGTAATCACCACTAATCAATTTGGTTTATTGAAACCCTTTTATTTGGATATGCTTTTTGTTTTGTTTGGCCTTTGCAATAACTCCAGTGGGAAATGTAGGGCTGGAGAGGCTGAAAAGCCGGAGACTGATGCTCCAAAGCCAGCTATGGTAAGTTATTTCTAAGAGTTGTCACAACTCACCATGAGCAGAAAGCTGCTGTGGTATGTTTGTAATGGTTGTCTGGGGGTCAAGGTGCAGTATGGTATAGCACAAGAATAACATCACTCACTACAGGCAAGGTGGCAGTGGCAGAGTGGGTAAGACCCTGAAAGGGGAGTTAGGAAACCTGGTTCTGCCACTGATCTTCTAGGATGTTGGCCAAGTCACTGCCTCGGTTTCCCTATCAGTTAAATGGGGATGAAAACACTTAGTTGCTTGCCTGGCTTCTCTTAATTAATGGATCTCTGTAAAGGGAAGGTGACCCAAGAGTGTAGTGTCTTATGACATGACCTTGCTCTAAAAGAACAAACAGAGTTTGCTTTCCTTGTCTTTTTTTGTCAATCCACCATCCATACAGTATATAAGTCAGGATGTTTTTCCTTCGGTTTGATGCCTTTGTTTATGTGCACACACCTCTTTCTACATTTGAATGTAGTGGTTAGGCATTGCCAGCCTCCCAAACATACCATGGAAAGGCCGCCTGCACTACCACAAAGGGTCCTGACGAAGTGCACAAAGATGCTACATTTGTTCAGATTAAGGAAACACACTTATCTGCTAAGAACTGAATGGAAACTCCTCCTGTCACATGCAGCCACTCCTCAAAGAGCCATCAGCTGGCAATGACTTTCTCACTGCTGCCTGTGAGAGTTAGGCAGAACTCTCAAAGGCACCCAAGGCATTAGGTGTTCAGTTCTCATTGACTTTCTGTGGGATTGCCCAAGGAGCTAAACTTTGATTGTTACTTTGACAACAGAACGACCTGAGCAGCCTCGTGACCTGGAGCTGACAGACCTGGCGGAAAGGAGTGTGCGCTTGACATGGATACCTGGTGATGACAACAACAGTCCGATCACAGGTTGGTGCTCACCCCTCCCCTCTGTAACAACAGACCAAGCTGGACTCATCAAGCTATTGTTTTCATTGACAAAAGTCTGTCTTCCTCTGGGAGCTGGGAGAAACCCTGCCATTAACCTGACCTCCTATCTGTCTAGATTATGTGGTTCAGTTTGAAGAGGACAAGTTCCAACCTGGGTTGTGGCATAACCATTCCCGTTACCCAGGGAGCGTGAACTCAGCTATACTGCGCCTCTCACCCTATGTCAACTACCAGTTCCGAGTGATAGCTGTGAACGAAGTGGGGAGCAGCCTGCCCAGCCTTCCCTCTGAACGATACCATACTATTGGGGCAAGTAAGTACTTGAAGTCAAGTTCCATTTAACTCACTGTTGGGGCTTTGCTCTCTGAATAGCTTTCATCTGTCATGGCAGAAATCAGACACTAGGTGAGGATTGGCTAGAGTTTCTATTACAAGCCCATTTTCCCTGGGTGTTGAACTCAAAGGGCCAGATACTGCGACTGAGAGCAGAACTTGGTCCATGTACTAACAGGTTGAGATGAATCTTGCTGTATTTGGTTAAGCCCTGTGCACAGTGGCAAAATTCAAGATGAAAGAGCTAAGGTGGATAATTTTTCCACTGTAAGCTGCTTGTGGGGGAGGGGGGGGATTCCTCAAACAAATCAATCTTTCCATGATGCTGCAACTGCAGAGAGGAGAAAAATCCTTCATCCCCTCCTCCTGCAGGAAGCTTAGATGCTTCTTTGAAAGTTTGACACTATGCCTGTTTACACTGCAGCTGGCAGTATCTTACCCAGCCCAGGTAGATAAGCACATGCTAGCTCCCCTCAAGAGGGTACACTTAAAAATAAGCAGTGTGGACCCTGCAGCATGCGCTGACCAGGGAGGCATGCTCCCAGGAGCAGTGTAGATATATCCCCAAGGATCCATTATTGTAAGCTGCCAACTCCCTCCACTATTCCCAAGTATTGGCAGAGATCCCAGAACAGGCTGGGTGTGCAATGCAGGTCAGTACAGCTCAGTGTTGAGGACCCTGTGTGCGTGTTCAGTGCTGCAGAGAGTAGAAAAACTATTTCTAGTACAAGGCACTTATGAACCTAAATCTCTGGGTTTTCGGAGCATTAAGCAAAATGGTGTCAACAAAAGATGGCTGCCTGGGACCTGCTCTTTTCAATTACATCCCTCAGCTTCTGATTACTCTTGTTTAGATTTACTTTACTTAACAAAGAAGGCACCTTTTAAATGTATAGGACTAGATATTTGAAAACCACCAAAATACAGGGCCTAACTTTGAAAAGTGTTGAGAAACCTGCCGCTTTCCATCTTCCATTAAACTGAATGGAAGCTAATTTGGGCAAATTAGGCCACTCTGTTTTCAATTGTCTGTTAATAACCAGTTTGCTCTGTGCATGGCTTTTAATGCTTACATGTTCAAGATTGTAAGGCAAGGTTTTTATGTGGATTTCAGGTCCAGAAATCAACCCAACAGGAGTTCAAGGAGCAGGGACTCAAAAAAACAACATGGAAATAACTTGGACTGTGAGTTTAATTTTTTTACTACCCTGTAGCTGAGGGTGCCAGGGTCTGTAAAGCCAGAGCCTATTTAGATATAGACAACACTTTATTTCACTGGGCTCAGAAAGTAGCCAGAAGCTGAAAGTTGTAAGTCAAGATGATCCTGCTTATTCTTTCCCTTAGCCACCAAGGGCTATTACCATTCAGAACAGTTAGACTGAGGAAGTGTCACATGAATGCTAGGATTATTCTGTGCTTCATCCCTTTTAAGGTGAGCATATTTAAATCACTCCTCATGGTCTCCCCCTTACATTCTAGGTAGCTGTCAGAGCAAATCAATTCTTATGCAATTTTGATTCTCTCAGTGCTATTAAAATGAACACCACATTCCAAAGAGCTTACTCACTAAGACATGAGTCTAAGGTGAAGGTTACACAAGTACAAGTATGTTATTACTCAGTTCAGAAACAGTGACAATTTATTTTTTTAAACACCATTGTTGACTCACTACTTGGAGACACAAGTGATACAGTGACTTCTTCATCACTCTAGTGAATGAGGACTACTTTAGTCTTCCTGCAGAAGCCTGCTCATACAATGTACTCAAGTGTTAGCATTAGGGATGAGGTTGGTCTCCAACATCTGTTCACAGGAGTAGCAGCAAAAGAAAAGTTGCTAGATTACACCTGATCCTCAAGGAACTGCCCTCTCTTGCCTAAACACTGCTTCCAATTATTCTCTATCTGATGATGATCATTAAGAGTAACACTTGAAGGCAAAGTGTCACTCTTAAATTTTCCAGGGTACATAAACCACTCTGTGGCTTGCTTCTTGAAGGAAGCAAGAGAGGACAGACTCTCATTCCTGAAGCAGCTGTACATCCTGCCTGGACCTATACAGCTGTCACCAGGAATTAAGCCAAAGTCTGGTGTAGGGAAGGGATAAAATTGCAACTTTTTATTCATGCCTGTATTATGCAGTGTAAATATACCTACCTTATTTATCTTTTTGTCCATTAAGCCACTGAATGCAACCCAAGCTTATGGGCCTAACCTCAGGTACATAGTGAAGTGGAGGCAAAGGGATACGCGGGAGAGCTGGCGCAATGAGACGGTGAGAACTACAAGGCATGTTGTCTGGAATACACCCATCTATGTGCCCTATGAGATCAAAGTGCAAGCAGAGAATGACTTCGGGAGAGCTCCAGAGCCTGATGTTATCATCGGCTATTCAGGGGAAGATTGTGAGTATTTTCCTACCCAGAGCTATTAAGTATTACTGGGTGGGGAGGGAGTGAAAGTTGTCAAGCTACCCTCTCCTACTGGAGATGGAAAAGCTACACTGCAGCTCAGGGGGACACCCTTAGAGCTGTGCTTGGTGTCAGAGCAATCCAGTTCCTGTTGATTTGAGGAGGAGACGACGACGACTCTTCAGGTTCCATTCCTAGCTCTGCCACCAAAATATCTGTGCAGCCCCAAGCCCAGTTACTTAATCTCCATTTGTGCAAACTGGACTATATCACTTCTGAGAGTAATGTGGGCAAGGAGGTTTGGCCCTTGGATGAAAGGTACAGCTGGGCAAAGTAGTGTGTTGAATTTAGAGGTGTGAGTGCAGCTCTGGTAGGCTTTACCCAGGGTTCTGAGAGGACTTGTGCAGCTACATCTGTATTTAGACACACTAGCAAGATTAGAGCTAGTATAGATGCCTACCTGAGCTGCAAGTAACTCCCCCCTCTGCTCTGAGGGAAGCGTAGCTTAATTACATGATAATCTTGCATGCTGGTCAGAGGGAAATCCTGGATTAGATTGCCGTGCCATGGCTTTAGAGAATTAAACATACAAGTAGCTAGCGCTGTATGTTTCATCTCCTAGTCCTTTTCTCTGGGCTACTGGTTTCACTGCCTACAACAGATAGGGGCTCTGAACTGTAACAAATTACTATAGGGTTTATTTTTTAAAGAGAAAGTATTTTAGTTCCATCTCTACTGCACCACATGACTGGGAGTCTTGGCTTGAACTCCTGCTGGGATTGTTGTTGGGGCTATGGGCTCTGCACTTCTGAAAAGGAGCTCACCTGGAATAGCACAAGGACCACTTCCCACTGACTAGATGAGCTCAGAGCACAAAATACAGGTACTACTACCACTACGAAGGGGAAAGTAAATAACTCAAAATCCTACTGTCCCTGGGTCTGCCTCTTGTGGCTAAGAGCAGGGAATAGATAAAGAACTTAAAAAGAATACAGCTTAGATTGCCTTACCCCCTACGCCAGCAAGTTACACACATTACGGCAGTGCTGTGATGCTGCATGGTTCCCAGCTTTCAATGCCTCAAGGTATTTCTCAGTTTAAAATAGATATTGGGGCTGTGCATTTAGGTTCCACAGGCAACCTAAATACGCCTGAACGTTTGTCTTGCTGGAGCTAAACTAAAGTGAGATTTGGCCTTGAAGAGAGTTCTCAAGTTCTTGGAAACAGGATCTCAAATTATTTAGCTCCCTAAATGACTGGGATGATTATAAAAAGATGGGAAACAATCTAAGCATGAACACTAGATCCTGCACATGCCCCTAGTGAATACAATGTGCAATAGGCTAAACTACTGGATAGGTTGTTCCAATCATTTCCCTCTAAAGATGCTAACCTTAGAAGTGCTTTTACTTCACTCCCAAGCTTCCTTGAGAACAGTATATTTACCTTCATCTTATTGTTCTTTTGTGATTCAGAGTGGCCAACATCTACTTTTGACCTGGGATGAAAGACAAACCAAACAGTTAGCCTGAAAAGTCTCAGGGGTTAATACATGGATAAGCTGAGCAACATCTTAGTGGGCTAGTGTGGCCTTAGTTTTTTCCAAAGGCTTCTCAGGCACAAAGCTGGGGCTGCTTTAATAGTAGCAAATTAAATTTTGGGTTTTGTGGCCATGCTGCTGAAAGACTTTTGTACAGCTTAGCCGTTGCAGGGTTAGCTTTGTATACCTGGCAACCGTTAGGGCCATCAGGAGTTTAGTTGCATCACTCCCAGGGTGAGTACACTAGAAGGCTGATTCCCCTGGTATATATAACTAAATGGTGGTGCAGAAAAGTTTCCTCTGACCCAGCTACCCTGTGCTAAGTACCATTTATAATGTTACATGCCCACTTTGTTCTACAGGCTTTGAGTGACATGCTGCAGTGCCAATCAATATTAGAGCTGTGCAAACTATGTCTGGGATCTGCAAGCTAGATCCTCCGGCACTTCACCCACTGCTAGATGCAAATAAGTCACAGCATGGTTGCTTGGAGGCATTTTCAACCAATTCAAACCTCCAAGGGACCATACCACTCCCTCCCTGGGATAAGCCTTAGAAATCTACTTACCTTAGAGGTTTTCAGGGAAGTATTAGACATTCACACATTTTCCATTTCCTCTCCTACTGCAAAGTACATTAGTGAAAAATGTTTCTAGAGGGGAAATAATCCCTATTGGCCTTTAAGGGCTGCTCTGTCCTTGGTTCTGAAATGGACTCCTGTCTGAAGCATCACAACTTAATTCCTATTGCAAAAGTTTTTAACCAGAAGTTTCTTTGTGGCAAAAGAAACTTGACTCTTGCTTTGTTGGAGTGGCATCTGTAGTTCAGGGATGGTTTTACTGTGAGTTATGTATCACCTTTGATTGTTTTACGATGTTGTATTGCCTGGTTTTCTGCCCCTCCCTCAAACTGGTTGTTTTGGGGAGCAGTTTCTGCCACAAGAAAAGATACAGTAGTTTTTCCAGTGTTTGCAACAAGCTCTCCTGTTCTAGTGATTTTTGTAAATTGTTAATGCATGCATGTTAAATATATAACCCAGGGGTAGGCAACTTATGGTATGCATGCCAAAGGCAGCACACAAGCTGATTTTCACTAGCACTCTCACTGCCCGGATCCTGGCCCTGGTCCAGGGGGCTCTGCATTTTAAATTTAATTTTAAATGAAGCTTCTTTAACATTTTTAAAACCTTACATACTTTACATATAATAGATTAGTTGTATATTATAGACTGATAGAAAGAGACCTTCTAAAAACATTAGAATGTATTACTAGCACGCAAAACCTTAAATTAGAGTGAATAAATGAAGACTTGGTACAGCACTTCTGAAAGGTTGCTGACCCCTGCTATAACCTGTTAGATTAAGGCTAGATGACCAGAATGATCTTTTGTAGTTTGACCTCTGGCATGGAAACTTGCCCAGTGACTCCTGCATCTATCCCTAATTTATTACAAGCTTTCTTCCTCCAATAATTTCCAGCAGAGATTTTCAACAGTGACTGGTGATTGGGGTACCTCACTTAACACCTTTAAAAGAACCTGGTTTTCAGAGGACAGGTGTGCTCCACCCTTTCTGAATCTCATCTCTTCTAGATCCAATAAGGCATCAATAATCACTTTTGAAAAATCTTTGCTAGGGATGTCGGTTGCAATTCTCCAATGGGTAGGTGCAGTAGTTTCAAATGAGTATTCCAGAAGAGATCAGAAGTTCTTATAGAAACTACAGTGAAACCAAAGCAAGTGCACTTCCCCATTAGAAAGCTAGTCTGTACTGAGTGAACAACCAGATCTACTGCCACCTCTGGTCATTCTTTATCACCATGTAAATCTAGATTGATTGGCTATGAAAATAAAGGGTTGTTCTGCTGTGTGTAGTGTGGTGGCAGTTGTCCCTTCCCCTCTGGGTCCTAGTAAGGTCAAATTACTGCCTCATATCAGGGGAATTAGTGAATCAGGTGCTAGTGCCTGAGCCTCTTGGCAGTAGGGTGACCAGACAGCAAATGTGAAAAATCAGGACGGGGTGGGGTGGGGGTAATAGGAGCTTATATAAAAAAAAACTCAAATCAGGACATCTGGTCACCCTACTTGGCAGGAAAGAGCACTCAACAGTCTAGGGGCTTAGGGCCTCAGGCAGGGAAGAGCAGAGCACCAAGCAGCCTGTTGTCCTAGCTCTGGCAGACAGCAGACAAAAGTAGGCCTCTTGGCTTATGGTGGGGAGGCTGCCACCCCATGCCCATCCTACTCCACCGGGTCCCAGCCCAGGGCCCTAACTGTGGAGGAGTGTCCACCACTAGGTTAGTGGAGATCTGCCCAAAACACCCTGGCCTGGATTCAAGCAAACCCAACCCAAAACCAGGCTAGTGTCTATGGGCTACTTGCCCTTTGGTACGTCAGCTCACTGGGTGTCCTGTCTCCCTGGGGTAGATAGCCAGCAGCTCCTCTATACTCTCAGGGGTCAGCAGTGAAGTCAGAAACCTAGCAGCAAGCAAGATACATCTGTCTCCTTTCCAAGCTCAGCTCCAATTGAGCTGGAGACTCTACCTTTTATACTTCCTGTCCCACCTTTCAACTTCCTGTGGGAGGGGTGAGCCAGGCCTGATTCCACCCACCCAGGCACAGGGTTCCTCCCCCTCTGGGTCAGAGAAGTCCACATGGCCTTGCTGCATTTTAGTACACAAAGCAAGGGCTGCAGGAGGCAGCTAAGTTTGTGGCAGACTGTCACAGTCCTAACCGTTAAGTGGAGTAGAGAGGTGTGACAGATCACCTGCTCCTCAAAGTAGCTAATCCATTGTAGAGACCTGAGAGAAGTGCTGATGTTAAATGGATCAGGAGCAACTGCACAGCAATACCAAGAATGGCTGACAGATTGTAACACATTTCTTTCCCTCCTGGGGAGGCACTGCCAGGAGCAACCCATGTATCCCGTAGATTCAGAACCTGCCTGGTCAGAAAATCTCAGGTGTATCAGATTCGTCTAGATAGTGAAAAGGACAATCACTTAAGGACACTGTGCCAGATCCTCTGCTGATGTAAATCAACAAAGCTTTATAGACTTCACTGGAGTTCCAGTTGATACCAGCTGAGAAGCTAGACTCCTACTCATTTGCACTGCTCTATCATGCAAGTCAACTTGCACCTCATTCTGTTGGCTTCTGAATACAGCACACAATTTAGACAGACATGCTTCCAAACTGTGCTACAGCAGTAGCTGCATTCAAGGTATTAAGGAGCCATGATCCTTTAAAACTAGGAGGGGAGAGGGCTAGCCAGTTTGAAAACATATGTTTGGAAGATGAAGCCAACTAAAGTGTGGCTGCATCAGTGTTTACCAGGTAATTGTTAAATGGTCAACATGTTGCACTACACCTGAATGCACTGACCCAATGTTGCTGCTTCCAAACTGCATAGTCTTGTTGGATTGTGGACACACTGGATCAGCTCCTCAGCTGATGTGTAAATTTGAATAGCTCCACTGGCTTCAGTGAAGCAAATCCAGATTACACATATGAGAATCTGGCCCATGGTGTTTCGTTGTGGTTGAACGTGAGCTATTGCTAATTTTAGGAATTTTAGATTTTGAAAAGGGCAAGCTCTTGTTAAACGAGGAAGTAATTCCTGTATCTGGCCAAAAAAAAAAGAATACTAGCACATCATAGGAAACATTTTTAAACCATTCTCTTTAGAAAGTTGGCTGTACTGACTAATGGGGTAGAGCAGAAATCTCTGAACAGAGATTCTTGGACTGGATTCCCAACTCTGCCACTGATGTTGGAGGGGGAGGCACGCCTGAAGTGGATTTTGACCTCTGTGCCTTGGATATGTAATCCTTCAAGATCTTCAGATGAAAGGTGTTAGGGAGGTAAATAATAATATGTTCTGGATATTGTTTCCCCAATTTCGTTATCCAGGTATATTTACTGCATGGCAGTGGGACCCACATTCATCCCTTGAGTAAATAAGTAGTTTATCCAAGAACTCTAGAATTGACTGGCTCCTGCTCTTTCGTTGCATCAGCTGTGGAAATCCTTGAAGCGTGACAAGATTGTGACTTTATGTTGGGATAACTGCATGAGTGAAATCCTGTCTTCCTGCAAATATTCTAACATCTAAGCAGAACTGCTCTTGAATGCCACAAGGTGGCAGCAGGGGCTTGTGTGTCTGATGATATTTACCCTAGGATGACTTAGAATGAAAAACAAAATGCCCCAAAAACCAGCCTAGCAGGAATCGCAGGAGGTAACCTTCAGGAAAAAATGGGGTGTAGACTACTGTTGGAATTAAAAAACAACCACCCAATTTGTGCCTAATCTACACTTTGTTTTATTCCTGAATGCTCAGATCCCAAGGCTGCCCCCACTGACATTAGGCTAAAAGTTATAAACAGCACAGCAGTCAGTCTCCAATGGAGCCGAGTATACCCGGATACCGTCCAGGGACAACTTAAGGAATACAGAGTGAGAAAAACCAAATTGTTTGGATACTGACTATTAATACAGCTAACCTTGCTCACAAAGCGTGACCTGGAAATGTGGCCAGTATGCAGTGGGGATGACATAAAACAGTAAGTTAGGCCTAGTAACCTTGGGTGACATCATTCTGTGGGCACATTACTGATCATGCCTAGCCATTCTGGAAGAACACCTGTATGATAAAGACTAAAAACACCCAGGGTGACTTGTTTAATGACTGGAAAAAAAAACATCTACGGAGATCTTGTTTGCAGGGCTGATTTAGAGCCAGATTCTGCTCCCATTGAAGTTCAATGGCAAAACTCAAGACTTGAATGAGAGTAGGATTGGGCCTTCTAATGAGAATTAGTCCTGCCTGTGCAAACATGCTCAGCCTATATATGTGCTACTGATTGGAGTCTCTGCTCTTATAGTCAGAAAAGAGTCTGTTTGGTACCACAACGCTGAGCCCCATACTAGGGTTCAAGGACTTCATGGGCCATATAAACAGCACTACCTTCCCCCACCCCTAAACGTGGCCTCTGCTAAGCAAGGTTGAGGCATTGCTGCTGCTTGTAGTCTACCTAATACATACAACTTCTGTCTCTAGAACTGTTAAGTTACATCCTGTCATCATTATGCAACGTGCATGGTTTTCATGGGAGGAGGAGAAAGACCCCTCAGATACCCATACACTGATTTTTGTGTCATCCCTAATGTACACACAGTCTTAATAAATGCTATCTGGATTTGCTCCGGTCAAGATTTAAAACAAAATATACTAACTGAAAACTAAAGAAAGTATAGAGCTAAACATACTGTATACTCATTGCAACAACTGTTCTTTATCAAACATATGCGCTGCTAATCTCACCTGTGCCAGTTGGAGTGCCTGATAACAAGCAAAAGTCTGGACTTAAGCAAAAATCTGATAGAGCTTTTGAGAATTTCGCAATCTAGGTTGGTGGCATATTCTGTACATGTTCATACTTTTCAAATCCAAGAATTCAGTATTCATAGAAAATTCTTTGAATTCTGCCTTCATTTTCATTACTCTTGTGCACCATTGTATATCTATTTTCTATCTCAAAAAAATCTATATTTGTAAGGATTTGAATCAGCATCTTTTCAAGTTCAGACTTTTAATTGTGCCTGGACATATTAAGCCTCTTCCTTTCTTTATAGGAAAAATTTACTAATTTATCTGAAAGGGTAATGCTCTCTACCTAAAGCTGAGGACTGGAAACCAAAACTGTTGGGTTCCATCCTGATCTCTGCTGCTGACTCACTCTGTGAACAAATCACTTAGCCTGACCATTCCTCAGTTTCTGCATCTGTAAAGCGGAGATATTACTGACCTACTTCCTGGGCAGTTATGAGGCTTAATTAATTGTTCTAAAGCACTTTGAGAGGCAAAGAATTGTTATGCTTTATTAATGAAAAACAATTGTATCTGAATGGGAAAAGCTTCACTTGCCCTACGTATTTCTTGAAGGCCTATTTCTGGAGAGAAAGTAGTTTGCTGAAGAACCTGTGGGTCTCCAAAAAAAGGCAGTCTGTGGGTTTTGTTGGAGACCGACAACGGGGCATAGTGTCCCGGCTGTTTCCTTACAGCAACTACAAACTGGAGATGGTTGTAGTCAACGGGAGAGGAGATGGGCCTCGGAGTGAAATTAAGGAGTTCACAACACCTGAAGGAGGTAGGTTCTTCTGGAATTTTTGCAGGCATACACTGTTATATGCTTTGTGCACATGCTGGGAACACTCTGCTCCACAGTACCAAGCTAGAGCCTTAAAATTCCTCCTGCCCTGTATGGAAATTCCATAGAATGACACACAGATACTGTTTAAAAATGAACAGAACCACCTACCCTGTGCAGGATAGGTGCAGCTCTAAGGCCCCAAAGCTGTCACACTGCATTTCTCTGCCTGGAGCACAGGTATGTACATCTTGCTGTAGCGCCTAATGGCAGAGGTACCCATAGAATCATAGGGTTAGAAGGGACCATAAGGGTCATCTAGTCTAACACCCTGCTAAGATGCAGGATTTGTTGTGTCTAAACCATCTGAGACAGATGGCTCCAGTCTCCTTTTGGAAACCGGCAGTGAAGCAGCTTCCACAAGCTTCCAAGGCCTCTGTTCCGTTGTCCTGCTGCTGTTTAGTTAGGAAGTTCTCCTCAGATTTAATCTAAATACACTACACTGTAATTTGAAGCCATTGTCTTCTCCTGTGGCAAAACAACTTTTCTCCATCTTTTTAGTAGCAGCCTTTCAAGTATTTGAAGACCGCTATCATGTCTCTCCCTCCCACCCTTAGTCTCCTCTTTTCTAAACTAAAGAGACCCAGTTCCTTCAAGCCTTTGCTTGTCCGGCTGCGTTCTATCCCTTTGATCATCTTTGTCACTCATTTCTGGATCCTTTCCAGTTTCTCTACATCCTTTTTATACATTGGTGACCAAAACTGGACACCATACTCCAGCTGAGGCCTAATCAGGGCTGAGCAGTACTACCACCTCCTGTGACTTGCATGCTATGCCTCTTAATTCAATCTAAAATTTTTTTTTTTTTTGCAACAGCAGCACAATGCTGACTCATGTTGAGGTTGTGATCCACGACAACTCACCAATCCTTGCCAGCAGTGCTGCTGAAAAGACAATTACCACCTATTCTATATTTGTGGTTTTGTTTTTTCTTCCCTAAGTGTAGCACCTTACATTTATCTTCACTGAATTTCATTTTGTTGTTTATAGCCCAGTTCTCCACTGTATTAAGATCCCTTTGAATTTTAGCTCTGTCCTCCAAAGTGTTGACATCCCCCATAAGCTTTGCGTCATCTGCAGGTTTGATCAGTATGCTCTCTATTCCTATGTCCAGGTCATTTGTAAATGTTAAACACCCAACCCAGACCAGATCACTGTGGAATCCTACTTGACCTCCCTCCAGTCTGACATTCCTTTAATAATTACTCATCTGTATGATGAGTTATTCCAGAATAGCTGTTCCTGATTAACACCAGTTGTGGATGCTCTTATCCCAGAGTAACTGTATCTTACTCCTAATTAGTTAATCCATTTCCAGAGTGGATTAAAACTAGTTCAGAATAAGAGCATCCACTCATGAAGTTAATCCGAAATAGATGATCCACATTAAATTTACACTGTACCTAAGGTGACCAGATGAGATGAAGAAAATATCGGGACACACACGGTGGGGGGAGGGGGCCACCGGCAGAAGAAAAAAAGGCCAGGTGCTGCCAGGAGAGCAAAATACCAGGACAAATTGCATCCCGACCAAAGATCAGTCGAGACGTGGGACAACCATCCAAATATCGGGGTGGTTCCTGAGTCTGAATGAACTTCCATGTGTAAACAAGCCCTTAGTTCTTTTTATCTGTAAATGCAATAAAACTTTTAGAAGGACTTTAGTGTCTGGGAGGAGAGGTGCTGAGCTGACTTCCCTGAAGACAAATGCTCTATTTATCCCCACACAGGTGTGTGCTGCACCATACAAGTGTCCCAACCCTGACTGGGAAGGACCATCCTCAGTAGGGAGATAATAGTTTAGTGTCCATGTGATTTGATTCTTGGCTTTTCAGGGTTGCCTACAAGGGGATCAGTTAGCACCAGTTGTGGTGAGATTAAGGATGGGGACACATCACAGCTGGACTGAAACCCAGCACGTATTTCACACAAACCTGAGCAGGATTTGAACAGAGACTAGCCCTGTTTCTCTCATACAAGGAAGCTGTACAAGGCCAAAGGGCTGGCATGCTCCACCATGGGAGCTGTGACTGTTTGCAGAGGGGTTGTCTGTCCCAGTGCTATATTTTGCCCTCAGGAGGGGCAAGGAAGGGGGCCAAGGTTTTGAGGTACTGACATCTCCAGAGGCCAGCAGCACTGAGTCAAAGTACAGGAGCACCCCAAAAAGGATGAAAAATAGGCCAAAGCCCACGCCAATCTCTGCAACAGGTGGAGGGTTAATGATTAGAAGTGCAGTAGCCAGAGGAACAATGTAGCTGTTACAAAGGAAGTGTTGGATGGTGCCAGCTTAGGTCACCAGATTCTCCCCGTGGCAGATTATCCCAAGCCTAATGGTTCACACTGTAGTTAGATTCACCAGTCACAAACTGTGTTCCTTATCCTCCCCCGATTATCAAGAGGCGAAAAAAGTTACTCCTACCAGCAAATTGGTCCAGTAAAGTGAGAAGTTAATTTAAAACTCACTATGTTCTTCTCATCCCTAAGTGGCCAGCCATGTTACCAGATCAATACTAGTTTGAATCTTACCCAAAATACCACACTGCCAGCCAGTCCTTTAGTATCTAAAGGTTTATTATAAAAGAAAGGGAAGACCAGGGTTGTTAAATGGTCAGAGCAATCAGATACATATATGACTTCATAGTCCATATATCAGGTTCTTAACAGTATTGGTGAGTTTGCTGGCTTGTAAAGTCCCCCTGGAACACATCCAAAGCTTGGCTGGGTCCATCAGTCCTTTGTTCAAAGCTTCAGTTTATAGAGAAGTTACTGCAGAGGTGAGAAGCAGGATTGAAAACAAAATGGAGATGATGCAGCCACCTTTTTATAGCCTTTGGTATGTGGCTTGTACATCCTCTGTCCCAAATACAAGCTCACAGTACATGGGCACAGAAAAGCACTGGAGTCCCCTGGCCACAGGCATGTCCCTAGTACAGGTCCTGCTGACTCATAGGCATAGCCCCTGCCTTCTCAATGGCTTTATTGTATAGCTGATTGCCCTTGACTGGCATCAGCACTATCTAGCCTGCTTAATTGCCTCTGTCTGGGGGAGTCACCCAGAAACAGCACAAGTTTCAGATACAGATATCACATATTAACTCACAATACAAAGATATATACATATGAACAAGATCATACTTAACAAATTACAACTTTTCCATTGATATTTTACATGGCATATCTTGTAAGATTCATTGCAATTGGGTAATATTGGTATCAATATTATTATAAATGGTCACCTATATTCCATACAGCATCCCACACTTGTCTTTCTATGAGTATCTAAGGAGGGAGAAGGAGACAGTCTGAAACCAATTGGAAAAAGATTTCCTGAAAACCTGTGAAGTGGTTTCTATGTGGCAGGGGTCACCTCCTAATCCCCCCACCCCTCTTCAAAACGGAGCTGACCCAAAGCTCTGGACTCACTAAGAGTCTTCCTATTGCCATGGGGTCAGGCCCAAGGCTCTCCAACTTATCTATCAGCCAAAAAGCAGCCAAGGCTGGGATGTCATAAGGGTTTAGAGCAATGAGAAGCCAGCCTGAAAACCCAGGACACATTTGCAAACCGTGTGTGTGTCAGGGTATGAGTTACTCACTTATTGTCTTCTGCAGGGAGATTTGGCACTCACAATGCTGAGAGAAGAGCCCGCAAGCGCTCAGCAAACCTCCCACACCCCCAGCTCTGCCAATGGCCCTCACCCATAACCCCCACCCCTGCTATTCCAGTCCAAAGCTCCACACACACATCTTAGCTGTGCCAATGCCCCATAGTCCTGACCCGCAGCCCCCTCTGCTATTCCAGTCCTGAGCTCCCCCCACACACCCCAGCTGTGCCAATGCCCCATAGTCCTGACCCACAGCTGCCCTCCCCCCACTATTCCAGTCCTGAGCTCCCCCCAGCCAGCTCTGACAGTGGCTGTCCATCCTGACCCACAGCCCACTACCCCACACCAAACCTCAAGAACGGCCAGCTCACCCTTGACTTATATTCCCTCACCTTGGTATTGTAGATCCAGACCTCATCTGAGCGGACACCGCCAGTTGTGGTGCATTATGAGTTCTGCAGAGCCGTGAAATGCATGTTTCCCTCTTCTGGATAATGGTGTTGACAAACATCAGTCAGGGTTTGCAGGGACAGTACCAGACTCAGGGACTTTGGGGCAGGCGCAGGACAGTAGTTCACTCTGTCTCTGACATTCCCTGATCTGCTGTGACTGGTGCTGACAGAGCAACCTCCAGCTCCAGCCCATACTTGGCTCTGAGCTCTAGTGGTTTCAGCTTTGCACACCAGATAGAGGAGAAAAGCCAGCATCTTGAAGCTTTTCCACTTCAATTAATTACCAGTGGGGCCAGTAAAAGGCTCAGAATTGCTCTATAGACTGGAGATTAGGCTGCTGACTTTGAAGTGGGAAGACCCTGCTTCAACTCCTCCCTCTGTCTGTTTAAAACAGGTTTGATGAGGGAGCTTCTTTCCTCTGGAAGCTGTTCCACTGTAACTATTAATTGGGCCAAAACAAGACTCATTTGCAAGAAGTCTTGTATAGCCTAGGGGTTAGGGTACTTACCTGAGAGGCTGGTTTAATCCCCCTTTACTGGTGAAGAAGAAAGGATTAAAGCAGCAAGCTTTTTTCTGTGCTGGTTTCAGAGAGAGGACCTAGTAGGGAGGGATGCCCCTCCCATAGCTGGGCCTTTTAAAGTTATTACACCTGCTGGGGTTTTAATGATTTGCAGGATGAGGAGGTGGGGACTAAAGACCTTCCCAAGGTTCACTGGTCAGGAACATGTGGAAGCTGTGGGTACTGCCCCCCCCCGCCCCCCCCCCCCCCCACACACACCTGATTTCACTCCAGGCTTACGCCAGGGCATATGACAGAGTTTGAGTGAGTAAGGGATGCAGTGTCACAGGGGTTAGTTGTTAACTCTTCAGCCATACTCAGTGAACCCAGGGAAACAGCCTGGCTCAGAGGTGGGTAGGGCTGGAAAGAAACAACTTTTCTTTTGCACAAAGTCAGCGGGGAGGGAGCTGTATTCCCATAGAACATATCTTGCCTTCCCCTAAGTTGACCAAGACGCAGCTCCAAAACCCAGTAAGCCCAGCGTTACTAGGCTTTTATTTTGGGTCTGTGAAGCAAGACCTGGAATGTCAACAGGTGCCAGAGATGCACAAAGCCTGCAGTAGTATTTGTTTAAAGGCAAACAATGCTAGTAGTAGGCATTGGTTATCACTGGCGGTGCAAATTTAGGATCATGATCAAGGGACTGCTGAGATACAGCTCCCTTCTCCCAGCAAATGACCTGTGCTTAATTTTAAAGTGTTGTAAAATGCAAATACAGAACCAGATTGGCTTGAGAACTGGTATGCTAGATGCAGCCCCAGAATAGTGTCTGGGTTTAGTTTTTGTGTCAGTTGCTGAACAGAGCCTCTCAGTTCCTCTGATGCGGGGGACTCCAGCAGGGTTTTAGCTGGAGGTGCACAGAGCGCTGAGGCAGCAGGCATGCAGTGCTGAGCAGGGGAGTGAACTGAGTGAGCTCAGTTCATGCCACAGACACACAACGCAGCATTCAGGGCAGCCAAGAGTGGGCATGCACAGGCCATGGCATAGGCACACAGCCAGATCCACAAAGGGCAGGTGGAGCCTAAGTAAGTCCCAGGTTTAGGCACCACTATGATCCACAAAAACCCCTGCTCAGCTGCTGCCTGGCCCTGGATGCACCTCAATTTGCTTGGTTTTTGCTCTCTGTGTCTGCCTCTGAGTGCATATCCTGCTGCCTTACTCTGGGCACCAGCTGCCTATATCATGCCTGACCCAATTCTCAAACCAGGGGCCAACTGTCATTGTCCTGCCTATCTTCCCTGCAGGGCTGGAGCTGGGAGGCAGACTCAGCATCTGCCTAACTCCACACAAGTGGGGAGACAGCCTCCCTTATAGCGGTTAGGTGGAGGTGCGCACCCGGGATAATGGAGAATCTGAGGCAGTTTCCTCCCTCTGCCCAATGCACGGAAAGATTTGGGAACAGGGATCTGCCACCTCAGATGAGTGGCCTGAGAGGGGAACGAGCTTTCCCTCATAACCTTTCGCCCCAGTGTTTAGGGGCCTCACGTGGGCTGTAGTAGATGATGGTTTAATCCTCCTCCCCACACGTGCTATAAGAAGGGAGATGAACAGGGCTGTGTCATCTCTCAAGTGAGTGCCCTACTCCCTGACTTAAGGATATTTTGATAGGGGTTATGCGTCCTCTGTTATTGAAACTGTTCCACTTTAACTCTGAATTGGGCCACAGACAGCTTGAGACTCACTTTATCATCCATGGTTTGGGTAGTCACCAAGGCCAGGGAAGAGTGATGCTTGATGAAAAGGAATCTGTATAGCACTCACCTACTTCTCAAGAGGCTGCCCCTTCAACCTTTCCTGTGCCACTGTAATTAATGAGGCCAAAGCCAGTTCTAAAGATGTGCTGTAGCTCAGCCAATTGGGCTCATTTCAGAAATACTGAAGATGCTGGTTCAAGTCTTCCCTGTGTGTGGAGAGGGGCAAGGATTTGAAGAGGGAGTACTCTCAACCCTTCCTGTTGAAGCGGCTTCCACTTTAATTAACTCTTAAATGATCCAAAGCAAAGATGTTTTGCAAGCAGCCCTGTATAGCCTGGTGGCCAGGGCCTGCACCTATGGTGTTGGAGAGCCTGGTTCCAGTCCTGAAGGAGCTAGGCTCTGAGCCATTTGTCTCTTTCCTCTTGACGCTGTCTCCACTTTAGTTAACTATGAACTGGGCCAGGCCAAGGTCTAGGGTCACTCTATAGTCCAGTGGTTAAGTTGCTTGCTTAGGAGGTGGATGATTCTGGTTCAAATCCTTCCTCTGATTATTTAAAAGGATTTGGAGAAGGCTGTCCCACCCCCCAGGGGAGAAGTGGGAGGTTCCTGTTTAGGTCCCCTTTCGCTTGCGGAAGGCCCTTGTCTTTCTGGAAACAGAAGGGGGTTTGAACAGAGATCGCTCACTTCACAAGAGTGGTGGGTGGGGGCAAGGGCAGGAGGGGTGGGTGGGAGGTGGGAGGGGTGGTGGCTGGGGGCCAGGTTGGGGGTGGGGCTGGGAGGTGTAAGTGGGAGGCAGGAGGAGGGAGGTCTCCTGGGAGGTGGGAGAGCCTTGGCACAACCCCTTGCAGAGGAGGGGTTGGGCCCTGGGGTCTCCCACAGCCTGGGCGGGTAGCCTAGCCACAGGGGACAAAAGAGTGACTTGCTTTTTTAACACCCCCACCAACAAATATTTAAGTAAAAGGCCCCAGAGGGGGCCAATACATGTTGCAAACCCCTTCCCCACCACAGGGATTGAACAAGGGCCCTCAGCATCCCAGGGGAGTGCCCAAACCTCTACACCAGAGAAGGCAGCTCTTTAGACAACCTTGCTTTGGAGCAATTCGTAGTTAATTAAAGCGGAAGCCACTTCAACAGGAAAGGCTAAGGGAACTCCCACCACAAAGATTTATCCCTCCCCAGGCAGGGGAAGGAACTGAACCAGGATCTTCAATATCCCAGGAACAAATACTAACCTCTGAGCTACAGAGGCCTTTTGCTATTACTACTTGCTTTGCCCCAAGTCATAGCTAATTAAAGTGGAACAGCTTCAACAGCAAAGATTAAGGGCACTCCTTCTTCAAAGGCCTGTCCCTCTCCAACTAGATATAGAATTGAACCCCCATCCTAGGGAAATACCCCAACCTCTGAGCTACAGAGGGTGTCTCATTTTCATGTTTTGCTTTGGCCCAATTAATGGTTAATTAAAATGGAACAGCTTCAATAAGAACCACTGCTCTAGATGCTATTTGGAGACAGCTCAGTAGATTTTCATTGGTGCTGCACCTTTTAGCAACTGGCAATTAATCTTTTAAGGTTTACGTTTATAGTCCTGTACATTACAAGTAACAATGGGTGGGGCGGGGGAAAGAGGCATGATGGAGGCTGTAACTCTTCCTGTGCTGGCTTTTCAAAAGCTTACTTTTATTCAAAGTATCATCATTCATTGAAATTTGTAATTAAAGGGGGAAATAAAGCCATTGGGCCAAATCCGGAAGCCCTTCAGAATGCAAAACTCCTACAATGGGTTTGCCCAAGAAAGGAGGAGCTTTTCTAGACGTGCTTCATTAGCTGTGTGTTAGGGTTGTGTACCATTTGGCCTAAATTTGTGCATATACAAATCCCAGCAAGCTGGGGTGGTTTTATAACTCCCTTCAGCACAAAACTAGGTCTGATAATGCTCTCAGGAGGTGGAGCTTGTCAGGAAATTGTTTAAGCAGCTCTTCTCTTGTTCTAAGGGGTGTAAAGTGATATGTATTAGCTTCAAAGCTTCCCTTTAAAAAACAAACACTGTTCAATATCCCAGTTCAGTGACAGAATCTGGTTCACACGCTGCAGTTATGACCAAAGCTGAGAGCAGGATTAGGCCCACACTACACAACAAGTTATTGCTTTGCCAGCTGTGAACATTTTGGCCATATACTCTTCAGGACAAGGCCTATGATATGTGCGCTCTGCCTAGCACAATGGGGCATCCCTGGCCTTACCCTAAAACAGTTCTGTGCTAAGGAGCAGTGACGTTGCCATGCAGTTTGTCCAGTTTCAATAGGACATATCAAATACCAGTGAGACAAACAAACCACCAACAAATGCATCGCTACACCTATTCAGTTGCCCTGCTGAGATGCTCTGTTGTTTTGAACAAAGGGTGACTGACCGGTTACCCATTGTGCCTCTGGGTGCACCATGTGCCACTCTGATCCCTGGGAAGTCACATGCACATCTCATAGGACAGAGCCACCCCATCGACTGACAGTACACCTTGAATCAGTCTGCATTTGGAAAGCAAGCCACAGTACCATAACCATGTATTTCTAAGAGCCAAATGGGACCTGCCAACCAGTCCTCTCTACACAAAGCTCTAGGATTTAAGGGCAAAAATTTTGTCCCTACTGCTGTGCACAAACAAGTTGTACATTTCAAGAGCCATCCAGGTTGTGTGGCTTGGCCCCAAGTGGGCAAGAATGCATGGGGGGGACGGGAATGCAGGCTGCTGCATCTGTGCACATCCTAGCCAAAAGACACTCTTGGGGAGCCGGGTGATTTTCTGAGTTCTCACAAAAGCAAGGCAGGAGCGCTGGAACAAGGGGGCCCAGCTCCCCATCACTTTTTAAAGTGGTAGCCCTCCCACTTTTTACCAGCCATAAGGGCAAGCAAAGGGGGAGAGGGGAGTGAGCGGAGGGCAGGGTCTGGGGGGGGGCAGTATGGGATCAGAGCCTTGGGGGAAGGGGCAGCGCTAGGGCAGGGGCTCAGCATCATGAGGGTGGGGCCTCAGGGGAAGGGGCAGTGCAGAGGGCAGGGTTTGAGCACCGATGCCCCCTGCCTTTAGGGAACCGCCACCATTCCTGACTCTAGGGAGTCTCCTGCTGCCACAGGAGATATGCTAAAGGTGGAAAAACCCTTCCTGTACCTCCAAGCATACCCATGCAGTGCAGGTGTTAGAAATCCCTGTACACTGAGGACTGTTTCCTCTCATTGTTGGGAGCAAAACGGGTATCTTAACAAGGGGTTTACAGGCTTGCAAGAGGGTTAGGTAAAACTGCAAAATATCTCAGGGCAACGTATTCAATAACTGCACCTCATATTGGCTCATCCACGTATAACCTCCCTGCCAAAAGATGAATTAACGCCAGCCAGGTGCCTGGCCTTATGTGGTTTTATTGTATTATCATATTAGTAAACCAGGCTCTCTCTGCTCTGCAGTAGATTACAAGGTAGCAGTGGCAGGATATCTTACTGGACATTGTTATAAACAGAACAGCAGTTGCAGTTTTTCTTTGGTGGGGAGAGACCTTGACCAGCCTCCCTGTATAACAGGAAACAGACTTCAGGGGTGCAGGCACATAGGGGGTGGTTTATTGATACCCACAAAAGGTATCACGGTAGATATACTACACATACAAGTTATGAAATTGGGCTAAGAACACTAGTTCTTCATCTCCAAAACGCAAGCGTCTACCACATGAGCCAAAGGAGAGCACCTGTTACAAACTGTGGTGGTAGGTCTAGCCCCCACAGAGCAAATATCTCCGACAGCTAGTGGTGGGACACTACTTCAGGAGGTCTGGGAGTTATTACAGAGAATTCTTGGGCAGGTGCCTAGCTGGTGGGTCTTGTCTACATTCTCCGGGTCTAACTGATCGCCACATTTAGGGTCAAGAAGCAATTTCCCGCTCAGATTTCCGGAGAGCCTGGGCTTTTTCACAGCATGGGGTCCAAGCCCTTGCAGGTTTAAACTACTGTAAATGGTGGAGTCCCTGTAACTTGAAGTATTTATACCATGATTTGAGGACTTCAGTCACTTGGCGAGAAGTTATGGGTCTATTACAGGAGGAGGTGGGTAGGTGAGGTTCTGTTGTCTGCAATTTGGAGGAGGTTAGACTAGCTGATCATGTCAATCCATTCTGACAGTGAGTATGATATGCACACTGCACTGGTATGGTTCCCATGCACAGAGAATTATCAAACTGCAGTACACGCATCTCAGTTAATGAATAGATATGATTCTGTTGCATCCAGTGCTGGATTCACATGCAGAATTGTTCTGAGTTTCAATGTGCTTGTGAAACCCCAGTACTGGTGCACGGTTTTTAATGCAGTTTTTGTTCCATCAGCATCTGAGCTTTGTGTGTATATCTTTATTATGTCAGCCACCCTGCAACACGTACCATGTTGTAAGGTATGTTGTCTTTTCTTTCCTCCTCCCTCCTTGCCCCATCCTTCTCCCAAGTACCCAGTGCCCCCAGATATTTCAGAATCCGACAGCCTAACCTGGAAACCATCACTTTGGAATGGGACCACCCTGAACATCCCAATGGAATTCTCACTGGATACAACCTTAGATACCAAGCCTGTACGTTCCACACCTGTTTGTTTTTCTCAACTGATCAATGATTTTTAACTCATCAAGTGTTCTCCTGGGTGAGTAGGTTATTCAGCGCCAAACCCAGAAGGAGTTCCTCCTCCCAGGTGCTAAAAGGTATTTTCCAAAATATGACGGCACAAGAGTAGCCCTTTAAAGAATTAGAGACTTCCATGACAAGGAAGTCCATTTGCTATTTTTGAAGGCGACAAGTCCTGCTGCAGTGCTGAGTGCCTGCACCATTTCAGCATAAGCCAGTAGGGGTTGCGGGTGCTCAGCATCTCCCAGGACTTGGCCATAGGGGGAGAAATAAGGGTTAGCCCCAGACTGCAATAATAAATTGCAAGCAAACTCTAAATACAGTGAAATTGGTACAGCAGATATTCTCTCACACACACACACACCTGGAAGATTACTGCAGAAAGAGTGAAAGTGCCCCACAGTATCCCCAAACAGTATGGAATTCAATGCAATGTAGAGGGCCAAATATCAAGGCTGTGCACAACACAAGTCTTATTGTGAGAGCTTACGCAGGACACATACCAGCCTTCTGCATGGGTGCGAATCTCATCTCTAGCCTGCAGAGGTGCTGGAACAATTTGTGTAGTAGGGAGGTGGAGGGTTGAGAGCCATTGAACCTAACTGTAAACCCTGAATATAGTGGAAACCACTTCAAGCCAGAGGGTGCAGCAGCGCCCTCTGCACCCTAGTTCCAGCACCTATGCTAGCCAGTACAGTTCAGTTGCACTATTACTCAATGCACATCCCCCTAGGAGGCTGCTGGCTGCTGTTGCGCTCTCAGACAGGTTTTGCTGAATCTCCACAAATCTTTCTATTGAGCATAGTCAATCCAGAAGCATATTGGACCATCAGCCGATTTCCTAGGGTGGGAGGAGATGAAATGTGTAACATAGCATGTGTCTGAAACAAAGCTGAAGCCTACACAGCTTGCCTTTCTCCTCAGTTAATGGAACCAAAACGGGCAGAACGCTGGTAGAGACCTTCTCCCCCAACCAAACAAGGTTTACGCTGCAGAGGACAGACCCCATATCGCGCTATAGATTCTTTCTGCGTGCTAGGACACAGGTGGGAGATGGAGAATCTATTGTGGAAGAGTCGCCAGCCCCACTGAATGAAGGTAGGTGGAGGACAGTGTTGCTGTGACTTTGGGGGTGGGATACATGCTCCCAGAGGAGTTAACACACAAGGAGCATTGTGCATGTCTTCCAAAACTACAGACTACACTGAAAATCACAGACAGAATGTGGTTTTACTAAGGGAATGGGTATCTTTCTCACCGTGACGAAAGCAGAGCCAATAGTCCCTAAGCAAGAAAGTTCTACTCTGTGCCTCAGTTACCCATCTGTAAAATGGCGATAGCACTGTTAAGGATGTGCAGATAAAATCCATTCATGATTGTGAACTGCTCAGATACTACATTAATGAGGGCCATATGAGTACCTAGTTAGATAGGCAAATGTAGTGACTGCTTTTCCAAATTTAGAAACATAGGAACTGCCATAGTGCATCGGAATTATGGTCCATCTAGCTCAGTATCTTGTCTCCAACAATGGCCAGAACCTGATTCTTCAAAGGAAAGTGCAAGACCCCTCAGAGAGAACAATTATGAAGCAATAACCTGCCCTAATGGGAAGTTTCTTCCTGACCCCAGGAGTTAGTGGTTGTCTTATGCCCTGAAGCAGGAGGGTTTCTCTCTTTTACAACTACAGAGAGATGCTTGCTGTATTCACAGCAGTAGACTCTGTCTTCCTGATGGCACTCTGCCTGCCCCTTCACGTGCTGTGTAGTTATCACTTACATAATATCCGCTATGAGGAAACAGTGTATGCAGAGTGAGAGACTCTCTAGTAGGCCTTTGCCACCTTAAAGAAGATTTAGGTCAGATATTAAGAAAACTTTAACTACAAAGATAATTAAGCACCAGAAGGAGTTACCTAGGGGAGTAGTGGAATCCCTGGCACTGGAAATTTTAATGACCGGGTCAGACAAAACTCCCATCAGGGATGGTCTAGAACCAATTTTACTTGCTTCAGTGTGGGAGGTTGGAGTAAATGACCTCTTGAGATCCCTCCCAGCCCTACATTTCTATGACTCTTTTACTGTAGTTCCACATGGAGTTCACCACAGAAATGTTCAGTGCAGATTTACACTGGTATTTACATTGAAAAAGCTCTTTGAACAATACTGCTGTGTTGATGTTATGCCTGGGAGACAATGGGCCAGAGCGATCCAGCGAGGACGTATCAGTGGTATACAAAAACGTAGCTGGGTGATCTAACCATTGGCAGGCTGCTAGGTAATTCCTGCAGTTTGACAAGCAGCTAGATCTAATGAGAAACAGCACCTCAACTGGATTTCATTGCTCAATCTGGTATGCTGCCAGGGTATATTGGGAATGTTGGTCCCTAGCTACTAGCCCACAGGCAGGAAGGAGAGGCTGTTGGGGCTTTGCACTCAATCTGGCAAAATAAATGAAGGGAGTAAGGAAAAGATCCAAGTTAATTAATGGATTTTGGCTATCGCTGTATGTTTAGTTATTAACAGTGGGGTTTATGCCAGGATATTTATAATGGACCTTCAAAAGCTACAACATACAGTATTTTGGCATTTGCCTGAGGAGGGTCCAGCAAAGAGAAGAAAACTTTGACCCAGCCAGTGTCAGGAGTTCTAGTTTGAGTATAACTAGGAAAACCATCAAAGGGACACAGTGCTGTTGTCTAGTGATTAGAATCAGAGCTGACAGGGTTTAAATTTGGGGTGGGAGGGTCCACTTAATCCATCCCCCAAACGGACCATTGATCCATGAGATGCTTTTACTGAGTTGAGCTCTCTGTTTTTCCTGGAAGAGAGGGTACACTTCAGATAGCCACCAGAGGGAACTATCGAACAGTATTTGTCTGGGTCTTGGAATTCCTCAGATAGCTTTGTATCTTCCTTGCAGTTACAAAGTGCATTTCTGAGACTATGCCAGTATGTAGAACATGGGGAACAGCCTCTCTTACTTTTAGGGTGCCCAGACTCTGAAGTATAATAGCTCACTACTGTATAACTCTGGGTAGGGTTCTGTTGACAGAGAAACAAGGCGGGTTGGCACTCTTGGACTGAGCTATTGCCAGCCTATAAAGAGAAAGTGTAGTCAACAACTGTGCCCAATAATTGGCATCCTGTGTTCTTTGCGAGGCCTACTGCCTGCTACAGCTTGACCCAGTGTAGCAACAACCATCTTCAGATACAGATGTCAAGTACAGTTCTTCTTCGAGTGATTGCACATGTCCATTCTAATATAGGTGTGTGCGCACCCCAAGCGCAGTTGGTGGAAATTTCTCTCTCAGTGGTGACTTGTCAGCTCTGGCACTCCATAGCGTAGGTAGAAAGGGCCAGGCCGACCCTGCGCCCCATCAGTTCTTTCTGAATGCTGGTGACGGTCACTGGAACTACCCTCCTTGCTGCAGCAAGCTTTTCTCAGTGGTCTTCATTTTTTCTCCATTTTTCTTCATACTGTACATAGAGTGTAAGTAGTTAGTTTTGCTGGCACTTCTCTGTAACTTAGCGGAGTTTTGGCCTGTCCCCAGTGCTGAGGCATGCCTTTGTCACCAGGCTTCAAGCCCTGTGCCTCCTGCAACAAGGCTATGCCTTTGCGCGACCCGCTCTCTAGTGGTCTAAAGTGCTCGGGGGGAAGCTCACATCGGGGATTGCTGTCAGATCTGCCATGAGTTTAAACCTCGTACGAAGAAGGACCGAGAGGCCAGGCTAAACTTCCTATTGATGAAAAGAGTGCTCAGACCTTCCTCTGAGCCGAGCTGCTCGGACTCGCCACTGAGTACCTCAGCGTTGGTGCAGAGCACTCCTCCCAGCCTACGGGAGTCTTGGCACCATTCGCCATCCCTGGAGCAGAGAAAGCAGCATAGAAAGCAGCTGGCTGAGAGAGGTTGTTCCCCAACTCCAAAGAAGGCCAGGCATGGGGAACAGAGCAGAGGGCAACTAAAGTCAGGACACTCCTCTGCCTCGGCATGGCAGGCAGCACTGTTAAGTCCGACCCGTACACAGGAACTGTTAAGTCCAGTTCCAGATGAGCCATCTGCACCAGCGGGAAAGTGCAGCACCGGCGCCATTGTGGTGCCATCCACTCTGGAGGCATTTGCTGCAGCCAGAGCTCTGCTGGTGCTCTCGGTACCACCATTGCCAGCTGTACAAGAGTTGGTGGCATTGGTGCCGGCAGGCAGGAGAGAATGGGTAACCTCCAGCTGCTATCCAGTTCCAGGCTCTGCGGTACCACCTAGAGGGAAACGGTCCTTGCTGGTCCCAGCGCAAGCTTCCCCGCCCCAGCACCCATCTCCAGCACTGGTGGGAAGTGCACCTCCATGGATCCCGGAGGAAGGCTTGTCGGAGTCGGTGGTTGGCTGGTACCCTTCTCGTCTGAGGAGCCCTCATTATCCCTCCTGCCATCCCTACCCTGCTATGGATCCTGGACAGGAGTGCCATGGAGCGCTTGGCCTAGCAGTCAAAGGCCTATACAGTGGCCCTTTTAGAACCTCTGGGGGTTCCCCCGATGCCAGGGCCCCATTCTTGGCCCCATCATCCTGGTCAAGACCTGCAGAGGAAACGGAGTAGGGGTTTTAGGCACAGTCACTCCTGTCTACTTCACTGTCAATATCTGCCCCTCCCAGACACCCAGGGGGCTCAAAGCAGACCTCTTGATGGGACAGTCAAGGGTGTTATATCAGTTCCTGTCTCACCAGACTTTATTTTCAATCCACCTGTCCCCATAGGTGCTCGTACTAGGGGTGCTGCGGGTGCTGCTGCACTCCCTGGCCTGAAGTGGTTTCCATCATATGCAGGGTTTACAGTTTGGTTCACTGGCTCTCAGTACCCCCACTATACAAATGGTTCCAGCGCCCGTCTGTCCGCCTTCAGCATAGCGTGGTCTCATATCACCACGGATCATTAGGTGCTGATCACTATGGAAGCAGGTTATACACTCCAATTTATTTCTACCCTCTCACCCTGTCCCTCTTCAGGGACCTCTCTCACAAGCAGTTTCTAGTCTAGGAGATACAAGCCCTCCTCAGAGTGGGAGCTGTGCAAAAGATTCCACAGAATTTAAGAGGGAAGGGGATTTACTCCCATTCTTCCCTATTTGCCAAAGCAAAGAGTGGTCTCAGACCTAGTCTAGACCTCCACTGTCTCTACGGCTACCCCAAGAAACTGAAGTTTCCCATGGTCTCTCTGGCTTCCATTATCCCCTCCCTGGATCCTATTAC
The DNA here is from genome assembly GCF_025201925.1 of Gopherus flavomarginatus. Lineage (NCBI taxonomy): Eukaryota > Metazoa > Chordata > Testudines > Testudinidae > Gopherus > Gopherus flavomarginatus. The sequence continues at coordinate 15,386,880 of NC_066621.1, read as the reverse complement.
GTCGCCCTCAATTTAAGAGATGCCTGTTTTCACGTTTCAATTTTCCAAGCCCACAGAAGTTTTCTCAGGTTTGTCATCAGCCAGGCCCACTAACCAATTCATGGTTCATCCATTCGGCCTGTTGGCGGCCCCACAGGTGTTTGCAAAGTGCATGGCGGTAGTGGTGACCTTCCTGAGAAGACAGAGAGCGCAAGTCTTCTCGTATCTGGATGACTGGCTAGTCAGGTCAGTCCAGAGTTCAGGTAAAGTCCAGTATCCACCTCATTTCAGTCAACTTTCCAGGCCCTGCGTCTGCTAATGAACAAGCAAAAATCTATCCTCACTCCATTGCTGAGGATAGAATTTATCAAAGCGATGTTTGACTTCACCCAGGCCACAGCCTCCCTCCCAGAATGCCGGTTTCAGGCAATCACATGACTAGTAGCGCACATCAAGGTCCACCCCATTATGACAGCCATTTCTGTCTCAGGCTTTTAGGTCACATGGCCTCATGCACGTACGTGCTGCAGCATGCCAGGCTATACCTCAGGCGCATTCAGGCTTGGCTGGCCTCAGCATACTTGCCGAATCACCTCCATCTAGACTCGGTTCTCGCATGTGTTCCCCAATCCTTGTTTCCCTCAATCAGTGGCTGGATCCTCTGATGGTTTGCATAGGCATTCCCTTCACCCAGCCCCAACTTTCATTATCCCTGATCTCGGATGCATCAGATCTAGGCTGAGGAGCTCACTTGAGGCCACTTATGACCTCAGGCCAACGGTCCCTGGAAAAGCATCAGCGTCAGATAGCTCACAGCAGTCACCTCGCGTTGCAGGCAGGAGCATACTAGTGCTCCTGGATAACACTGTAACCATGTTCCATCTCGATAGACAGGGAAGAGCTCACCCTTCCCCCCGTGTCAGGAAGCAATTTGCTTGTGGGAGTTTTGCATAGTCCACTCAATCCAGCTTGAGGCTTCTCGCCTTCCGGGAACGCAGAACAAGCTGGCAGATCACCTCAGCAGATCTTTCTCCAATCACCATGAGTGGCTCCTTTGCCCAGACATCATGAGGGATATTTTCCAGCGGTGCAGGACTCCCTCATAGACCTGTTGGCAACCAGACTCAACAGAAAGCATCACTAGTTTTGCTCCCTGCAAGGTCACAGCCCAGGGTTCACTTAGGGATGCCTTCTTGCTCCCATGGGCAGGGCAGCTGTTCTGCGCTTTCCCTCCTATGCTGCTAATGCACAAGATTCTGCTGAAAATCAAGCTGGACAGGGGGTTGGTCATTCTCATAGCCTCAGCCTAGCCCCGTCAGCACTGGTTCACCATGCTTCTAGGCCACTCCGATGCTGCTCTCTGTATTCCCCAACCTGATCTTCCAGGAGCACAGTTGACTGCTTCACCCAAACTTCAGTGCCCTCCACCTGACAGCATGGAAGCTACATGGCTAAATACCATAGAGCTGGCCTGCTCGGAGCAGGTCTGCAAGCTCCTGTTAGGTAGTAGGAAGCCCTCTCCCAGGGCTACATACCTCTCTAAATGGAAGCGGTTCTCCCTTTGGCTTCCCAACACGGTCTCTTACCCATGCAGTCATCACAAGAGGCCATGCTTGAGTACTTGTTACACCTGGAACAATAGGAGTTATCGATTAAGTTACACCTCACAACAATTTCAGCATTCCGCCCCCTCGATGGATAACTGTTCTGTTTTCTTACATGAGAGGTCTCTGTTTCCTCAAGGGCCTAGAAAGATTTTACTCACAAATACGAGAGCCAGTCCCTCCATGGGAACTAAGCCTGGTCATATCAAAACTTTTCAGGCCCTCCGTCTGAACCGCTCGCAATGTGCCACCTGTTGTACCTTTCCCAGATGATGGCCTTTCTGGTGACTAATACTTCAGCCAAGAAGGGTCTCGGACATCTGCACTCTTACATCAGAACCCCCATACACAATTTTCTTTAAGGATAAGGTGCAGCTGCACCCTCACCCTGCATTCCTCCTGAAGGTGGTTTTGCAGTTCCACAGTAATCAGTCAATCCTCTTGCCGGTTTTCTACCTGAAACCACACATGAACAGGGAGGAGCAACATCTCCACCCTCTGGACCTCAGAAGTGCCCAAGCATTCTACATAGAGATGACCAAACCATTCCGTAGATCCACCCAACTCTTCATAGTGGTAGCTGACAGGATGAAAGGCCTCCCCATCTCGACTCAGAGGATCTCATCCTGGATCACACTGTGCATTTGCACATGCTATGAGCAGGCAGGTGTTCCACCACAAGCTATCCTGACTCCACAAGGGTGCAAGCATCATCAGCAGTGTTCCTGGTCCATGTCCCTATGGAGGACATCTGCAGAGCAGTGACTTGGACATCAGTGCATACGTTTTCTGCTCCTTACACCATCGCTCAACAGGCCAGGGATGATGCCAGTTTCACTCGAGCTATGTTGCAGTCAGGATGTCTGTGAACTGCGAGTCCACCACCTATATAACTGCTTGGGAGCCACCTACATTGGAACGGACATGTGCAATCACTCAAAGAAGAAAGAAGGGTTACTAACCCTTCCGTAACTGTTGTTCTTCGAGACATGTTGCACATATCCATTCCAAGACTCACCCTCCTGCCCTTTTTCCCAGAGTTGGCCAGAAAGATGGAACTGAGGGGGTGTGAGATCAGCTGGGCCCTTTATACCAGTATCATGAGCGCACTGCACCAGAGGGCACCAGAGCCAACCCGACGGTACCACTGAGGGAAAAATTTCTAGTGACTGTGCTTGGGGTGTGCACACACGTACATTGGAATGGATATATGCAACATGTTGCGAAGAACAAGTGTTACGGAAAGGCTAGTAACCATTTTTTCCACCAAAACCATGCTGCTTGACAACCCTTTATCAATATCCTTCATCCAACAGGGATTTCATTTATTGTGGTGAGCTATCATAACCTACATTAGGTTAGGCCCCACGTTTATCTGGATAAAGCGCTTTCTGAATATAACCCCCCAACTGTATTACGTTTTTAGGTCTTTGGAATATTCAAATCACAGCACCAACAGTAGCTATTTCACCGTAGCAACTCCCCTGTGCTAAGCATCACACAACAGTGCCCATCTATTTTCTGTCAATCTTAAATTGTTTTTATTGGTGCAAGGAGATTTATAAAACAAATGTATTCTCCAGTCCACAAAGCCCTAAGAGCCACTGCAGAGAGAGGCTGAGGGAGGCATGGTGCCACTTTCCCATCACCCCAGCAATCAACAGACGACCCGCAGAGGAAACAGCCACAACTCACAGATTCATAATAGAATAAAACACCCATTGTGAGACATCGATCAAATGGAGTTAAAGGTCAGGAGCCCTTAGGGATGGGAGACAGACAAAGCTGGCTCTTTCCCTTCTGTAGCATTCGCTAACAGACATACAATTCAATTAAACTTCCGATTTTATTTAATGGGTGTTTGCTTTTCTTTTTCCTCCTTAATTGCGGTGGGTGGGAAAAGTAGCCGATTGAAAATACAGTAAAAATGAAAGGCTTCCTACATGTCTTTAAGCAGACAGGCTCCAGAACTGTTACACAGTACTGTAATATTGGCAAAACTGACGTTCAGTGTTGTGGGTCCCTGCCATACATTGTATTTTTCTGACGCAGCAGCTTCCATGAATGTCCTGCTTAGAGGACAGGTACTGGATATGGATAACATGCCATAGGTTTGTTTGTTCCACATACACTTGTTATTCACTTTGCTGGGTCCCAGATAGTTACACTTTCCTAACAGATCGGTGGTATTTGCCCACAGCTGTCCCACAGTGCTACCTGAGATGCACTGCCTTTCCTTCTCCTTACTCAGAATGAGAAATAACTATCTCAGCTATAACTACAGGCCGTGAATTGTCAGCCTGAAAAAGGCAAGTTTCCCTTTCCTTGGTAAAGGCAGACAATGGCATTCATTGAGAGTGGGCTTTGACAGCTCAACCAATCTATTATCCATTAGTGAAAACAAAGAGTATGGGTGAGATCTGCTCATCTCACTTACTTATGCAGTCTCACTGAAGCCCCATGAGTAAGGTGAGCAGGATTTGGCCCTAGAACATGAGAGCTGGTATGCATCTAACACAAGGCTAGGTTGGGCAGGATTTTATTAATGAATGGCATGTAACCTCAGGAAGCAGAGCATGGTTTAGCAGCTTTAAATGAGTTTGATTTTTTACATACCTGCTATAGACCCCCTAAAAAGAACTTGGAACTCAATGGAAGAAGGTTCAGAAAATCTACCCTTGAAATCAGCTGCTTTAGTTCTGTCTTCAGAGATGGATACTAGATTCAGTCATAAATAAACTTATCCAGATGTTGCTTCCATTTCTGTCAGGCTGCATTCAACCACGAGGGTAAAATTAAACACAGTTCTGTTTGATTCATTGATTACAACAGCTTGGGTCAGTTTCATCATATGTACATAATATGCCCTGAAGTTGGGTTTTACAGCAAGCTGAACATGGAGGGTCCAATTTTGTCCTCCCTTGAATGAAATGTAAGCACATGCTTGAATACTTTACTTAATCAAAGCCGCACACCAGGACAGAACCTGACCATTAGCATCCATTTGCTGGCGAGGTGGAATGTGTTTAACTGGGAATGACGATTTATCTCTGAGTCAAAGGGAATCTTCCTTCTCTTTGTCCTATGCCAATAGCTATAGTTATTATGCACAGAAAGGTGATTGTTGGGGGGCAGCTAATGCATTTTCTTTTTCTCTTAAAACCTTTGGTGACTGTGTGTATAACTGATCCCCAGTCTCACTAATGTGCTGTGGTTTTATATATTCCTTTGTTTTCTCTTCCCCTCTCTTCTCTGCTGTCCTTTATTCCCCTCCCTATACCTGGCGCTGCACGTTGAAGCCACTCCAACCCCAGGTACCGTACCAACTCGAGGAGGAGGTAACAGGCATGGGGCAATGCACAGTCAAGGGCTGTCTCTAGGGTGTGCTGGCACTTAGTGCGCTATGTTAACCCTTTCAATGAGCAAACCAGAGGATAAATTAACTGTAAGAAACACTGGTGTGGAGAACAAAGCACCACAGGCAGAGAGAAGAAAATATTATGCTACTACAATTAAGGTTGCAAGCATCAATGCATTTCCGCACAGTACTCAACCCGTTAATGGTCTGCAAGATCTAGCATCAGAAAACTAAATGAAACCCACTTAATCCTGCTTTTGCTGCAGAAGGACCCAGCACAGAGAAAACCATGTGCAGCCTTGTTGTTAGAGCACAGAAGCGGGACAACCAGAGTTGTAGTCCCAACTCTGCACCAACTGCTTCACCTTTCTGCAATTCCATCCTCCATTCCGTCCAATGGGGACAATACGTTGCATTCATACTGCCTGAGGGTGTTACGTGCAGCTTAATTAATGTTTATCCTTAGAATGCATGTGACAATGCTCAGTAGTATTTATATATAAACACACCCCCAGGTACCGAGGGTGTATTTGCCTTTCATTATGCAGCGTTTTACACAAACAATAGCACTACACACTGAAAATTCCTGTACAACTCTTTGGCAGCTGTTACTCCCTTCTAGAAATACAGGGGTGTGTTACTTGTGGGTATGCTTGGGGCAGCCAAAGTTCTACATGTGAACACAGCAATGTACACGACACACCGTATTTCTCCAATGGCCAGCAGCTATATAGTTCTCTGTCCCAGGCTTCCATTGAAAGGGTTAATAATAATGGTTGTGCAGCAGCTGTGCATGTTTGCATGTTAGGCTTTTTGCTGGCTTTGCCTTCTACTGCATATTTCCATAACAACACTGAGATACGGAGAAACCATGTTCTTTTGAAAGGAAGGGAGTCTCTGCCTGCTTTCTAGGAAACCTAAATCCCCAACTACCAGGACTGGCGCTAGGGGTTTGGCGCCCTAGGCGGACGGGAATTTTGCCACCCGCGCACTGGTCCTGCGGCTCCGGTGGAGCTGCCGCAGTGGTGCCTGCGGAGGGTCCGGTGCTCCGCGGCTCCGGTGGAGCTGCCGCAGTCGTGCCTGCAGGAGGTCCACCGGAGCCGCGCAAGCAGCCAGCCGTCTGCAGGCACCACTGTGGCAGCTCCACCGAACCCGCGGACCAGCGGACCCTCCGCAGGCACCACTGCGGCAGGTCAACCGGAGCCGCCTGCCGCCCCGTCCGGCAAAACGGCGCCCACCAATTCTGGCGCCCTAGGCGATTGCCTAGGCTGCCTAAATGGTAGCGCCGGCCCTCCCAACTACCCAAAATGTGTCAACATAGCAAACACCAAAGCATAACTTCTGAAACTTTTGGGGGGGGGGTTTACAAATGAGGGGTTTTCCCCTCAGTAAATGCAACAGCATCACTGGCGTGCAACTTTCAGAGAAATGGCTTTTTCAGAGCAGGGCATTTTGAGCAGATTTTTGCAGAAGCTGTTGCAGCCAGGCTGATCAAGTCTGGGCAATTCAGATGAGCAGCACACAGGATCATGTCTGCCAGCAAATGCATCTCAAATGCTCTGTGCCAATGAAAAGCGATTGATCTGAGATGACAGCACCCATTTTTGCATGCACTAAAGGGATCTGTAAGAAGCCATGTTTTATCTTCATGGACACAGCACTAAGGAGTGGGTAGGGGCATTTGGTTTTCCTTGTAAGGAAATGGGATTTCAATGGGAGATTTGCCTGTGTGATGACAGGAAACGCAGGGCCTGTTTTCAGTCACAAAATGGGGTATTTTAGGTTCTGCTTTTCTACTTCACAGATGTCCCCTTCCCCCCTTTATTTTGTTACAGCAGTATTTATTTAATCAATATTATTTTGCAAACTTCCCTCACTTACAGACCTCTTTCTTTTACTGTATTGTCACTTCCTAAAACAAAGGGTACCAGATTGGTCTGCTTTGAGCTTTGAAGAACTGAATATAAAACATACACAACGTTTCCCATATAGTTTCATAGCACCAATGAAACAATCTCATTTCAACCCTAGTTTAACAGAGTTCGCGGGGATCTAAAATTCCTCTCTGGACCAGGGCCAACATTTCTAACTTCGGTGGATGCTGCTGAATCTTAAAATCACATCTTTCTTCTTATTGCATCCCAGCAGTTTCATCATGATTTTAGCAGTTCATATTTCTCAAACTGCTGAAGTGAGCTGGAATTCCTTGCCATTTGAATAGTGTGTTCTAAGCTCTCACTGAGACTGACAGAGTTTGGGTTTGGGTTGTATTCTACCAAGATAAGCAATAAGATTATGTTTGAACTGAAATGAGGAGAAATGTTAGTAACTGAAATGATGTGCTTGTTAAGCTCAGATACCTTGTAGACTGCATTCCTGGCTTTTCAATGGCAAATAGTATTTGTTTCTTCCCACAACAGTTTTGTGATCTACTGGTCTATAATGGGACCACTTGTCCCTTAGTTTAATGCAGTGGCTTTCAAACGATTGTACTGGTGACCCCTTTCATATAGCAAGCCTTTAAGTGCGAACCCCCTTATAAATTAAAAACACTTGTTTATCTATTTAACACCATTATAAATCCTGGAGACAAAGCAGGGTTTGAGATGGAGGCTGACAGTTCATGACCCCCCATGTGATAACCTCCCAACCTCCACTTTGAGAACTCCTGGTCTAATGTAACTAGTAGTGATACATAAGATTGACTAGAACAAATCCCTGCCTTTGTATCAGTTAAAAATTTCACTCCACCTTGTGCCACAGTGTACGATTAGTAGTTTCATGCTAGCAAGGAGTAGATTGTTGGAGTCACCTGATTTAAATTGCATTTGATCTAGAAGGCTCTTTATCTTCCTAACGAGTACAAGTTTCTAGTCTAATTTTGTTTGACCTTCTTCTAAAGACTCGTCTCTCTGCTCAGTGATCTGGATTTTGCAGGTCCCTTAGGTGCTGTGTTACAGTGAAAATTTGTCTTTAACTACTACTAATCTCAAACTGTTTTCACTCAAAAATGGTCCTTTTGGGGGGAACGGGAGGGGGGATGACCAACACACCAGTTTTCATGTTTGTTGTGAATGTGTATGGGAAATCAGACAAATTTGATGAAATCAAAGCAAAAACCAAAAATTTCACCTTGTGAGGTTTACATTTCATTACCAAGCCAAATCTAGAGATGGGCAAAGCAAAAGGAAAGGATTTCCTTTATAAAACCCAAAGGGTCTCATTTACACAATGAAGGAAGGAAATATTTGATAGGTCACAGAGCGGGATTCTCTAGCACTATTGTCAATAGCAAAGCTTCAGTCGTACAACATTGGGACCATAAATAATTTTTGTTCCTCCATATAACACAGTCTGTGCATAGTACAGATTAGAACTGGAAGCTTTTACCAGGCTTGGAAGGGTTATATTTTAAACAGCTAAATGCTTATATTTGTTGGTTTCTCCTTTTTCCCCTCCATAAAAGGAGCGGGGTTGAGGAGAACTCCATCAACACTCAACATTGACAGAAATGTAGCACTTGTGGAGAACTGCTGACTTCTCTTTTTTTGCAGTCCATTCAATCTGGCAGTCTAATATGCAAACCCACCACTTGATTGTGCTTCTGAATCTTCTAGAGTTATTACATTTGGAACAAGTTAGTATAATTCTTTTTCTTTGTACAATTTCCTCCTATTCCAAAAAAAAAAACACAAGGAAAGAAAAATCTCTTGGCAATACATTTGGCTATCCATCCAAATTCATAAAAAATTCATGAATTCTCTCTAAGCCTACTGATGCTATAGACATGCTCAGGGGTAAAGCAGTTATTACAGCCTAACAGCACATTAAAAGCTTCCCTAAATAATTAAAGTGCAATATGGGTATGCATTGTTTTGTCATATTTCACTGCACATGCAGAACTGCACCCCCAGCTTTCAAATGACTTGAATTCACAGTGGAGTTGGAGGGAGCCATGAATCTCTAACCTAGTGCTGGAGCACAAAAGGAGGCAAAGAGTAGGGGAGTCGTAAATAAAACCCACTCTCGTGTGGTGATAGTAGCACAGAACACAGCCCATCTGCCTAATGACAAACTTTCTCCTCACATAGGTTTGTCATATGGGGTGCAGGCTCCTGTCAAGGATCCATTCCTGCTGATGATCTGAATAATCCTGGGAGCAAACAGTGGTGGGTTTATTAGCGTATGCAGGTTCCAACAAAGAGCATAAGTGGAGCCAGCATGCCATGAAGAAACCATTATGTACCAATCTCTCTCATTTACTTTGGATTAATTAGCCTATTAACTCCAGCAGCCAGTGTGTCTGCTGCATTTTCCATCTATTTTACTTGAGCAACTGTGCCATACCCCTGGGACTCCATCCTCTGACCATATCTTTAGTATCTGTAGAGGGAAGTGGCAGTGCACGGCTTAAGAGAGAAAAAGCCCAGGTCACAAAACTCATGGTCTATTTGGATCAGAGCCTAGTTTGTCCTCTGATGAGTTGACTAGGAGGTGACTTTGGAGGGCTGATTTACATATTATTAATCCCATGTTTTAGGGAGAATGGGTCATCTAATGGTTTAGAGCAAGGGGAATGGAACTGGGGGACTAGAGGGACTCCTGTGTTTTATTCCTGGTTTGCTGTGTGAACTTGGGCAAATCAGCACTAGCTTTTCATACACTGGCTTCCAGATTTGGTGGGTCCAATTTTACCCTGCCATTTAAGTAGTTTACACAGCAAACTTTTCAGAAGTGGCCTCTGATTTCAGAGCACCTGCAGTTCCCATTAACCTGAGCAGTCGATGCTCAACACTTTGAAAGCCAGACTTAAAAGTGTCTCCCATTGAGCACTGAACATCAGAGGCTCCACTTGAAATTGTTGGCCTTAGTAGCTAAAATCCTTGACTATGCCTGCAAATTGGGACCATACATAGGTGGCTAAATAAGATAAGCTGCTAAATTTCATAATTTTGTGCCAGCTAAAATGTATAGTAAAGTTTTCAAAAGCACCTGTTTGACTTAGGAACACGGGTCCTATTGGAAAGTCCTTGAAAGTTAATGGGACTTGTGCTCCTACATCAATTAGGTGCTTCTAAAAATCCCCCCCCCCGGACTCTTAACTTCCCTGTGGCTCCATTTACATATCTGCCAACTGGGTACAATGATATATTCTCAATCAGGACAGGATTAGTTAAAGTGTTAAAGCATTTTGAGATCCTCAAGAGCCTGACACTTGTAAAGGTTTAATACATGAGTGTAGCTTTTACTGCCCCCTTGCCACTCATTTCAGACTCACTCCCTGTCTGCCCATCATCCGACGGTGTCTTTAATGTTCCTGATATTCAGAGACGCTCTGATTCTCTGTCAAAGTCACCCTTTATCCTCCTTCAGTCTGGAGTCAGCCCTCATTAAGGGCTAGAATTCAAAGGACAGAAAATGTACCCTTTCCCCCTCCCTCCCAAATTACCAGCTGAGCTATTCTTTAAGATTCATTTCATATTAAAAACCAAATGAGGTGTTTGCTTTGTATCGTCGGTCCTATCACGGGCGGATTAAGACTAAATCCCCCAAACCTGGGGATGTGCTCTCCTTCCCAGCTCCTCCAGCTGGATTCTTGCCTTCCTCTCATTTTTGATCTTAGTGGTGCAGCATGAGGTTGCTGCCTGATAGCCTGCTTCTTTCTCACAGCTCCATCTGGGGTCCCTTTGAGCTATGGGGTTTCAGGATCTAAGCATCCTGCATTTACCTGTCCCTAGTCTGCCACAGGCTTGACACGATGATTCATTTTTGTAAGCACTGCAAACACGCCCCAAATCTCTCACACTGACTTTTATGGCAGTTGCATACTGCATTACCCTGACACAATGTGATGGCGCTACTCTGGGGTATTGTTTTCAATGGAGCTATTACGGTGTTACCGCATTTTGGGCAAATACTTCATGTCATCACTGTCAGCCGAAGCTGAGAGGCCCACAGCTCAGACTGTTATTAACTAGACCATCACCCTGACACGTGAAAGACACGTCCAGCTGCAAGACCACTCTAATAACTGCACTCCACCTGTTCGTTTTTTAAATACATGAAGATCATGGCCTAATGTGAGGATTAGTAAATAAACACACACCAGCCAGCGTAATACAGTGCTGAGCCATTCATACAAGGTCAGTAACCCAAGCCCCAAGGAAGTGGCATTGAGAGGACCAAACCTTAAATCCCTGGAAGTGTATTGGGTGCAAAATAGACCTGTTAGAATTTAGCAGGAGGCACACTCTAGTGGTATGAAAGCAGGACCGGGAGGCAGGAACTCCTGAGTTCAAACGCCAGCTTTGCCACTGACTCCTCTGTCTTTGAGCAAGTTACGTCTTTCTGCCTTGATTTCCCCCTCAGTAAAATGGGATAAGGGTGCCTCACAGGGAAGCTGTGAGAATTCATTAGCTAATATTGGTTCCTACTCTGGATGTTTTCATTGTGTATGTTCAAAACTCTGTATTCAGAAGGTTGTCCTTTTAGGGTCAATTGAGTTAATATCGCCAGTAGCCACACTGCTCTCTCGAGCTTCAGAAAAATGCAAGGAATCTGCAGAGATAGTGCTGTTAATTTTTCTCAGCCCAGTTCAGGCTTTTGTATTTTATAGCCACAAGGCATAAGAAACACCCCTTATCTTATAATTGGCTATGAGGAAGAACTGCAGGAGAGCAGTCCTCTCCTCTCAAAGAGGTACTTGTATTGTGGTGGCCTAATCAAATAAGTAAGGGCTGTGTTATTCTGTGTCTCATACACACCAAGCACAAGTTCTGTGGTTCTTTGACTTGAGCTCTGTTTATGACACACTGTATTTTCTCTGGATTGTCTCACATGTTTGGCATTCTTGCTTCTTCATCAACATCAATCAAACCTTTGCCAAGGGGGTGACAGGAGGCTTTTGATGGCTTTGCTTGTGCATGACACTGGCTGTAGTTCTGTTTGCAGGGCCTGCTCCAGGCAGTTCGGGTGGCTTTTTTTTTTTTTTTTTTGCTTGGGCCGGCAAAAATGGTAGAGCCAGCCCTGTCTGTTTGTATCTGAGTGCTAAAGATCTGTAGCTGACACGATATTGTGAAAAGGGAAGATGCTGTCTTGCTTGCATACTGTCAATGGTTTGTTTCATTTTCTGTTTGAGTGGGTTGCTGGGATTTTCAATGTTGGTTTGGTATTTATTCAGCAATGTGCTGTAAGGGAAAATTGGCAGGGAGATGCACTGAGTGATGTAACAGTTCTATTCCATCTCTGAGCTCTAAGAGTCTAATTTTTGGACCACTGGAAATGTTCTGGTTTTACAAATATTTTGTGGGTGGGACTCTTTGGATTAGGGTAACCAGACAGCAAGTGTGAAAAATCGGGATGAGGGTGGGGGGTAATAGGAGCCTAGATAAGAAAAAGACCCAAAAATCGGAACAGTCCCTATAAAATCTGGACATCTGGCCACCCTACTTTGGATCTAGCTGCTTTGAAACCAACAAGATATATAATATGTGCACACAACCCTTCTATGGGTCTCTGGGAAGCCCACTGAGGCACATGCTGATTCTTAAGCAGTGAGGGACCCTGGAATGCAGCAGAGTCATGTGCAAAGAAGCATCTCTTTCAAGAACCAAAATAAGGCCCTAGTCTTGCAGTCGGGCCCTCAGGGAGCCCCTCTGAAATCAGCTGTGGTCTGCCTGGGCATGAGACCTGCCAAACTGCAGACCCAGGTAAAGTGAAAATGAGGAAGTGGCAAAGATCTGGTTTTGTTCTGGGCTGTCTTTTTAGATTCCTCCCTTAAAGTTGGTTTGATGTGGATAAAGGTCACATTTAAAATAGGTCCTCTACTAATTCTCACTCATAACCAGGAGAGGCATTGCATGTCACCAAATCACAAGAATAAGCAAAGCAGAATTTTATAAAAACCTAGGACACTTCAGTGCAAGGATCGCAAAGCAAATTTTTGATGAATTATTCTGACAATTGCTGTTTAATTTTAGACCAAATCCAAGTTTAGCCAAAGGCAATAACCCTTTGAGGGTTAGGTTATCTGTGCTGGTGCAAATATTTCACATGGCCTGACCTTCATTCACAGCTAGAAGCATTTGGACAAGCTTCTCCAAATAGCAAAATAACCCTCATATCTACCTTTATAATAGATTTTAAGGCCAGAAGGGACCATTGTGATCAACTTGTCTGATCTCCTGCACAACACAGGCCACAGGATTTCACCCAGTGATTCCTATTAACAAGGGCCATCTACTGTCATCTACCTAGCTAAAGGCACTGGCTCCTATTCTCCCATTCAAATCTTTTGGGGATTAGGGTCCTTATTTATCAAAAGTGTGTAGACAAATCCAGAAAGTGAAAGTGATTAAATACCGTAACTCAGCCTGTGGTGTCAAGCACAGAAAAAACCACCACTCTTCACCTACTGGACCATCAGTCGATAGGGTTCAGTATTCTTTAGATTTGAATCACAACCACTGAGGCACTAGGTGAGAAAGGGGTGTATCCTTCCTTGCAGGGCGTGTGCATTATATATGTCTGGATCCCCTTTTCTCTCCTGAAATACAGCATAAGGGGGATCTGGATGGAGTGAGGGGAAAATGGGCTTATAGAAAACCTAGACTATGCAAGCCTCATCCTAAATAAATAAATAGAAAAGGCAGGTGAGGGGAGGCAAAACTGAAGCCATCCCCACCCGATTAAAACAGAAAGCTGCATCCCCGTCCTGCATATGCCTCTTCAGCGCCAACAGGCTCCAGCATCTTTAAAATGAGGTAGAATGGAAACAGTTAAAGTGTCTGTTGGCAGAATGCTGTCAGCTCAGAAATGCTGTTGGCCTAGTTCAGGGGTGGGCTACGATAATTGAATTTTGCTTTGCCTAGTCTGCGACAAACTGGATTATTATATTTCGTTAAGAGTTAAATCTTATTTAAAGGTGACTTGACTGCTCTGAGCTAACATCTTTTCTCAGTCACACTCGGTGTAAAGTGGGGAGGAGAAACTGGCCCTTCTGTTCATCTTCCAAGAGAACATAAGTAGGTCACCTTTTTTTTTTTTTCTCATTCCAATGATGCCAGTTCTTGCTGTTTAAATCCAAAAGGGGTAGAGGTGCTGGTAGGGATTTAAGGCAGAGCAGCCGAAAAGAGAGGCAAGTTGTTAAGCCATGGGAAAGGGAATAAAACCAAGAGTCAGCCCAGAACAACGCTGGGGGCTATTGGTTTGGGGCCTGAGCTCACCCACTTCCTGCTGCTTTTCACATGTTTGTTCTCTCACCTACGGAATTTTTTGCGTGTCCCTTTATCCAAGAGATTCCATGCACCCCCGCACACCCGCCTCTGCTGACGCTGAAGTGCATGACTGTCGCTAAAAATGTGCACATGGAAAGAAAATGAAAATTAAGCTTCATTCTCTCATTTCAGATGGTTCGGTTTGTTCCCCCTCTCCCACCAACTCCTATTTTTCTCTGTGTCATGCCGCGCCACTCTGCTTTCTCTCTTGTGTGTGAATTTAGCCATTGAGGATGGCAAGAGTTAAGGATATAACCTCTTCTAAAATGGCAGTTTTTACATTTCCCTCTCCCAGCTGTAACCTCGTTGCCTACAACCACAGTCAGTCTAACCAGCACTACAACCATCGCCATAACCACCACCACCATCACCACAGCTGCCACAACCACTACAACCGTCGCCAGCACTACAACCACTACGGAGAGTGCTCCGACAGCCACCACTAAGCAGGACTTTGGTACTATGCTTTTATATTTCCTCTAGCCCACCTAACTGTAGCTGGGCCTTTCACCTATGTCATGTCCATACTCTGGTTTAAACAACAAGCCAAGGATGGAATTTAACCCAACAAGTGAAGGACTTCTTAGTGCTTTGGGGATGGCTTAGCAAGAAATCGGAGGGAATGGGACCTAGGGGTCAAAGCACAGGATTAATTTACAGGTGTTTGGGTTCTAATCCAACTCACTGTGCCTCAGTCTCTCCATCTTTACAATGGGGATATCATCACCCTCCCAAGAGTGGTGTGATTTTAATTAACAAATGCAAAACATTTGAAATAATTAGGTGGCAGACAATACAGAAGGTCACAAAGTATTATTAAATTTTCTATTACCATCTCAGAAAAGAGATTCTATTATTATTATGATAAAAGAATTCCACTTCAAGTCAAGCACAGCAACTTAGGTAGTAGACCCGTTATTGTGCATGGGATTCTTTTGGTTTATGCTTACCACTCTCTTTGTAGTACAATCTAGATATATAGCCCATGGGAAATTTGGGGAAGTATTTAAAATTGCAAGATGCAGACAAGTTCCATCTGTGGGCCAGGATCAATTTATCATGTGTCTCTGCTGGGAGGACTACATCCTGCATTTACATGGGGATGGACTCTCTAATGTAACAGGATTCTAAATATCCTTAATCTATTGACAGGAAAAATGGAGAGAGGTCTCTGTTGCTTTTTAAAAAAAGAAGTTACAGTAATTGCATCTCTGGTAAATAGACTGGTACTTACGGATAAATCACTACATTATCATTTGTATTCACTAATCCAAAAAATGCACTAAGCTTGTGGCAGAAGCTAATACAATCGAAATAGTTCATAGTTAATACTCAGCTCCTGCAGACAACTGTACAGGTAAGAATCACATGTGTATGTTGTTCCTCTTCATAGAGGAAAAACTTCACACTGATTAGTAATGAAAATAAAGAGGATTCTTTATTGGGGCTGCTAGATGCAGACAGAACCTATGCTTCTCTCTAGCTCCTAGAGTAGCTAAATGCCTTGTCTACATGATAAAGTTACACCAGTTTAACTCAACATGTTAAACCAATGCAAACCCCTATCTATTCACCCACATATCAGTTGAGCTAAAATTGATTAGGAACATATTTAAGCTAAACTGCAAAAAGCTACTCAAACTGAAGAAAGAACATCCATAAGGGGTTTGGACTGGTTTAACCAGATCAATTTATACACCAATTTAAGTTGAAGAGATGCAACTTTCTCATGCAGGCCTCTTATTCCTTGGCTAAAGCCCCAAAGAGACTCTGCTGACTAGTGTCACTGCGCAGGATTTCCACAACTAAGCAGCATAAAAGGATCTGCTACCAGAAAGGTCTCGGACAAATTACTACATGAGAAATGTTCTCAGTAATTGAAAATAGGCAGTATCACAGAAGCAGTATGTACTACCACAATACAGAAGAGGCAACACTGAAAAAGACTCATAGCAACACAACAAGCTAAAGAAATCAGCAGTGTTTATCTCAAACCATGCACCAGAACATAAGCGGAGAGGTCATGTATTAATGCAGTTAGCCCAACTAATTTTATTATCAGTGTTGTGACAAAATAATGCAACATTTTTAAGAGGAGGGAAAAATTCTGGGCCATCATCTCATGATTTGAAATATGTGGTTTTTGTTAGGTATCCACAAAATGACCAAATCAGCATTTTTGCAAGTTCTTGTTTTGTTTTAAGTGAATCGATTTTCAGCTGAAATGAATTTTGAATTATGAAATTCAAAACTGGAGAACATTTTAAGCTGTATGCTCAGAATGCAAACCATTTTAAAGTGAAAATGGGCCATTATTGCCAACTCAGCATGAAATGCAGAAACTTCACATTTAAAAAAAATTTAAAGCCTTTTACAACACTCTTCTGCTTCTGGGAAGTCATTCAATAAGACAAATGGGGTCCAGCATGCTCCAGCATCAGTACAAGAACACACCCACCCAATGAGCCTTGAAGCATTAACAATCCTCTCCTATGCTGCCCCAATAACCTCACTGGTTACTGATGCTCTGGTTGAATTTATCTCACTATGTAGCGATCAATAGAAACTGCTGTGTTCTGAAACAGGAACATGTTGAAAAACTGTTCTCTCATTTGACTCCATCCTCTTATTCCTTGGGCCAAGCCCCAAATTTTACTTGCTATGCTCCCAAAATTGTCAGTCCCAACTGTTCAAAAATCTTGTGAGAGACTCCCCCCATCCACCCACGCCTCAAATCATGAGGTTTTTGTTTAAATAATAAATTTGGGGATCTTTTTTGTTTGCCTTCTTGGTTCTGGAACCTTTAGGCTGCACTCAGTGCTCGTTTTCAAGCTTTTTTGGCAACAAGAAGGGTAAGAAACTCACTTGCAATCACCAGAGTACAGCAGCTGGGCTTTAAAAAAAACAAACAAAAAAACAATAAATGATAAAATGATGGGAGTCGCTTGAACCCCAACGTTGCAAAAACACTTATGTACACGAGTAGTCTCATTGACTTCCATGGGTCTACACACCCACATGCATAAAGCTAACCACATGTATGAGTCTTCACAGACTTGGGGCCTTGATTGTGATTTCCTGGGGCAGGGTTCCTGCAGCAGTCTCTAGTGACTCCATTTGTCATGGCTGCACATTGTGCATCCAATGGGATTGCATGGCCCTGAAGAATCAGATAAAGCAATGCCCTTTTGCAATCCATTTATATTATGGAAAAATCTTCCATTTTTTAAGAATGAAATTTTTTCTGCTGAGTACAGGAATGGAGTCAGAAATCACTAGCATTTACTTTGGTGTAGCAAAGTCTGTGCAACTGTGTCATGTAAACATCACAATGTAATTTCTTCTAAGGGCTAGTCTACACTGGCAGTGGCAGTGCTTTAATGTGGCTTGTGTGGTCGCAGCAGAGCGCTGGGAGAGAGTTCTCCCAGTGCTCTAAAAAAATCACCTCCATGAGAGGCGTAGCTCCCAGCGCTGAGAGGTTCACTGTCTACACTGGCACTTTACAGCACTGAAACTCGCTGCGCTCGGGGGTGAGGGAGTGTTTTTTCACACTCGACAAGCCCTAAGTCACTTTGCATGTGCAAGCTACAGTAACTGGCTCTACTTTAACATAAAGAGGTATTTACTCACTCTCAAAAGTAATATTGACATTGCTCAACTTGAAGTCACATGTTTTTGCTAGGAACAGCTTGATTGCATTATCCAACATGTAGTTTGCAGACTATTAACATGGAAATGTTCTTTCCCAGTCCCTCCTCTAGATTGTGGTAGTGAGTGCGTGCTTCTCTCACCGTGGGTTAGGCACTCTTTTAGCTAGACCATAGTAGTTGTGATACACTATTGATAGACTAATGGCTGTAAGGCAAAGCCTCTCTGAATGTAAGAACTGAGTTACCTAAATACACAAGCTGTGATGCACTCTTGAGTTTAACCTTACCCATAAGGCTGAAGGGTCAGAGCTAAGAAACTGCCAGGTTCTGAATTTGCTAATGAATAAAACATGCCTTAAGCATTGTAGCATACTTAGCTAAGAGGGAATATCCTCCAACTAATGCAAGGGGCTTTAACTTTTCTAATTCATAATAACTTTGAAATAGTTTGTCAAACCCAGATGTGAGGTTAAGATCCATGTGTGTATAATCCAAAGTACTAACTCCTGTTCTAACCTGTTCACCAGCCCCGAATGGATCGTCCATATGGAACGTAAAAGCTTTCACTAACAGTAACTGGGCAAACATCACCTGGAGCCACAATTTTTCTGCTGGAACTGACTTTGTGGTTGAGTATATCACCAGTAAGCATCAGACCGCGTGGAGATACTGCAGAGCTGTTATGCCATTAGAGATCCTGTCAGGTCTCAGGTTTTCAAAGAGCCCCTTTAAGCAATATTAATTAACTGCAGTGTATTGAAACCTACTGTCAAGCCTGTTCATGGGGGGAAATATGCAAAGGATTCTCTTTGCCACTAAGAATGCACTGGAATCGTGTGTTTTGCAATTCTTCTAAATGCAATTACCTTCTCCTTTCATTCTTGCAATGGAGGGTTCAGATCCGGGCATGCTGAATTAACAGGGCTGCCCATTTGGGAGTCCAAAGGAAGCTGTAAAGGCTGCAGCTTGTCATGAGATTAAGGGCTATAGAGAAAGACCAATCAAATTGGGAACAAATGCTTAAGGAGAAGAAAATGAACACTTTTAGTAGATAATCTATGGCGCAACAGTCAAAAAAAATGTACCCGCTTTTGAATGAAAAGGGCAGAATCATCTGTGATCAGTAACTCCTGTATAATAGATTTCATTGTCTCTTAAAATTACAGAGCTCAACCTGGCCTGGAAATTCAAAGCTGGCACCTGTCGTGGTTTTGGGTTTTTTTTTTTAAATATTGCTTTCGTGGTGTCAATAGGCAGATAGTAATGAACACTGTTTGCATCTATTTCCTGAACATTTCATAATGTCTGGTATGAATTTAAACAGTCTGTGAATCTTGACAGTGATCCAACTTTGTTTACAATGTTGTTCTAGAAATGAACTCACATGCTACTTAGAATCCCTTCGACTGCCGGACAGTCCCTGTTCCCTATGTAAGGCTTCCACACCTTTAATTACTAGGCAAAGCCATATTTGCAACGCTCAGCACTGATTTATGGAAATTAGTTTATCTTCTTCCCTTCTGCATTAATCCCAGAATTTGAAATACTCATCAGGCTCTCAACTCCCTGAAGCTTGCTCTTAACATATAGAATGCAAAGCATTTCTCTGAGCTTCGGATGCTGGTCTCTTCCCTCCCTAGTACTCCCTTTCACTGCAGAGAAATCTTAAACACATACAGCTTTTGCCTAACATGAGGCCAGATGAAGAAGTCCCTCCTCAGGACAGGTTCCAATGGGAGTTGTGCCTGAGTAAGGATTTGAGGTTCTGGGATATTCACAACACCAGATGATGCCTCCCAAATCTCCTTTCAGGAAAACTCCTCAGGAGACCTCTTATTGTTGATCCCCAAAAGGGTCTAAAGATGCTCCTCTATCTTGGAAACCTGCACCTATTCAGTTGCCATTTGCAAACCGCAGTGGAGTTGAACTGCTCATACACTGTAGTGCTGGTTTCCATTTAATTCTTTCAGATTCCCTTGCCACTGGAGCAACCATACCCCTTCTGCCTTTGGTCAGAAGGTGCTCAAAGAGCTTTCCCACCTCTTTATACTAGTGCCAGGCATCTAACACAAAGACTGAAAATTGTCACCTCCCACCATCTTGGCTACAGCATATACCACAAGCACCCCTAGAGGGAAGGGCTGTCTATGTTTGGGCTATCAGACTTTCACCGATCTGTTCATTCTGTGCTCACACAGTCTCACCTACCCGTTAAAATCGCCTGCACCCTGATACGTTTCAAGCCAAGGCTACATTGTGGTATTTGCCATGCAGCCAACAGGCTTTACAGTCTTTTCCATAACTCCTGCCTCAATTTAAACTGGACACGAGTGCTGAGACTCCATGTAGCATTCCCCTTCCCCTGCTAGACGATCCACAGTGGTAGGCATTTACTAATTTGTGATACAGGTTGTCCCAATTTTCTGTAAGCCCCAAGCAAAAAAAATACCCTTTTCTCTGTTGAGTGCTGCAGATTTTATTTAAAGGTATAAAATATGCCCCATACATGATCCCAGGTTCAATCCTCGTGTATGGCCGGAATTGGGTTTATTACACATGCACTAAGGACTATCAGCAGCACAAGACCCTGCCCATTTGAGCTGAAGGAGCAGCTTCCCAACCTGCACGAGGATCTATGTGGGCCCTCCACTAGCACGGACACAATCATGCACATCCGAGCCAGTCTTTCAAAATGCTTACAATCATCAGCGATTCCTTAACCAACACGAATAGATGTAGATTTCCATCCTGCAAATAAAACTGGAGGGAAGATCCTGCTATCAGCCCCTTCTCAAAGGCTTGAAAGATGGCCTCTAACCCTGTGCCCTGTAAGTCGGCAGACTGGCTTTATCAGATCAGCGGGGGTAGACGAATTCCAGACCCCTCCTGTGTGAATACACTGCTCTGATTCCCCCAGGCACCCAAACCTAAAAACTGGTTAGCAAAAGAGCTCCACCAGGTTCTAACAATAGAGAGAGGTCTCCTGGGTGTTTACGAAGGCATTTTCAATGCAACGAATGGAGGTGCTATTAAAGCACGGTCATTTACCTGTATCACTGCATTTTCTATATTCCCAAATGGGCAGTAATCACAGACACTGAGGACATGAAGTTGTTATGGCTCCGGTCCATCAAATTATATTATTTCTGCTCAACAGAGAGGTGTAGCATAATGCAGGCGGCACAAATATGTCTGAGCTTCCTGCCACCTGATTTTGATGCGAGGTTTCTGTTTCTCAGGTAACAATACAGTGAGATCTATCCCTGTTAAAGCTCAGACCCCTTCCTCTGTGCAGCTGGCTGACCTGACCCCGGGGATGACGTACCAGTTGTGGGTTTTTCCCAAATGGTCTAGCCCCAGCGAAAACTCTTACATAACCTTTACGACAAGCTCAGGTGAGACGGGTTCCGGCCCCACTGTGACACGCCTTTCCAAGACATTTCATTCCATCCTGAGCTTTGCCACTTGTGTGCTGTATCTTCTTGCTGGGGAGGTTTGGCCATGACCATGCATGGAGCAAATTTCATTCACTCCACCGACACTGTGCCCTCTCTGCCCTTATTATAGCCCTAGCTCAAGAAACAATAACATTTCCAAAGTCAGATAATGTTGTCTCAACTGAAAGTTATGAAAACCAAAAACCCTGGTGCAGCCAATAATGTAACAAGCTCCATTTGAAACAAGGAATCCTACAATAAGGGTAGAGATCATGCACTTGTCACGCAGCTACGCTTAAAACATTAAGACAGACTCCTGCAAAGGATCCTGCTTTTTACTGTAGGCTCTGTGTTTGCATTTTCACTTGTGTGCTGCTTCTTGTGGTGGTGGTGGTTGTTCTGGCACAGCAAAGCGTCTGTGTCTTTCTATCTGGGTTATTGCAGTAATGGTTGTTCATACATTCACGACAAGATATGGATGAGGAATAATGCCAGGGGAATGTAATGTTTGTAGAAGGCCCACAGAGATGGTCACAGAGGGGGATGTGCATAGGACTTTACAGATGTATAAGAAGGCAGGTATAGTACTCCGGGAATGACATGTTCAATTGCATGAGCAATTTTTCGGGTTTATCACCTGACTGCATTTTATAGAATGTTACGTATGGGCTTGATACAGAGCCCACTGAAGCCAATGGAAAGACAGCTATTGACTTCCATGGTTGTTGGATCAGGCCTCGTTTATTTAAAACCTCTGTGTTGTTATTCCATGAGTTTTGATAGAGTCAAAATAGGGAGAACATGGTCAGCCATGGATTTTGTGGCAGGCACCTCTCTGTGATGCCTGTTGAAATTTGGCCCTAAATATTTATTTGAAAAACAAACAATAACCAACCTTTATGTAGGACCTTGAAAGCAAAATATAGAGCTCTACAATCTCTCTTTAAGTAGGAAACCCTGAAACAAATTCTATTTGCACTTACATCATGCAGTGCTCCAGACGGAGATGGGGAGAAGAACTTAGCCCTTCTGTGTCTTATTTGTGAGGTTCAAAGTATTGGTGTACTTAACTATATTTAGTTATCCTTATACCGTAAGATGCTAACATAACATGTGACAGATGGAAAATGCTAATATTCGTGCAGCGTCTTTGTATAACAATGCACAACTCTGATAAAATACTAGCAAGTATATGGTACCTTGGAAGTACAGCCTGACCTTGCCTGGAAACTGATTCAGTCTGATCTGCCTCTTTCATCTCTAACCACTGTCATCCTGTGAAAAATGGTGAAACCCACACCACAATGTTCCTCTTATCACCATCTTTGTAAAGAATCCTTTAAGGACATGCGTGGGGGGAGGAGGGTTAGTTTGATTTGGGTTTTTCTTATTTCTATTCTACTTTACATTACGTGGTGCATGAAGTATGGGTGTTCCCAGCTAGGGTCATTTTTGTGGCTATGCTTTTAGAACTGGAACCTCAAAATCCAAAAAATCCTAATTTTGAGCATTTTGGCTTCAAGTCCCTAAATCTGAGCTTGCCCCTACAGTTTTGGGTTTTGTTTGGATTCAGAACTGAAAGGAAGCTATTTTCCAGTTCAGATGTGGCCTGAAAGGTTTCCAGAACACCTCCAGTTGCCACACCTTAGCCTTGATTTTGTCTCTTAATTCTGAATCCCAAACCTAATCCAGATCCCAACACTCTCTCCTTCGCCCCCTCTCTGTTTCTATGAGATGTCCCTATTTTCTTCTTTGTGAATAGCTGTAAGTTGCCAATTTTAGACAGACATCTCTCTTTTCCTGCCTGCCTCGTTACCCCTTCTTGCAGGGCTCTCATCATAGGAACTAAAAGGGAAATCAAGGTCCAGGGAATCCCAAAAGCAAGTAGTTTGCTTGATTTTGCTATGCACTATACATTTATTTTTCTTATTCCAAAGTCCACATTTTCTGTATTTGAAGGGCTCCTTATTATATTGGCATTAAAATTCAAGGATTCACCATCGTTATTCCTCTGATAAAGTCCAGATGACTACTCTAGCCCTATCACCATGGGATCCACAAAGCTATCAATCGTTTATGCATGCATGCATGCTGCAGTTTCATTTTTATCCTGGCTGGATGCTATTGACTTGAGGGTTGACAGCCCACTGCCCCATCATGTGCCATCATTAATGTTTTATGACAAGAAAGCACTGTCCATTTTTTTTGGTTATGTTTTGCAAATATCTATTCTAGAGGTTGCTGCTTATTTATCTGCATTCAAATTGAAATAGCCCACCTGCACCGCGGCTGCAGTATACTGCACTCTGACTTCTCTGCCGACGCTATTGAGCTTTTGGTTAATCAGAACAATGCTTTCCAGTTGTAAGTGATGCTTAACTACAAATGTAGCTTGATTTAAAAAGAAGGGGGGGTTCCTTTTTTCACCCCTTAAAAACATGGGAAGGAGGATGGAAGTTTCACAAAATGTACCAGTTACATTGGTACCTAGAAACCAACAGTGTATAAAGATCAAACCAGCACTGGATACATATTTTTCCTGCATGTCTGTGTGCGTGCAGTATTTTATATCTCTCTTTATACCTCTCTATATAAATATGTATGCGTGCGTACATATGAACCCACACACACACCATTGTCTACAAAAATGATCAAATACGATAGCTTACAGTACTGTTAGTACAACATGTGGGAACCTGACCATACAATAAACATAGTATTTTTCATACAGTATAATTATAGGCTGAGAGTTTCAAGACCACTTAAAGGGCTTGGATGCTCAATCCTTGTTGATTTTAATGAGAATTGGTTTCCTGGTTCTGGGCAGCTTTGAAAATCCTACCCACAGTTAACCCCACATGCAAATTTTTGAAGCAAATTAGCTGTCATACAAGCAACAGTACAGTGAAGCCGACTCTAAAGACCACCTACAACATGAAGCACAGTGTCGTGAGCTACCTCTTTAAACCCAGTCCAAGATTCAGCCTTCAGAGAAACGGCACGTGAGTTTTGCTAATCGCCCGGTCAATGGTTTATGACCAATTTCACTGACAGTTCATAAATTTGTCATTTTTAGTCAAAGTGTGTTTTGAATCACAGTTTATAATTAATTCAGGAAATCCAAAGTCAGCGCAATGGTGTTTCATATTGATGCCTGTTGGATTACCTGGCTTCTCTCTTTTATTTAGCTAAATTGCTGGCCTTGCATAAAGGCAGATCAAAACATCCTGCCAAAGTACAGCCACCCACCTATTCCCTTTTTTCAAACGCTGTGATCAGTCACTGTGTTTACACTAAATACAGGTTTGCTGTAGGTGTAATTTTGGCATCACATGATTTTTTTAGGGGTGGGGATGGCAATTATAAGCCTACTTTGACAGTAGTCCAGTTCCACTATCCTAGTGAGAGACCCTCCTGTTACAGTCTGTTTAAAACACTCCCTGCAGTGGCAAATCTGGCCTCATTCCACACAGTGGCACGATGCTTTTCTTTCAGGCGGTTTTTGCTTTCAGTTAAGAACCACTCCATTTCTCAGCATTGTTTCCCTGTAGAAATCCCATCCTGTTAGCATTGCTAATACAATTTCCTTTCATTTCAAAGCTCTCCAGTATAATTTTACTTCCCCCACCTCCACCATGAACATTGTTACTCTAATTCAATTCTCAACTCCATTGAATTATCTCACACCTTTGATTATAAAAACATGCATCTTTAAAGAGGGTTCAGCTCCCAGAGTGGGTCCTTTAGTAGAAGAGGGGCATGCACAGAATACCAGCTGACAGTGTTAAAGGGGGAAATATTTAAGTTGGCAGCTGACTTCCATTGAAAGTCAATGAGAACTGGACACCTAAAGATAGAGCTACGCTACAGAAGGTTTGCCAATACAGCTATACCAGCAAACCCTCCTAGTGAAGATGCAGCTTCTACTGACAAAAATGTGCTATTTCCGGTATATCTTAAACCAGTTTCCCAACTGAAATTAGCTATACCAGAAAAGGTCTTTTATGTTGGTATAACTGTGTCTACACTAGGGTTTTGGCAGTATAATAATGTTGCTGCTTTTTTTTTTTTTTTTTTTTTTTTTTTAAAGCAGCCAGCTCAACCAACGCTACCATACCAGCTAAAGTTTCTAGGGTACAGCTGGCCTGACTCCCTTTTGTGCCACTGAAAATCTCCCTCCTAAAAATCTTAGGCCAGATCCTCAGCTGGCATAAATTGTAACAGAGCTATGCCAATTCACCTTGCAAAGTTCTAACTCCATTTTCATTAGTAAAAACTCTTTCCCCCCCTCCCACCTTTTCCCCCCACTTGAACTAGCCTAATTTTTGTAGCAGTTTCACTGGAAACATCCACTCACTAACATCAGGGTTTCAATTTGATCAGGGTTCAATTTTTAGGGAAAGCATGAATTATCATAGCAAAAAAAAGATAATGGAACATCCTGAAATTGTGTTTAAAGGTATGGAACGCTGGAATGTTTAAAATTAAACCCATTTTTGACAGTGTTGACCAGTATATCATGCCTCTTTTAGATAGGCTTTTATGTGCAGGTTTCAGAGTGTATTTTTATGGTGTTACTTCGCATAGTATCTTTAAAAACATCATGTTACCATATTTGAGTACAATCCAAAAATGATCAGTTTTGGGAATGTATTAAGATGGAATTGAAGTCTGATTCTGTGGCTTTTGCTCGTATGAGTAGTCCCACGGACTTCAACTGGAACACCGATGCAAGCAAGATTTGCAGAACCTAATCAGGGATCATCCTAAGAGAGTTTCCCAACAGAACATGCTTTTCCTCACATTGTTCATATTCTGTATCTTCATCTAAAATAGCTGATATAACATCAGCACTATTTGGCAGAGCAAGTCCTCAGTGACCTCTTGTCATGAAAGAATTGGGTGATTCTAAAATGTGGGTAACTTCAAAGTTCTCAGGCATTATTTGCTGCTGACATTCTGAATAAGGACATTAGATGTGGTTTGTCACCGCATGCACACAGTTCTCATTCACCTTGCATGCATTCAAGTTGAAATAAACCCAAAGGGAAAATATCCTTCCCACCCCTCCTGACTTGAAAGCCATGGCATCTGATTTTGAAGTCCTTCGGGGAATTTTGGCCTGAGTAAAAAATTGCAGGATAGGGCCCACATACACTCAGTGCCATGGTGCTTTTGCCTAACTGCGTGAAGGTTGGTCCAAAGGAGGGTTGATTAAGGGTCTAACTGTATGAGTGTGTTTCACTGCTTATGATGATCTGTGCCTACGGAAGATGGGACTGAGCACTAGATAAACTGGGTGGCTGACTGGCTCTGAGCCCTTGTTCACAGTAGAATTTGATATTGTTTACCTACCTAGGCGATATTAAACAAAATGTAGCATATTAAGGATTCTGGTACTGCTTCCTCATAGCCATTGTCAGATGAACAAAAAACAAAACCAATCTAGTTGAGGTTGTTTTCTTTATCACTAGAGAATTAACAGAGGGCATTCGTTATCTTGGTCCTGTCAGAACGAATCCTAGCAAATTCTGGCTCAGATTTTTGATCCCATCGGAGTCAGACCCTAGAAGTCCTCCATCTCTCTTGCCATGAATATCTATATTTACACTGCAGTCTGGTTATGTTTAGCCCGCTGATGCACTGAAGATTATTCTCTGCTCTGTTTTGCTGAATAGCAGGTGCATGTTGATTAGGAGAGCCAGGAAATAGCAGTGAGTTGCTATTTATAGGCTAGAGCTTTGTTTGTCCTACTGTGTTTAGGAGCTGAAAATAACCATTGCGTGAACGTTGTAGGAAGCGGCTCAGGGACTGGAGTTAAGTGTTGGGATACTTTTCCTTGCTTAATATTAAATTCTGATGGATGGCCTTGTTGTATGAAATAAACTGTGTAATACAGAGCCCCCTCCAGTGAGGAGACAGACCATCTTTCAGGGCTCTAGGGCCAAGACTCCTCTTCTTGAAACCCAAGGATGGCTCATCAAGGGTCTGCCATCAGGGATCTCCACTAGGAAATCTGCCTAGGAAAATTCTCGGGTGCCAGATATAGCTCCCTGACCTCCCCACTGGCCTGGACAGGGTCAACACCCTGTCCAGCACCCATTGTGGCAATGCCTGGTCACCATGGGTTGGTCACGTTTCCTCACATCAGCGGGGATGGCTTTTTTCAACCCAGGTTGGCAAAGAATTTGACACATTATCAAACAAGACAGGTTGTACCACCTAGGTCCTGGTCTATACTCAGGCATTGCCCAAAGCGAGCAAAAGCGGTGGAGCTACACCAGAGCTGCCTTCTAAGCAAGGAGTTAAAAGTAGGGGTAGCCTGATTAATGGAAACTCTGGCTTGTCCTAGCTTAAGAACCAGCACTGGAGCAACTATACCAAGTGTTGACCTGAGGCTATTCCCTAAGAGATTCTCCCCTACTCTGCCACTGCATGCACAGAGCACAGCAGAGTCAGGGAACTTTCTATATTTAGTGCTTTGTTCTAACCATGTGCCAAGAAAATAAAAGCTTTTAGCTGCTTCTTGGATGAATTTCACACCCCATTTATGGGGGCCGCTTGAAGTATAGCTTTCTGCTTATTTCCCATCACTGTAAATGGATGATCAAATCTGTAACCCAGCTTCTTTTGCCTTTATTTTTAAACACCCTTCATTAGTCTGTACTAGATCCATTTTATTTATGTTGATTGTGATCCTCTGCCATGCACAGCTTCTGCCAGAATTTTGAGTTGACAAAGCATAAAAAAAAAAACATAAAAAACACAGCCCGTATTCCCATGTAATCTCAGATACCAAACTGATCAATAGATACATACACAATGCAGAAACATGGTTGTAGAGATGGATCATTTGTGAACTGGGTTTTCCTAGCCACTTGGCTCAGTGTTTTAGTTCTATCTGCTGTTAGACTCTGTCCTTTTTAACTTGTTTTCTTGAAATTCCTCTTACCAGCTTATACCAAGAACCACGTGGACATTGCAACCCAGGGCTGGTTTATTGGGCTGATGTGTGCCATTGCGCTTCTGGTTCTGATTTTGTTGATAGTGTGCTTCATTAAGAGAAGCAGAGGCGGGAAATATCCAGGTAAGAGCAATATCCAGCACTATCTTATTCACACTGTTGAGTTTAAAGAAACCCCTACACTTTCCGGAGCGAAGTCAGTTTTACTGATCTCAGCCACACTCTTCTGAGTCAAAGGGTTTTTATTCCTCCCTGGTATGAGAATTAGTGGTACCAGAAAGAATTTCAGTTAATTAAAGGTGTGGTGAATGCTCCGTGCTATGCTTGCTACGCAGGAGAAAGGTTGCATAGTTCATTGCTCTTGTTAAGAGTGACCTGACATCTGCTCAATAAATAGACTCCTCTCTCTCTGCAAAAGGATCTCCTTCTGCAAACATCTCATTGAAATCTTCCCAAGGCAGAGACAGGGCTTAGGAGAATTCACCTAGTGATGGCCGCTCTATAGCCATTTGAGTGGCTACACCTTGATATCCAAGCATTGTGGTAACACTCAGTACCTGATTTTGCAAGCCCCTCCATATGTAGGATTCCTATCCCAGTCAACACAGCCCTGTATCCAGAAAGCTTGCAGGACTGGGCCCCAGGTAAGATACAGGGCAAACATCCTGCAGTTTTTTCACAGGAGATGAGAGACAGACAGACAGACAGACGTGAGGTCAGATTGCAGTATTAATAATGGCCTGTGTTCTGATCCCAATGCATATAATTCCTTCCAGAAAAGAGAATGATACTGACCCTGGGGTTAATGTAGGGCACACTGAGCTGCTCAGACGAAAGGTTACTGTGCATGAAGTACAATAGCCAGCATTTGCCAACAGCTACCCCATAGTAGTAATATCAGATCATGACTTCCCCTATATTTAGAATCGGATGTATCTGTTTACTAGCTGGCAAACGTTGACTCTTTAAATTGCTTCATCTGCACAACACTGGAGCCTCATTACAAAGAATTAAAACCATGAGAATAATAATTTTATTTCATTTAGCACTTTAAACCCACACTTAAGGCTTGGTAAAGAAATGGATACAATTGGCAGCCTTAAAATCCTGGTGTCCCCCATTCCGGATAAAACCCTTCACGGTATTTGCAACATGCCTCATTCTGGGTCTAACTCACCTTTGTTACACTCCACTTTTACATCAGTAAAATCAAGGGAGTCATGCCAGAGTAGCGGTGGCGAATCAGGCGCCCTTAACACAGGAAATAACTGCAAGGAAATACCTTGCCCTACCAGTGGCAAGGTAGATACTGCAGTACAAGATTATAATAGTACCCGCTGTAGACACAGGTGAACCCAGGGGTCCCTTTCTGGTGGGGATTGTGTGATACTTCTCTCCACTGACCCTTACAAAGTTATTCTTTGATTTCTAAATAAACCCATCCGAACAGAGTGACAGCTCTTTTGGAGATTAAAAACATGAAATGATTTATAATGACTTTCCCAGTACATTTGCCAAGGGCTCTTGATCAGATGCATGAGAGCATTGTCTCAATCAGTTTCCATGTCAGTTACTGTCCTCGCTTTGTATTCTCTTCATCCACATTCCTTAGCAAAAAAAAACAAACCCAAAAACAAACCAAAAAAACCCCACACACACCCAGGAAAGGAGGTCATTCTTGAAACTAAGCAGCTAAATTTTTTTAAATCTCTCATATTTAACTTAACTTTTGCTTGGTGGTGTGCTTGTTTATCACAGTGCGTGAAAAAGTTGAAGTCCTAGATCATGAAGACCACAAAGTAGATGATCCATCATTTGACTACAGGTATGTCTCTACTTGGCATGTGTGTTCAATAAGCCACTTCTATCCCACCACCTGCCCAACTCAAGTCTCACCCCTCTCTATTCTCCCCCGCCCCACATAACTATCACCAAGGCACCGCACTGTCTCATGAATTACTTTTCACCTTCCGTTTCCTCCTCCTCCTGTCTCCCACTGTGCAAGATCTCTGCAAAAGGAGACATTCCTGCCTAAATATCCAGAAAAGCAACCAAACTAGAATGTTCTAATAAGGTGTCCTCCTTTCTCCACCCTCTGCATTCTCCAGACAGAGAATGCTCTGACAACAATCACTTGGGACAAGGTCATTCTCCTTGGGAGGAAACTGGCTTCAGACACACACAGTGACACATCAAGAGCCAAAGATCCTCAGACAGTGCCAGGCTGTTACAGCCATTTGACACTCTGTTGCTCAATCTTTTTCTTAGCGTTAGTGCGCTATCTAAAGAAGGAGATGTCCATATGCTGTTCAGATTAGCCCTCAGAGCCTGTAAGAACTCCATAATACATACAGGGCAACCTGTATGGATTCAGATGCCAGGCCTTACCCTAGAGGATCCCAACAAACTCCACTGAAATATGGCTAACAGACACTGCTCCAACAGCTGGGACCTACCCCACATCCTATCAGCCCCTCTCAAACTCAATGGCATCCTTGAAAGAACAGCAGCCAGATCCCCATCCAGCCACAACAATACTTTAACAAGAGGCTAAATGAGTTTCTGTGGCTGTTTGCGTGTGGTATTGTCTTCATGGCTCCACATTGGTTTCCTCATTGCTTCCAAAGAAAGAAAAGAGGTAAAGTTGCCAGCTCTTTAATTTTTTTGCCTTTTACAGTATTAGTAACTGGGATTTACAGTGTGTCTGTAGCTTGCTTTCACATTATGATTTTCTTTTACTTAAGTAACTGCAGTGAACCTTTCCATATAGGCTTGATCCAAAGCCCACTGCAGTCAATGGGAATCTTTCCCCTGATTTAATGAGTTTTTAGATTAAGCCCTGTGCCATAGCACAATATTCCCAGTATCACTTGACAAACTGAAATACCAGAGATGGGAAGGACCTATTTAAAATGCAGAGCGAGCTATGATGCTTTAGTATCAAGCTGCCCAGGACTGTAGCACCCCAGACAGATATATGAATAAAAGGCAAAATATTTGGATTCTTTTGGACAATCATGTTTGTGTCATATAGTAGCAAGTTGCTACAGTAATTATGTTCCAGTCCTGGCTGTTTTTCTCAAGAGGATGCCATGTGACCA
Source organism: Gopherus flavomarginatus (assembly GCF_025201925.1). Lineage (NCBI taxonomy): Eukaryota > Metazoa > Chordata > Testudines > Testudinidae > Gopherus > Gopherus flavomarginatus. Next base: position 15,355,512 of record NC_066621.1, on the reverse strand, counting down.
GAGCTGTTTCATTTTCTGCATGGCATATGCAAAGATACAGAATGCAAATAAACTCCCAGCAAAAACCCACATTGGCGAGCCAGACAAATAGAAACTCCTCCTCCAGACTCTCAATCCCGTGCATGTTTGGGCTGTGAATTTAAAGCTCTCATGCCACGACATTGGAACGTCAGTTTGCACCGTTTGCCTAGCCTGTCTTCTGTCGCTGCAGCCACAGTCTGTGCTCCCAATAGCAGAATGTTCATTTTGCAAGAGCAACCTGCTCTGTGCATGCCTGCACTCTGATGCCAAGCCATCCGTCAAGCACGCCCTGGTGAGGTTCTGACAAGATAATCACATGGAAGGGACTTGCTTTGTCTATCACCTTTTGCCAGTGTTAAGAAGCCAGCCCAGATGGCTCAGTGGGACATAACAGGGCTGGAACACAATATGGTTTATTAGCCTGCAAACAGCCAGAGTGAATTTATTCACTCTGAGAGGCTGTTCTGCTGGTGGGAGATAGTTATTGTGATTAAGGGTAAGCTCACCTTGACAGAACAACTTACGAAAGTTAATTGCAATTTATATTAACAACTGTAACTTATTTTCCATGCACTGTGTACAAGTCCAAGGACATCCCTGACTAGGACTTGAGAACAAAGGAGCAACCAGCAGCCCCTAGCGGTTCCATTTCAGGTTTCACCCTGAGCCCAGCACATACGGGATGGACTCTGGGAATTTCATCAGTGTTATTGGAACCCTGTGCAGTGCAGACATGATCCATAAACCCTGTGCAGTGCAGACATGATCCAAATAGCTGTACATCTCACTGTTGGGTCTTGGTCGTTTAATCTAAATAGCCACTCAGTGACCTGGCACATGTCCTTATAGGTTGCTCCCTTAACAACTCATGCTCTTGTTTTTTCTGCATGGGCAGGCGCCCTATGGCACTTTGTGTAAGAGCAGGGGTTTGTCTTGGAGCCTGAGGCCAAAATTTTCCTTATTTCCACCCCCAAGTCAGCTGCATTGCAGGGGTATTTATATAAAGCATTTATGAAACACTTGACTCTAGGGCACCGTGACTATTTAAAATGCTACCACCACCCACAGATGGAAGAGAAAAACCCAGCTCTTAGCTTGGCTGCCATCCTTCAGCAAAAGGAACAGTTCTGTAGGGCTCCATTTATTGCCCAAGCACCATCCAGGCAGCAGGACATTTGTCAGGACAATGGGAAGGGATCGGAAATGCCTCTTTATTGCTAGTATGTGGTAGCCCCCACTATATGCTGGGTGCTTTCCAAATGCTTAAGGACAACCCCTGTTCTGAAGAGCTTGCCATCAAAAGGCAGAGGTCAGAGGGAGGGAAACAACAGACAACTTAGATGCAGTTTATATATAAAAAACCAACAACAGTCGGTTGTTTGTTGCGGGGGGAGGGTTTGCTACCTCAGTGGAGGTATTTTTAAAGGGGGCTGTGTCTTTATAGTGTATCCTAGCGGTCACCTACCTCTCGGCACTATCAAGGGGTTTAACTGGGGCAGATTCTACCCCAGAGTGAGTATTGACTTCTGCTCGGTCTTCACTACAAACACTGCTGAAGCACTTCATGTAGAAACTTACTCCAGCAATGGGAGGGGCTCTCTCATCGCTCTAACTAATCCTTCTCTCGAGAAGCAGTGAGTAGGTCAACAGAAGAATTCTTCCTTCGACCTAGCACCATGTACACCTGGGGTTAGGTCAACTTAACTCCATTGCTCAGGGGTGTGGATATTTCACACACCCCAAATGACACAGTTGGGTCAACCTAACTTTTTAGCATAGGCCTGGCCCGCGTTATGCCAGTTTGTAGAAGAAGGTGCCACTCAGCATATGAGCATCAGAATCTGGCTTTAGATTAACATTGGTGTAAAGTTCTGTGCTGCTCAAATCACAGGCATCTTGGAAGTGTGAAGTATCATTACTAGCACAGTGTTAAGCATGCAGTGCAGAACCAGACATGACAATACTATCTTCTAGCTGGATTCTGTTCCGGAGAATCAGGCCACAATGTCCCAAGGTCACAGAGAAGGCTGAGGGAAACAAGGCCTCCCTTAACCTGATAGAGAGGAAGGTGAACCTGAAGAATTGGTATGAAGTGTGGTTGGCTGATTAAGATTCAGAATGGTTGTGATGTTAGGCTGAAGGAAAGTAACAAATAGAGTTTAAAAGGAGGACAGAATTTGAGCTGATGGGAGTTCATTGGTTTCCCTCCGCACCTCCACATAAGCATGTCCGATACGCACTCATCATGCCCTCACATCCATTATGCCCCGTGCATGCTTTCAAATCTCTGCAGCCTGTAATTACAAGATACTGTCGCATCTCTCTATTCCACTGAAAGAGCAATGGTCACCCTGCTCAGAGGCTGAGCTGAGGAGCCTGTTTTTAAAGTGGGAGACCATTATCTTTGGACAGCATTCTGTGCCAGTGCCTATGCCTCATTCTACCAAACGATTCCAGTGGAACTTAGCACTGTGAAGGGGGAAGTTGGCTGGAGAGCTCAGGGAACCAGAGCCTTTCACCTGTAGGGCTCCAAATCACCTCCAGCCCAGACAGACTGACTGACAGACATGGTGCTCTCTGCCAGCTGTTCAGTGACCTACGTGTAATGAGTTCAGTAGGTCTTATTTCAGTTCCCAACAACAAGGTGTCGATATCACAAGTACTGCCAGCCCGTCATGTGCAGCTAGTCCACAGCAGAGACCAAGAATGGAATGGGCCACAGAGATAGAACTGTCCTCTTATCCTTAGAGGAGCTCCCACTGGGTCTTCCTGGGAGGAGCCTGCAGTCCCTGGACCAGTGTGGGTCACCTTCAGGTTTCAGGGCCATCAGTGCACCACCTTTCACCGACATGACATTCAACTGAAAAATCAAATCGATGAAAGGGGAGAAAAAAAACCAGGAGATCCACTCGGCTAAGCCTCAGCCAGCTTATTCTAGATGATGCCACGGACAGCAGTGACTGCAGGCCATCCAGTTGGCTCCCAGGACAGGAACACCCTGTAGCATATCTGCAAATAACCTGTTTTCTGACCGTCTGATACTTTTTTTTTTTAATTCAGTATTAACTTTTGAGGGGGAGTCAGTGAGGTTCAGCTAGCTAGGAACATAACACCAATTCCATTTGGTATAAAGAGGCAATTGGCCCCTCGAGGAATGCAGTGGTGTTTCAGCACCTGCCCCTTTAAATGCATACCTCATCATATCTCTCTCTGATCCAGCTCTTTCTGCTTCTCTCTGTTTTATTCCCATTCTTTCTTCTCCTTTCCACCTTGTCTATCCACATGGACCATGAAGGTCTCTTGAAAGGTAGGACCCATGTGCTGCCAGAAGTCCGGCACATTTAGCTTTTTCTTTGAGCCGTTTGTTTCTTTCACAGCTGAAATACTCCTTACCCTTTGCCTCTCTACCTAACATATTAAACAACAGTCATCTCCCTCACACTGAGATTTTGGGCATCTCATGTCCAGCAAGTTGCATTCCTCCTGAAAAACATTCAATGATTTGAGAGCACCTATCAGAACCAGTTAAATTCTAAGGGCCCAGTCTGCAACCTACACTTATGTGATTAATCCTTATTCATGCAATAAATCCAACTAGCTTCAGTGGGACCAACTGCACAGTTAAGGACTATTCACATGGGCAAGGATTGGGGATTCATCTGAGGGAGATGAATTAAGAATCCTCAGGTCATCTGCTTGCATGATGCACCTCTGATGTATTGACCACAAGAGGCACTCAGTCTATGCACTGTGTGGAGGAGCTGAGGGAGTGAAGACAACAAAACCACGAGCAAAAAGATATTAGGCTTAAACAATCAGTCAGTTATATATACTGAAATCCCACCTCTCTCTCTGACCCATGTCACTCGTGACGCTTCCCAAACAGTGCTGAACTGGGTGCTCTTATTTTCTCATCCATACATCCAAAACCATGAAAGGCCATTTTAACGGGATTAAGTAGCATTAACGTGCTAACGACTCTACACATCACCTTCCTAATGTACTAACAGGACACAATAGAACCAAGAGAGAGGCAAAGCCAGGGGGTGGGACTGGAAAACTTCCTTGCCCTGGCGTCTGGCCCCGATAACACCACCTGAGGAAAACTTTTTATCTAGATCCATTTTTATCTGAACCCACCCCAAACCTTGGGAAAGGAGATTTCAGATCAACTGTTCTGGTTTTTGCCACTCTCTGCTTATGTTATTGGGCTTTCGAAAAGGCGGCACTGCTTGCAGATTTAAATTCTTAACAAAGAAGCTGCTTATAAAGCTACCATGTTAATTCTTAGCATCATGCCAAGTTAACACAAGGCCACAAGCATTGCTTTGATTGTGCTACTGGATTTACAAAGTATCAGAGGGGTCGCCGTGTTAGTCTGGATCTGTAAAAAACAAAGAGTCCTGTGGCACCTTATGGACTAACAGATGCATTGGAGCATAAGCTGACAAAGTGGGTCTGACGAAGTGGGTATTCACCCACGAAAGCTTATGCTCCAATACATCTGTTAGTCTATAAGGTGCCACAGGACTCTGTTGGATTTACAAAGTGCCGTTACAAGGTAATATGATAGAGAGCTGAAAAATGCTCTGTGGGACACCGAATCCTACCTACATTATGGGATGCTGAAACCATCACTTAAATGGCATGGGATAGATTAAATGACCTAATAGGTCATTCCCATTGCTAAGCAGCACTGTCAAATGCTACAACCTGAATCTAAATTATCAGGGGCAGGAATGAGAAGGAAAAGTGAATGGTTTATTTCCCATCTCTGTATTGAAATGAGTGACCCGAGCTTTGCCCAGCGCCTTACCTGCAGAGCAACCTTTTATCGCTCAGTTGCTGCTTTGATGGCTGTAGAGCGTTACAAAAGAGCCATGAAACAACAGGTCTTTGAGCTTATTTGCAACAAGTAAGGAAGGTGCATTGTTTCCACTGAGAGCACAATACCCAAAGCATAGCATAAATGCTGCTTTCAATGCGGTACTGCCTGAGTGTAGGAAAGCTACAGAAAATTCCTCACTTTTCTTTCAAATGCTGGATCATTTTTTAGATTGATGACTTAGCAAAAGCAACCTTGAACCATTCCAATTTTTTCCCTAAATTTTAGCTAGACAAAGACCACACACACACAAAAGTAGGCCAAGAAATAGTGTTGCTTATTTTGTAACCAATTTGAAGCAGACAGTTCTAAGTTTGAGTCCTCAGCTGAAAAGACCTACTAAGAGAAAAATTAAATTTGACATCTCAGATTTCAGTAGAGGTAACATCTCTACTGAACGTATGAGATCAAATAAGGACACATTATTAACGGATATGAAAGGCATTTCTTCGTATACTGCAGTCCACTCACATATTATTCATGTGTATGAGACACATGTCCTTACTATACAGGGGAAATGCAACTTTTTTCCTGATTTTTGTGAGATACGTCTATGAAAAGTGTTTTTTCTATGGGTTTGTTTAATCTTTCTGGAAGAAAACAATATAGTTTCCTAGTGTAAAATGTCAGAAGTGTTAAGGATGAAGACTCAAACAGATGAGATGAAATGATTGAAAATAAACTCCGAGAAGTGAATTTCCACAGGTACTTGAGAGATGCACAGATTTTGGCATCCTCCCCATAATCCCCCTGCAGTACTTTTCAAAAACAACCACCCCCAATTGCATGTGGGCGTGGCTATCTAAAGGACAGATTATGTCTGTGCAAGAGAATCTGAAAGTGAAACTCACTAGACAGAAAAGTGGAACCAACTATTTTACTGTCCAAGGACGACTGAAATGCAAAAAGTAAATAGAGAGGATAAACAAAAGGAAAAAAATTGTAATATTCTTCCTGATCGACTGAGCAAAGGATTATCTATAAACTAGGTAAGGACATTTGTTTTCCTTAAAAAATAAAAATGAGGCTGGGTTTTCAAAAAAGTCAAGTGTGCAAACTGCACATGCAGCTGTGTGCCTAATATAAGGCAGCAATTACTGCAGCTGCATTTGCATAACAGGGGAATTGTGACTAGCCATTTGCAGTTACAGCTGCCCAATTCGTTTGCACATTTGAATCTTGTAAGCAAACACAGTGGATTTTATTTGAGAAACCCAGCCCCCTGTTTTTAACAGCGTCCCTTAAACGCCACACTATCAATTCTTACTGTGTGTGTCTGTCTTCTGCCACCCAGTGATGAAGACAACAAGGAACCACCAGGCAGCCACACCTCCTTGGACGGCACCATAAAGCAGGAAAGCGATGATAGCCTGGTGGATTATGGAGAGGGGGGCGAAGGGCAGTTCAACGAGGATGGCTCCTTTATCGGCCAGTACACAGTCAAGAAAGACAAGGAGGAGACAGAAGGCAATGAGAGTTCGGAAGCCACATCCCCCGTCAATGCTATCTACTCCCTGGCGTAACAAAATACATTGAAACCACAACGACAAATATATACATAGCCAATGGGGGTAAAACCGCCACCACCAACAGGAACCCGAGTATGAAAAAAAAACAACGAAAAAAGATCAAACAAAAACAGAACAGTCCAGGTGGTCACCAATGCCATCCTATCCTTAGCAAACATGCGAATGGCAAGGATTCATGGGGTGCTAACGTGTTGTAGCTGTAGCTGAAATCTGAGCTGAACCAAAGGGGCCAAAGGAAGAGCAGGACGCACAGGTTCTACATCCTGGGCTTCAGAACTTGGAACACCAACCCCTCCCCAGGTCTTCTTTTTTAGATAACGCAGCACTCTCTTTGGTTAATCATTTACCCTGCTGAGGTTTCTGGTTTTTTCCTTCTGGGGGGTTCAAAGTTATTTTTCTTGGAGAAAGGTCCCAAATCAGAGAAAGGGGGATGGGGTAGGGAATGAGGATACAAGGCCTATCCAGGTTAACAGCAGCATGAAACCATACAAGGAAGCAGGAGGGGTCAGATCAGCTAGGAATAGAAACAACACGGTACTGTATTAATGGGACGTTCTCTGAGACTGTATTTGAGATGGACGTCTTTACAGCCAACACCTCGCTCATAACACCTCCAAAACAAGTCAGCACCACAAAGGCCCTTCCTGTAAAGTGAAGCAGCATTGCACTGGGCCCCGGGGAAGACTATGCCCGTGAGGTTTTCATTGGTGCAGTTGGATTTGTGTTATACCTCTTATTAATGCTAAACATCCACACTGGGTTCTGTCACCAAGGAACCAATGGGCGAGATTTCCCTGCATCCATGCTACTTAGCAACAGTTTTTTTTTAAAAGGGATGTTGGGGAAGAAATGTAGGACTTGATTAAAGACAGACAGATGCAGCTCACCTTCTGACTCCAGGCGACTGCTCAGCCACTGGATAATTATGTGGGAGATTCTTATTTTATTCTTTATTTTGTAAGAGAAAAATATAACCCCACAAACCCCACTGCTTTTAAGGAAAAACCCATAAATCAGTGGGAAGCAAAGAGGAAGGACCAGTATTAACAGGAAAAAGGGACTAAGAGTTGATAACATATATCCAGTCATGAAAAGGTGGCACCTAACAGCCATGGGGGTGGATAAAAGAACAAATTGTATTAAACCAGCATTGCAGCTGCTGCTAAGCTCCTTGAAAGTTTCAGGGATACCCAGGCCTGTAAATGGCAAAGACGCAGGACATGGGATCTTCTTCCACATTATTCTGATCAATAGGGTGTCATTCAATTTGTTCTCAGTTAAAAATCTCCCCTTAGCCTGGTGCAGCGGCCTTTTCCCGATCGATCAATCACCCCACAAGAGAAATTTCCATGTGCTTAAGGCTGCATGTGGAACACTCATCTGTTTTGTTATTTACATATCAAGACAACTCAGTTCAGCTAACCTGCTAACATGCTGTAATAACATGTCTTTATAGGAAGTTCTATCATTACAATGCTCTTCCATATGCCTTATACAGCTTCAAACGTCCCCTGAAGTTTAATAAACTAAGAATATTCACCCTCAGCTTAAGCCCCTGACGTGAGTCTGTCAGTCCACTAGGAATAAGGATGCCTGTGCAGCCCTTCCAGCTGAGAAAGCATGGATCATTGTAGAAGACAGAGTTTTATAATAGCCCGTACTTAGCGGCAAATGCCGTGTGTCTTCTCCCCATCTCGTGCACTTTTGAAACCAAAGGTACCTTTGCTGAGAGAGATCAGAGGATTTCAGACAGTTTCACACTTATACAATGTTAAGCAGGGTTTTTGTTTTTTAACTGAAGAAGATGGTTCTATTGCACATAATGGACTAAATGCAGTAGGATTCATACAATTGTTTTAGCTTTCAAGCTACTTTGCTACAGAGACATCTTGCTAACAAAGATGTTTCTACTACAAGGGATAGATTAGACACAACATTTGCCACATTACCTAAAGCTGCCATGATATTTAACAGCTCAATTATTTTGCATTTCTAAGAAAGAAACCCAAACTAGGTCCATTCCTGTGCAACACACTCAGTCAAATCAAGCAAAGAAACAGGATGGAGCGTTTAGGTGTGGCAAAGAAATTGGATGCACCATGTGAATCAGAGTGTGTCACAGACTGCTGATAAAGGACTGCCAAAGCTGCCTCTTACACATAGGGTTACTCCTGTTAACATGGTCTAAGCCACAAAGGAAATCACCTGCCACGGTAGTTCACTTTTTCCTTTAGAGGGAGAAAAATCATAACCATCACTCTGTTACTGTCAATGTAAATGCATTATACCCACAGGCTTAATTCTAATGGACTCAGCTGGCACTGTTCCGTAGCAAGGGGAGACCTATAACCACTCACTTCCAGGGAAGAAAGCAGTCACCTCCGAACAGTTTATAACACACTAAGCCAAATTTCAAATAGTGCTGAGTTTAAGAGGGCACGTGGGGTACACGTCTGGGATCATAATTTAAAGTGATGCTGTACACACAGGCCAAATCACCGGTGTAACAGCCTCCCTACCCACCCACCCAGGATCATCACAGGGAATGTACCTAGGAACCACCAAAAGCACATGCCGGTCATTTGATCCGAAGGAGCGCCTCCATTGATGGGTAGCAATAGGGAGTTCTTATCCTCCCTCTGGACCAGCCACTAGAGAGGGATGAGAAACAGTTAGCCACCGTATTACCCCTGCACCCCTATGGAGTTACAAGGGTGTTATTGAGAGCAGCTTGGCTTGTGATTCACACCCACTATGTTCTGTCCCTGTGAATCACTTTACTGAGCCACCTACATAGCATCTGTTTGGAAAAGGAAAGTGTTTTGCTTTATGGCTATTTCACATATTACTCACTAAAGCCACCATAACATTCCTAGAGCAGCAGAGACTAGAGATGGTTACCTCAAAAATACCAGATGAGTTAGGTTCCTGACACCTCAGCATACAGAACCCTGACATACAGAACCCTTGCTCCTTGAGTAACCACAAAAGAAAAAAATATGTAGGAGGAAATGGACAAAATGTATCCCTGGATTAACTCCACTGAAGTCAATGTTACCCCCAGAAATTGATCTGAATCTAGAAAAGAAAGCCAAGCACAGAGCACATATCCTTTATGGAGAAGTCCTGTATGATTTACTAAGGATGAAAATAAGGGTCTATAGAAATTGAGTAGAGTTCTCTGGAAATGAAAAAGCTATAGGATGTAGTATAACATTTGTATGAGGTTGAGGGTTTTTTTGTTGTTTTTTTTTGTTTGTTTGTTTTTTGTTTTGTTTTTTGGAAGCAGTCTCTAAAGCAGGGGTTCTCAACCTTTTTCTTTCTGAGGCCCCTCCCAACACGTTATCAAAACTCCACGGCCCAGCTGTGCCACAGCTGTTTTTCTGCATATAAAAGCCAGGGCTGGCATAGCAAGCAGGGCAATTGCCTGGGGACCCACACCATGGAGGAGACCCACAAAGCTAAGCTGCGCAGGCTTCGGCTTCAGCCCTGGCTGCAGTCCTGTGCAGTGGGGCTTTGGTTTTCTGCCCTGGGCTTCAACAAGTCTAACACCGGCCATGCTTGGCGGACTACCTGAAACCTGCCCGTGGCCTGCCAGGTGGGCCCAGACCCCTGGCTGAGAACCACTGCTCTAGAGTTTTGCAGCAGGCACACGTAATTCTCTGTTAATTTTATAGGGAGGTTCACAAACCTACACAGAGCATAACATTTCCTATTATATTCCAGAGGTCTTTTCCATAAAGGTTTATTAGGTGTTTCCCATAGTCGTCGTTACTAGTAGCTAACTCACGGCCTGCAAAGCCATCTGACTGAAGGCTAATTAGAATTTTGGTAGCTAAATTAATACATGTGCATGACTTCCACCAGACCGTACTGTAAAATCACCACAGTGACCCTAGAGCTATTAACAATGCCTGCATCAAATATGTTTTTAGTTGGGTAGATGATAAGCCATTAGGATGACCTATGGAGCTGTATTGCAGGAGAAATACTGCAGGAAACAGTCATGCTCTGTCTTCCCTGAGATGGACTGGATGAGCTAATAGCCCTTGTTCATCTGTAATACCTGGCTGTCCAAAGAAGTCTGTGCAATGCAAACAATCCAGATTCTCTCTCTTTTGCCCTCGTGGGGGATTCATCCAAGTCACCGGGCTGGTCTGTGCACCATCGCCTCAAGTAGGCAGAGCCCATCAGCTACAGAGCACTGTCAGGTGCCCAGGGCATATGCTGCAGTGTGCAGCCAGAGGGGCATGCTGCTCCCATTCTAAAGGTCAACCAAGCACCCCACCATGTGGTGTGTCTGACCAACTGAGCCATCCGACCTATGATGCCAAAAGGGCATAGAAAGAACATACATGTAAACTGGCATCACACCGTCCACTCCTCTAAGCATTCCCTTTGCTGGTGAAAACAGCATTTCCCCTAAACAATCTGGTTCTACATCCAGATGCAGGCAGCGCTTTCAACTGCCCTGTCACTCAAGCCCTGTCCTGCTTGAAACTGGCAGCTCTTTCGTTAAAATTTGCAATTGGAGGAAGACATGAGGAACTAGAGAAGGGCCTGAACCAAAATCTCAGATCTGAGCACTCTCAGAAACCTGGAAAAAGTCCAGATCTAGATTCAAATTTAGCAAGTCTGGACCCACTTCTGTAACAAGGCAAACTAAAACCAGATATATGCTTGGGGAAGCTTAGCTATACACTCCATTGCTAAGGCCCCATTGTGCCCAAAGCCAGAAGGAAAGCTCTGTCGCTGTTTGAAATGTGGTGTTATGAGAGTAAGCTGCTGTTCCTTCTCCAGCAGATCCAGTGTGCATAAACCATGGGAGAGAAACAGGAGCTACATATGCATGATATTGAGGCTGCTCCTAATTTTCCTTAGAGACAGTAAATATAGGAGTTGGATCGATTGTGTTATGAAATGACAGGTCATATTCTTGAAATCCTGCTTTCAGAAATGCTATTGAAGTCTAAATTGCCTGGAAATTACCTAGGTCATCCCACTCTACACACCCACACATTTCCCCCTTCCCGTATTTCCACCCTGCAAAAAATGACCTGGAGGTCACCTGGTCTACTAAGTTTCTGACCCCGGAGATTGAGCGGCGTATTATGAATTGTGTTTAAGTGACTGAACAAGATGCAACCCATTACTTGTCAGAGACATCCTGCTGTAGATATTTTGGGGGGGGACAGATAAGAAGGTGGGGGAAGCATTATTGACCTTCATTAGGATTTTGTCTCTTGTTACATGCTTTACCTGACCAGCAGCACTCAGTCAATCCATCGTGGCCTTTTCCCATCCACGCTAGCAGCTGTCCTGACCCAGGAAGAATTCTGAAGCACTGAATTCATTTCCTGGAACGTAGCCAGATGCAAAGGGCGTGTCCTAGCACAGCAGTGATTGCCACCTGTAACAATGTGCATTGTACCAGGTTAATTCTGTACTAGCAGCAAAAGATTTCAGCGAAGCAATAAAAAAATAAAACCTTGTACCAATGAAGAACATGTTGTGTTTCATGCACTACAACAACCCATTTTATTAAAGGAAATAATGCTTTTCCAATTCCTAAAAACTCCACTATATCAGTGGCTTTCCCTTTGCCCAGCAACGCCCGTCTCTCCACGTGTTCTTTTCAAGTGGGCATCGTTCTCAGATTGTGATGTCAATTGCAGTCCGAACCCATGTCGAATCTGCAAAACAGGTTTCTTCCCTTGCACAACGGAGTTTTAAGCATTAATTTCCAGAGCTTGTGTTGGAAAGAAAACATTGGACTATGGTTTTCAGTTTGGTTTGGTTTTTCATTTGTAAATATTTAATCTCCATCTCTGTCTAAAACCTCCTGGTCGTTCTAATACATTCTACGTATTTATTTGCCTTTTTAAAAAAGAAAACAATTATTTTGTGTTAATCTACTCCGCCGCCCCCGGTGATAAATGCATATCTGAGGCTGTAAAGAAAGGCTTACAGCAAGATGATTTATGGACTACAGAGAAATGTTTAATATATGGATTTATAAACTGACTGCATGAGCAATGAAAAAGGCCAAAATATTCAGTTATCTTTAGGGGGGTGGTAAGAATCACTGTAAAAAACTGATTTTTTTGTATAGAGAACACTAAACATATAATAAAAACATTATTCAGAACTGAAGCTAAGCCTGAGATTTGTTTCCATCCCACTCCAAAGGGGAAACAGAGCCCCCATTATGGCTCAGATGTTGCTCAGTAAGGGTCAGATTGTTACCTGGGGTGGGGGAGTGTGTGTAAGAGAGCATCAAGTGCCCCTTATTCCCCTGCACTCTCTACCTTTATTAGCGGTAATAAGAATAATACCACCTAGCTCTTCTGTAGTGCTTTTCATCAGTAGAACTCCAACTGTTTTACAAAGCAGGTTGGTGTCATTAGCCCCAGTCTACAGAAGGAGAAACTGAGGCACAGTGCAGAGAAGTGATTTGCCCAAAACTATGCAGCTGGTCGGTAACGGATCTGAGAATAGAATCCAGATCCTCATGAGGCTCAATCCTGTGCTTGTTCTAGTAGGCCACACTGCCTACTGGAGTGGATGCATGCTCCACAGGGCCACTTCTCTCCTTCCCAAGTGAAGAGAGCAAGCAAGCACGGGGAAAACTCCACCCCCACAATGTTCCAGCTGGGCTGGCATGGTAGAGAAAGCAATCTGTGCTAAGCAGAGAGATAGCACAGAGTACTTCCCCCCACACAGCAAGGAGAAACCAGGGATGAAATAACACTTCTGAATTGCACGGGGTGATATACTCACGCTGGCTCGGATTAAGCTAGCGTACTAAAACCAGAGTGTAGCCACAGCGGTGTGAGCAGCAGGAGAGGCTAGCCACCCTGAGTATATGCCTAGCATCTTGGAAAGGGATGCACTGGAAGCAGCTAGCCTCTCCGCCACTCGCATTGAGCTACTGCACTAGAGGTACCGTAGCCACGGCAGTGCGAGGAGTATGGGGATGTCTCCTTCAGCTGGGCACCCCCGGATTGACTTGCAGACATACCCACAATCTGCTCTTTGGACGGTGCAACATGACAAAGCTGCAACTGCACTTTAAAGACGGAACTGCGCCGCCCCTCGTCCTATTGACTAGTGCCTCATCTCATGGGCAGTCCCAGGGATTCCAGTGGGACTTGCAGTACCCTTAGGTTCTACTCAGCAGGAGCGAAGGGGGCCTAGCTGGACCCTACATTACTAGAGCAGGCGAAGTGTTCTGTATGATGAGGCAGGTGACTGTATTAGGATAGCCACGCGTCTTTGGTGGATTTGGGGGCACCACACCAGAGGCAGTTGAGATTCCATCAGCCAAGAATATCTGCTGCTGTAACCCACTGTGCCAGGCATGAAGCCATGACCAAAACAATGTGATGCACTGCTGGCTGAAGACTCCTCCTAGTCCCTCTTATGCCTAGGTCACTGCTGTGCCTGAGAATGAAACACGTAACCGGAAGCACACGGGAAGCTCCATGTCACGTTGTGTGGCTTGTTATATTACGTGGACAATCTGAAGGACCATCGGCGCCGTCCTTGTGTTGAAGAGCAGCACGGCTACAGATAGACAAACCTCACGCTCGCCCCAAATGCTTACGTCCAGGGGTGCTGCAGTACAGGTTTAGCAACAATGCTCCCTGCCCTTCTGCCACATCACGGTGGCGTTTACAGGATGCTTTCCCTTCTCTGACAGAAGAAAGTTACAGCACAAGGAAGTCGTTGATGATCCACAACTGAACGGATTACCCCTGGACATATTAGCTACTGGGAGAGCAGGACCCGGGGGATGGTAAATCTGTATAGGCACCAGGGAGGGCTTGGATTAATTCCACCTCCCATCTGACCTTCCAGAAAATTACATTAAGAGATGCTGAGAAACTAACAGATTAGAAGGATCCCAGTCCTTTTGAGAACGGGCATTTGTCACAGTGCTGCTCTCTTCAAATTCTTTCACGTGCAGCTGTTGCAGCCCTCGGGCAATTTCCTTTTGCTTGAACGGGCTATTAGCTGCCCACTGACTGAAGTTTTGGAGGAAAGGACAATACACTCCAGGTTACTGGGAAGATAGTAGAATGGGGCTCTTTATCCAGATTGCAGGGCTCAATCACTTTCAGAGAGTCAGAGCTTTCCCCGGCACTCATGAGAGGAGCGTCCATAGGCTAAAGCCCAGAGGTGCTGTCCCTTGATTTGAGTTTAGGAGCAGGGATGAGGGGAGGTCTAGGAGGCGTCGTAAGAACTCTGTTGCACCGGCTTGGTCTATATTGGGGGATTTGCCCCACTGCCCACTACCAGGGTAGCTGCAAATTTCTAACATGGACAGGCAAAGATTGCATTTTGCACTGGTTCCACGCACCCTGATTTCAAGATGTGAGCATCACTGGTACAAATAGCAACTTTGCGGTAAAGGTTTGAGGATTTACATGGGTATAGCTGCCAGGGCCGCCCAGACGATTCAGGGGGACTGGGGTCTTCGGCAGCGGGGGGTCCTCGCCGCCGAATTGCCGCCCAAGACCCAGCACTTCAGCGGTGGGACCCAGGGTGGAAGGATCCCCCGTCGCCGAATTGCCGAAGACACAGAGCGGAAGAAGCTCCAGGCAGGGGCGGCTCCAGGCACCAGCACGCCAAGCGCGGGGGGTGCTCTGCTGGTCACTATGAGGGCGGCAGGCAGGTTGCCTTCGGCGACATGCCCACGGAGGGTCCGCTTGTCCCACAGCTTCGGCGGACCTCCCGCAGGCGTGCCGCTGAATCCGCTGGATTGGGGACCTCCCACAGGCAAGCCGCTGAAGGCAGCCTGCCTGCCATGCTTGGGGCGGTAAAATACCTAGAGCCGCCCCTGGCTCTGGGGACCCGGGCCCCACGCCCCACGAGAGTTTTCTGGGGTCCCAGGAGCAAGTGAAGGACCCTGCTCCAGGGGCCCCGAAAAACTCTCATGGGGGCCCCTGCAGGGCCTGGGGTAAATTGCCCCACTTGCCTCCTCCTCTGGGCAGCCCTGATAGCTGTGCCAACAGCTGGAATCCCTAGTACACCCAAGGCCTCAGGCATGTTTGCAAACTGCACCTCGCCCAGAGGCTTGATGAGTGCATCTGTCCCTGGATGGCAAAAGCTTTTCCTGTGCTGTCTGTTTTAATAGATTTGTTGGTATTTTTGGTTTAAATGGAAGGAAAAACCTCAGCCCTGTTCTCAGGGGACAGGCATCCCCACCTCAGCAACCACCACAGCTAAGCCCCTCTGCTGGGCTCAGAAGAGGCCAAGGAATGAATGGGCCATGGAAATTTAACTCTCCATTCACCCCTGAGGTGGCGAGTCTCTTCAGAACAGCAGTGAGGCACATGGCCAGGGTGGTGCAGTGCAGGGGAACCTGCTCTGCAGCTCCCAAAGCCGGTATAGTTCTGTGGATTAAAAAAAAAAAAAAAAAGACTGTGCTCTTATGTGCAGGGCCCAGCACAATGGGACCCCACTCTCAGCTGGGGCTTCAAGCGCTATCCCAATATAAATAATAATACAATAACTTCAGTCCCCAGGGTTACCAAGCCAGCTTCCAGCCTGTCTGAGTTTCACACTCAGTCGTAGCAACAGGAAAGGAAACATCCATTGCTCCTACAGTCACCTCTGTCCCTCATTAAGGGCCCAGTTCCCCAGTCCTCAGTAAAGACGCCCACTGAAGTCACCTATTGTAGGACTGAGCTCTAGCTGGTTTGTCTGACAAAGGTAGAGGAGGGAGGACTGACTATCCTGCGTGTGTGGTTACTATCCACGAAGACACGGAAGGGGCTGTCAATCAGGTGGCCAAAGGCAGAGTCTTTTCTTTGAGCAGAAATCACTGCACAATATTTATCTGCACAGTGTGGACAATAAAAGGTCTTATTTATGCTAGCAGCACAAGCATCAGAATTCCTGGCTTTCATAACTGGCTTATGAAATATTATTGTTGGTAAAACTTGGCAGAGAAGACAGATCCAGGAAAAAAAACATACATACATAAAATAAAATGGAACGACAACGTTTCCTCGTTATATGTATCCTGGAGAAAGAGCTCCCTGTACTCGTGCAAACATGGGCAGTGCTTGATTTTCTGAAAGATTTGTGCCATAAATCAGAGGGAAGGATCAAGCCCTAGAACAATAAACCACTGATGGATACATAGGAAGATGCTTGCCCAACTTATAGCAGTTCTTGTTTTCAAAGTTTTAACAATTTCCAAATGCTACAGTCCTGCATTATATGGAAGAAGAGCCTACAAAATTCAGGGTCAGGTTCTGCGCTGGTGTACATGGGTGTGGTTTCGCTGCCTTCAGTGACTTTCTCCAGGATAGGCAGTGATTTTTATGGAGCTGCTCCCAGCAGAGGACTGGGGCCTGAATTCCTCAGGTAGCCAGTCCAAATAATGCGAGATTATAGCATTTTAAAGATAAAACTATACAAAGCATGGTGACAACACAAAACAGAGGAGGCTTTTATCAAAAAACTTTCCCATCATCGTTAATTGTCCTAATCACTCCTTCCTGTCCTAAATGGATAGGAATACTAGAAGTTTAACAGGCATAGTCATCATATTGAAACGGACCAATCTAGGTGTCTGCCATCTTTTCTCTGGTAAGAAGTCTCAGGTCAGTGCCAAATGCAATGTGGCTACCGGTATTTATAGAATAACTTGCCACAAGAGGAAATTACTTCCTGATCCAAGTAGGTGAATATTTAGGCCCTGAAGTATGAGGATTAAAAGCCTCTCTCATTTTATTCCAATTGGATATGTATTTCATAGCAGGGCATTTCCTCATATTTGTATGCTTGTCTTTAGTTCCTTAACATTATTTTAATATTTTTGTAATATTTGAATATCTACAATATCCACCCCCCTCATGGACAAACATTCACGAATCCTGGGGGGTTTTTGCACCACACATACAGTAGTGCATTCGTGTTTAGAAGGTGTGGGTTCTCATGCTAAATGTTCTGTCAGCTTTTTGTACCATATCCATCCAAACAAGAATGCAAGTTCCTCAGGGAACATCTCACTCCACATTTGTAAAGTGACACACACTCTTTTGGCCCCTTATAAACAATAAGTAATAGTTTGGGCATTACTGTGTAAAAGACAGTGGATCCTTTTAGCAGCTCTGTGGCTTGCTTAACTATTCACTGAAATGGATTTGATCAGGCCGTTAGGAAGGCTCAATCCATCCTTTGTTATCCACTAAACTGGCCCCTGTTTTTTTCCAGGCAAAGCAGCACACACGCTGGCCAAGACTGTCAAGTGACTACACTGACTCAGGCACCTCTATTTTCGGAAGCACCGTAAAGGGCCTTATTTACAGTGGACAGGAGCTCAGAGGCACATGCTACCCGCTCTTGTGACCCCAGCTCCCCAGGAGCCAGTGGCATTGGCTGCCCTGACGCAGGGAGATGGGGCTGGAAGTTCCTCCCAGAGGTGACATGTGGGGCAATCATGTATCCCACAGTCTACATTTTGCCCCCCTCCCAGTATCAGGAGTCACAAGGAGGATGAAACTTGGGCATGTCAGCAAACATATGGAAGAGACAAGAGATTCAGGGTTTAAACTGGCTCCCTCCTCCTCCCACACATCAGTCTCTGGGCCTAGGCCTAGCAGATGAGGGGGCGAGCAACGCCTCATCTCCCTCTTGGCCGACACAGTGTTTTTCATCCATCCCTGCCTTGCCTCCCTGGCGCTCTGCAGTGCTCTTAGCAGCAGATCCCTGGTGCAAAGCCTTGAAGGGGCAGGGAGGGGGAGATTATGGGGAGGTGGAGAAGTCCATGAACAGAAGAGCCTATTTGGCTAATGAAGTTGTAATTGCTCTGAATCTTGCTAATAGGATGAAAGTATTAGACTCTTTAGAGCCTCTCATTCCCTCTGCGGCTGCAGTGGGTTTTATCCCCACAAACACCTGAACTCTTCCCTTCGCTCTCCACAATCCAGTATCTAAAATACTTGCAGTAGGTGCCCTGATAACCCAGTGCTGTAAAAATGTAGCTGGACTGGAAGGATCGACTGATCAGCCCAGCTCCCCAAACCCTTTTGGATTTGTGATGGGGAAGGGAAAGGAATAGGGGGTCCCTCAGCCCTGGACTGCCAAAGTGGAAATGGAATAAAAGCCTGGGAAACCCCAGAAAGCCTCACAAGCACCAGTTTGCACCATCTGTCAGCAGTGTTTAAAGTGGCCTGGAAGGGTGTCCATCAAAATTTGGGAGCAGCAGCTTTGGTAAGACCCTGTTTAAAGTGCACCTCTCAGGTACTCAGCCCTGTTGTTTGTTTAGTTGTTGAATTGCTTATTTTGCGGGGTCTGCTGCAACCCGTGGCAGAGCATAAGGGCAGGGCGCTTAGCGACACTCCTTACCGCGACTCAGAAAACACAACCTGGCCTGCACTCCTCCCACCATCTGTTCCAGTAAGGCAGCATCCACACAAGAGAAATGGGGCACTGGCAACACCCCAAAGCCAGCCAGCCAGGCCCACATGGGGTGTTCCTGACAGGGTGGGCCGCACCTCCAGGAACTCTGATTGACCCTCTTCCCCCATGCCAGGTGGGGTGAACTGGTCCTGAAGGTGCACCAAAGTACTACAAATCAATGTCACATTTGAGGGGGCCCAGACTCTGACGCTACAGCCACACTGCCAAAAAAAAAAAAAAAAACAAAAAAAACCCACGGAATCAAGTCTCAGAACCTGAGTCAAATAATTCTGGCTCATACTGCAGGGCTAAAAGTGGCAGGGTAGGCATTCCCGCTCGGGCTGGAGCCCAGGCTCTGAGACCCAGATCAGGGGGGTCTCACAGTCCAAGTTCCAGCCTTAGCCCAATCATCTACACAGCTCTTTTTAGGCCTGTAGCACGAGCCCCGTGAGCCTGAATCACCTGACTCCAGCTGTGGCAGGGGGATTTCTGTTGTGCTGATGTACCCTCGGTGTAGATGGTTGGAAGAGACAACTGCAGACGGAACCCAGGGTTTCTCTCACTTCCTTTGCATTCAGTTCTGCTCAAGTCAATTTTGACCTTATTCCCTAGCCACCAGCATCGCTGCTCTCCTCAGGGGTGTTTTGCACTCTCAGTGAGAACATAGATAACTGGTGGGAGTCAGCTGCGAGTGGACTGAGTTTGCTCCCTGGAGGGAAAACTACTTGGAAGCTCAGATTTATCATATCCCAGATCAGACCACTGGTCCCATCAAGATTGGTAGCAACCTATCAGCAATGTTTCAGGAGAAGGCAGAAGCAACCAGATCCCTCATCTAAAGTGGAGATGATAATTCTTGCTTAACTTCCATTATCCTTCCATGTAAGGTAAAGTCATTGAAATCTAGATTCTACAGTGGTGGGGGCCATATGGGAGCGTCTATAAGTCATCCCCTTTTGAGGAGAACTCCCTGGACCCTCCAAAATATCAGATGATCCGAGGCAGCAGATCAATAAAAAATACTTCGCCCACTTTCTCCTGCTGCCTCCATCATTTATAAAGGAAACACAAAATATTTATTAGCCAGAGGTGACTGATAATGGAACCATTCTCATCTTTGCAATCAATACTGAGAGAGAGACGTGCACACATTAGCCACAGTCACTATTTATGACAGGATAACCATATCCACTTCTCCTGTGACCTCTGCCTACCCTCCCGGGAGTCTAGATCAATGTCGGCAGACTGCCTTAAATTACCCCGTTTGGTGGAACACAGGCCTTAGTCTGTTTCCCATTACTCTAACCAAGAGCCATCCTCTCCGCCGCCTCAGTGAGAGAGCATCAGATGACCACCACCTGAACCCCGCTAGCTGATTTGACAGTACTGATAGATTGACACCCGCACGCCAGCCAAGCCCTTTGCAGCGTGTAGGGAAAACCCTTGGGCAGCACTCATATCAGTGACATTTTCAGGGAGGAAGCAGATTGGTTTTTAGCTGTGATAACAGAGGAAAACAATTAGGCATCTTCTGTATTCTGGCTCCAGGACAAATTACAATCTGGGCAAATGCACTCTGCCTGAAATTCCTTCTGCAAAGCCTGCAGTGCCACTAATTTCACCTGCTCTGTGGAGGGAGGGAGAATGCCTGTCTTAAAGAGACATGCTCCCCTGCAAAGGAAGGTGCCCAGATACCACAGGGATGGGCTCAATATAGGAAGCTAGACAGACAGGCAGAGTCTGCCTGCGCTCAGTAAGCCTCTTCTAGTCTTTGTTGCCCATAAGAGTAGTTTCTCCTGTTCTCTCCATCTGTTTCATCCCCAGAACAAGCAACTCAGACAGCAGCATTAGCATCTCCAACATTGCCCAGCCATTGTGCTTCAGGCTTGACCTGGAGCAATCTCCATCTCTATGGCCCATTCAAGGCTTTAGCCTCTCTGCTGAGAGGGGGATAATTAATGATGTGGCCACTAGTCTGCCAGAACCTGAAATGAGACTCAAGAAACGTATTTCACTTGGGCCACACTGAGCTGGCCTGGGGTGTCCGGTTCCATCCGCTGTCCTAGAGGAGAATATCCCGTTGCCAACCCACTAAGACATCCCATTCGTTTTATAGAAGCTTTGCTTGTTCACCTGCTGTGGGCCAAACAAAAGCCCCTTCAACCTCCGGCATTCTCAGCTGTCCAGATAACCCCGCTGCCTCACCTGTCACCAGGTTCTCCATCTCTCCCTCCAGCTGATTTACAGTCCTGGCTTTTGCGGCAGTTCGCTCACATTTCAAACTTCGACGTGGGTTTCCTCTAGGCAGGTCCCTCCACTAACAGTAATCAATGGCCTTCTGTTGTGGGATACGGACCTGTACGTGTGCAGAGATTTGCTTTAAATCCAGATTCATAATCCTCCCCTGCTCACCATGGAATGAAACTTCACTTGTGTGTGGGAGTGGCAACAGCAACAATGTTCATCTGTCTATGTTATTTCTGTGAAGCCCATCGTTCTAGTACACAAGTGCCAGTGACAGACAGCACCTGTCAGCCTGAAGGGTCCAAAAAACTCACCCAGACGCTGATAGACAAATTACAGTAGAACCTCAGAGTTACAAACACCTCGGGAATGGAGGTTTTTCCTAACTCTGAACAAAACATTCTGGTGGTTCATTCAAAACTTTACAACTGAACATTGACTTAATACAGCTTTGAAACTTTACTAAGCAGAAGAAAAATGCTTTTTTAAAAAAGAAACAAAGCACAGAAACAGTTTCCTTATCAAATTAAAAACAAAACACCTCTTTTTTTATAGTTTACATTTAAGACAGTACTGTACCGTATCTGCCTTTTGGAGGGGATGGTCTCTGCTGCTGCCTGATTGTGTATTTCCAGTTCCAAATGAGGTGTGCAGTTGACCAGGCAGTTCATAACTTTGAGGTTCTACTGTATACCCACCCACCAAGGAAATGCAGCTATATCTGGGGTGAAACGAAGCAGATGCTTAACTGCACACAGCAACCCAGCACAACAGTTTAGAGCAAGAAGTGAAAAGGAATCTCGTATCCATTTTGAATCTGGAGGGAGAATTTAAGGAGACAGAATGTAGATGCTTGTGTTAAAATTTGGTAGAGACACTGGGTTAACACCACTAAATACTGCAAAAAGGGCTAAGGGATTTTCAATACTACCCTTAGTGCTCAGATACAGTACAGACAAACCAATCAGCCCAGGGTTTACATCTCATCTGAAAGCATACAGTTAACCTGGGGAATTCACTCTTGCAGGAATTCAACCAGTCAAACTCGCAATTGGCAGGACAGAGGAACGGATAGATACATGAGAGGAATACAGAACACATGCACTTCTGTTTTGTAATGTCTTGTTTTTCCCCTTTGCGAGAGGGCTCACTACGTTGCAAAACAACTTTCCTCCTTCCCACTCCCACATGGCTAGAGGACACCAGACTTCTGGAGCCCTGCCAATCAATACAAAGACACTAATGCATTAATTACTCTTCTGTAATTAATGAATGGACAGACCCAAACCTGGTCTCTACATTATTAATGATCCTATACTGGAGTCATGGAGGGCCAGATGGAATGGATAGAAAGTGAGGGGGGGGTCTCTGCAACCTTCCCCTGTCTCTCCCTCCCAATCCAGAAACGTGCACAGTCTGAGTCGAGAGCTATTTGATTAGCCACCCTAAGTTGTGTTGCCATCGGATGGGAGTTCAGGGCATATTCATCATTGGCCAGCACACCCCGAGGGCTGCGCAAAGAGTTCCCATCTGGCAGCAGTGTCCTGTTTCACCGTGTGCTTTGCAGCATGGTGGGATATATTAATTAGCACAGGGGAGCAGAGGAGGAGGCCAGGCCAAAGTCGTGATGCAACTCCGGGTGGTAGCGACAGCTGTAGATAATAACCACTGGCTGCTTGGGGAGGAGGGCTGTGTGAAATGAGTCTGGGATCTCAACCTAGCCCCTGCAGGGACAAACATCTACATCATAAAACCAACCAGCACCCAGTTGGGCAGTCTCAGCAGAGAGGCCAAGGACTGATGGACTGTGGAGAGTGAATTTCTGTCTTGCCCTGCAGAGGGATCTCTCCAGGGTGGAAGCAAGGTGAGCAGCCATGCCCTGATGCCTGTGCTGCATCTGATGCCTCCTGTCTCCGTGGCTTGTGGAGAAAACTCATGAGCCAAATTCACAGCCTGGTGGAAACCGACACAGCTCTGTTGAAGTCAGCGGCCTTGCACCTGCTTACATCAGGGTCCCAGTGCCCTCTCCAATGCTCTGGCTATGTAAACAGGTGAACAGAAAGACCTGAATGTGGGGGCAGAGGGATACTCTGCTTTTATTTTCCTTATTCATCTCATTTCTGATTTGGGGGAGGATAAATATTTTCAGTTGTTAGCGGGGAAGAAAAAGGTTTGAACCTTAATTCAACCAGTGACTGTGTGTGCAGGCCCCTGGGACGCAGCGTGTGTTGAAATCCCCCTCTCTGGGGTTTCAGTGCCCTCGGAGCATCGTGGAGCAGATTTGCTAATTCATGGGCATCCCTGCCACATTACATGCAGAACTGTTTTACCTTGATAAATGTCTCACCTCCCCCTTGTATCTGTGACAGCTACAGAGGAGGAAGGATGGGCTCGTCGTTAAGGCACTGGGCTAGGAACAGGAGATGTGCATTCAATTCCCAGCTCAGCCACAGCCTCCCTGTGGGACCTTGGGCAAGTCATTTAAATGCTCTGTGCCTCACTCCCCCATCTGCAGCTTGGGGATAGCGATCCTTCCCTTCCTATCTCCCAAGGCTGCTGGGAAGATAAATCCATTACTATCTGTGAGGTGCTCAGACACCCCTGCCATGGGGGGCAGACATACACCTAGATAGAAATAACATTTACAAAGATGCATGTCAGCTGAGATCACTACAGCATCTGCTTCTGGTGCAAAGCAGAGATTCCGGCTTCTGTAGGCAGCAGAAACAGTCCCGAACCCCAGCCCCGCCCCGGAACATGAGAGGAAGTTTATTAACTGGGTTTGAGCTTTGACGTTAGCCCTCTCTCTGTAATGGGGCAGAACCAGAACTTGCCCCTCTCTCCCTCCATACCTGTGGAAAACTTGGATCTGAATGTATTTAAGAGATGGGCCTGAGACCTAAAGTCACTTCCCTTCCTCCCCAGCTCCAAGTAAACTTGGCTGCAAGCAGAGTATCCTCCTCACCAGCAGCATGTCACAAGGTGTTGAGCCAACAATTCAAGGCTTGCATAATTCTGTGCCCTGCTCAGTGGGGTTCCTCAAGATCTCAGTCTAAGGGGGTTCCACTGTGTCTATTACCCGGTAATACATTTTGTGAGGCATGACCCTCCCCTGGGAAATTCACCCGGACATCCCAGCCTGGGACACGGAGCCCTTCATTTCCCAGTTGACACCCTGGAATTCTAACCCTTCACTTGCTTCTCCCGCGCACCATGTGCCTCCCTCTGCCCTACTGATGGGGTGAGGAGCCGGAGACGATCAATTCAGGGCAAGGGTTTTCTGATCCAGACTGATGAGAGCAGCAGCAGCTCAGGCTGAGGCAGAGTATGAATTATGTATGATGCTGCAAATCGCCCTCCCTCTCCGACTGGTCCTTGGACCAAGGCAAATGAGGTAAAGACTGGAGTGAGAGACCACTCTCCAGGGACCCAGAGTGCTGGCTGAGGGGGAGTGAGTGAGCAGGGGAGGGAGGAGCACATCCTTATGCAGAGATGCTGCAGTGGCTTTGGGCACACACAGACAAGCAGCAGCACAAAGCAAGAACTCGCCTGGAGGAGGAGGGGCAGGAGAGAGGAAGATTGTTGCAGCATCGAGGGCTCTAGGATCTCCCCTGCATACATGCCAAGCACACGCACACACACATCAACACACGTGTCATCCAGCCCAAGGTAAGTGGTCTCTCTGCTTCTCTGCGCCTTGATTCGGGGTGGGGAGAGAATTATGTGGATTTCAGGGAACCATTTCTAAGCTAAGCTAACTTTCAGCAACCCCTGAGTGATGCTCATCTTTTCCAGGGAATATGGCACAGATAACATCTCGTAGGGCACCTGCAAGCCACCCACCAGCTCCATAAGAGGATGGTCTAAGGCAACAGCATGGGGTGGGTTTTGTGCATTTATCAGATGGTGATCATTTTGCAGGAAATGCAGGCACTGGCTGTGCTGGAAAAGGAATGAGGGTGGAGTGCACATGTGTGGGAGGGGGGAATCCAAAGAACATGTCCAGGAATGTGTCAGTTCTGGTGGAGGAATAGAGAGACCCTCATCCAGCAGTTTAAAAATCAACAGGGATGTAAAGCAGAGGCTGCGTGTGTGGAATAGTGCTGCGTTTCACTGCTCTGCTTTCACAGTGTGGTATTATGGTGGGGGTGGCACCTTAAAGAGACTATTGCTATGATCTCAGCTCCTGAATTTCTGATCTGGAGGGCAGGGAGCATAGAGAGCGGCTCACCAAGGCAATGCTCCTGCCCGCTCTGTAGAACTCGGTAGGCTTGCACCCAAGGCAGCTTTTAAACATAAGCTGGGAGAGATCTGGAGCAGGGTGCAGGCAGAGGGGTATGGTGAACCTGAGTTCTCCACTGCAGAAAGAGGGGATCAGAAAGACCATGGCTACCAGCATCCCCCCTCCTGTCCCTGCGCCTAATTAGGACTCCTAATTAGGACCCTCAAGGAGGAGGGCAAAAGTTCTGGCTCTTCTGTGTGCACAGAGGATACTTGTTCCTGCTTTAGGCCAGTGAGGGCTTGTGTAATGTGTCTGGGTGCTACAAAGTGCTACAGCTGCACAGGGCGCTGGTGGGGCCACAGTGATTTTCAGTGGGGTTTGCCTGAATTTAGTTACAGATAAAAGTCCCCATGCATGGCCTGCAACATCAAGTAGGAGCGAGGACAGAGGGATGGATGACAAGCAGGAGATCACAGGCAGCAGGGGCTAAGGCCTCCTTTGCACCCAGGCCTTCAGACGGGGTCAGTGCCAGGGTGAATGCAATAGTGGCGGAGGCTGTTCTCTGCAGCTTGTTTTAAAATGTGGGTCCCACCCCTTCCTCCATTATCCCATCCACTCCTGTTCCACTGACTTCCCTACAGCTTAAAAGGTTCTGCAGGACTTCAGAATCATGCATTTATTTCATCACGGGGAGGAGGTAGGGAGGATCATTTAAAATTAGCTTATTTTTCTTTAAAGAAAGGAACACTAGTTGATCCCTTGGACAGGAACTAAAATCCTTCCCAGCAGTGTCCTGGGCAATTCCCCTCCCTCGCCAGCCCTGCTCTAGTGCAACTTTGAGCAGGGAACCTCACTTTCTGATGCAACTAGCAAGCATCAGCCAGTGCTACCGAGAAGACAGCAATTTGGAAATGAATCTTTCCTAAATCCAATAGGGGCCACTAATCATTTAGTGACACTGCCTAAGAGCATTGGCGGCTGAGAGCATGCACACATGCTAGCCCAACACCAGTGCCTCCTTTTGTTTCAACTGGATTCTTCACTTCCTGTCCTAAACAGCAGTGTCCTGTTAATCAGCTACTAAGAGCTGACCAAGTGGTGGCTGAGAGTGGATCAGTGAATCAGTAAAGTGCTGGGTGAAAGGTGCACTCGCGGTAAGGTAATATTGAAGGTCAGTGGAAGTTTCATTGTTGAATCCTCTCCAGTCAACAAGGCAGGGCAAGAAAAGAGTCCATCTGGACTGTTTCCCAGCTACCCCAATTCAGAGAGGGGCTGGGTTTAAAAACTGGCAAACCTTGACTTGTTAGCAGAGGACTGTGATAGCCAAACTCTGAGTTGGCACCATATCCTCTTCTTCCAAAGAGCCTGCATCCCTTACACACAACATGTTCATTCTAATCTACCAGCAGTGTAAGTTGAAGTGTTTCAGGTCACGCATACTTTAAGAGGAAGCTTTTAAAAGATGTCTAAGGAATTCAGGCACACAAGTCCCACTGACTTTCATTGAGCTCCTAAATAGCTAAAGCACTTGTGAAAATCTTTTCCCCCCAAGGTGCCTGCATGTTGCAAAGACAGTATTAAGGCTAATTTTTGAGGGTAACTTTTGAAAGTTATCCTCAAGTACATGTATCATAGTATTCTACAGTAACAGTCTAGCATGCTACATCTTACAATATCAATGAGGCTGCAGGGCTTGCACCGAGTACTCTAAAACACTTTAGGACTGGGTGATCAGGAGAGTGGGTCTGCTCAGACACTGTCAGCCTGAAAAGCTCACATTGACTTTACAGTGTGGTTTCAGCTTGAGCTAAGCTGGAAAAAACATCCCCTTTTTCCCATGAATTGGTGAAAATCCAAAATTCCTCCAGCCATGAGTTTTATCCCTCACAGGCCAAGGGTGGGTTTTCCCAGGCACAGACTCCTGTTCCATCATAAAGGGCTGTCCTCACAGCGTAAGCAACAAGTCCCCCTGTGGCAGAAGCTCACTAGAGATTCGCTGTTAGGTCTAGAGAGTGATAAAGTTACATTTCAGAAGTCTGTTTCTTGGCAGAAGTGGGATCTTGCCCCAAAACAATGCAAACACTCAAAGAAATTCAGCTCAGGGGGTTGACCTTATGTGATCCTCCACTCCAGCCTCCAAAGTCATGTTCACTTCTCTTTGAACACTGGCCTTTGTCTCTCCCAGGAGGAGTTCACAAGGTGAAATGGCCTCTCCTCGCTAGAGCCAGACAGGCACTCTAGGGAACACAGGGATGAGCACCTGCAGTTCCCAGGGCGGTCCATGGAAGCTAGAGTTGCTCAGCATCAGGCCTTTCTAGAGGCAGCATCTCCTAGTAGCAGGGGGTGAGCTGGAGGAAAACTCCTGCCCCTGGGGCACTGCAATTATGGCTCACTACTGCACAGCCCCACCCTGCCCTGTGGAAACACACCATGGAACACCACACTTATCTATATTCTCTTCAGTCTTCTCTCCCCCTTCTAGTACCCTCTTTTCCTCTCTCTTCTTTATCTTTTATAGTTTTCTTTATCTTTTCTTTCCTTCCACTCTTCCCTCTTTTCTTTTCCTTTCATTTTTTCTTCTCCCCTTCCATTTTCTTGGCCTCTCTCATTTGCTTTTATTCTCACGTCTTTCTTTCCCTCATTTCTTAATCTGCTACTATTAATTATTTGCATTGTGGTAGTGCCTAGAATTTGGGTCAAAACCACATTTATTTATTTATTTAGACAGAAAACTGGTTTCTGCCACCTCACCTCATTTTCAGCCACCTCACTTCAGACTTCCATCCCAGTTCGCAGTGCAACAGCCACTGGAGAGCAACGAATTGCCACCAGGTGTAGGATCAGGCTACACAGAACTATCACCTCAGTGGCATGAATGGTTATTCTTTAGCTTTCAAACACAAGACACACACAGCTTCCTTCCAGCCTCTAGCTTTTTATGATTTATATTGCAGCAGCATCTAGCGCCCCGTTTACAGTGTGATTGTGCTAGGTACCGTACAAACAAGTCAGAGAGAGACAATCCCTGCCCCAGAGAGCTTGTACACAACATGCCACTCAGGGTTGCCAGGTGTCCAGTTTTCGACTGGAAAGTCCAGTTTTCAGAGGACCTGCATGGTCTCCGGTCAGAAGTATTGACTGGAGACCCAAAGTCCAGTTACCGCAATTCTACTGTCACCTCCCCAGCCAGCCCAAGGCCCCTTTAACTCCAGAGCACTGGCTCCAGAGCCAGAGAGGGGCAGAGATGGAGGCACCCCGCTGCTAGTCCCATCTGGGCTGGGGAGGGACATGTCCTCTTTCCCTGCATGGCTGCAGCAAGTTTCCCCACCCCATACAAACTCTTTGCCACTGCTGGACAGAGCAGGAGAGACACTGTCCCCTTCAGCCTCCCCCTTCTCTTTGTGGTGAGTTGAGCCTTTGGTGGATGGGGGATTTGGGTAAAGGTACCAGCTCTTCGTGCACTGGGAAGCCCCCTTAGCCAGTCCCAGCAGCTCAAAGTTGTTTTGCTTTGCTGGGGGGTGGGGGGGGGGAATTACTAAAGGAAGCCCCTGCGCTGTCAGTCTGAAGTCATTCTATCACAGTGGCACGTCAGGGCAGGACACTGTGGAGAACCTAGGCCCAGGGCTCCCTCCAGGTGCTCGCACTCTGCCTTGGCGAGCAAGTGGTGCAACAAATGGAAGGGTCTGTTTGCTCTGAAGTGTATGCCAACAAAGGCAAGTCAAAGCTAGTTTCCCTTCTCCCCCTAGCCTCACTCATCCATCCCATTTGTAATTGTATCTTGCTAGTCTCTCCACTGCCGCTGGTGAGTCTGTATTGGGCCTGTTGGATAGCGTACATGTGGCTATGTATTTGGTACATAAAATTCTGACCATAGCTGTAGTGTCTGGTTTTGAGAAATTGGAAAGTTGGCAGCCTTACGCTCTGTCCCCCTCTAGCAGCATCTGGGTCACAGACAGAGGTTGATGAGCCTTGGCTAGCAAATAATGTACTTTTAGCTCAGATAGTTGAGGCTAAGAAGCCCTGGGTTCCATTCCCACTGTCAACAGCCCACCCAGGGATGTGGTATTAGAAGCTCTCAGTCTACAAGATTCAGACTTGAAGTTTGGAGAGGAGGTTTCGTTGCTAATTCAAACACTATGAATGTCCTGAGTCTGCAAATTTGGGCTAGAAGCCATGCAAGAGCAAACACTTACATAAGGTTTCTGGCTGTTCTCCACCCCCAGATATGGTTAAGAAAACAGCCTCTCTCATAGTATTTCAGAACTTCCAGCCAGAGACAAGAATCAGAAGGGGGGGGGAGAACACACACACACACACACACACCCCTCTTAACATCTCAGGGCTCATGCTCAGTTCTAGAAGCAGCCATGGACTTGAGGTTCATCACCTGTTATGGAACTAGGCAACACTGGGGAGAGGTGATGAGTTCCAGACTATGGCATTTAGGGGAAGGGAAAGAATTGTTTGAGATCCAGATGTGGGAGAAGATTCAGGGCAGAGGTTATTTTATCTGAGCTAGTTCTAGTGCGTAGGTGCCAGTGGAACCCCTGTGGAAAGCACATGTTCAGGATATTGCAGTGACAATCCTGTCAGGAAGAAGAGATCTGAGGCAGCTTCATTCACTCCTCTTTCTTTTTTACCTCAAAGTTTGAGGATTAGACTCTTGAAGGTGCAACCTTAGCTAGTTCCCACCCTCCTGTCTCCAGGCTAGCAGGTTAACCCTGCCAGGGGAGCTGGGCTACAGGGTCTGCTGTTTCCAAGTCAACTGTTGTGCCCTGATGAATCACTGGAGGTATCTTTCTGTTTAGAACTGGTAGCATTAACCATATCCCATTGTAGGAGAAGGTAAGTAGATAGTAATGGCCTAGGAGTAAAGATCAATGAATTCGCCCAGGATTTTTAGGAAGAAAAAAGGGTTAAATCAAGTAGAACAATCTATCAGAGTAGACTGAGACTAGGTCATATTAATGCTATTCTCTATCATGTCAATTAGTATCAAAGGAATGAAGCCACCATGACCTTTGTCACGTGAGTGAATTTGCAGAGATTTTAATGATGTGTACTATTATTTCCTCCTCCAATTACAGCAAGTGATCTATAGAACGTAGAGCATTCAATTACTCCACAGCTACGGAGACTATTTCCTACACACATGCACGTGTACACAAACAGCTGAACACAGTGCAGAATCTATACACAACAGAGTACACCGTTCACACCCGTGCAAACATGGGCATCCATGTGAAAACTGACCTTAGATAAACTAAATCAAGGCCAGTTTTTTAAGGTTTTCATATTTCATTGCATATCTGAAGTTTACTCTTTAAGAGAAAAACATATATAAGCCCCAACTTGTTTTAATAAAGTCTTAATACATTTTTCAAGTGCTATGTTCATTAAGAACTTGCACCAAGGTCTCATTCCCAATAGGCAACTCCCTGCCCTAAGCCACCACTTTAAACCAGTCCCAAGGTTTCCAACACAATTTTGTCCGGCCTTTAGAGACTATGTCGAAAGGCTGCCCCATCTCTGTAAAATGCTTTGAAATTTTTGTTCAAAAAGTAGCAAATCCACCCAGTCACCCGAACACCACAATGCCACATGCTGCACCTCACAGCCACTTGGAACCTGAGGGCAACTACAAGGACAGATCTTCCCTGAGCCAAATGCACAGGGTTCCATTGCTCTTGCTAAAGCAGAATTAATGTTTGCAATACAGGGTCTATGACATGCATATCCTCACTTCTGTTTCCCTGCAGTAGAAGGCAGTTGTGCTACATACACTAGTCAGAATTATTAGTCCACTGGGCAGCTGTCATTTTGCTTGTCCCTTGGGTTGTTTGCTTGATAGAGGTTTCCCTGTAGCCATTCTGCGTAGTTGTGGGCATGATACCTTTCCTCAACAAACCGCTATGCTACCACCATCCTTGGCAAGTGAGATTTCTAAAACTACAGAGTCTTTACCGCTCTGTGAACATTATTCCCAGGAATACTACATCCATGTGGTTGGATTCTTGGGAAGGGCAATTGGCCTTTCTGAATGTGGGATTCTCTGTAGGAATGAAAGCACGTGGCCAGACACATAACCATCCACCAGTTCTCCAATGCAAAGCAGATTATCTCAGACAAGAAAACAACCATGCAATGTTGTCATATACGCAAACATGCATGCTAAAGACTCAATAATTAACAGGGGGGTTTCAAGGATGGTTTTAGAAACAGGTTAGCAGCAGAACTTCAGAAAGTAACAAAAAAGTACCACAGAGAAATCATATGAGGCAAACAGAGGCAGACAAAAAAAATTCTAAAAATTATCTACGCCCTGATTTATAGAAAGGCTGACATCACATGGCAGGTCTACACTGCAAAAACAAACAAACAAACAAAACAAAAAAAAAACCACAGCAGCGAATCAGCACTCTAATTAACTGACCTGGGCTTGTGAGGTTCGCAGCACAGGCTAAAAGTAGCAGCACAGACTTTCCCACTCAGGCTGAACATTGGGCTCTGAGACCCTTCCCTCTCACCAGGTTCCAGAGCCTGGGCTCTAGTCCAAGGAGAACATCTACACCGCTCTTTTTAACCCCACAGCACAAGTCTGAGTCAGTTGACCCAGACTCTGAGACCCACTGCCCTGGAGTTTTGGGAGGTGGGGCGGGGGGGGGGGGGGAGTCCCTGCAGTGTAGATGTACCCTCAGATGTAATATGTTTAACTGCAATGTTTTTCAGCCTCCTCTTCTCTGCGTGCGCTATATAGAGGTCCAGGCAGAGCGTGGCCCCTGCTAAACGAAAGAAACAAAGCTGGAACACAAGTAATGGGGAAGCCCGTTTGCTTGTTTTTGTAGCTGTTTTCATTACAAGTGTGCCCTGTTCACAACAGACCTATGGTCCACGTTTTTTGACAGCAGTGGTACAGTTGAGTATTTTACAACCTGGCAGGATGTTTAATGCAGTGGTAAAGGGAGAATTCCCATGCTCTTCAATGGATATGGCAAGTGTTTCCATCCTGGAAGGATTATAAAATATCGATCCTGATTCCTGACCCTGATCCAAGACTTGAATTATTTACTTTTGTTATTTATGGTACAATTTATAAAGCTATCGGTCTTACTTCTTAGAGCTGTGTAATCTGGTGGTGGATCCATAATGTGGGAGGGGAAAGGGATAGATTTTTGTGGTAGGCTCTATTTATTTATTTATTTATGTTCAGGGGGAGGCTATTTGACACTTCTGGATGTTAAAAATAGCCCCAGCCATCATGGAGTAGGGAGCAGAAAGTGAAGCGAGGAGGTCAAAGGGTGCTGGAATTGATCACATGGATACAACGATGTCCAGTGTGGTATAAATAAAAGTGGGGCATTAAGTATTGTTTTACTTGAGTCATGCTTTGGGTGGAAGGGATGAACACTTTATCCTACCTGTGCATCCGCGCAGGGGCGTTGGGTGGTCACCACTTTCCAGTTTCCTGAGTGCTGCCAGGGCTGGCGTTAGGCACTGCAGCAGCACCAACGTGGTGAGCGTGGCCAGCTCCCCCACAGTCCAGTGCAGTGGGCTGATGGTGCTGCAACTAGGTGCTGGCAGAGCTAGGGATGCTGTTGCCCCGGCTGCTGCAGTGAGCTGCGAGTGCTGATGCTGTGACAGGGCCCATATGGTAAG
This sequence comes from Gopherus flavomarginatus, assembly GCF_025201925.1. Taxonomy (NCBI): domain Eukaryota; kingdom Metazoa; phylum Chordata; order Testudines; family Testudinidae; genus Gopherus; species Gopherus flavomarginatus. The sequence goes on along the minus strand of NC_066621.1, from coordinate 15,322,538 downwards.
TTTAGAGACAATGCAAGTAGTGTTGCAGCAGCAGGGCAGTCACTGTGCTCTAGAGATGCTGGAGCCCTTTGACATTACTGAGGCTTTCCAAGGGGCGGGAGCTGAGAGGGGGCATCTCATCACTACAATCTCTCCTCTGGTTCTGGCACTTGCCAAGCAATGCACCCTCCAGCAGCTGGGAGAGCAGAGACACTACCTCAGGGCTAGGAGGCTGTTTTTACCCACACATCAAAGGGTTTCTCCTGACACCACCATGGTAACGATGACAGTGAAGAGCAGGTAGTTTGGGGAGTTGTCAGTGTGGTGGATGCCCTAAGCTTTAAAATCAGAATTTCCCTTTGCTGAGCTGTGCACATGCGATAGCTGATGCAAGATTTTAAGAACAAGAGATTTTATTAAAAGCGTTTGCCAAAAGCCCTTCTTTTGTTTTTGAAAAGACTTTATTTTTCTGGAAATCTAATGGACAGAGCATGGGACAGAGTCAGGACACCTGGATTCCATTCCCATCTCTGCTACTAACTCAGCCATGTGCCCTTGGCCACCTCACTTAGCCTGTCTGTGCTTCAGCTTCTCCATCTGAAAAATGGAGTTAATAGTCAATACTCCCTGTATGAGGAGGGGGTTGTGAGGTTAAATTCAATCACATTTCTAAAGGGCTTTGAAACACAGTATGTTGACATAGTGAAGTCCTAATGTTTCAAAATTCAGCACCTACTATCAGGAGCCAAAATTAGCCTAAACAGTCTCAAACATCTAAGTGATGAATTAGCAGTTTTTCCTGTTTTTAATCAACTTAAATTTTCACCACTGAGGGAAGTTATTCAGTGGGGAAGGGGGATCAGACAATAAATTATTTAACATCAGTAGACACAGATTCAAAAAGTTAAAGCTTCAAAACCATTCAAACAAAGCCTGTCAACATGACATGTCAAAATAGACCAAGTAAATATCTTTAAATCAGACTAAGGTCTCAGGCAGCATTTTTCTTACTTTGCCTAGCTGTATATTTAGATCATCATCTATGGAAATATTTTATCATCATTTGTGCGTACACAGTGAAATCAACATTTGCAGACATTTAGGAATAAAAACCTAATATTGCTACACTTATAAGGATTAAGTGGAGACAGGCTCAAGGAACCATATTCAGAATCCAAACACGCAACACTCCCAGGGCGGGAGGCAGGAATTTGGTTTGGGCAGTTATATAGCATTTTCCATCAACATCTCTCAAAGCATTTTTCAAAGCAGGTCATTAGCAGATGGTGAAACTGAGCCACAGGGAGGGGGAGTGAATTGCCCAAGGTCAGCCTGCAGGCTAATGGAAGAGTCATGATTCGAACCCAGTGCTCTATCTATTAGGCCACACTGCTTCCACAGTTACAAAAAAACGGTCCCTTTGCAAAACTCAGACCTAGATTACATTGAAGTGTTGGTTCAAGGTCCATCTCTAATACTGGGTATTTTGAACTCTTATTAAATTTGTCTCTGAGAGTAGCACCTAGAGATCTCACTCAGGAACAGGGATCCATTATGCCAAGTGCTGTACAAATATGTACAAAGCGACAGTCCTTGCCCCCAAGACTCTACAATCAAGGCCTTGGTCCTGCAAGCTGCTGTAGGTGGACAGATCCTGCCTCAGCCGACCACTGGAGTCAATGCAACTGTGCACAGACACAGGAATTTGCCTGTATTGAACAACTTGCAGGAGCAAGGCCTAAGCAGTGGGAAAGATTGAGAAGTACAGAGACACTGAAACAATGCAGCCTTGGGACCTGTGACTTACATAAATGAACTCCCCAACTACTAATTAAAAGCATTTAAAAGAAGCAGGAAAACAGGAGGAATTTTAGAAGACTCTGCTTTACGCCTGTTAGCCTTACTAATGTCCTGCTCAGACCACATCAGAATGCTCTGCCTGCTACTTATACTAGCATGAGAGAAAGAAGAGGGGTATATTTTGCCTCAGGGTGAAAATAAACCTCTCATTGAACTTAGGGTGAGGTGTATAGGTGCATCAAGAGCAGAACCTATGGGGTGCAGAGCACCTGTTTTCACAATGCACAGAATAATCCACTCCTATAAAATACCAATCTGGAGATTTCAAATCCACCTGTCAAGCCAGACTTTCAAAAGAGCTCAGCTCCCATTTAAGCACCTAAATAAAAGGCAGATTCCCAATGTGCTAAGAGCTCTTCTCAGAATCTGGCCCACACAAGATTTAAAATCATATCTATAGACTCCATCCATCTCCCTGCTGAAGAAAGATTGTTCCCTACTGCACATGTGCATGATTTGTTCACCCAGTCTAGTTTCACATGTCCCAAGTGATACGGCTTTTGCCACTTGCCTTGGGGAAGACTTATCTATTGCATAATATATTTCACTGTCAGGAAGTTTTTCTTAATACAGCCTAAATTCTCCCCTTTTCTCAAGTTCATCTCATTACACCTAGTTATACCCCTATGTGCCATGCTAAATAATTCCTTTTCATTCCCCAGCATAAATGACACCTTAGAGGCACTTTGGGAGTCAGGAGATATTGTTCTGTAATTGATTCTGATCAACAGTCAGTTTCAATTAAGGAATAAAATCATCAATGACCAATAGGACACCCCAATGCAGCCAAGAAAAAGTAACTGGCATGCCTTGGAGTTAAAAACCACCACAACCACCCAAGCGCCAGCAGCCTGTCCATAAGCTCTGGGCTTTGACATTCCAGCAAAGGAGCAAGGAGAAAGATGACAAAGCCTGACCTTGGCAGGACCAGCTTTCCAGCATGGGGCTGCCAAATGCAGGCAAAGCAGCTGCAGAATCCTGCAGGAGAAACCATCGCCAGCTGGGCATCAGCTAAGCAATAAGCATTGGAGCCTCACCTCCACTCGTTTCTGTCTGCCCAGCTGCTTTACTAACTTACAAAATAAAGACTCCCAAAGCCTATTCTCTTCAATCCCAGCAGCACACACCACACCACAAGCCAAGCAACTCAGGGCACTGAAATAAATCCAGCAGTACTGGTATTTCCTTGGGTTCAGGTCGCACAACTCTGTGCTGCATCCATTCATGTAGATAATTTCTGGCAATTAACAAATGCAGTAATATTGTGTGCAAGCCTGTGTGTTAACCAACAGACTCACCTAGGGGTCTGTAAGGGTCCTACAGCCAGTTAACAAAGGTTGTTGGCAATACATTTGCATTGTGCCATTTGTAAGGGCTACATTCTGCAAGCTGATGCACTTGGGCTAGACCTTTGCACAGAGTCCACAGATTCAAGAGCTGGCCCTAAAAGACCAGCTCTGCAAGGAAAGTGGCAGAAATGGACATTGGTCTCTGGGGATGCCTGTCTCAAAGATAGAGTAGTTTCCATTGATAGAGATAGCAACTGTATATGTTCAAAATAAATTCCAAATCAGTTGTTTCACATGAAGTTGTAAATATACGTGAGATGAGACTGTGAGACCTGTGGTGGGTAGGGTTTCGGAACGACTCCTTAAATTAAAAAAATCAGAGCTGGGCCCAACCCAAAACCTCAGATCCAAACCTGAAAACTTTGGAGCTGCCTCCAAATCTGAACTGGGCTCTGGGTCCAAGTTATGCAGTTGCCCCCTCTCTTTACTATAGAGCAAAAGTGGATGACAACAGCTCAGTACTTGGGTTTTAAACACTGCAGCTTTGACTTCATCTCTAGAAAAGAGCAAGCTAATTCAGGAAGGCGAGCCAGATTCTGACAGTCATTTTTAGAGGGGCAATAAGCCCAGGCCTGTGACTCAGTAGGAACACAACACAGGCCCTCAGGGGGTTCCCCAAACTTGTAGTAGCTAGGAATGCAGCAAAAGCAGAGGGGGGCTGGCACTCAGGGCTGTGCACAGAGATGAAGGACAAATGTTTAACTATCAAAGGAAGACCCACAACCCCAGATTCTTACTGGCTTAGATTCCAATCCCTCAAACTGTGTGCATGAACCAGGGGTTCTGACTGCCCTGTTCCAGCAAAGCCCAAAGAGGGACATTTATGGGGTATTCTGCCCCTGGTTTCCTTTCCAGCAAGAGAACCGGGAGCTGGACAGCAGTCTAACCACTCACCCTCTCTCAGTTTGGTATTTTAAATTCCTGTTGCTTTTCTTTCATTCACTTCAACTTACCTGTTCTAGCTGCTGCTCTGCACCTCGAGCTCTGTTTGGCAAATGAGCTCCAACCTGGAGGCAGCTGATTCAGAGACTAAACCCCACCCACAGTAAGTGCTAATTAGGGCTAGTCCCCAACAAAGCTAAAGTTAGCTAGACCAGACTGGAGAGCAATTAGCCTCGGTTAGTCCCAGCTGGGGGTTGTTCTCTGGCCTGTTTCAGACACAGGCTATTGTTTTGTTTGTTTATTTTGCTCACACTGCTGAGATTTAATAAGCATGTTTGGTAAAGAAAGCACCTGAGTGCCCAAGCAGTCTGGCTGTGGTTATTTCTTCCTGTCTGCTCCCCATCCCGCACCCTGCTATTAGCCTCCTCTTTTGTTAAGTGTTTCTAGCCACTTCCCAGCCAGTAGAAAGCCAAAGGAATTTACCAACTTCTGGCCATTATCTTGCAATTATATCCAGGCAGAGGGACCTTTGCATTAACTTCAGTGTGGCTCTAGGCAAGTGTAAGGTTGTGCCTGTGTGGCTCCAACTCCACAATCAGGGTCTTTATTTCCAGTGCTTTTCAGAGTTATAGCTGGTTAATGGGCTTTCCACCAATAAGTTTCCAATAGCAGCTGGTCATAGAGTGACCAGACAAAGAGTGTGAAAAATCAGTACACTTTTTTTTTTTCCAAGGGCGGGCGTGTAGTTGCATGTACAAGACAAAGCCCCTAATATCGGGACTTCCCCATGGTCACTCTAGTTGGTCACTTTTTCTAGTTGCTGGTTAGAGCAGGCTGGAGCCCTGCCAGAGATGGGATGAGCATCATTCTTGAGTACTCAAGCCTCAGAGAGTGATGGCTTGATGTTCGCAGCACTATCACCACGCTGGATGCGATTCAAGCCCTGGAGGTATTTGAGCAGAAGGAGAAGGTAGCTACTGCCCCACGTGCAGTATCCCTTGCCCTGAATGTGCAGTCAGTCTAGAGGCCCCAGATGGGACAGAACAGATGCTCAACAGCTGTTGTGATTCCTGTGTTGTAGGGGTCACAAAGCAACTGCAGACAGCAGGTGTAGTGTGGACAAAATGTTATACAAACCACCTGTACAGCTCCACTAATGCTACTCAGTCCTGACTTCATCCCACTTGTTGCTTTGCCATGTTCAACAACCAATCTGGGCCCAAGGTGCTTGAAAAAGATCTTGATTCAGTGACTGCAGTTCCTGCCTCTGCCCCTCAGACTTTGTCTGGACAGCTAAAAGCACTTATTAGTTCCCAACACCACTCTGCCAATGCATCTCAGTCTTCCCATCCTCTTGCTCTTAACGCTATTCCAGATCTGCCCACCCCTCCTGGAGCTAATCAGACCAAAGTGTGCAGTGGTTTTGTGATGAAGTAAATGTAAGCTAAGCAGAATGAAAACACTTCGCTTATTTCAGAATAGATTTGACTAGATTTCAACCCAGGTCTCCAAAGGTCATAGGCCAGTGCATTAACTCCCTGCACCAAGAGAACCCTCTTCACAAGTGCACAGTAGATAGAAACTGAGGAGCGTTCCCCTGCCCCCAAAATATTTAACCCTTGTAGTAGATTTGCCTTGAAATCAGGACTTCAGAGTCAGTGGGAACTGGGCAGCTTTGGGAACGCATGGTAAGAGCCAACGTATTGGTTCAGCCTTCTTAGTGCTTCCACTGAGCCACAGCCCATCAGGCAATAATAAATTGAATCCTGAAAGTACAGCCTATAACTCCAGCACCAGACCTCCCCGGGTGCAGTTGCTGCTACCCCAGAGGCACAGCCAGTAGAGAATGAGCTACTGGTTGTAAGCACCATCTGCTCCCCTCATAATCCCGCAGAGAAAGAGCCTCCCAGGGCTACACTCCTTCCTTTAAAAACACTGTACCCAGCAGCACTTTCAACTGGGCTTGTGCAATTACCACACAGCGAGGAAAGAGCCTGCTCAGAAAATCTTACTGCAATCCACTTACTGTTGCTCAGCCCACCCACATCTTCCGGCTCTTCTGGGTCACTTCAGGGTGTAGCTGCAGCTGACAGATTCTAGTGTGGAAGAATGGACCCCTCACAAAGCTCTCACAGCTGAGATAACAAGCCACCTTGCCATTCTGCCTGAGCCATGGGAGCTCAGATTTGCCCCCAGAGGTTGGGATGTTCTGGAGAGACTGTGCTGAGGGCCATGGCTGTGCCATGGATAGGGCCTTTGTTTTCCGGGGAGGGGGGAGAGTGGGGGGGTTGGTTTAAAATTTCCTGCTAATTTATCAGGGTGTATTTTAAAGAAATAAATTGGGTGTAAAATGGCAAAAAAACAAAAATGAAGGACCAGAGGGTGAGGGATACCCAGTACTCTCATAGGAGGCCGGGGGGGTGAGGGATAGCCGGTACTCTCATGGGAGGCCGGGGGGAGGGGGTGAGGGATAGCCGGTACTCCCATGGGAGGCCGGGGGGAGGGGGGGAGGGATAGCCGGTACTCCCATGGGAGGCCGGGGGGGTGAGGGATAGCCGGTACTCCCATGGGAGGCAAGGGGGAGGGAGGTGAGGGATAGCCGGTACTCTCATGGGAGGCCGGGGGGTAGGGATAGCTGGTACTCTCATGGGAGGCCAGGGGGAGGGAGGTGAGGGATAGCTGGTACTCTCATGGGAGGCCAGGGGGAGGGAGGTGAGGGATAGCTGGTACTCTCATGGGAGGCCGGGGGGTAGGGATAGCTGGTACTCTCATGGGAGGCCAGGGGGAGGGAGGTGAGGGATAGCTGGTACTCTCATGGGAGGCCAGGGGGAGGGAGGTGAGGGATAGCTGGTACTCTCATGGGAGGCCGGGGGGAGGGATAGCTGGTACTCTCATGGGAGGCCGGGGGGGTGAGGGATAGCCGGTACTCCCATGGGAGGCAAGGGGGAGGGAGGTGAGGGATAGCCGGTACTCTCATGGGAGGCCGGGGGGTAGGGATAGCTGGTACTCTCATGGGAGGCCAGGGGGAGGGAGGTGAGGGATAGCTGGTACTCTCATGGGAGGCCGGGGGGTAGGGATAGCTGGTACTCTCATGGGAGGCCAGGGGGAGGGAGGTGAGGGATAGCTGGTACTCTCATGGGAGGCCAGGGGGAGGGAGGTGAGGGATAGCTGGTACTCTCATGGGAGGCCGGGGGGTAGGGATAGCTGGTACTCTCATGGGAGGCCAGGGGGAGGGAGGTGAGGGATAGCTGGTACTCTCATGGGAGGCCGGGGGGTAGGGATAGCTGGTACTCTCATGGGAGGCCAGGGGGAGGGAGGTGAGGGATAGCTGGTACTCTCATGGGAGGCCGGGGGGAGGGATAGCTGGTACTCTCATGGGAGGCCAGCAGGCTCAGGTGGCAGGGACCCTTCCACTCTCTGCAGGCCCGTTGCTGCAGCAGTCAGAGGGTCTCAGCTGCCAGGACCCAGCTCCCTGCTCCTGTCACATCCCCTCTGTTCAGGAAAGGCAGAGGGGACTGCACCGAAGAGCTGTTGAGGGGGCCAGGAAGGGGCTCTGGCCGGCAGCAAAAGGACTGGGGCTATCGCCTGGCTCCCTGCCTGGCTCACTCCCCCACAGCCAAGCAGCTGTTGCCAAGCAGCAGTTGCCCTACTCAGAGCAGGTGCTCTGTGCCATCTGGCAGGGACTCTGTGCGGGGGGAGCCATGTCTGTGGTGTTCCAGCACTTGCACAATTCAGGTTAAAAAGGGTGAAACTCAAATGCTTGTTTTTTCACAACCCAACAATTTTGGGGGGAAATTTGGTATAAACAGAGAAGGACAGACCTTCGCCACAGACCAGGCTTACTGCCAGCCTCTCAGCGTCACTCTCTTTCTCAGCCTAGCCAGCTCATCCATGAATGCCTTGGACTTGAAGGCCTGAACTCACTTCTATGCCAGTGCAGAGCCTTCAGGGCTTTTCTAACCTACTGCTGCTGCCCATAGAACCTATGGGCCTTGTGGTGGCTGGAGAATTCCCAGGGAACAAGACCACCAAGCCCCTCCTTGAACACCCCCCTGCCCGACTCATCTTGGAATGCTGCCTGCTCTAGGGACTCAGAGTGGGGATCGCAGAGGGTACTTCGTTACCACTTTGTGCCACCATAGCTGATTGTATAGCACCTCTTGCACCTCCTGCTGGCATGGTGGGAGGCTGGATAGGAGAGCAGACAAGATGTACCCAGCCCACACGCTGGATTAGAGTATATGCCAGCGGAACCAACAGACCTTTGAACTTGTTTTCCTGGTTGCACCCAGTGTTCAACAGGAGCTACATCCCTATCACTGGGTGCTCCACTCACTGCCAGTCTGATGCCTCCTCTTGGTCACTCTGGGGATTAGCTCTCAAGGCCAACACTCCTGTCTGCGGGTTGCGCGCCATCACTCGGACTGTTACTCCAGGACCCTCAGCATCTCCTTCGTGACTTAGCCCTCTGGCCAGGTCACTAAGCGTTCCTTTCCAGGCTTCAGTCCAACAACAGTCCTAGGCAGTCTTCCCAGTCACTGCCTCTGCAGCTGGCAGGGGAACCCAGGCCTGCCTCTAGTCCAGGGACCCTCAGCTCAGCAGTTCTGGGCTTCTTCTCTCTGCCCTCACTGCTCCTTCCCTGCGCTACTTCCAACTCTCTGGTTCCCCTTCTCTCTCAGGGTGTACCACCTCCAAGAACTCTCCTCCCTCTTCCCAGGAAGTGACTGTCCTTTCTCAGCAGCCCAGTCTGTAGCCTGCTACCTGGTTTTATGAGCCTGATCCTAATCAATCTTCTGCTCCCTGGCTCCTGTTCCAAGTGCAGCCTGTGGAGTTAATTGGACATCCCAGCCAACTTAACCTCACTCAGTCCTGTGTGGGGTGGACACCCCATTGCACACCCAATCAGTGACCTTACCAGTGCTGTTTCCTTGGTTGTGTGAAGAGCCAGTTTGCTTTTGTAGACTTGCCCAGAAGCGTTGCGGCTGTGCACATGTTGGTTTTTGTCAGCTTGTTTGTTTTCTTGTAGGGTTGCTCACAAATGCAGGGGTATCACTCGCTGTCTTGTTATTGTAAGGTTGCTCATGAATCCAGACAGAACTGAGCTGCAAAACAGAAATAGATTTTGAACCCCTGTAATCTGGACATTTGGTTTGACCCATTACAGACTGTGAGGCCAGCTGCCAAACCTGGATCATGGTTTGGATTTGGACACCTGACCATTAGAGGATATTCTGGTCTGGGGTGTAGGATTCATACCAGTCTCCTTATGGAAGCAGGGACCAACTGCAAAACTTGGATCCTGTTTTGAATGCTGAATCTCACGAACTTCAGGAAAATTTAAGTTTGGCATTTAGATCCAGTCCCATCTCTGCTCTTGAACATGGGCTGCCATTATGGCACTGGTTCTTAGGAAGAATGAACAAACAAATACGTTATAATAAAATTAATTCAAATCCAAAACACTGAGGCATTTTGTTTTGGGGAGAAAAAAAAATGTACAAAATATTACATGGACTTTGCAAACCAAAGCCAAACAAAGGTCACGTTTGGGACCTTCCTGGCTTCACCATCCTCCCTTTCAGCACTGTATGAACGCCTGGCTCCCTGTCCCAGCCATGGCAACAGTCAGGAATACCCTTTTATTACGAGATGCTGCTGCTGTAGGAATGGTTACGTTTATGCCCAAATGCTCATCTTGTCACTTAACCATGGAGGATTAAGCTACGCTCATTTAATAGATTGCACTGTGGCTGTGATGGCATCATAGTCTCCTTCTGTTAAAGCCCAGCTCCTCGCCGAAGGGTGGGAGCTGACAGATTGAGGCAGTGAGCACTGCTGAGGAGGTACAGCATTGCCTATGCTGGCAGCCCTAGGGGGCTACTTCTCAATGGACACAGTTTGGTGCAAATGCACTGGTTTTCCAAGCGTATGTCTGGGGAAGGGGTGGCTGAGAACAGGGATTTTAATATAGGCCTTTTGCACGGGTAGAGAAGGATTGAACAGGCAGTCTGGATTTTTTTTTTTAAATCTGCCTTGACTCCTGCTGCGAGTTCCAGGTGCATCCACATAGAATACAACTGCTATGCCACTGAATACAACATGCAGACCACCCCTGCTATGCTGGCTGATTGTCCCCCAGTGTATCTAAGCTGAAAGTGCCTGGTGTATATACCCCAAGTACTTCACAATAGCCACTGATGTCAACTGAATGTCAATGGTTAGTGATGGCACAGTGGATGAGGGCCTCCAGTGAAGAAGTTTAAAGACTTAATAGATGGTTCATTCCACATATGATACTGGCAGATCTGAGAGACAAGGTGGGCGAGGTAATATCTTTCAACAGAGCAACTTCTCTTGGTGGAAGAGACAAGCTTTCAAACTTCACACAGCTTTTCCTCAGATCTGGAGATGGTAACAGAGCATCACAGTTAACTACAAGCTGAGACAGACTTTAGCATAGATTGTTTAGATCCCAAATAGGAAGTCTTCACTGGTTCTTGGAACTGAAGTAGCTGGTCATGGGTAACTAACCAGATTGGAGTGAAATCCATCTGTGAAGGCAGCGTCACATCATCCTAACTTCCAACCCTCCAGCCCTTATCGAGTCACCAGTAATTTTCCTCAGCGATTCCAGGTGAACGTGTTCACATATATGCGTCTGCATGTGCTCGTTCACCACAAGAAACCTCGGTGCCTTTTAGAGTGACTTCATCCACAGGCTCAGCTCCCAAAGAAAGCACTCATACTGAGGGGGGCTTGGAAGGCAGGGAGGCTCAGGGGAATTCTAAGTGTCTCACTCTAGCACCATAATGTCATTTCCATGTTAATGGATCTTTCCCAGCTCCCAGGGGCTTCCAAGGAAAAACTTAATGCTTCAGCAGCTACATGTATGTGTTTCAGACATGCACACCCTTCCTCTGTTAATGAGGGCATCCATCAGTGGGCCTGACAGATCCCCTTTTAGTGCAACAGAAGGCTCTGGAGTGGTTGTCAAAATAGCATATACAAATGGGGAAACAAGTCCCAGAGGCCATTCTTCTGATTAGAGGTAGAGACAGGTCTGGCCTGGATCATCAGAGATCCAAAACTCTGGGGAAGCTCAGCTCCAGATGAAGTATTCAGAGGTCAGACCTCCCTTTCTAAGGTGGATTCAAAGCCCTGAACTTTGGGGAAGTTCAAAGTCAGGCCCAGCTCTGATCTTCTTGAGTCAGGCCCTACACTGAGCTGAATAGCCACGGGAGGTTCTATTCCCATCTCTAATTGTAGGTAGCGCAAACGTCACCATTTGCAGCAATCTCTCTGTCCATTCTGCAGCCTCTCCAAGTGTTGACCATACCTCGGCCCCACCTTGAGCTCTTCATATTGATCACGTTCCCATTTTTGCCAGACATTTTCAAGGGGGATAACACAGCCCTGGTGAGGCCCAACACATGAGAAGTCCCCACTTCTGACATACGCATGACTTAAATCTTGTTTTGAGACATGTACTCCCTCTTTCCAGATAAGACTCCTTGAGATGCTCAGTGCCAATGAGAACCAGCTCATCATAACATCAAGCAGGTGCCAGCAGGTCAGCATTAATATCCCTCTAGAATCCTGAAGCAATGAAAATGGCACCGAAATGAGAGAAATGGTACAGCAAGTTCATAAATCCCACCCCAGCCCATTATTTCATAAACTGGACTTCAAAGGCATGACTCTGTTAGCTGATTACGTAGGTCTTGCTTAGTGTCACTGGGTCACTTTTCTTTGTTCTGGACGCAGGTCCATTCTGATTGTCCCCTGGACAAAGCGATTTGTCCTGTATTTGGTAACAGTATTTGGTCCTGCCATGAGGCCAGGAGACTGGACTCGATGACCTCTCGAGGTCCCTTCCAGTCCTAGAGTCTATGAGTCTATAAAGGGGGAAAGAAAAGGCTATGTGGTTAGATGTGACTGATCCCCTTTCTCTTCATCTGATGAAATAAACAAAGCTGGGTCTTCCCGTTTCCACAGCTAGTTGCACTGGTATTAGCATTCTTGGGGAACTTTCAAGCATTGCCAATGAAGTGTCTCTGCTGGGCCATAAGGAATGAATCCGATGGTTTGAAACACATAAGGGCACCGCCAAAACATGAAGCAGCAGAACTGTGAAGTCCTGTCTTGCAGGCAGTTAAGTGTCCTCAACTGGCCTTCCTCATGTTAGTCTGCAGAGTAAATACACAGTAGCAAAATATATTTGTATGGTGCCTTACCTCCTGAATGAACCGTAAATACTTTACAGGCTGTATAATCAATAGAACATGATTTATCCAAACTCCTCTTTTCCAAAACACCCATCATTTGAAACTGGAGAACATCCTTTACCCTACAGCATTCACACTAGAAATCTGAATAAATGCTACACTCCCTTTACTAGTAAGATAAACAGGGGGCTGGTGCAGAGGGGCTTCTCATCCACCACTGTAATGCAGCAGGTATTCTGGACCAATAACAAATTAATGAAGACTGGATTCAGCTGAATCCACAGAGGGGAACTGCTAGTTTGGCAGAATGGAATAAGCCAGTTTGGAATTTAGCCAGGCAATCTTGCATGAAAAACTTTGTTAAAGGAAAGAGCTATGAGAGAGAGGAGAGAGAGAGATTTTGGAGACTTGGAGGGCATACATTGATAAAGGGAGTTAAAATGAGAAGATGATTTGAATAGTAGCAATCGGGGCATTGTGAAGCTGGGGGTGGGCTCTAGCTGCTGAGACTTGGCGTAAATTCAAACAAGCAGGACTGGGGTTCAAAATACAATTAAGCGCTGCTTGATAAATACTTAAAGCCAGCTCACTTGTGACGAGATATCTGCCTTGCTGGGAGACAGAAAAGAAAACACTAGGGGGAAGCTGGCACAAGAAAATATGCACAGGGTTATTGAGACTCAACCCCTCTCCTTCTATGATGACAGCTCCTACCAAGTCACATACACTTGGAACTAGAGTTTGTTTAAGCTACACACCCAGGAAAGGCAGAATGAAATTTCCTTTCATTCTAATGCAGCATCTGTATTTTATAAAGCAGAAAAACGTAAAGTGCAATTAAAATAAGAGAAGTGACACATCAACTGATCTGCTCTCTGAGTGTCATCAAGCCTTAACTGCTGACCAAATGCATCTTTTTACCCCAATAGGGAGGATTCCCCTGTGGATACAACATTGGACAAGGACTCAGGAGAGCCCTAGCCCAGTGTCTCTCAGCCTTTTCAGATTGGAGACCTCTTATTCAAAGTCAATATTTTTCATGACCTCCTTCCACATACTCTAACAGTAAGAATAAAAAATGTATCAATGCGAAGCCTAGATAACTGATGTGTGTGTGTTGTGAGAGGCCGACAGAGAGTACTTGGCCTGTGCAGGCGTGAGATCTTCTTTGCTGTGCGTTGTAATAAAATCACCAGCATCTCATGACACCCCTACCCCCCCATTGCCTTTTGAGACCCACCAGTTGAGTAACCCTGGTCTACAGGATGCAGGAGAGTCACTTATTGTTATAATAATGACATGTGTTATCACAGCGCCTAAGAGTCCCAGTCATGGACCTGGACCCTCCTGGGCTAGGCACTGTACAGACAAAGAACAAAACAGATGGTCCCTGCCCTAGGGAGCTTATGACAAGAGATCACAGATTGATACAGACAGGTCAGTCGGGCAGTACAAGGAAACGGTGAAACAAGACTGGTCAGCAAGGGGGGTCTCAGCACAACACTCAGGGCATGATTCTCATTTCAAGTGAGTCCAAATTACACCATAAAAGTGGCCTAAAGCAGCTTTAATGTAAATTAGACGCAAACTCTTAATTTCTCTGTGTCTCAGTTCCCCACCTGTAAAATGGGGATAATGATACTTCCTTCCCACCCTTTGTCTGTCTTGTCTATCTTGACTCCAAGCTCTTTGGGGCAGGGACTGTCTCTTACTATGAGTTTGTACAGCTCCTGGCAAACCATGGTGCTCTCGTCTTGGATGGGGACTCTAGGCATCACCTTAATACAAATATACCACCACCACCACAAGTCCTGAAAAGTCACTACAGCTATGGGAGAGTAGGGTTCTCAGCTGCTTCATGTATCATTAAAAGCAAAGGTCTGATCCAAACCCCTGTATCCAAGCTCCGCAGAACGCTGGGGAGGTTTAGATCTGGTCCAGTCTTCTCTCTCCTAAGCCCCAGTAGTGTAGACTTTTGTTCCTGGTGAGGAAGTAAGAGGCAGAAAGAGTCCAAGAGGCTTTTCAAATGTCAGCTGTGCAGCATGAGCTAGATCATCTTTCCACCTTGCAAATCAAGCATGCTGGATCTGGTGTCAGTGAGCAGAAATACACGTGGAACCAGCTCTGTAGTCAGGCACGTGATTTCAATTATTTATGATTTATCTAAGCCCCCACTGTCCTGGGCACTGGACAAGCATATAACATAGAACCTTGCCCAAAAGAACTTACACTCTAAGTTTAAGATGAGAGCTCGCAGGTGGGTACAGCAAACAGATGTTGTGGGGAGCACGAGGGAAAAGGGATAGACCGACGAACAGTGGCTAAGCAGCAATCACAGCATACCAGCTGCCTAGCCATTGTCAAGTGGTTTAAATACTGGTTTATTGGGGATTCACTTTAAGAGGAACACCCAAGAATACATGGCTAAGAAGCAGCCCCTGAATGTCATTTTTTAAAAGTCGTTTTTGTTAAGAGAAAAAAAATTAGCTCAGTTTCAATAGTCTTGTTAAAGGGAAACAGCTGAGCTAGTCAAAGCTAGTCAGATGGCAAATCTAGTTCAAAATGATGCACCTGCAGCAAGACTTTGCGATTGCCAGGTGTGTGCAGTGGGAGCGGCAGTAGGGGTCAGGGAAATGTTGCAGCAGAAGGTTCATAAGCTGCTGCAGGCTTTTTTGATCCCAGGGAGAAGCTGGAAAAGATGGAACCCTCTTAGGGGACTAGCAAAACTGCTGCATCCACTAACCAACATCACTGCACCAGCAAATGTCCCAATGTTCCCTTGTCTCGTTTTAACTACTCATAGGCTTCAGTGCAGAGAAATACAAAAAGATCAAGTAAGTTGCAGTGAAGCCTCCAAGAGGACTCCCCAAAATATCACCACTGAGCACAACAGCTGATCCTCTCCGTCTCATAGCGCACCCATCGCTATAACAACTGAGCAGGGCCATCCCACCCCGCCCAACGAGACACTGGAGGCAACTCTTGGGCTGATTCACACATCATGGGACAGTGAGATGAAAATGTGATTGGGAAAAGAATGCTTAGGCTTCCCCCCCCCTTTTGGTCTCCTTTGGCTTGTCTTGACCTGTGGACCAGGAGGCAGGGGCAAGGGACAGCTTGACCATGAGATTAAGAAGAGAACCACAAAATTGAGAGGGGATCTGAATGGAAAATTTCAGGTTAGCAACAGTGCCTGGAGGTAAAGGTAGTCAGAAGTTTTTTGTCAAAACTATTTTTTCAGTGCAAACATGAATTCGTACAAAACAAATTTTCACCAAATAATTTTTTTTTGTCCAAACCCCCCAAACCTGAACATTTTTGCTTTTCTGGAAAACCTGAATAATTTAAACAATTTTTTGTTTTTGTAAAACGTGTGTGTCTGGAGGGGAATGATTTTCCAACCCCTGCGAAGGGAGTGCTCCACATCAGACAGTCAGCCGGTGGGGATTTCCCAGCTGGAAGTTAGGCTCTGGAACAGCTGGAACCAGACTGCCCAGCTTCTATAAAGAAATCCTCTTTTCTTTCTCTTGCAGGGTCCCTGTCTCTATTCCTCAATAAAGATAACTACTACCCCGAGGCACATGATGGGAGCTCCCACAGAACTGGTTTTCATCTCAATAGCCATCATCACCTTTACGGGTAAGAGGGGGCATCTCAGCCTGGGAATGCATGCCAGGTGTTGGCACTGACTAACTACCAGAGACACAGTGGCTGGGAAACCAGCTAGGTTGTTTGGATCCTCATCCAAAATGCCAAACATGGAATTCTTTGGGGCATGTATTCACCTATTACATGGGGCACGTACTCACTTATTCATGGCTCGCCTAGCATGAATCCTGTGGGTTCTACATGTGGCTTTAACATGGCTTGTGCATGTTTCTCATGTGGAGTTCATACAGCTCAGGAGCATGACTTTAGCGTCTAAGGTCCGATTGTACCAGTCAGAGAGAGAGAGGGACGGAATGTGTGACACATTGCAAACAAGCTTCTCTCTGTCTGAGGTCACTACCGATTAAATTCGTCCCTCTGCACCACTTATGTCCCACTTCAGCAAGTGGTGCTAGGATTTGTTTTGGGCCCCTGCATAGGGGTGAATTTCATCTCATTGGCAGGTCACACTGTTGACACGGCCCCCTTCTCTCGCTGCTTCCACCATCCCGTTTGCTATTCATAACGGACCATTGCTGGATCTCAAGTCATTTCAGGCTGTGCTTTAAAGGCACGTCCTCTCAGCAGGGAGCCCTTTCCTTCAGACAGCTGAAAATTAGATAATGTCTTTGAGCTAATTCATCCTCCCAGGGAGAGGCTTCTCTGCTGTCCTTTATAAATATCTAATTACCTTTTAATGTTCTCTGGGTCCCTAGGGAGGGAAGGAGAGGGGTGTGGCCTGGCCTAGATCAGGATGCAATCAACCTGTTTGGAAGTAGGTCTGACCGACTATGGCGGACACAGCAAGACAGGGCTGGGCCTCACCATTAACCAGCTGCATTTATGAGACTTGCTCTCCACTCAGGCTGAGTCCATAAAGAATGAGTGACTAAAAACCTCAAAGGTTACTAGAAAATAGCCCCATAAACTTATGATGCAACCGATCTCAATAACCAAGTTTGAGAGAGGACTAGCACCTCGTGGTGAAACAGCTCAAGTGGGCTAAGCAGGGGACTCAGGACTCCAGGGGTCCATTCCCAGCTCTGCTGCTGACTCCCTTGGGACCACAGGCAAGCCACTTCCCCTCTGTGTATTGGTCAAATGAGGGTGAATACCTCCTGGGAGTGCTGAGAAGTTTAAAAGCTTGTAACGTGCAGAGAAAATTCTCTGATGAACAGTGTTACCAGAGTGGAAAATATTATTAAGGAAAGTCTAAAAATATCTCTGCTTCTCTTCACTGAGAAGAAGCCTTAGAAAACGCTTGAAGTCTGTTGCTAACCACAGCTGTGTCCATTTGTTCCCGTGAGAAATCTTCTCTTTAAAAATAACTGCTTTACCGTTTAGTTTGGGTTTTTGTCTGCCTGTTCGCATTTGCTATAAAACCAATTCGTTTTCCCTCACGTGCCAGGCTTCAGGCTGGGGGCAATGCCATAAAGCAACAAATACAAGCTGTCTGTGCTTTATCATGGAATTGCTGCTGACGCAACTTTGAACTGGATAGCACGACTGCAGCATTGATGCTCTCCTCCTGTTCCTCCCTGTGCCGTGCGCAGGGCTAAGGAATCCAGCCTCCCAGACAGCTGGTCTTTCCAGATTTGGCATTCAGCATATTCTGAGCAACAACAAGAAAAATCAAACTGGCAGAAATCAGCTGGCTCGGCAACGCAGGGTGGGGCTGGTGCAGTCCCCTCCCCTGCTCACTGCAGAGGCAGAGGAGTTGAGAATATAGTTTTATCTATTTTCATAATACATGATGTAGCTTTTTTGATATTGACAGAAGTCACTATGCCCCTGGCGTGCTGTAGTTCAGAAAGTGAAATATTACAAGTCCTAAAACAGTGTCTGGAATCTTGGGTGCTCTAGTTTTCATTTTTTCTATTTATTCTGACATCTGATTTATTTCCTCAAGTGAGTTGCACTCTGCCCAGATGCAGCATTTAAGACAAAGCTTTTCTTGCCCCATTTCCCCAGCTGGATGGCCTAGGGCAGCAAGTTGAGAGGTCAAGGTAGCAGCTGTCCCATTTTTCATGAGACATTCCCAGTTTTGACTGGATCATCCTGCTTCCTGAAAACTAAGCTTGCAGGACATGAATGTGTTTCAAAATATCCTCAGGGCTCTTGAAAATTTGCAACCGGACATCATGACCCAGCAATGCAACCTCCTGCTGTTGTGACAAGATGACATTGTCCCAAAGGACGACAATTTACAAACGACAGGTCTAAGGTGGAGTGATGCGCCCAGGGTCCTACAACAGAGTCAACTTGGCTCAGGCAGGCTGAGAATTTTCTGTTCTCCTTGGCTCTCAGCCCTTCGCCCTAACCCCTCTGGAATTTCAATTTTTTAACCTTGATCTGCTTGTGGTGCTGAACAAGTGAGATCTGGCCATTTCACCCAGACACCTGGGAATCATGGACACAAGTTTGTCTGACCTTCTTGCACTGTTGACATATAGAAAATCAATGCCTGACAGCTGCAGTCCATAACCACCACAGAGAAGGGCAGTAGAGGACAGCAAGAGTATTTGGCTGGAATTAGAAGGAAAGATTAGCCAGGCTTGGCTTGTGTAGTATGGACGCATGCAGCAATGCATTTGAGCATTAATACCATGGCTTTCGGGTGATAGAGAAATAGAAATCATTTGCCATTCATTACTTATTAAGTTCTAATGACTTAAATGGAAATCTGGTTGCTTAGTTTTTACGCCTCAGTACATTTGCTTTTTACTATTGGACTGGATTAACACACAACAGTCTTATTAATTCTGCATTAAACCCTGATTACTTTTATCCACTGCTTAGCAGTGTTAAGATCAGCACAGAGCAAATTCTAGCTGAGACCAGCTCCGTGTGTCTGCTGCTGGCGTGGCCAGGAGGAGCGACTTTCACTTCCGGGAGGGGATTATTCCAGCAGCAAAGTGGGGGCATCTACATAGATTTGGGGAAGGGGCTATGAAGCCCCACAATACCACTGCCCTGATTTCCCCATCTATGGGCCAGTTTGTGAAACCAGTTGGGCTGCTACCAATGTGAGTAACGTGGGGATCACAACCTGTCCTTGTGTGTTTGGCCACTGATACCCATGCACCACAAAGGGCCTGGTTTGAGTCCAGCTCACTTGCAGCAGCATGTCCAAGCACTTTACTGAGGCTCTGTGGGGGGGACTCAGCTAATTGATTAATGCCCAGGCACCAGTCAGTAGACACAGCAACCAGCTGTTCAGAGAAGACTTAACCAATTAGCAAGTCCCTCTCCCCTATTGCCCCCATCCCTGTATGCCATGGCAGCCTGGACATCAAACAAGAACCCTATGAACCAAAAGTAAAGGGTGTCCAAGCCCAGCTGGAATTCACTCTTGCATAAAACATCACACTTATCAGAGGCGCTTCATTGAAACAGTGGTCCCACTGCATCCCGCAGGGAAGGAGACAGCCTGACGGCTGGCGAGATAGCACAGGATAGTTATTAATTCAAACACAAAGCCCTCAAGAGCTTCCGCCAATCACATTCAAATGGCAGGGGTGGCTGAGCTCTCCCTGGTTTATCAGTTATGGAGCAGACGGGCCTCACAGTGAGGAGCTCGCTGTCCGTTTCGGCTGGTGGGTGGGTGACAAAAGGGGGAGGGGGAGAGAGAAAATTGATGGTTATCTCACCAGCTGTTTTTGCTGTTACATATTTCAGGTTGATTTTTATTATTATTTATATGACCAGGTTTATTACACATGCCCCAGCAGGTGGCTCTGTCAGTGTTTCCATTTGTCTTGTTAACAAGGTTGAATTCCTCCATCTCACTTATGACATAATACTTTGCGCTTTTCAGTCAAGGAGGGTAAGAGACATCACCTCCATTTTGCAGAAGGGGAAACTGAGGCACAACACAGTGACCTGACTTGCCCAGAGCTGGGCACAGAAATCACTGATTCCCAATGCAACTCCCTGTCCAGTAGTCCACACACAGTCTCTGAATATAGAAGTATTCATGAGACTTACAGTAAATCTAATAGAGAGGGCCCCTCCCCACCATGAAACAAAGAGGTGACGGAATGCAAGAGGGGGAAACCACCGGAAATCAAGTCAGGTGGCATTTCTTTATGTAAAGGGTAGCTGGGAAAGGGAGCAAAGCAGGAAGCATCAGGTGCTGTCCCAAGAAGGCAAACACCACTGCTACCCCAGTAACCTATCACTAAACCTGCAAATCTCATGAAGCACCATGGGACAGATTTTTACAGGTGTTTGGGTGCCTAAAGATACAGAGAGGTGCCTAGGGGGGTTTTCAGAAGTGCCTATGTGCCTAACTCGCATTGATTTCAATAGGCCTCTATCTGCATCTGTAAAAATCTTTACCTTTAAAAATCTGCCCCCTACCTTTGCCCAAAGAGCGTCCCTTTGAGATTTACTGTTTCTTACTCAAAAATGTCCAGAGTCTGATCAAGATTAGAAGTCAAAAAATACCCACAATTTATTTCCACTGAGCAAATGGCTTAATTTTGATCTCACCTAGTTTTTTACACCAGGGTAATTTAAGTGGTAAAATCTACTCCTGCTTTATGGTGCTGTAACATCAGAATCCAGCCCATTGGGTCTGAATGCTGACAAGAAACTTAACACTCACCCCCTGCTGCTAGGCAAAACAGACCTAACAATTACTGTGTGTTTAGTGACTATGGGAATGGCAAGTTTCAAATTCTAGAAAGAGATGAGATGATTTACCCAGTGCCCAAAAGTGAGTCAGAAGCAGAGCTGAGAACAGAATCGTGGGTCCCCTGATCACGGTCAACGGTCCTGCCTACCTACTTCTCAGGCCAGGGGAAAGTGGGGGGAATGAATAAGGTAATGTTCGTACAATATAAAGACGTTAAGTTGCCATCACAAAGCTGACACTGTCAGTGTCAAGGCCAAGAATAAAACTCAGGGGTTCCCAGCTCCTAGTCCTGTGGCTAGTCCCCTGCTCCACACTGCCTCTGCATTAGCCTGTCGTTAGTCCTTTTTGCATGCTAACCTAACCGTGTTACCCATTTGCTATTTCCTAAGTCATGCTGCCCATTCCCAAACGGCGCTGGCAGAAAGAGAGAGAGAGAATGGGAATCCAGAAATTAACATTGTATGAAAAGCCCAACATCTGGACTAGAGAGGGGCCTGAGATGCAAAGTTCTAACCCAGAGCTGAACTCTCCAAAGTCCAGAGGAGTTTGGTTGTGGGGTTTTGGTACAGGCCCCCTCTCTAGTCGGCGTTGTCTCCCTTTTAAAAACTGTTTGACAAAAGCTTGCTCCACCCCCCCTCCTGGAGAAGCTGAGCTCAGCAGGATTTCTCTCATGCTGCTCCCTTGCAGGGCGGTGCCTGGCACACAGTGCCATAAGGAACTATGGGCCAATCTTTGAAGATCAACCAGTCAACACCCTCTTTCCTGAAGGCTCAACAGAAGAGAAGATAACTTTGGCTTGTCGAGCAAGAGCCAGCCCTCCTGCAACTTACAGGTGAGGTTACCTGCTCCCATTTGTCTGTCCTGTACCCCTAAATGCCAGGCTACTGCAGCGATGGGTGTTCATATATGCCTTAGGGAGACAGATTATAGAAACACCTACACAATTGCAGTGGGTTTGAACTACAGCAGATGAGGAGCCTCCCATATCTAGACCAGTACTAGCTGCCTCATTGTGCTGTGGGGTGTAGTTATGAAGAGTCCTGTAGGACTGATTTTAGTACATGGAGTCTTGCACTGCTAAGTCACTGGTTTGAATCCAGCCCGGGCTGGTAATGACTCCAAGTTGTTACCACCTGATGGCTGTTTGTAGCCACTATATAGAATGAACTGGTGGCATTTTCTAATGGATCAGATGGTTGCTCGTATCACAGAAGTCCCCCCCACTGGCATTCTCAGCAGAGAGGGATAGAGTCAAGCTCTCTCAGTTGTGAAGGGTGACTGAGCCACTGCCCTGATCCTATCACCCTTCTAGGTCAGGATGGGAGCATGGTAGCAGGGCAGCTTGCCCTGCGGCCGTCCATTAAAAATTTCCCAGAGCTGCCCACCCAGCACTTTCCACCAGAATTACGTTCACACACCATCATTTATTTAAAAGAAAAGCATGAAGATGGACAGGTGCTGCCTCTCCTGCCCTGCTGCGTGTTGTCCCAGCACATCCATCCTAAATCACTGGGTGCCTTTTAGTCTCAGTGTAATTCTAACCCAGTCAGCCACTCATGACCCAGAAATACCCCATCCCACCAAAACTTACAGCTGAAATTCGCTTGGGATCAGAGGGACAAAGTGCAGACACTATGGGCCTTTCTGAAACTCTGGGGCTTCTATTTTTCTTTCCCTCCCACAGCAGTAGAGGCAGCTGAGAGATAATCCACTGTGTTCCTATTGGCACCACCCTAGCATAGTAAATATTGACTTCATCTAGGACTAGATATAACTGACCTTCCAATGTACATCGTGGTGTGTGCCTCACACCAGGGGCTGGTCAGTATGCATTGGTATCAGCTGGGTGTGAACATGCAGATTTGATCATTGGTTCCTCCTCTCTCCCCCCGCGTTCTGGGCAGATGGAAGATGAATGGCACAGAAATGAAGATGGAGCCGGATACTCGTTACAGGCTGGTTGGGGGCAACTTGGAGATAAGCACCCCAGTCAAAGCCAAGGACGCTGGGTCTTACCAGTGCCTGGCATCTAACCCCATGGGCACGGTTGTGAGCCGAGAAGCCTACGTCCGCTTTGGCTGTAAGTCACCTGTTCATCTCCCCAGTGCAAATGGAATGCAGCTGCAGTAGCACAGGGGGTAAATCAAATCTCCCACTGTTAATACAGGAAGATAAAGGAGACTTTCCATAGCCCCCCATTGTTAGTGGGTTGGATGCAAAAGTCTTCCATGCCACTGTCTTTCTACCCCCTTTTCCTTTTCAAGATACATTCATTCAGTGCCACGAGGGCAGCCAAGACAAGGGCCATTTATGCCTCTGTTGGGACTAGTAAAATATGCATGAACTTCCACCTTTGCCTTTTCAGTGCTAGAAGTCACATCTCAATTAAAACCTATAGAGCCTTCCTCTGATGGGAAAGGACCTGGCCAAGCTTGGTGGTGCAGTGAATTCAATGCACTACAAGGAAAGAGGTGTTGGGAATGGTCTTTGGACCTCCATCTGCAAAGCCAATGGAAATCCAGCTGTATTGTTGAACAGATGAATGCATGGGCCTGGAGGGGGCTTGGAAAGAGTTGCATCATTCTCCAGTGCTTCCTGCTGGCCAGCCTTTGGGGCAGTGCTGGCTGTGTTCTTGCAAAGACAGCTAATGATCCTGGCTCCCTGCAGGCGGCAATCGCTGTGTGAGCAACATGCCACACTGCCCTGCCGCAGTGCAGTACTCCCCCTTTAATTCCCTTGGAAATGACATGAGCAATGCTCACTCCAGAACCACACAACACGTCTCCCGCTGGGGCACGAGAAAACCTGATTCAAATGAAACGTATTCCCTCTGCAGCTGCAATGGCTGTTCACCTGCTGGTTTCACTGTGCATGTTTAGTTTTGCAGGAATTCTCCACAGAAGAGCGAGACCCCGTGAAGATTACAGAGGGCTGGGGGACAATGTTCACCTGCAGCCCCCCTCCACATTACCCAGGTAATGCACTAGAGCAAAGGGGATATCAAAAGTAACAGTGGTTTGAGGGCTCACAGGTGATGTGTGAGGCAGGACCAGATCATAGGTTTGGCGCTTTCTTGCTGAGCCTTTGGGAATTCTAGAGGAGCCAATTTTCAAGAATCAGAGGGGTAGCCGTGTTAGTCTAGATCTGTAAAAGCAGCAAAGAATCCTGTGGCACCTTATAGACTAACAGATGTCTTGGAGCATGAGCTTTCGTGGGTGAATGCATCTGATGAAGTGGGTATTCACCCACGAAAGCTCATGCTCCAAAACGTCTGTAAGTCTATAAGGTGCCACACGATTCTTTGCTGCAATTTTCAAGAGTTACTTTTGATGTTAAGTCCTGCAAATCAAAGGAGTCACGTGATGGGGCTAGTGACCTGGAGAAGATAAACACCACCCATAGAGCAACTTAGGGTCCAGCTTTGTGTCAGCTTGGGAAGTAACTTCTTGGTGCAGCCTGCTCTGGAGGTGGTTCAGGTGAGCGAGCATTTCTCACACTTCACCCTCAACTCTTTCCCATGCAGGCCTGTCCTATCGATGGCTCCTGAATGAGTTTCCCAACTTCATCCCAGCAGATGGAAGGCACTTTGTCTCCCAGATGACAGGAAACCTTTACATTGCCAAGACAGAGGCATCAGACCTGGGCAACTACTCCTGCTTTGCCACAAGCCACATCAATTTCATCAGGAAGAGTGTCTTCAGCAAGTTTGCCAGACTCACCCTTATTGCGGAAGGTCAGTACTCTAGGGTTACTGAGTGGGAACGTGGTGCCCCCCAGAAGCTGATTCTTAGAGACAGAGGGAACAGGTCTCCAAGATAAAGTAGGAAAGAGGGGGACTGGATGGCTCAAGCCTTTCCTCTCTTGGTCCCTGGCTCAAATCCTGGCCCAGTCAGTGGTTACTGATGGTTATTGCAATCTGCCATTCAGTGGCCTCTTAGAAAAGCATTTAGTGGGTCTCAAGTTGGTTGCTGGCACACAAAAGCACCACCACAGTGGCACTACCTTGCAGTCCCAACAGAGAGGCCAAGGAGCCAACAGTCATGGCACCTGAGAACCTCTCATATATTGAAGTTATAGGAGCGGAAGACTCTTCTCTGCAGCCCACAACACCTGTTGACTCTGGCTGCCTCCACCTCCAACACCACCAAGACTCTCCCAGGCAGCAATGGGGGTTGGTCTTTGGGCCTTCTCATGGGTTATGCACAACTGCAGCTGCTCAAAGGACTGCAAGAGCTACTCCCCCGCTACCTCTCTGGTACCACTCACTGCCAGAGGGGACGCGAACGTGAAACCCTGACTCCACACATGCTCACAGGATTGGCTAGCTGCACATGGGGGAATTAGCTGCACCACACCAGAGGGTTTTATACCAAGCACATTGACAGCATCACAAACCTCCCACAATGTAGCAGGAGGACAGACAAATTAAAAGGCATAAAATGACAGGAAATAGAGGTTTGAGAACAAGATGGAGATTCGAGGAGGAGGAGATACAGGGAGGCTGTGCCAGGTGGCAAGAGCTGCAGAGGGGGAGGCTCTCTGCCCAGCCATGGTGAGGCTATGTGCACTTACAGAGCAGGAGCCAGGGCTAAACAAGGTGAAGGAGCAGGATAGGAAGTAAAGAGCAACAAGTGCCCTGTTGCTGATTGAACAAGTCCAGAGGGAAGTGTTAAAAATCAAGGACAGTTTTAAGCTGGACCCAGAAATGAATGGGGAGCCAATGTAGGGTATGCTGCCGAATCCTGTAGGTGGTTTCACAGTGACAACAACTGTCATTCCCACAGGCACTGGCACCTGTGGTCATCACAGAAACAAGGTCTTTGGCTCAAGATTCAATGGGGACAATTTTATGGCTTGAGCCAAAGCCTATTGAAGTCAATGTGCTTTGGATCAGGCCTTTAGTTTGCTTAAATGGCTGGAGATTGAGGAAGGGAAAGTGGAAGGAGAGAGACTTTGGAATTGGAACATTTCCCCTGGAAAACGCTTTCCATCTGCAGGGATTTGGGCGATAGCAGGAAAGTTCCAGGATGTCATTTCTTTTCAGAGCAGATTTAAAGCTCCCACTTGAAATAAAAAGCAAAATTACCAAACTACCTAAAGATACAAAACAAACTGCACGAGCCCCACAGTGAAAAGTGTGAGGCACTGAGCTCACCAGCTGCAGTGTTTCATCATTAAGAATTTAGGAATCTCGCATAGGGTGAGAAGAGCTCATCTGTTTCCCTGAGCAGGATGCATCCGCAGGGATTGGGCTACACTTTAGAAGCAATCAGAGATGGAAGATGGTGCAGAACGCAGCAGCTTGCTGACTTAGCGGGGTGACTTGCTGAGTGCATATGACACCAGTGCTCCAGAATCCGCACTGGCTGCCCATTGGTCTCTGAGTGGAGTTTAAGATGTTGGTTATGACCTATAACACCTTAAATGGCTGAGACCAACCTACTTGAGGGACCACCTCTCTCCCTATGCCTCATTACCACAGCTCAGTCAGCAGGGTGCCGGAGCTGGTTCCCACTTGTTATAAAAGAGAGGGGGCAGCTGGCAAGGTGTTCTCTGTGAAGGCTTTGGGACTATGGAACTTGACAACATCCCTCCTCCCACCACCAAGGAGGAGCTGAATTTGGTGACCTTGTGGGCAGGCGCAAAGGACATCTATTTGCAAGGGGTTTTGCAGCGGGCTGAGGGTATGCATCCCATAATGAGGAGTGGATGAAAGGGGCTCCCTGCAGCTGTCTGGCTGACTGAGTTCCTTTTGCAATGATTATTTTAATGCTTCTGGGATTTCACTGAATTGTGTGATTAACCAACTTGTCAGGGCACCTAGCCCCTGGGATAGCTATCTTTTTATCATTTTAAATCTAAATAAATACAATTATCCCTGTTTCACAGGTGGGAAATTGAGGCACAGGGAAGTTAAGTGACTCACCCAGCATCATGCAGCGAATCTGTGGCGAAGCCCAGAATAGAACGCAGGGCTCTGCTTTAACTACTAGACAATGCTCGAGCAGGCTCTGGATGATAGCTGGAAGGTAGTGCAGCAGCTGATGTCTTTGAGATTTAAATATGTGCTTTTAGGAGGTGAATCCTTGCAAGGATCTTTGCCTTTTAATCTTTATAAGTACAGTTCTAAAAGGCCTGCAACCTCCTTACCAATGTTTTTCTTTCAGCAGATGCCAGACAGTATGCACCCAGCATTAAAGCCAAGTTTCCTGCCGACACCTATGCCCTGGCTGGGCAACTATTGACTCTCGAGTGTTTCGCCTTTGGAAAGTGAGTATTCTTGGGTCCATTTTGTTCCACCCTTTGGTGGCAGCAGCAGCACTGGAAGAGAGTCACAGACCCTCAGGCCTTCATAATGATGGGTAGAAAAAAAACAGCCTCGCTGCTTTAATTCCCAATGCAGAGTAGGGCAAGGGGCCAAGCCACCATTTCAAAAGGTGGAGACTCTTTGTCCTGGCTGCCACGGTGAAGATGCAGGGGGGGTGGGGGTGTGTAGCTGTGGAAGGCAATTGCACTGTGCTGTATTTTGTTACACTGGATTGGAGTATATGTTGCACTGTGCATTAGGCCGTGCAGTTTTGCTTCACTGCGTTTGCTTTGACGTAGCCCCGTCCCTCGGATAAAGTGGCGAAAGGTGAACAGCTCACAGTCTTCCAAATGGATCTCCAATGAGCCCCTCCTGCAGATCCAAAACGTTGACTTTGAAGATGAAGGCACTTACGAGTGTGAGGCTGAAAATGCTAAGGGAAGAGACACCTACCAGGGCCGCATTATTATTCAGGGTAAGGCCCTTAAACAGGTCCCTTCCCAAAGCACAAGGAGCCCCAGGCCATGAGCTGAGCCCTGGGGAGGGGACTGGTCACATCTGAACCAGCCTTAATCAAATCCACAGCAGAACCCTACTAAACACATGCCCAGGTTTCTGCTTTTTCTTCTTTCCAACACAGTAGGGATGAATGAAAACTGACAAGAGAGTTATCCCTTGAGCAATTAACATAGAGGTGAGATAACAGAGCCAGAAGCGTTCCCAAAGCACAGGGGTATTTGTATCCAGGGTCACAGATTGGATCCGCTACACAGGTCTGACAGAGCTATAATCATGACCCAAATCCTTCAATCCAGATCCAGCCTTCCCCACAGCTCAGTGCTGATCGGATTTAGGGCTCCATTTCATTTCTAGGGAGAGAAGTCACCAGGTTCCTCATATCTGGTCTTTCCCATAATGTGGTAGGTCTAGTTTGGAGGCAGGGTTGTGGGTTGGGGGACCCACAGGCTACAGCTATGCTACGAGTTAGGGCTGTGATTCCTCTGCTCATGCACACACACTCACGCCAGCTCGACACAGGAGTGTAGCCGTGGTAGCCCGGTTCATGGCAGCCAAGGCATGGCTGAGCCATGACAAGTACATACCCAGCAGTTCTGGGCAGGTTTGTACTCTGCACAGCCTCCACTCCTGCCACCCGTGCTACCGTGGCTATCCTGCTATTTATACTGGCATTAGCTCGACGAGAGTTTGCATAAGTGCATGGACGTATGTAGGGGAATCACAGCCCTCCTCATACTGTAGATGCAGCCAGTGAGAAGAATCGGCCTGGCATCTGCACACAGGAGGCAAAGGCTATTGCTATGAGGTAACGTGCTGTGATAAATCGCTCCGTTGTGGGCCTGGCATGAGCAGCCTCCCATCTGACCTTCCCGGATCCTACATCGCTCTTGCTCCTTTGCAGCTCAGCCGGAGTGGCTGAAGGTGATCACAGACACAGAAGCAGACATTGGATCTGACCTACGCTGGAGCTGTGCAGCAGCTGGCAAGCCACGGCCTACGATCAGATGGCTCCGGAATGGGCAGCCGTTAACCTCTCAGGTACCACAGCCCTTGCTTGGAACAGTGAAGGCTGCACTTCTACCCGCTCACATGTCCCTGACCTGCAATAGACCCCACCATTCCAGTCCTAGCACCCCGTGTAGTTCAGCCAGTTCACCTCAGTCCTCACCTGTAACATCCCCTCCTCTTTCGCTTCCACCACCCTGCCCAGCAGTCTGCCAACTGCACTGATATGGGTGGTAGTTTTACCTCCCTCCCCACTGCCGAAAGGGAAGTTGCTGAGACTGCCAAGCTCATTTCATATGTTTATTCCCATCGTGCCACTCTCCAGTCACTCTCCACTGTTACCAGAAGCCCCGGGACCTTACACCCAGTCCTTGGGCCAGGAAAGCCTCCCCAGAGAGTGGTGCTTACCTCAGACCAGTCACTGATCAGTCAGTACATACCTACACACTTCACTGCACTGGCACTCAGCTACCACAGTGGTGAGAGCCCTGTAAATGCTTGGCTAGGAAGGCATTTGATAGACAGAAAAACAATACAAACTTTGGAACAAGCTGGCATAGGAGCGGAAATGGAACTCCGCTCTGAATGCCTGGGTCTTGAGTCTCATTTTCTTTATTCCCATCTAATCCGCTGATCTTCCTGTTTGAACAGAACCGCATCGAAGTGAGCAGCGGAGAGCTGAGACTTTCCAAGCTAGCCCTGGAAGACTCTGGCATGTATCAGTGTGTAGCTGAGAACAAACACGGCACAGTGTATGCAAGTGCTGAATTAACAGTGCAAGGTAACTCATCATTTTCCCAGGGGTCCCAGGTTTCCAAGGACTATCTAGACACTGCAGTGTTGTAGATATAGTCCTAATATATTTACTGTATATGTACGCAACCTTTTTCATCTCAGTCCTTTACAAGCATAGGAGAACCACTTACCCACCACAAAAATGCAGCACCTCTGGGATAGGGCACATCAACAACTACATCAATTACATTTTTGTGTAAATGTAGTACTCCTAAAAGATAGACAGTTCTGGAGAATTAACTCCTCTATTTAGCCTCAGAACAGGTACTGCACAGACTGCAGCACCTCAAGTTTCCCCCGATTACACAGTTTTCCCTTGACCTAGGAACTGGGGCTGAGAAAATAGGTCAGTATCCATAACCCAGTCAGTCTGTTGTGGCTGGCAGCAAAGGGGAACTGGGCAGATCCAAAACTCATTTCACCGAGACCAAACAGTTATCACATGATAATGTCTTTGCGTTGGTACTAGCCTGAGCTGACTTCAAACCATCAGCTTAGAAGCGAAATGCTCTAAGCAGCAGCCGTTTAACAGCAAGCAAAGCAGAATTTCATATCCAGTTGAAAGGGGAAATTTTAGGGGACATTATGTATTTACACCAATTGGAATTTCCTCAAGACATGGAAGTGAACATCCCCATCCTCTTTGAAATTGGCTGGTTTTGTGTCTCAGCAAAGACCTTGCAAGACCCATCGCCAAGCATGATACATCAGAATCAGGTAGCACCTCTCCAGGTTGATGATGGAACAGCCAACACAATCCAGCAGTCATTGAGCAGTGAAGGAATTGCTCATCCATCATGCTATTGTTATATTTCTATCATCATGCAGTTTGGTGACAAACCAGAATCCAGTTACACTGTAGCTTTACCATGCTCATAGTTCAGTATTTGAGAAGATCCCTTAATCCTCTTTTCGTCTTAGCCTTAGCGCCAGATTTTCGGCTAAACCCCGTGAAGCGGTTGATACCAGCAGCCCGAGGTGGGGAGGTCATCATCCCGTGCCAGCCAAGAGCAGCACCAAAGTCCATCGTGCTCTGGACCAAAGGAACTGAACTCCTGATCAACAGCAGCAGGTACTAGCACCAAGTCTGCTTCTAGCTAGGAACAACAACAGCTAAAAACATGTCTTTCTTGCAGAAGACCACCCAGCTGTTAATTGGTGGCCCTCTAGTTAGCACCCTTGACTATCACGCAAGACCTGGGTCCATTTGTTAGGCCCTGGGAATATGATAACCTTTTGTATTGTTCTACAGCAAGCCCTCTGGCAGATCTAAGAGCTACATGCATTAGGGCCTTCCTCAGCCACATGGAGGGCCTTGGGGGCTGGGAGGAACAAACTGCAGGAAAGAAATGGAGGATGAACAAAATCCTCTGCAAAAGTGCCCCTTCTTGTCATGGGGCGCGCTCACCGTTCGCAGCGCCTCTTGCTGGCCATTCTGGGAATTAGCTCTGCCAGTCTTGCGTTCTCCCTCCAGTGGCGTCTTCACTCGTCCCATCTCGCCGTACAGCCCCTCTCACTCCAGGCACTGCAGTCTCCTCTTTGTGGCTTGGTCCTCCAGGCAGGTCACTAAGGTCTTCCCCTTCTAGGGAATTCAGTCTTTCCGGACCCACTGTCTGGCTGGTGTCTCCAACACCCTTTTCCACTCCCCAGTGGCTGGTAAGGTACCCAGGCCCACTCTCTACACTGGGTTCCAGCCCAGGGACCCTATGACAAGCAGCCACAGTCCCACTCCTTGCTGCTGCTTTTCTGGTCTTCTTCCTACATCACTCTCTCCTTGCCAGTCTCCAACTCCCTCCCCTTAGGGAGTGATGGCAGCCTACTTCACTGAAGTGTTTTCTAGCAGCAGCCCCCATTTGCAGCCCACTGCCTGGCTTTATACAGCCCCCTGTTCCTGCACAAGTGAGCTTGTTCCCAATCAGTGGCCTCCTCATAGCCTAAGGCTCCCCTGCTTGCAGCCTAAGTAGCTGATTGGGTCCACCTGGCCTAACTCAGCTCTTGCAGGGCTCGTGTGGGGAACACACCCCATCAAGCTCCACCAAGGCCCGCATAGGTTGGCAATCCCCAGAGGCTGAGATAAGTGGTGTATGTTTGCTTCCCCATGAACCAAACTAGGGTAAAAAAACAAAGACAGTTCAAGGTGAAATGGAAGCACAAATCCTGAGCCCTCCAGCTCATCAACATGGAAGAGCAAAATGGAGGACCAATTACCTGTACTTCGTTTTAGAGAATGCTCACATTCTTGCATTTCAAAGCTTCCACGGATGGTACGTTACATACGATTGAACATCAAAGATCCCCTCTTTAACAATGCTACTGATGTTTGCTGCACTCCATTTACTGCTGCTTTTAAAAAGTCTTGCCTAGTTTTTGCAGTCTGGTCTTTCTGACCTGTATCCTTAGAGAAGTCAGCAGCATCTGGCAATTCCATCTAGAGGTTGGTGCACACCGGGAACGTGACTGCTGTCCACAGGGGCGGCTCCAAGCGTGTGCCTGGGGCGGCAAGCTGAGAGGGGCAGCCTGCTGGTCACTGTGAGGGCGGCAGTCAGGCTGCCTTCGGCGGCATGCCTGTGGGAGGTCCGCGGTCCTGCGATTTCGGCAGCAGGTACGCCAAAGGCACAGGACCAGCGGACCTCCCACAGGCATGCTGCCGAATCAGTGTTACCAGCGGACCTCCCCCACAGGCGTGCAGCCGAAAGCCGTCTGACTGCCGTGCTTGGGGCAGCAAAATACATAGAGCCGCCCCTGGCTGTCCATGCCATTTTAATCTCACTTCTTGCTGAGGCTCTTTTCCTTCTCCAGGGTGACTATTACCCCAGATGGCACCTTGATCCTCCGGAATATCAGCAAATCTGATGAGGGGAAGTATACCTGCTTTGCTGAGAATTTCATGGGAAAAGCCAACAGCACAGGAATCCTCTCAGTTCGAGGTAGAGCTATTTGGCTTGTACTCGGGCTGATGCAGCAAGGAGGGTGCTAAGAGTTCCCTAACATGAAGGGGGACACATTTCCTTCTCCTTCGATTCCCAGAAAACAATCCAGTTCTCAGAGGGAATCGCACCCATAACTCATTTCATTCATCAGGACAATCCTTCAATCCACCACCCCGCTTCCACAAAGGTTACCATGAGCAATTACCCCTGAGAAAATATTTCTATTTTGCATCTAATTTAATCCTTTTCTACCCCTTGGAAAACTATTGATGGTTTCTAGTTAGAGAGAGACAAAAACAGGGGTGGCTTTGGCTTTGCAAATCCATGCTGATCAGATTTTGGTTTTGCACAGTCAAACCCAAAATCAGCCTGTGTGTTGTTAGCCAGACAATGACTGGTGCATGGAGGTTACATCTGCAACTAACAGCCGTCACCTCCTCTGCAGATGCCACTAAAATCACCCTGGCACCATCTAGTGCGGACATCAACTTAGGCGAAAACATTACCCTGCAGTGCCATGCCTCCCATGACCCAACTATGGACCTAACCTTCACCTGGTCCCTGGAGGACTTCCCCATTGACTTTGACAGGTCTGAAGGGCACTACATGAGAGCTAGCAGGGTGAGTATCAAGGGGCTCTGTGCTGATGCCCTCTCCAAAAACCTGGGACAAAGGGGGAAACAAAACATCCTGAGTTCCATTTGCTATTGTGCCTTTGGCTCTTCTAGGATGTGTCCAGTTTGCCAATCCTCCTGACCTTGCTAGGAGAGCCCTGGGTTTTAACGCCTGCATCTCTTTCTCCATCTCATGTGTTGTATGGTCCCCAAGCTTGCTCTGACATTTTGCCCATTGCCGTCTCTCTCCCCTGCATAGAAAGAGGCTATTGGGGACCTCGCCATCCTGAATACTCAGCTGAGGCACTCCGGGCGGTACACATGCACAGCCCAGACCGTTGTGGACAGCGTATCTGAGTCAGCCATGCTGGTTGTAAGAGGTAATTTTTTTAGCCGTTCCTTCCCACATCCTGCATGCAGTGCATAATGAGTCCAAACAAATTGGATTCCCTGCCAGGGACCAACACGCTCTCACACCCAAAAACCTCCCACCAACAGCTATTTAAATTCCTCATGGTGTGCAACACACATTTAAACTGTGAGAAGGGAATTAGAATCTGGAGGACGTTCCACGCATGCCAGATCCCAAATGTTTTAAAGGATGACAAATTTTGAGGCTACCCATTTTACCCTTCAGGGTACAGTGGCCTGACTATGACCTACCATGTGGACGTTGCTTGAAGAGCAACAAGCCCAGCTGAGTCCCGCTCTGGGACTGTTGATGTGACTGTCCTTCTCTCACTGTGGTAGGACCTCCGGGGCCCCCTGGGGGCGTGGTGGTGGTGGACATCAGCGACACTACCATCCAGCTGAGCTGGAGCCGTGGCTTCGATAACCACAGTCCTATTGCCAAATACACCATCCAGGCCCGCACCCTACTCTCCAACAAATGGAAGCAAGTGCGCACCAGTAAGTGTTTTCATGGCAGCAGCCCTGCCTTTGCCCACACAGATTGCTTTGGGATGGAATTATTATTATTATTATTATTTGCTTTCTGACTGCCACTTGCTCTATTTGTTGTATTCTCATGTTATTGGGTTATAGATCCTGCAAATATTGAGGGCAACACGGAGACAGCCCAGGTGGTGAATCTCATCCCCTGGATGGACTACGAATTCCGGGTCCTAGCCAGCAACATCCTTGGAGCTGGGGATCCTAGTGGGCCCTCCACCAAAATCCGCACCAAAGAAGCTGGTAGGTGCATATAGGCTCAGAGTTAGGAGACATCAGGGATCATCTATCCCTACCCCTCTGCAATGGAACAGGATGGTTTTCATGCTCAGGCATTGCCACAAGTTCATCATCTCACTGAGTATTCCTAGAGATGGTGATGACACAAAATATGCGTCCTTCCTTACCCCTTTACATGCCAAAGATAAAGGCACAACAGTGCTGGATGACTGCTTCACGAGTGTTATTTACCATATGTTAACCACTGACAATGAGCTCAGTCTTGTGCAATATGCAAAATGAAGACAGCCCCAGCCCTGAGTATTTGATGCTCTGAGAACTTTATAGGATCCTAGTGGTAAGAAATGGAAAAGAGCTATTAGATCTAGTCCAATGATTCTCAGCCAGGGGTACTCAGAGGTCTTCCGCGGGTACAGCAACTCACCTAGATAGTTGCCTAGTTTTACAACAGGCTACATGAAAAGCACTAGCCAAGTCCGTACAAACTAAAATGTCATACAGACCCTGACTTGTTTATAATACATCAGTGTTTCTCAATCAGAGGTGTGTGTCAGAATTTATTTTATAATTATATGGTAAAAAGGACTGTCAGCAATGTTTCAGTACTAGTGTGCTGTGTCACTTTTGTATTTTTATGTCTGATTTTGTAAGCAAGTAGTTTTTAAGTGAGCTGAAACTTGGGGTATGCAAGACAAATCAGCCTCCTATAAGAACCACTGTCCAACCCATTGTGAGGACAAGGGGAAGTCCCCTGTGGACAACTAACTGTCTATTAAGTCAATACTATTCTTGGTCTTAGCCAAAAACTCAGGAGTTTGAAGTGCAAGACGGGCACAAGGAATGCTCTGAATGTGTGTGGTGAACTGGCAGCTTACATCTAACACCATTTCACCCACACTAGGCTTCTTTAGGGCTTGGTTTTCACGGGCTCTGAAAACGCACATCTCCAGCTGAATTTAGTAGGGACTGTCGGAGCTCAGCACCTCTGAAAATCACACCTAAAGTATCTTCAGTATTAATGGTTAGAACCAGATGGGCCAGCGCAGGTTTGAGAGTTGATGGAAGTTGGTTGCTCCCAGGTTTTGAAGCATGGGTGCTTTTCTTTCCAGTGTTGTTTTGTTTTTAAACTCTCACATTCCTTCTCTTTTTGGGGGAACACAACAGCCCCTACTGTGGCGCCATCTGGGCTCAGTGGAGGAGGAGGGGCCCCCGGTGAGCTCATCATCAACTGGACGGTAAGTTGGCAGTAGGCACAGGCCAACAAAGAGTGCAGAAAAAGGGAAAAGGAGACAGGCTTGGCTCTGAAAAGGGAGCACAGAGGAGCTACAAAGGGAGAGAAGGGGGGTGAAAAGGAGACAAAAAGCTAAGACGGAAGGAAAAGGGGGTACATAGACTACCACTTCGATATGATCCTGATTCCACTGCAGACTGTAGAGGGAGCAGATACGGGCCCCTCTATACAAATATTATTATGCTTTTATATGAAGGATGTGGGCTATTTTCTTGTGAATATCACAAGCCTCCAGGAGCAGAGGCTGTAAGAACACACGAAATATCACAAGACTTGTGGTAACACTGCAAGAGTTAGCAACACCACAGTGGCATTGATGCTGTACTACAGAGCCATTTCAGTGGGATTTGCACACACAGGCCCAAGGGGCAGAATTCTGTCTGCTGTATAGATCAAATCCATTGCATGCACTATGGGTATAAAACAAGCGCCAGGCCAACGTGTCCTTTCGTTCTTGTCCCATATCGTAGCCAATGCTGCGGGAGTACCAGAACGGGGATGGCTTTGGATACATCCTGTCGTTCCGCAAGCAAGGCACCCAGGCGTGGAAGACTGCACAGGTGCCCCACCCAGAATCCCTGCACTACGTTTACCGCAACGACAGCATCAGGCCCTACACCCCATTTGAAGTGAAAATCAAAGCATACAACAGGAAGGGGGAGGGACCGGAGAGCCTGACTGCCATTGTGTACTCTGCAGAGGAAGGTAAGGAGGGACTGTGGTGACTTAGTCTGATGTGTCTGCTACTGCTTCATCTGAGAGAAGCTATTTCACCCTAATAGGTCTCACTGCTAGAAATTGTTTCCTGTTATTAGAAGGTCGGTTGATAGTGGTTTGAGGATCAGGCTAGAAGTGCTCACATAGTGCCTTGTAATACAAACACATGTTCTCACAAGTGCACCTACAAACATACACCCACTGCAGAAGAAGAGACATTCAGCTCCCAAGAGCTCCTGTCACACACCACCCCAAGCCAGGCTGCCCTCCTGGTTACATAAAACCCACATTCACAGCTTCAGTTCATGATGCCTCCAGTGAGCAGTGCCTGCTGTAGCCACCCCATAGCCATAGAGCTGGCCTCTGACCATGAAACCTCTCCTTCTGGGGCAGTGGCCCTGTCACCTGCTGTCATGAAAGACTTCTATTGCTGGGTTTTTTTCCGTCCTTTGCCAGAACCAAAAGTGGCTCCCTCCAGGGTTACAGCCAAGGTCATTTTGTCCTCGGAAATGGATGTGTCATGGGAGCCGGTTGAACAGGGAGACACAAATGGAGTCCTTCTGGGCTACGAGGTAAGAAAATGGAAGGGCTAGAACAAGGACTGAGACTCAGGCTGGAGCACACAAATGAGGCAAATTAGTTATCTTCCTAGGCTACAGGAAGTGAAAGCATATAACTGGGGCCTCCATTTTCAAGGGCAGGGGGGATTCCAGCATCCACTCTGCTGTAGGCAATGCTGATTCTATGCAGCCAGTAGCAGTGCCACTAGAGAAACTGTCATGATGGAGTTTCCCATTCCTGCCACTTGCCATTCCACAGCCAGTGGGTTTGATTCTGGTCACAGGCCAAGCAAGATGCACAGGGCCAAATAGTGAGGGCAGCTATGACTCCAGTAGGAGCTGGCGCGAATAAATATCTGAGTAAGAGCCCCAGGGTTTGGCTAATAATCCCCTGTATGAAAATGACAGTCAACTTACAACCTGAGTTTCCGAGGGCTTCTCTGGAAAATGCATCAATCATGGTACAATTTTTAAAAAATACAGGAAATTGGAGGGGAGTCAGGATGGCCCACAGTCTGCATCATGTGGAAACCAACAGCATGGCATTGCCCTACAGAGAGTCATTCACCTTAGTACTCTAACCCCACTTACTCCCACCCAGAGACCAGCTCATCTGCGCCCTGATACGCCTGAGATCCTCTGGCCCAGAGAAAGAGACTCCTGAGGCAACTGCTCCAGCACCCAGGTCTCCTGCATTGGGTGGAGTGGGTCTGGTAGCCACATGTGCAAACGTCTGAATGGCTTAGGTGCTAAGACCTCCGTGTACTCGTCTGTTTAGATCCGATACTGGAAGGATGGCGATAAAGAGGCAGCAGCAGACAGAGTGAGGACAGCAGGTCTTGTCACCTCAGCTCACGTGACAGGCCTGAACCCCAACACAAAGTACCACGTGACAGTCAGAGCTTACAACCGGGCTGGAACGGGGCCAGCCAGTCCCTCTACCAACATCACAACAACAAAGCCACGTGAGTGAGCACCAAGCACAATGGCTATATTCTGTCCCTGTTGGATCAGTGGCAAAAGACCAGGGTTGATTCTAAGTTTTGATAGTTTAGAATCTGCTCAGACAAAAATGTGTCAATCTGAGCTTTCCACTGGTATAAAGCATTTGTTTTTGGCTCAAAGATTTTGAGATGTTGGTCCCCAAATCATATCGTTTAAATAACCATTGCTATTGATTTTCTCTCTACTTGAATTCTAGCATGAATTTAGCAGCTATTATCTGGAGAGCTACTGCTGAAGCTAGGCACCAGTGCTTTATACCTTAGGACAGCCCGGGAATCCCTAACCTCTAGAATTAATTATTACTCACCTACTCTGCCAGCTTTTGAGACATCAGCTACTAATAAATACTTTGCCAAACAGCTAATGATAATCAGACTAAGGTAAATGTAAGGTGCAAAAGCTCACAACACACAAGGTCTAGAAACAGTTTGACAAATGAGCAAGAATGCTTTCAGGCTGAGAACTGTTCCCAGCTCTGTGCTGGGAGTCAATCACAAAGAAACATTTCAAATCCAGCAAAGGGAAAACATGATTTGTTGCCAGTTATATCGGGTTGTTTTTTATTCAGATGACTCTAGCTAAAATGCTCTCCTGCTATTCCTAGCCATGTTGGTGCTACCTACCCTCCAGGTTGGCCAGTGGGTCTCAGAAGGTGACCTGATAGCCCTTGGTCATCGGTAGAGCATCCTCCTTTTGCTTTCTTCTGTTTCTCATCCTCACTGAACTCTCAATCATCTTTTATCTCCTAGCCCCAAAGAGGCCACCTGGTAACATCTCCTGGTCATTTTCCGGCTCCAGTGTCAGGGTCAAGTGGGACCCTGTTGTTGCAAAGGCGAACGAGTCCACTGTTACTGGGTACAAGGTACAGGCAGCACATAGCAAGTTCTCCTCTTTCATGCTGTGCTGAAGAAAACAAGGAAAGACCCCATGACACTAAACTCAAACATATCTTCCAACAGATGCTCTACCGGCAGGACTCGCACTCCACTCCCACACTGTACCTGGCCAGCAAGAACCAGATTGAGATCCCAGTTCCTGAAGACTCCACTCACGCTCTGGTGCAGATTAGGGCAACGGGGCCAGGAGGAGATGGAGTCCCAGCAGAGGTTCACATCCTCAGAAATGGCGGTGTGTCTGCTCTGCTCTTCTCTTTCTCCCTTCCCTGCCTTATTCCCTTGCACATATCCCACAAGTGGATACTCATTTACCTTCGTCATGCACCAAATGGCCATTATGCCATAACATTTTACTGACCCTTGGAAACAATGGTGAATCCGAGGTGGTATGTTAATTTAAAAGAGCTAAGCCTGTATCATTCCTTTCTCTGCCCTATTTTGTACCAGGCCTCAGTCTGTGTCTTTGTCCCAACTCTAGCCCATAGAACAGAATGAACACTGATTCCAGATCCCACTTCTTCCAAGGAGCACATGGGGTGGGAAAGCGGGGGCAGCTCTATCCCTGGTCTGTAACCTGACCTATTTTTACACATGCGCGTTAGTTAATGGCACTTTCTGCAAGTACCGTTTTCCAGCGCTCAGCTGTGGCTGCTGGGTTATTCTCTCCCGCCTCTCCGTTTGCATTCGTCACATACAGGCAGACCACTATCATGCCCTCCCTCTAGTCTACTCTGAAGCTGGTGTTATTCATTGTGGGCCAAACTCCTTGAAGTCTGTACTTGATTTATATTCATTTACAGTGGAATCCTGACTCCTCTGATATCAATGGCAAAGCTCCCATGGATTTCAAAGGGGCAAGGATTTCATCCTTAGCTCTGACAAGCTACAGGAGAGTTTCCCATCAAGCTCAATGTTTTGCTTGAGTCCTTCAGGATTTAGCCCATAGTAATTATTATTCTATTCTCTTTGTAAACAAAATTATTCCTTGAAAATGCATCAAAAATAGATAAAGCAGCAGCATCCAGCATTCCAAGAAGCAACATTTCACCAAATCCTCGCTGGATCCTTGGGGAAAAAAAGAAAACAGGTGGTACCAGTACAAGGGAATCATTCATCATGGTTGTTTCTTATTTCTCTCTCTTTCAGGCACAAGTATGATGGTGGAAAATTCGTCAGCCAATCCAGCACCGCATACTGTCATTATTATGATTAACTCTCTAGTAATGTTGGCTCTGATTGGCTACTTGGAGCTCTGATGCTGGCCAATCCAATTGAGGATCACTGGACAATTCCTCCTAAGCCTGCGTGGAACTATTCGACATTTGGCCATTGCAACTACAAGTTTGTGCCACAACAGCGCTACAAAAAAGGGGGTTGTCAAAATCAACGTAAAGGGGGAAAAAACAAAAGAAACACCCATTTTTTTTTAGAAAATAGAACATTTCATACAAGACCTGGGTCTTTAACCAATCCAAGATTTTTTTAAAAGAAAAAAAAACAAAACACAAAGAGGAAGAATTCTGTGTGAATTCTGAGAGCCAGCTGTCTTATGTACTTTTTCCAGTAGGTTTATTGCCTTATGAAGCCATGTACGAAAATAACCAGACTGCTAAACTAGACTTTTTTTTTTTAAATATGTACATTAGCTTTTGAGGGGAAGGATTTCAATGTTATCAGCATGCTCCATATCATCCCCACAGCCACCTCTGAACTGACAGCTCTGGTGTTCAAAGATAAGGGCGAATATTATTGGAGGAGCTTTTCCCAGATCCTGAGCCAAATCAGCTATTTTGCAGCAACCATCTCAAGGAGAAAAAGCATCAAGAGAAAGGAATCTCTGTGCCCTGCCCTATCCTGAAGGAGAGGGAAGAGCTTAGTATTTAGGTAGTAAAAAAGAAAGATAATAGATCATAGGTGAAGTGGAAATTGTTTTAATTGCCTCTTACTGGCAATGCTGGGGCTGACTTGCAATCCTGTACAACAGGTCACCCTGGCTGTTATGTTAAGAGGTGCAACCTTCAGTATTACCCACATCCTGGGATTGTTTTGTTGTTGCTGTTTTCCCTTTGGGTGTTTGTTTGTTTTAACACACACTTTTCTCGAATCTCAAATTTGGGGAGATAGATCCAGCCTATTAAAGCGATTTCAGAGGAATTCATCTTCAGCTCACAGAGTAGAATCTTAAAGGGGGCATGATTCCCATCTAGCCGAATATTAGCCATGCCCCACAGTTATGAGATCAAGGTCTAACCAGTGAGTGAG
Source organism: Gopherus flavomarginatus (assembly GCF_025201925.1). Taxonomy (NCBI): domain Eukaryota; kingdom Metazoa; phylum Chordata; order Testudines; family Testudinidae; genus Gopherus; species Gopherus flavomarginatus. The sequence continues at coordinate 15,281,864 of NC_066621.1, read as the reverse complement.
CCTGGCTTTTCACATGCAGGATGCACACAGCCAGCTAATGGAGGGATGCTCATGTGATGGGATGCTCAGCTGTTTCAGCAACCAGTCTGGCTGAGAAAAGTTGGTTGCTTTGCAAAATTTGTAATGCCAGAAGTTTGACGGTGAAAAGATTGCATGTTCAGAGTAATCCATAACCTGATTCGCTGCGCTCTCTGGTGTTTCCCAGGCTGTCTTCGGGGATACTTGCCCATATATTCTTTCTTCATAACTGACGGTATTGCTTACCTGACCAACCTTATTCTATAATTACCTAACCAGGAGATTACATTTGCCACACCATGCAATGGGAAGAAGGAGAACTGAAATACAGTTTCTATGCTAGGAACCCAGTTCCTTGTCCTCTTCAGTTTTGCTGAGAATGAACCAATGAGGCTAGTTGAGGAATCTTGTTATGATCTTTGTCATGCACGCATGCCTTCCTGCAATAACTGTACGGAACTGATCCATGATGGGCCTGCAGATTTCAGTGCTGGGATCTCTCTGGAGGGAGTAACAGCACCATATCAGCATTAGAAGCAATTCCTTCCTCTTACCTGCTAAATTCTTCACAAAACTTACTAGACAAAATTCTGTTAAAACTTTACAAGAACGTAAGGGGTTTCGGAATAGCTACTACCAATGGTATAAGGGTATTCGAATTCCAACTACATGCTGTAAAGGGACTCTGGCATCCCAGCTGCCAGCATCATTGAGCCTACTGCTTCTCAGAAGGCTACGAATCTTCATAAAATGCCTCTTAGAGGCACTAGCACTGCAAGGATCCCATGAGATTAGAAAGTCATTATCTATGGTGAGCAAATACTACACTTGACTTATAAGATGGTAGGGTATACCACGTACTGTCCTCTCAATGCATAAGGGTTTATACAGGTCAATACCCCAAGTATTAAGATCAGAAGACACACCTGGTTTAAGGGCAGATGTTCAAAGGCACAATGGGAATTAGGAGCCCAACAGACTTTGGTGCCTTTGAACATCTCCCCCTTAAAATCTAAAGCCTGACCCTGCCACTATTGGTGTATCCAGATCTGCCACCGAAGTTAAGGGGAGTTTTTAGTGTGGATTTGAAGTGAAGTAAATTTGCACAAATATATGGGGCCAGAGCCTGAGCTTGTGTAAACTGGCATTGCTCCATAGACTCCAAAGGTCTTCTAATTTGGAGTAGCTGAGGCCCAATCCAGCCCATTGGATCTGTATCCACAGCTCTTGTTCAGACAAAGGAATTTTGTCCATGAGTAAGGACTGAAGGGTCGGGCTCATGTCTTTAAAGGCAGCATATTTTGTACAGACTGGGGAAGTGAAATGAATATCCAGCATCTAGGGCCCAGTTCTGAGTATCCACACTTTCCTTGGACTCTCAGGATCAAACCACTGCTAAAGAATGTTTCACAGAATGATTGTAAAAACTTAGGGGCCTGGGGAAGGTTATAAGACTCCAGGTCATTTCCTTCTGGATTTGTAGCAAAAATGATTTATCTTGAAGATTGCTAGCTGGATTTCCTCCCCTCTCCCCCCATCCTAGCTGGTTCATAAACTATGCAGATGGTGTCCAGAGACTAGGGTCTACATTCTGTCTGGTCCTCACAGGATTGTGCAGTGAGGATGGAAGGGGGCTGGTAAGGAGAGGAGGGACCAAATAGCCCCTGCCCTTCTCTACACAGTCTGTGTAAGGTTTTGCCAGAATTGCAACCCTTGAGCTAGAGGGAACCCAAGCACTGCTACTGTTATCGTTCCTCCAGGGACCAGATGTGCTATTCTCTCAAAAGGGGGCAAGAAGGGATGGAAAGTAGTACAGCGGCAGGTCAACTGGGGAGTATGCCGCAGCCCTTAAATTGATCTACAAAGGGCAATTAGGGGGCTCCAGGAGATATTCTGTTTCCAGTGCTCCCCATGGGGTGATGTGGGCTGTGTCTAAATACCACAGTCACCCACAGTGTCATAGAGGGGTCAGGGATGGCCTGCACTAGCTAATCATTTTTAAAGCTATTGTGTGTCCTGGGTCTTACTGTGCATTAGGAGCTTAGGTGCGTAAATCCCTGCCCATGTAAAGGAGTTATTCCCAGCAGCATATACTAGGGAGATCCCAATATAATTGCATAGCATCTGTCCTACTCACCATTACAACATGCTTTCTGGCAAAAGGGGAAGTACACCAGTGGAATCTCTACATGAGAAGCCACGCACCGAGATAAAGAATGGTGTTAATATATTTGACAAATGAGAGAAAAATATGGAGAGGTGGAGGAGAGAGGAAAAACCCAGTGGCATGGAAAATTGCTGAACAGTTAGAATGAGAGACCAGACAAGAGATGGAGAACTTCTCCTCTCTTGGTTTTCCCTACAAATACATCACAGAGAAACCAAGTGAAGGGCAGTGAGTCATACCAGTAATATAGGAGAAATGACATACACAGAGTAGAGGGAGCTGATCTTGAGTCTTGCCATCACTAAAAAATGTGCATTTTTTTACCTTGGGGTGACTAACACTCCTGAGCTATTCCAAGGTAAAAACACAGTGGAGACAAGGCATTTAGAATTACCATGAGGTAAACATGAGAGGTCAGCCCCTGAAAGGGGTACAGGGCTACTCACCATACGGTAAAACTGAAGTGTTTTTACATTGGAATAGCTTATGCATGCCAGTTATCCCATGGTAATCAATGTACCTTTTCTAGCAGTGAAAACAAGGCCATAGTCTCACCGGGATCCGTGCTCATCACTGCCTCGGTTTAATTATGCAGCTTGAATTTCTGCACCATAATCTATTTAGCAATGAATTACCTTCTGGTTCCCCCTAGTGGATTGTTACAGTGTTTATGAATGACAGTTATTGTCTAAATATAAATTATTATATCTATATTTTTGTACATTTTATGTTTAAAAATCTGAACCTATTTTATTGATGTGTTTCTTTTGCTTTTGTTTTGCAAATTATTTTGTGTTGTTAATAATGCCTCACTTTTGTTATCTTGTATCACGGTTTTGCTGGGTCTTCATCCTTTGTCCCAGTGGAGCTGGGGTAAAGGGGAATTTAGGAATAAAACCTTGCTTGAAAGCTTAGAGATTTGGAGCTGGATCAGTCCTGATGCTCAATCAACCACCTGGTCAGGAGGAAATACCACAGAATTACTTACAGCCACGGTAACAACTGTGATACTTAGCTCAAACATGGCATTATGTAGCTTCAAATGTGAACTAACAATCCTTGCACCAGTGCTGCTGGAGTAGATAAATATTAATCCTACTTTACAGATGGAGACTGGGGCAGAGGGGTTAAATAACCAGCCAAGAGAGTCCACGGTGAGTTGAGATTAGAATTCAGGAGTTCTAGGCTCCCATGTCTCAAGAGGCTGATGCTGAGAGTTCTCAGCACCTTGCAGGACTGGCCTGTGAGCTATTTCCATTGCATTTAAACTGGCTGTTGCACCTCCGGGGAAGAGGAAAGTGGCCTAAAATCCAAGGGCACCAAGAGGGCTGAGATGTCTGCATCCCCCTGGCTACTTTAGAGTAGCTAAACTAAAGCATGTGACAGTAGGTATCTGTATAGGATGTGAATGTGTTTTATTGACTACATTTTAGGCTGAGAGGTGCTCTCACTGGTGAACAGCGTTAAGCTAGTTACTCCAAGGGAGTTAAACTGAGGTTCAGCATCTTTGTCCTGTTCTGATGGAGACTTATTTAAATGGCAATTGTATCTAGACATGGTCCCAAACAAGTGCTTGCAAACGCCCGTCTGTACCTGCAGCTGTGCCAATTTTAGTGAATTTTATGGCCTTAGGAAAATAAGGGACTTGATACTCCTGGTCAGAGACAAAGTATCCAAGTGTAACAGGATCTAGAGAATGAAAATGTATAGCTTGGAGATACCCATGGATTTTAAATAGTAGCAACTCCTAGCATTTTCCATGGGGGTTAATGCATTTTTCCATACATTTTTGTTAAACTGTATCACAGGCACATTTTATGCAACATGACAAATTATTTGAACTGGATTTCAAATGTTACAAACTGACCAGTTTTCGTGGGTGTGGCTCTAGATTCTAAATAGAGGGAATACATTCTAAAATACAGTGGGTAAAAATTATAAATGAACCTAAGTTCCCCTGATAATCAATTGTCCTCAATTTTAATTCATTAAGGTCCGCACAGTCCTTTAAAAATGTAAAGTGCTATATTAATTAAGTATTCTTCTTAAGCATGATTTTTTTAATAATTTTGTAATATCTTAAGTATATGTAAGACTGTACTGTACACACTAATAGAAACGTGTGATCCATTGGCCAGGTCAGAGGACTTGGAGCAAGGAACTCCCAAGGTCTAATCCTTGTTCCAACGTTGTGTCCATCTGTAGCGCTGAGCAAGTCACTTCACCTTTCTGTGCATCAGTTGTGGGATAATTAAAAAACTTACCTACAGCACAGGTGATTCATTAGTGTACATTTGCAAAGTATTTTGCAGATTGAAAACACAATACGTTGTGACTGCTACATCTTATCTATGGATTTTTAAATCAATGAGTATTTTCTCCCTTGCAGTTTCTTTCCATTGGTTTGGTGGTGGTGGTTGGGGGGGTTGTTCCCTATTGATATCAAAAAGGGAAGTGGCAGAGAGGGAGAGGAAGCGAATGGTTTAAAGAGCGGCGGAGCAGCAAGATGTCACTGAAATAGTGTGGATGAAAGTAGAAGCAGAGTGGGGGAAGAAAAATGGCCTTTTTGCATTCAGCTAGGAGAAGGGCCAATTTCAGGCTCAGAGAGTTAGCTAGCACATAGTAGAAGCCTACTGTGGATAAAGTCGTTCCAGTTTTAGTACAACCTGTTGCCATGTGTTAAAACTACAACTGCTTCATCTACACTAGGAGTTCACCACATATTAGTTATTGGCAGTTAGCTAACATCTAGTAATAAACCCACACCATTTTTTCCTAGTGAAGACAAGGCCAAAGCAGCACCGGTGGATATTCAAACAGGGTCTAATGATGTGAAACAACTGGCTTAGCCAGAGCCCTTAAAAGGGAGGAAAGGAACAAAGAGTGTGTGAAATTGGACAGGGCTGCCTCAGGCTGTCAAGGGTGGGGTTCAAGGAAGAGATGTTCAAAGCCAGGAGAGAAAAACAACTTGGCTTCAAAGTAGTTTAAATGAATGTGTTGACTTAATACCCAGGCATTAAGCTGCAAACCAATTTCCTGCCTCATTAGGAATTGCTTGCATTTAATTGGCATGGGTGTGTGATTTAGGGATTAATGCAGGGGACTAGGCATCAGGATTTCTGGGTTCTGTTACAGCAGTGGCACCAGCTCTATGAGAAAAGTCACTTTGCTGAGTCTGTTTTATTCATCTATAGTAATACCTACCTCACAGGGGAGTTGTGTGCTTCAGTAACAGGTGTGAAGTTCTCCGATATCGTCAAGTGACACAGGTTACACAGCAGTGACTTGCTGATATTTTAAATTAGGTAACAGGATATAATCTTCCAACTGATACTATACAATTTTCAACACCAAGCATTAGGCTTCCAATTATGTCCTCTGGCCAAAATTCTGCACACCAGTTCATGGGTGTAAACCTGGAGTACTTCAGTGGAACCAATTCACATTTACAGCAATGAAACAGAAGAACGAGTCCCTCTGTGGTTTTGTACTGGATGGGAGATGGTTTTGTACCTTGCCTAGGGAATCATTTGGATAGCACTCGAATCACACTCTGCTAATTATTTTAAGATCCCATCCGCACTTAACCTGCAAGGCTCCCTCACCTGTATTAACCCTCTGCTGTGAATATTTTAATCCAACTTCACTATACAGGAACAGGGGCAGTTTTTTTCTCCCTTTTGTTGTATACTATTTTTTTAAGAAAAACAAAAAGGTAACATTGTAAACATACTGCATTTACTGTAATTAAAGTTATTTATTGGCTACAGTAGCACACAGTTCACAAATAAAGATCTTCAGAGGCTTTAGACACCTGCTTCAGTCCAAAGGATTTATATGCAGCTTTAAACGTAGCTAAGGATTACAGAACGGCTTGTTTAGAGAGCTGAGACTGGGATCGGAAAGCTTGCAGTGCAAGCTGGATCTGTTGTGTGGCTAAGTTAAAGAGTATTTGAAAGCACTAACCTCACACAAAATGAAAGACTGACTGTCACTTGACAAACAACTTTGTGAAAGATAGTGTTGGTTTTTTTCACCAAAAAACAGTCCAGTAATGAGACTGTGCTGATGTTCTGGCCAAGCTCTCTCTCAGGTAATTGTCTACTGCTATCTACCCCAGGATGTACGGACACTTCCTTTAATTCTTCTCCAAGATTGGTGGCAGAGACTTGCACCTGCATTTTAGAGGTAGAAATTCAGCCTGAATATAAACACTGACTTCCATAGCAGTTACTTACATGGAGTCTGAATTTGGTCAAGGGTCTGGTCAAGCATTCTGGAAATCATTGGAACAAGGGCCCTATAAAAGGGCAAGATACTTCCAAGTAACCCTGAAAAAATATACCTTTGCTAAAATGGTGAAGGAAGACCCTAGGGAGGACAACTAAGTGAAACCCTCCCAAATCTCTCCTGCAGGTGCTCAGAATGAAGGTGCCTAACTGGGTGCCCACCTGCCCATCTGACTTTCCAAGTGCAGGATCTGGACACCACATTTGAAAATATACCCCCAAGAGAGACTATCCTTCAGTGCTGGCATCTGTGTTTTACTCTGAAGATTTCCAGTCAGTAGAAACAAGGCTCAACTCATATCCTCAAATCTGGGCACCCCAGAACTTTCTAGATCCATACCCAGACATTTCAGCTCAGGCCCACCCCTACCCCTAGTTACTACAGTCAATTAGCAACATCTAGTGCTTTGGTGGGCATCAGCTGCAGATTTAGTCATGGTGTCAAAGGACTCTCTGATAAAGTCTCTAGCAGGAGGTGGGGATCTTGACAGTTTTAGTGTCACTTGCTCCTCACCCTAGAGTGAGGCAAACACAAACATAACCTCATGATAAAGCAGCAGCTGCCCCCCTGAGCTGAGGAGACAGGAAAACCCCATCTATCTCTAATCCATCACCATTTGCAGAGTGTCATCCGCTGTTAGGGGCACCCTTTGTTCTTCAGGGAGGTATTTTTACTAGCCCACTGCTTATTTTTGTTTCTCTGTGGAAGGGAAAGTGATCATCCGCTGGCACGTCTGATGGACGGGAAAGGGCATTTGCTTTGTTTCAAAACAGGATCCTTCCAAGGGGAGCAAACACAGCACAATGCATCTGACATGATTTTTAAGAGGACTAAAGCATGGCAAACAGAGTTCTTTCCACTTCCTAACTAGTGAGGAATAAGAACTCCCATATAGCCAGCAACCCCCTGTGCCTTTTTCTCAAGCTAGGAGGCCACAGCTGGTTGACCATTCACTCCTGCATGCCACAGTTGTTGTCCCTGGTGTGCGTGTTTAAGACTGTGTGTGAACAGAGATAAGTTAATTCTTCTGGTGCTGTGGCTCACAAGGGACTCTCCCTTGCAAACCACCGAAGGCACCGATGGCATCTACAACTCTGTGCTAGTCCCTCCTCTTTACATTGTTAAACTATGGGGGCACTTAGAGTTTTAAAACATTCCCATCTCAGTCATGCATTCCCCTCTATCGGGCACAGATCAAATCAAAATCCTAGCCAGAGGCTGGGTATTCCTAAAAGCTTTTGCTGCTCTGTTTGTCTCTGCGACAGCCTCTTGGCCATTCTAGTGGAAGAGGAATTGGGTGCCAGTAGCTCTAAGGGGTGTCAGACAATTGAATGAGCTTTGCAGAAGGACGTCTGCTCTGACCGCCCCAGGGATCCCCACACCAGCACTGATGCTTTTCCTGTAGGCTGCCAATTAAACATACTGACAAAACAAGGAAAGCCTGGGGCTTTACCAGTGGGTAGCACAACCCGGTAGCAGAAGGAAATTCAATCAGCACAGAGGAAGCCCTAATCCCATTCCAAGGCAGAGGCGATGAGTGAGCGGAGAAGGGACTGTTTAGAACCGTGTTCATTGCCCTCAAAGCAAGAAACTGCTGGGGTTGGGGGTCTGAATGGAGATTTCATGCCATGTTTATGTATCTGGCTACAGTGTACCAACAGCTGGAAGTTGAAATGAGAACATTCAAATTGGAAATAAGAGAGAAATTATTAACAGGGAGAGTAACTGACTATTGGAACAGTTTACCAAGGGACGTAGAAAATTCATCATAATTTGGAGATTTTAAATCAGTACTGGATGCCTTGCTAAAAGATGTGCTCTGGTTCAGCCACAAATTATCAGGCTCTTTAATGTTCATTTACACAGAAGGCAATCCTTGCTGTTCCTGCAGAAACCAGTGGGTGAAATTCTCTGGTCTGTGTTATACAGGAAGTCACACTAAATGATTATAATAGCCCCCCTCTGACCTTAAAATCTATTAATCTCCTTTCATCCAGATCCTAAAAAGTTTTGCAAATCCACAGGCAGATGCTGCAGTGGCATACATGCGGAAAAACTCAGTATCTTAGTAAAAAAACCTGCCTCCACATTCTAAACAGCAGCGGACATTGCACAGCTGGTATGGGTGACATGCCCGAGCACTGTACAATAGAAAAATGGTATTGCACTGAGGATCCTCATGAGGATCTGCAGAATCCTAAAGTCAGTGGGTGTGATGTGAAAAAAAATGGGGGAGAGGAGTCAGGACAAAACTGACGTGCTACTTACATTACACCCTGGAAGAACATAAATTACAACAGAAAACTGACAGCAAGTCAAGGCTGCTCTGAGGCAACGAGTCCAGAACCAGACACTGGTGAGACTGTTGTTTCAGCCACACCACATCCCCTAGTTACACTTAACTTAGTCCCTTGTAGCATATGGCTGAGTGCCCAGATGTATGGCCTAGCAACATAGTAACGCTCCTCAGGGGTCTGGACAGAGGTAATAAGATTCCTCTCCTGCCTGTCTGATGAGCAGACACAAATAAGCGCTCTTGATGCTGCAGCAGCACAAAAAGCTGATTTATGCCAGCCTCTTGGTGCCTTGCTTGCTGCTGGCCTTTTCTCATCTCTGTGCATTAAGTGATCATACAGCTAACACCAAGACAGACACTTTCTGTATCTCCCTTGGCTGGTTTGGGTGGTGTGACTACCAATCCATCACAGCAGCCGTCACTGCTACCAAGCTCTCTCCGCATCTCCCAGGAGACCCAAGCATTTTAGAAGCTCCGTGGGCTCCTGGGACTCCTCCGGGTAGGTCTGATGGAGATTCCACTCTCTGCATTAAGACACGGAATAAGGAGGATGTGCTTGTACTCTCCTTACCTACAATGAACTCACCAATACCCACAATCAAATAGCTTCCGGTCTAGTAGGTAGGGCACCAACATCAGACTTGGGAAACCTGGATTCACATCCCTGTTCTGTCAGATTCCCTGTGTGACCTTGGCTTTGACCAAGTCACTTGGCCTCTCTGTGCCTCAGCTCCCATGTGTAAAACGGCCCTACCTCAAGGGATCTTGTCAGGATAAAGTCACTAAAGATCGTGAGAAGTTCAGACGCTGCACTACCGGGGCCATGTAAATAACTAATAAACATAGTTAAACAAAACCGAGGAAATCAAAAGCTCAAAATAGGCAAGAGAGGAAGCACACCAAGCAATGCTGGAGCAACACAAGGAAAGCAAGAGAGCAGAGGAGGGACATAGGTAACTAGGTGGGGGAGCAGGAAGGACATCACAGAGCCAATATTTCTGAGCCCCGCAAGACTAAGTCAGCTGGCATGGTCCAGCCATGGGTGTCTAACTGCAGCATAGACACACACTGCATTTATTCACACTGCATGAGGCCTGGACTCTGTAAATCACGAAGCAGCCTGATCTAAGTGACCTCAGAACAGCCAGCCCTTCACTGGATGGAGAGTGGTTTGTGCTGAGGGCCTGGCCTGCTTCTTAGAGCTACAAAGAGAAGAGGTCCCACAAGTCAGGTGAGTTAGGCTGTGCCCATCACAAGGCAGGTCAGTTTACTTTGACAAGAGTTAATAAGAGTTTTGGCTTCAGCGGGGGGCGAGCGGGGAAAGAGATGCAGCCCTAGGTGTGGTTCAGAGTTCATCTCTTCCCCAGCAAAACCAAGGGGCAAGCCGCACAGACAACCTTCTTCTCCTAATGGATGCACTATAAGAGCTAGCTGCTATTATTATATTTATTAGATCTCACACGCACCCAGCATCCTTCCACTGGAGAAGGGACACCTTAAGAAAGATTCAGAGGGCAGGGATGGGGTAATGGAGAGGGCAGGAAAGGTTCTCTTTCCTCATCCTCACCTTGAGGAGTGATCTGGGTGTTTTCCTGTGGCCTGCAGAGCACTGTGCACACTTACCGTGTGTGCTAAGTAAGTAACATGGATTACAAACCCACTCAGACAAGGCTTCCCATCCCTCCTATGCTTTATGTTCCAAAGCATCAACATCATTATCATGACATTCAGACCTAGAAGAATAATGCCTTACACAGGAAAGCCTCAGTTATCCAAACCCCATCTATTTAAAACTCCCTGCCACCCAAAAGAGGGCCATGTTCCCTGTTGTCCACTAACTATGTTGTAAATAATTCTCATTATTCTAACTTAATCAATGACTCCAGGACATTTGAATCAGGAAGGGTATACGGCATGCACACCACACCTTTCACGTAGGGGTCTCAAACCACTTTAGAGAGGTGGATAAGTATTTTATCCTCATATGACAGATGAGGAAACTAAGGCACAGAGCAGCTAAGGCGACATATAAAGTCAGTGACAAAGGTGGCAACAGAACCCCTTGCTGTAACTACTATACCATGCTACCTTATACTAATGCTACAGGCCAGATTAAGCCTAGATTCAAGTACACAGTTAGAGCCATAGGCACCACCTCTCCAATGAACGTAGGTTCACTATCCTCACTCCAGTTGGTACTTCTACAGGGATAGAAAAAAAAAAGGGCGTCTGTAAGTGGGTAGGGCAGCGATCCACCTCAGCACCAAAGTCTGTGTGATCGGACACAAAGATAGCAGCTGCTCCTTCTCCCCGTCACAGACGCTACTGTTAAAAACAGGCTAACCTGAAAAAGTATAGTTGGTTGCTATACAAACTGCTTCCAAACTCCAGGCCACCAGGTGCTATCCAGGCAGCCCCAGATGCCACTATCAAAGGAGACTCTGCAAGTCTAAAACGACCTCCCAAGGTGGCACACAAATGCAAGCTCAGGCTCATTTTGAAGGCACTACCACCTTTCCTATTGTTTCCTGTGTTGTGTTTGCTGAGATCCATGGGCTGGGGCATTAATTGGTGGGGCCCATTACCCATTTTGATGTAAAATCAGAGATTTACATTCCAAAAGAGATTTTGTAAAGGTGAAGGAGGTATTATTAAGAAAATCAGCAGGCGTCAGCCAGAACTCATAAATCCCTCACTCTCAGGCTGAGATTACAGGTCTGCTTTCTGAGGGCTTGGCTACACTTGAGAGTTATAGCACTGGTGGTGGCTTTACAGCGCTATAACTTACTCCCCATCCACACTGGCAAGGCACATACAGCGCTGTATCTCCCTGGCTACAGCGCTGGCTGTACTCCACCTCGGCCTGGGGAATAACGACTATAGCGCTGCTCTTGCAGCGCTGGGGTGCCAGTGTAAACAGTGATTAATCTTACTACGCTGTAACTGACCTCCAGAACTTTCCCATAATGCTTTTTAAGTAAAGATAACACTCTTTGTTTTGTTGTGATGCCTCTCTGTTTTGTTGTGAACTTGGGGCTCCTGGAGCTGCTTATCTAAACAACAAAAACACAGCTACTGTTTGCTCCAACAGAGGCAGGCAAGGGGATGAATGTCCACAGCTAGTGTTTGCTTGAGGAGAGAAGCAGCCCGGGGGGGGGGGTCCATTTTGGAGCAGCTGCTTATCTGGTCTGAAGGCTATTTGGATTTAGTGAATGAGAGAGGGGTGGGGGAAGGGGTCGAAACTTTTTAAATGATTGAAGGTTGCTGCTGTGTATCTTCAAGTCCTTAGAACTTGAAAGGCAGGGAGCTGACACAGGCCTGGTCTACACTATGCGTTTAAACCGAATTTAGCAGCGTTAAACCGATTTAATCCTGCACCCGTCCACACAACGAGGCCCTTCATATCGATATAAAGGGCTCTTTAAACTGGTTTCTCTACTCCTCCCTGACGACAGGACTAGCGCTGAAATCGGTATTGCCATGTCGGATTAGGGTCAGTGTGGCCTCAAATCGACGGTATTGGCCTCCGGGCGGTATCCCACAGTGCACCATTGTGACCGCCCTGGAAAGCCATCTGAACTCGGATGCACTGGCCAAGTAGACAGGAAAAGCACAATGAATTTTTGAATTTCATTTCCTGTTTGGCCAGCGTGGATAGCTCACCAGCACAGGTGACCACGCAGAGCTCATCAGCACAGGTAACAATGCAGTCTTGTGAGAATCGAAAAAGAGCTCCAGCATGGACTGCACGGGAGGTACTGGATCTGATCGCTGTATGGGGAGAGGATTCCGTGCTAACAGAACTCCGTTCCAAAAGACTAAATGAAAAAACTTTTGAAAAAATTTCCAAGGCCATGATGCAGAGAGGCCACACCAGGGACTCAGTACAGTGCCGTGTGAAAGTTAAGGAGCTCAGACAAGCCTACCAGAAAACCAAAGAAGCAAGCGGAAAGTCTGAGGCAGGGCCGAAAACATGCCGCTTCTACGCTGAGCTGCATGAAATTCTAGGGGGATCTGCCACCAGTTCCCCACCCCCGTCCGTGGATTCCGAGGTGGGAGTGGTAATCTCAGCCATGCCTGAGGATTCTGTGGACGGCGAAGATGAGGAGGAAGAAGAGGAGGATGAGCTTGCAGAAAGCACACAGCACTCCGTTCTCCCCAACAGCCAAGAGCTTTTCCTCACCTTGACGGAATTACCTTCCCAGTCCTCCCAAGCCACTAGCCCAGACAATGAAGCCATGGAAGGTACCTCTGGTGAGTGCACCTTTGTAAATATAAAACATGGTTTAAAAGCAAGCGTTATTTAATGATTAATTTGCCCTGAGGACTTGGGATGCATTCGCAGCCAGTAGAGTTACTGGAAAAGTCTGTTAACATGTCTGGGGATGGAGCGGAAATCCTCCAGGGACATCTCCATGAAGCTCTCCTGGAGGTACTCCAAGAGCCTTTGCAGAAGGTTTCTGGGCAGGGCAGCCTTATTCCGTCCTCCATGGTAGGACACTTGACCACGCCATGCATGTAGCAAGTAATCGGGTATCATTGCATGACAAAGCCTAGCTGTGTATGGTCCCGGTGATTGCTGGCATTCAAGCAACATCCGTTCTTCATCTCACTGTGTTATCCTCAGAAGAGTGATATCGTTCAGGGTAACCTAGTTGAAATTCAGGAATTTAATTAAGGGGACAGACATGGCCATTCCTACTGGGCTGTTTGCCTGTTGCTTAAAATAAATCATTCCTTGCAGGTAGCCAAGCGGGGGGTGGGGGAGGGGAATTGGCACTGAGCTTTTTCACGTTTGGCTAGCAGTGATCTTCCATGATACCAGCCATGTGGTGGGGGGAGGGGTAAAGCGATCATCCCAGAGAATTGGATGTGGGGATGGTTTCTGCTGCTGCATGTTAACAGGAAAGAAGCAGCACTGAACGGAATTTGCTTGGTATTTGGGAAAGGAGGGCACTGTGTATACGAAGGCTGCAGAAGCCGAAAGACAATGGCTTACCATGGACGTATGCAAGTTGAATTCTGCTGCCCGGACCTGCGTCTGTGAGCTCTTTAACACCAGAACCGCAGGCACTCAATATTAAGATACAAAATGCGACCTTGTAGTGAAATCACATGTGCTATGTAAGGTGAAGAGTGTTGTTCACCGTGAAAGAGTATAAAGCATTGTTCTGTAAAATGTATCCTTTTAAAATATTTCTCTCCCTTTTTTCCCTCCCTCATGCAGCTGCAAATTTTTCAAGCCTCCCTACTCCATCCCGAAGGCTATCTCAGATAAGGCAGCAAAAAAAAAAAAAAAAGACGCAAGACGAAATGTTCTCGGAAATCATGGAAGTGACCCGCAGTGAAAGAGCTCATCTGAATGAGTGGAAGGATGTGGTAGCAAATTACAGGAAAGATGCCAGTGAACGTGAGGACAGGAGGGACGCTCGAGATGAGAGGTGGCGGCAGGAAGATCAGCAGTGGTGGGATGCAACGCTGGGGCTGCTGTGTGATCAAACTGACATCCTCCGACATCTGGTGGAGCTTCGGGAACAGCAGCAGGATCACAGAGTGCCGCTGTAGCCCCTGTGTAACCACCCTCACCATGTTCCATATCCTCCTCACCCAGACGTGTAAGAACGCATGGGGGAAGGCTTCGTTCATCCGCCCACTCCACCCGCATGGACAGCCCAACCAAAAGGCTATCATTACTTTGAAATTTTTTTAGTGGCGTTTTCCTTCCCTCCTATCCTCCTCCCAAACCTATCTTCCTCCCAAACCACACCTTATTTCCTTAGAAAGCAAGCTGGAATCGAAGCGGGAAGGTGGGTTGCTTACAGGGAATGAGTGAATCAAGGGGGGGGATTCATCAAAGGGAAACAAAACACAGCAGTCAGACCATACCCTGGCCTGTGATGAAATTCGTTTTCAAAGCTTCTCTGATGCGCACTGCTTCCTGGTGTGCTCTTCTAATCACCCTTGTGTCTGGCTGCGCATAATCAACAGCCAGGTGATTTGCCTCAGCCTCCCACCCTGCCATAAAAGTCTCCCCCTTACTCTCACAGAGATTGTGGAGCACACAGCAAGCAGCAACAACAATGGGGACATTGATTTGGCTGAGGTCAGAGCGAGTCAGTAATGTGTGCCAGTGCACCTTTAAACGGCCAAATGCACAGTCTGTAGTTGAACAACTCCTGACTACTGTCCAGGCTGCCTGTGTATGGCTTCATGACCCATGGCATCAAGGGGTAGGCTGGGTCACCCAGGATAACTACAGGGCATTTCAACATCCCCAACTATTATTTGCTGGTCTGGGAAGTAATTCCCTTGCTGGAGCCGTTTAAACAGAGTAGTGTTCCTGAAGACGCGAGCGTCATGAACTCTTCCTGGCCATCCCACGTGGATGTTGGTGAAACGTCCCTCGTGATCCACCAGTGCTTGCAGCACTATTGAAAAGTACTCCTTGTGGTTTATGTACTGGGTGCCCTGGTGCTCTGGTGCCAAGATAGGGATATGGGTTTCATCTATCGCCCCACCACAGTTAGGGAATCCCGTTGCAGCAAAGCCATTCACTATGACCTGCACATTTCCCAGAGTCACAACCTTTTGTAGCAGAAGCTTAATGATTGCTTTGGCTACTTGCATCACAGTAGATTTTCCCACTCCAAATTGATTCCCAACTGACCGGTAGCTGTCTGGCATTGCAAGCTTTCAGAGGGCTATCACCACTCGCTTCTCAACTGTGAGGGCTGCTCTCATCTTGGTATTCTGGCGTTTCAGGGCAGGGGAAAGCAAGTCACAAAGTTCCATGAAAGTGCCCTTACGCATGCGAAAGTTTCGCAGCCACAGGGAATCGTCCCAACCTTGCAAAACTATGCGGTCCCACCAGTCTGTGTTTGTTTCCCAGGCCCAAAATCGGCGTTCAATGGCTAGAACCTGCCCCATTACCAGCAGGATCTCCAAAGTGCAGGGGCCAGCGGTTTGAGAGAATTCTGTGTCCATGTCCTCATCACTCTCGTCGCCGTGCTGCCGTAGCCGCCTCCTCCTCGCCTGGTTTTGCAGGTCCTGGTTTAGCATAGACTGCACGAGAATGCGCAAAGTGTTTACAACGTCCACGATTGCGGTCTTGAGCTGAGCAGGGTCTATGCTTGCTGTGCTATGCCGTTTGCACAGTTCACCCAGGAAAAAAGGCGCGAAACGATTGTCTGCTGCTTTCACGGAGGGAGGGGTGAGGCTGTACCCAGAACCACCCTCGACAATGTTTTTTGCCCCATCAGGCACTGGGATCTCAACCCAGAACTCCAAGGGGTGGGGGAGACTGCAGGGAACTATGGGATAGCTACCCACAGTGCAATGCTCCGCAATGTGGCTGGTGACTCTTGCCCACATGCTCAGGGTTTAGCTGATCGCCATATTTGGGGTCGGGAAGGAATTTTCCTCCAGGGCGGATTGGCAGGTGCCCTGGAGGTTTTTCGCCTTCCCCTGCAGCGTGGGGCACGGGTCGCTTGCTGGTGGTGTCTCTGCAGCTTGAGGTCTTCAAACCATTTTTGAGGATTTCAAAAACTCGGTCCTGGGATAGGGGTTGTATAAAATTGGATGGGTGGGGTTCTGTGGCCTGCCTTGTGCAGGAGGTCAGACTAGATGATCAGATTGGTCCCTTCTGACCTATGAGTCTATGAGTCTATGAGTCTATAAATCGACACTAGCATCGGTACAATGGACGCACACCGCCGAATTAATATGCTTAGCGTGGCCGCGTGCACTTGACTTTATACATTGTTTTAAAAAACGGTTTCTGTAAAATCAGAATAATCCCATAGTGTAGACATACCTACAGTGTCAGCTCCAAAAATCCACTCCACCTCCCTTCTGAAAAGCATGTTGCAGCCACTTGAACGCTGGGATAGCTGTCCACAATGCACCACTCCCGACACCACTGCAAATGTGGCCACACTGCAGCGCTGGTAGCTGTCAGTGTGGCCACACTGCAGCGCTTTCCCTACATAGCTGTACAAAGACAGGTTTAACTCCCAGCGTTGTACAGCTGCAAGTGTAGCCAAACCCTGTAACTGTAACCATTAATGCCTGGGGTCATGTTGTTTTTGACTGAAAGCAGAATTCAGCATGAGCAAACAGATTTATCCTCTCAGAGCAATGGGTAAATCCTGTAGTCTTTGGTGGAACTTCTGAATGCATAGCATATTCTAAACATAGCCCTGGAGAATACAACAGGAACAACCTGTATTCGGCAAGGTAGAAAACCATTTCTAACTCTAATTCCCAGGAGATTCTACCTTCTTTCCTACCATGGTCTTCTCTATCCATTAGTCATGCACAAACCTCAAAAAGATCCCAAAGTTGGGTTCAATGAGCACTGTCTAGTATATAAAACACATGACCATAAGCCATGACTCTGAGATCTATACCTGCTTCTGCCATAGATACACGCCTTTTGTAACTAGCCATCAACAGCGCACTCCAAGAGTCGAGAGGAGGCTGTTTTGCAGTCATGAAATCAAGAGCCATGATTTGTATCTAGGGTGACCAGACAGTAAATGTGAAAAATCTGGATGGGGGTTGGGGGTAATAGGATCCTACATAAGAAAAAGACCCAAAAATCAGGACTATCCCTATAAAATCGGGACATCTGGTCACCCTATTTGTATCCCACCTGGAAAAAAAACTCACCACTTCAAGTCTTCAAGGACATCTTAGAGGATTTCTTGTTTCCAACTTTTGCATTGTTTGATTGTTTTGATTCTATAATGTTTGCTGTGGACACAACACTGGACACTGCCCTCTAGATCCCTAGAGATTACTAATATCCAGGCTCAGCTTCTCAAAAGAGATTTGGTTAATCACTTCCTACACAACTGTTGCTTCAATTTGTGAATTCCAAATGGGCAAGAAAAGGGATCACACAACCCATCCCCCTGCCTCAGCAGGATGCAGAGAGAACAAAATAAATAAATAAACAAACCCTATACTGAAAAAGCATTAAGGAGAAATGGTCCGTCTCCACAATAAGCCAACAGGCTTAGACAAACTAGCCCTGGGATTGGTCAAAGGGCAGTAATGAAAGGCCCCTCGCCCCACAGAAACATAAACAAGTGCAGCCCTTTTAAATGTAAGACGCAGAGAAAGAATGGGACCATTGCTCACTTGAGTGAACTCCGAAGTTTGGGGCAGAGACAGAGGGGAAGAACTGAACAAGGACTTGCAGAATCTTCAAAGCCAACAACAACAGCCCCAGGAAAGAGTGGCGGCTCGAACATGATCTTTCTCTTCTCCTCTGGGGACCGAATTAAGGTACAGAGAAATTATCTTTTGCTTCCATATAAGTAAATCCTTATGCCAAGAGGTGCAACAGATGGTCGCATCTGCTCTCTACCCTGGTGATGCTTCACACCAACAACATAGAGGGACCCTTCCTCTTATTTTAGCCAAGTGCATTTCTATCACAGAGGCTGAAATAAGTGATCAGATGTTGCAGTTTCCCAAAAAACTCCTATTAAAGCAATAGCACTTGATCTCATTATCTCTATGGATATCAGTGTCCACATCACATGGCAGTGCTTATATTATTAACAGTGGTGAATGGCATTTTAGAAACATCACATGGGTCTTGAACTTTTTCCTCCAGGGCTTTTTTGTTTCTTATTTTTTAACTTCTAGTTTTTGCCTCCTTATTCACGTTTAGCTAGGTTTTCAAGAGAGCTCAGGGCCAGATTTTCAAGGGCCCAGCACCCACAACAGGGGGCCAAGTTTTCAAAAGAGCTCAGCACTCAATGTTTGAGAATCTGGCCATTTATTTTGGTGTCTACGTAGAAGCTGAGTGGCAGCTTTCTGTGGATGCAGTTGAGCTCTGCAGTAATGTCTGTGTAGGAGCCTGTGTAGGAGCCTGAGCCTGCACTCATTGAAGCCACATGCAAAACTCCCACTGAAATTGATGGGAGCAAAATCAGACCCAGGGCAATCAAAGTAAAAGGTGGAAGTTGGGTTGTTTTCAGTGTCAGATTACTTGATTCCAGAGACCATGATGAAATCAGAGGAGCAAAATTAAAAATTGAACTAAGTGGAAGAAATGCATAGGCACTTTGTAATAATAGATTTGTGTTATTTACATCTTTGGTATTTAATTTGCTGCATACTCACAGCATATCAACTGTACAATTGCTGCTGTAATAACTAAGAGATAAATATACTGAATCCAACAGATTATTCAACACAGTTCATATAAATATTACTGTTTAAAATAAATGCTGTAATACTAGATCCACTTTGGATAATAGTATCTAAGACAAATGTGATAAGGGGAGCAGAATGATATTTCTTAGCATCTATCATTCTTTATGTACAAACCTTCCTGACATATAAACGGTTATTACTAGAAGAGTATAAATAAATTCAGAAGTTAATTAATCCACAGAAGTTGCCATAAAAGTCATGAAGTTATTTCAGATAGTTATTTCCTTTTCTAAGTATAAGGGGAAAGTGCTGGCAAATGCTACAATTGTAATAGCAACCCCAGTGTACTCATGCTAGTTAAGATGTTCCAATTTGTCTAATTCCAATTATCTGAGCATCCTCACCAGCCAACATTCTCTCCCCCTCTCTAAAAGAAGTTCTAACATACCAGACTAGGCCCTGCAAGCCTCCCAACTGGTTTCTCCACCATATACCTTTGCCATTTGGCACTGAGGGCAACAGAGACTAAACTGATCCTCCTGCTTTTCCAAGAGTCCAGGCCCTTACTACTTAGCAAAAAGAGAATCTTCAGTATCAGGAGAGGGCCTGTGACACACAACTGGGCAGTTATGGTCCTTTCCCCTAAACGGCAGGGGTACACATATATGCACTTTAGCCAATTGACAGTCTATATTCATGAGTACTTCAGGCACTCAAGAGCACATGTCACACTTTCCCCCATGGCTCCCTGGGAGCTAAGGGTTTGCACAATCAATCCTCAAGGTTGTCCATGAGCTGTTGATTGAGTACCTAGTAGCATCCGCACAGTTGCTACTCTCACAGTATTCATGATTCTTTTGTAACATGCTTTGAGATGTCTGAAGAGATGTAACACA
Organism: Gopherus flavomarginatus; assembly: GCF_025201925.1. Classification (NCBI taxonomy): domain Eukaryota; kingdom Metazoa; phylum Chordata; order Testudines; family Testudinidae; genus Gopherus; species Gopherus flavomarginatus. Next base: position 15,262,027 of record NC_066621.1, on the reverse strand, counting down.
CAAGTGCAATCATCTTCAAGCTGGATTGTTTCATTTATTCCAGCAGTTGAGGGGAGTGCGCAAGGTAACACACACAATGCAGGAACAAGTGAAAGAACAAGAGCTCTTGTGGTAGGTACCAAGCACATAAAAACACCCAATCAATTTCTCTGCTAATCAGATGAATTACTCTATTTTTGTGGTTCAGGAGAACCAAAAATCAAGAGATAGTGTAAAACATCCTCTTTACCACCTAGAATACAAAAATCAATATCTATAGAATATTGCATCATATACCACTGCCCTCTACTGGATGAAATAATAACTGCTCATCTGTGTCAAATTCTGTAAATGGTGAACAGAGATTCTCCTTAGGCTCAAGTGGTAGAAGCTTATGGCTTTTTTTTGGGAGAAGAGCCAATTCTATCCCCACTGCCTCCTGGAAGTTCTGAGCAGCTATGATGTGCAGGGACAGAGGGATCCATAAAACCCTAGATGGCCACAATATTTTCTTCCCTTTGATGACCTTAGTTGAAATGAGTGAAGTACTGGAGTGACAAACAGAGAAGGCTCATCAGTGACCTCAGAAAGCTCAGCACTCAGGGAACAGGGACCTTAACCAGCCACATCTCTGCTCTATAAGGAGCATATGGGGTTTATTTTCCTCTTCACCACCATAAAAATTCCAGAAGTTAAAGCTACCTGGTTATTCAATGTAGATAAACTTCAATAGCAAACAGTGATTTAAACAGCTGCCTCTGCCCCATTACTCTGTTATGCACACGGTAATGCCATTAGCAAATCTGACTTCCTTCCTGCATGCAATCTGGCTGATTTTAGAATGGGCAAAGATAATTGTTTCCTAATTATCAGGACCATTGGCAGGGATCTGACATTTGTGCTACAAAGGGCCTCCCACCAAGAATCCACATAAGAGTTGAGTTTAGACAGCAGCAGCTCACCCAGCTCTGCCTGTGCATGTGTGAGAGAGACAGATGGCATCAGCAGGGGAAAGAGATTTAGATAACAATGGGAAAGAGGATTTTTTTTTTAAGTGCACTATAAGTTAAGGGTAGAAAACATTTTTTCTCCTGCAGTGCAGCCATGTAGAACTGGGATGGCCTGCTTGTATGAATGGGCATGATACACATGCATGACAGGAAGAGAGGATTAACAAATGCAGGGATGGATAAAGATTAGACAGTGCCAGCATCCTCCAGAACTTCACCCACTTTGGATCTGTTCAGGGAGATCAGACTACAGCTCCACCTCAATACAGACTTTGGGATCTTTCTCCCAGCAAGTCTGCGAGACTATGTTAGCCAACATATTTTAACTAGCATGTTTTAGATCTCTAGTGAGACAGGGCAAGTTGCAATTAACATACTGGCTGCTCAAGGTGAACCCTAGACTCACCTCATCTGAAAAACCCAGAACTATCATGCTCAAATCTGGGTACCCACAACTGGTGGACACTTTTGGAAAATATTGGCTTTCACATACCAAGGCCTCAGTTATTCCATCTGTAAAATGGAGAGAACGCCTTTGTAAAGCAATTCAGACATTCAATTGCTATTGAGAGGCAAAGTGCCATTATTCTCCCTTTCCCACCGTGACATCTCCTCAACCTGGGAATGAGACAACGGTTTGATCTGTCCCCTCAAAGTAATCTCTATCAGCATTTCTAAAGTCACCATCACCATAGCACCTAAACTCTGTACTTAGGTTACAAAGGGCAGGGACACCTGTCCAGATGAGATAGCTTCCAACATGAGAATGAGTTTGTCCTCACCCTTTGGAGACAGCATGCCCCAAATATGACCAGCGTTGGACTCACTGTTCCTTCTGTTGTGACAAGCCAAGCTCATGCAATGGCATTGCTGGCAGCAACCGTCTCCCATTGTGGCAGGAGCCTTTACAGATGGAATCTGAGTTACAAAGCCCCCCTTGTTCCTCTCCATTACAGATCTGCCCTCTTATTCATTGCATATGAGAAAAAGGGTGGGCGAGAGACCTTTGTACATCCTGGGATGTGTGTTACAGGCATCAGTGGCAGAGGCAACCATCACAGCAGGGCTTTGGATTGCACTTGTGAGAACAAGTGCAAGCAGACAAACAAGCAGCTCCTATGGAGTTTTTTTTAAACGCTAAGGACACTCTAATCCCTGTTGAAAATGCTGCACGTCAAAAACCATGGCAAGAGCAGAACGGTGCATTGGATGATAAGAATTCTGAGAAACAGGAATCTAAGGACTTGTGCATATGCAGAGCTGTGCTGGTTTAATTGGAGATGTTATGTTAAATCATTGCAAAAGGCTGCTGCTGTGTGGACATGTTTAACTCAGTTTGAAACAGGCCTATTGCAGTTTTGTTTAAGTCAATTAGGAACAGACTGAAGCAAAATAAAAAGAAGCCTGTTTTGAAAAGCAGTGTCCAAAGAGGGTTTTCACCATTTTAACTAAATCAGTGCAAGACTGTGGGCAGACAAACCCTTATTCTTATTGTTAGGATATTTTCATAGTGATCCCAAAAGCATTTTACAGATACATACGGATCACTTCATTTGCTACGTCTATGGTAGAATAGAGCAGCTGTTAAAAGCCTTACCTTCGATGATCTTCTTAAAATGGGATAGATTTCTGTGCCCCCTAAACAGATGCATTCTGAATAGTGACACCATAGCAGAAATAGTAGCCTGTACTGCTTTGAGATGGGGAACGGCCAGCAGCAGGGAGGACAGGTTGTTACTGACAAATTTGAAACGTGTTTCACTTCCACATTACTACTTGCTAAGGTAGAAATTTAATATTTCATTTCATAAACCCCCACCAGGTCAACGGGAAAGACATCTCCAATACCACCATGCAGGAGGCGCTAGAAATACTCCAGAGCACAGACGACCAAATCACACTGGAGGTACAGAAAGAGAAGTCCTCCCGCAAAGTGCCCCAAACATCCAATGCCACAACCCAGACTGACTCCAGCTGGTGGGATAAGCAGTGCCCACACAGGGAGGATTTCACCCCATCAGGTTTTAATCTCTTCCTGGGCAGGTAAGTGCACGGTTTTGCTTGGGGGTCTTCCATAAAGCAAAGATGGGATAATTATCCCTCTGTCACCTCTGGACCTGCCCTGAACAGCTTTGCAATAGACATATGAATCTTACTCTATATTCCCTGTGCCTCAGCAAGTTTGTGAATGCTTTGGAAAGGCTGCTCGTCCTTTGCTTGGCCATCTCACTGTACTAGCCGTGCCACAAGGTTGGCTGGGTCCACAAATGCACTATCCTGTGATTAAAGATCCAGCAGTCAGCATCAGAAAAGGGACAGCCCAGCACTGGTTATTTTACCAATAGCTGAAAGACAAATATTTCCCCATCTGAATCCTTTTATGCTTAGTAAATGCTGTGCTGATTTACACAAAGCCCACTTTTACTAAAGTGCTACTGCCAGAGAGATGTGTATGTCACATGGGTATCAACAATGCAAGCTTCCCACGCAGACTGACGACTCATTTTTGGTTCCTGTCAACGTAAGTGGGTTTTGAATGGGCGATGTCCTGTAACTTGAGTGCAGCCCAATCCAGCTCTTGCCCAGCCTGTTCAGTTTTGGCCAATTACACCATAAGAGCAAGCCACTACTGCTGCCTCAGGGTATGACATTTAAAATGGAAGCTTTCCGATTCCTGGGCCACACCCATCCCCCTAGCGGAATACTGTCTGTCTTTTATTCACCACTCCCCGCAGGTCCTGCTACAATTACTTGCTGCCCCAAGATCAGAATGGTGACAATGAACCTGGTTACCTGACGACTGCACCTCATGATGTGGAAAACGAAGAAGGGTTGGACTATGAGGTAGCATTTATCCGTCTTCATATTTGCCTTTGTACATAAAGAGACTTGAGGGCACAACAGGGTCCTGGAGCATGACTAGACTAGGGCTCCTCGGCACTATGCTAATATAAATACTAAATAATAATGAAATCAAATCAGACTCCTCCTCCAGGCTGAGGAGGAGGGGAGCTGGAGCAGTCAGGCTCTGACAATCTTATTCACCCACCACAGCCTTATCCTGAGTCAGGGCTGCTAAACTAGACTTACTGTTCTCTGTACATGTAACATTCTGTGTCTCTCTCTTTCAGGAACTGGCCCTCATTCGTCAAAAGGCGCTGAGCTTCAGCAGCTGTTATACTATCCCTAAAGATAACTACAGCATTGGCTTGAGCTTGGTAAGCACATACCCAAATGTATTTATACAGCAAATCTGGGGACTGAAGAGGGTGACGGGTGACTCTCGAACTTCTAGAGGACTGTACTAAGCCCTGGGTTCAGGCAGGGGTGAAATTTGATCACACATTTGTCCAGCATGCTGTGGTTTATGGTTTGGTCAACCTCTGCTCCGTAGAGATCCGTGCCTGAAATAGAAAGGTGTTGTGGGTTAGGACTGACAGGCACTGGCAGAGCTGTGCAGAGAGTTAGGATTTGAATGTGTGTGCACTGCAGTGTATTTCCTCAAGGGAAAAGAAATGTATCCAAAGCAAGTCTCAGTAAAAATGTCTCAGAACATCTCTCTAGAGTTTAACAATATTCTGCTCAGTGAGAAGCAAGGAAGATAACATGGAAGCGAGTGAGGAGACAAATTAAAATATAATTGGCTACAAGACTCCATTAATCCTGTATTTCCCTATTCATCCAGTTGTTATAATCTGCCTTTGATGTAATGCATTAAATGGGAAATTTTCCATCTCCCATGAAGTCTGCAATGCACTGCAATTCATCGGCAATAGCGCTGTGTTTCCATTTCCTGACAGCTGGCTTAGGGACTCACGCATAGCTGTGTGGGACAACTGCATTAGGAAAAACTAAAAACTATGTGTGTGTTCATTTTTAGACAGAAGAGGAGGATGAAAAGGGAGGAGAGAAGACATTTCTGCTCCCCCATGACTGGGACAGTGGAGTTGGCTGTACTGATGGAAGTGCCCAGCTAGATGAGAATTCAGGACCCGATATGGATGCTGAACACCCCTACGTCCAGAAGAGGGAGGAGGAAGATCACCATGCTGGTGAGACACTTGCAAGTGGTGAGCTAGCTACTGATGAGTTCTTAACCTACGATGAGTTAAGTGATTCCAGTTTCTATGGTGTAAGCCCAGAAGAGTACAGGAGATTTCAAGAAATCTTGGAAAGAAAATGCCACCAATATCAGCTATTTAAGACTTTTAATACAGACCAAGGAACGCCACATGCTTCAGGAGCTCAAGAGGAAGGGTCTGAGCAATCCACACTGCAAGACCAATGGCTTGCTAAGTATCGTTTGGGCCAGTCTCATGCAGAGTGCCCTCCGTTGGTTGGAGACGGCACCATGAGCAAAGAAAAAGGGACAAACCACAAAGCTGGACTTTGTCCTCAGAATGCAGTGAACAGAGTGCGAGAACAAGCAAATGTGGATAAATCAACAGAAGGGCAGATGGAACCAGAACCAGTTTCTCTTACACCTGTGAACGTTGCTACTGGGCCAAAAGCACTTGCGATTCCGTATCATGCACGCCGTTGTGTGAGTTATATGAACCTAGTGCAGGAAGACGCCTCTGCAGAGTGCTTAAGCGACCAGGCTAGTCCATCAATGCTCTCACATCAATGCAGCAAAGGCATCCAGGGCAAACTAGATGAGGGGAACAGGTGGAGCCTGACCTGCAAAAGGAGCAGACAACTGTTGAATAAACAACACAAGAGTCAACTGTTAAAGGACAGGGCACTACGGATCATGGAGGAACGCAGTGGAATGACAACAGATGATGATGCCTTGAGCGAGCTGAAGACTGGGAAGTACTGGAACAAGGCTGAGAGGAGGCAACACTTGCTCTTGTCCAAGCATCAGAAACAAAGAAAGGAGTTCATGGTGCAAAGCCGGATGGAGCAGCTGAAGGAAGGTGACAGAACAGGGACTGAGGGCAGAAGAGATCTTAGTATCATTGAGCTGAGTCAAAAGAAGCTGATGAAGAAGAGAAGCAGGAGAGTCTTGGACAACTGGATCACCATCCAGGAACTTCTTGCCCATGGGACCAAATCTCTTGATGGCAGGACAACTTATAGCCCTTTGTTGTCAGTCACGACAGTGTAGAGCTCCAATGTCTTTTTCCAGAGTGGACACCCGACAGGGCTCAGCAAAATGTGGATCACAGGTTTGTGACCAGCTCCACATGCCTCTGAACCCCTGCAGGAAGCCAACAAACTACACTGTATTCTCAGTAACACGGGTGTGCATGCACAGCCCTGGACGATTAGAAAACAGATACAGAAGAGGCGTCTAGTCTCCCTCTCCCTTCTGCCAGTGCAGGACTTTTCTCCCTACAATATGTTATCTACTGATTTTTCAGTTAAGTGACGGGGATTTGGAGACTTCTCCCGGGAGATTAAATCACAATATGAACATCACAGAAAAAATGTTTTCCTGGTACTCTGCCTAAGTCTTCCTGGCCTTTATTTGCATGTCATATCCACCCCCAGTGGTGACCCTGAATTCTTCCTCTTCTCTGTTTACATTCATTTTATATAGCCAAATGGTAGCAATACACAGGTCTTACTTTCATCACTACCCTGGAGCACTATGGATAAATCCTTGACCTACTATAGTCCCACAAGGCCAGTTTTCAGGGTCAGCACAAGAGAGGAAATGCTGCAAGTACATTAAAGAAACCTCACACTTATTCCTCAAGCATGGTAATATAGTTTTTACTTTCCAGAGCTTGGGTTCTAGCCCTATTTTTCTGAGAAGTCCTTGAAACTGAAGCAGCATTGTTGCAAATATATCTGTGGAGTAAGTAGGAATTTGCTCCAGAAACCGAAACAAAGTAGTAACGGTCAGTCATTTATTATAACCTTGTAATCAAAGAATTGACTTTTCAAAAGAGGTTGCCGCATGCACACTCTCAGTGACTAGCAATTAAGGTACAGAAGTCAATGGAGCTGTGCCAATTCCAACCAGCTGAAGACCTGGCCCTGTGTATTTAAACAATATATTTCATACTGGCTTTTATAGAAGATGCTCTGCAGAGAACTTGTTTACTTTTGTATTCATCCCCCTCTGCCATAAAATATCACTTTTGTAAAGAAGTAACTGTGGGGGTTTGCATAATACATTTCAAATGTCAAAGCCTGTCATAGTTTTTCCCTGAATTAGATGTACTGTAGGTTTTTCTGCTTTCCTAATTTGTTTCGCAGAGAGAGTGAAAGACCCGGTAAACCCTATTGTTACAGTAAACCAGAGACAGAGACTAGAGTGAGAAAAGACCTCTGTTGATCTCAGTGCCAGTGGAGCACTGTTCCTTACTGTTGATTGCTACATGATTTATTCTCTTAACACAAGGGAAAGTGACTTCAGCAGACTCACAAGAGCACTGAATCCTTTAAAAAAAATCCTTAAGAATAAACTGGTTTCTGAATGGCTGAAGAAGGGCTTATCCATACTCTAAAGTGGTTGGATCCCGGTACCTGTGCCAACTTAGACGAATATTGTGGTTGCGCCAGCTAATGCCTGCGCCAGCTAATGCTTGCAGCCTCCCCATTCCAGCCTGCAAAGGAAGCTTGAGTGGCTCCAAACTGTTGCATGACTGAGGTTTAGAGCTGTCCCAGGTCCAGTGGGGAAAAAAGCACTACACACCCATGAGAAGGCAGTGGAGACCCAGCACTGAAGTTCGTCATTGAGGCAGTGCGATAAGGTACACAATGCACAAAAATGACTGAACTGAAGGTCTAGAAGACATGACCTAAGAGGGAAGATTGAAAAAATAGGATTTGTTTAGTCTGAAGAGAGAAGACTGATGGGGGACATAACAGTTTTCAACTACATAAAAGGTTGTTACAAAGAGGAGGGAGAAAAATTGTTCTCGTTAACCTCTGAGGCTAGGACAAGAAGCAGTGGACTTAACCTGCAGCAAGGGCGGTTTAGGTTGGACATCAGGAAAAATTTCCTCTCAGAATAATTAAGCACTGGAATAAATTGCCTAGGGAGGTTGTGAACTCCCCATCATTGCAGATTTTTAAGAGCGGGTTAGATAAACAGCTGTCAGGGATGGTCTAGATAATACCTAGTCTTGCCTTGAGTGTAGGGGACTGGACTATGTACTGTGAGACCCCTCAAGGTCCCTTCCAGTCCTACGACTGTCTCCCTACATGTTTGCACAGCATCTAGCACAACGGAGCTCCAATCTCAGGCAGGACGTATATGCACTACTGCAGTACAATTAAGGTAGGGAGAGGGAACCCAGCAAACTAGTTGCAAAAGTCAGTAGTGGAATGAATACTAGTTAGGGAAACACTGTTCTGAACTAGTCAGAAGGCAGCAGGATGGCAACTGGTGAGCAATGAGCAGTCTACTTTATCTGCAACCATCTGTACCCTCCTAAAGTTCAAGTCTTAGGTGGCTCGGCTGAACACCCAAAATTAAAGGACCCTTTTGAAAATGTAGGTTCTATGTAACTTGCCCAAGTTTGCATCAGGGCTATCATTAAGATTCAGGTGTTCCTGGCTCCTAAGTCCTGTGGTGACTTACCACAGACTTATGAAACTAAAAACAAGCACATCATGAGAGATTATTTTTTTTGCTTTAATAATTAAATCTCAGTTTATCAGAATCACACACCTACATCAGTTTGAAATACTGCCACTAAGACAGTATAAGCATTGCAATAAGCCCTCTGTCGGAAGAGACCACATTAAAAGGCAGTTCACTCCTCTGTGGCTCTATTTTTCCTGCGGGCCTCCAGCAAAAAGTAGAGAATTGTGCCCACCAACACACCTCCTGCTACTCCACTTCCAATTCCTATCAGGAACACCAACAAAGCCCTTCTTTGCCAAGACTGCTGATGCCATTGTACTATGACGCTGGTGCCATTCTGTTGGTTTCCTTCCTTTTCATTTGCTGCTAGTTTCTGTTCTAGAGTCAAGGATTTTTGAAAGTTCAGATTCACTAAGTCATTAGGGATCACTCTAAGCCCAAAGTAGATCCTCTTGACAAGTTTGAATGTCTTCATCAGCTGCACATCACACCTGTAAGTCCCTGCATCAGATTCTTTGACAGGGGAAAGTTTGATGACGTAGCTTGGGGTCTTGAAAGGTTTGAAAAGCAGATCATCTGTGGTGATGATGCCTCTGGCAAGCCTCCAGGTGTAGATAAAGGCCTGGCTGCCAACACCAATCATCTCAGAGGTCAGGCAGCTGAGCTTAAATGTTTTGCCAATGGGGACAGTGAAATGGAGTAACCCACAGATCCAGTTGGTCAGGCAGTCTGACCTGCGGAAGTTACAATGACTCCTTTTCCCATGCCGATCAATCTGACATATCTCCTCCACCTTGAAGCCCAGGCCACAGGTGACACTGCAGGATGTGGTGCTGACCAAAACCTTAGCAACTGCTGACTTCAGCTGTTCTGGGATGGTAACTGTCTCAAGGGAAGCTGCCAACAAAGGCAGATAGAAACCAAAAGCTAATGTCCCACAGATTAAGCTGTTTTCCGAGGTCTTCATCTCTGCAGAGTCAATTTTATAAGCCCCTTCTAAGCCACTGGCAATTAGTAGTCCAACAAGTGCAAATCATTCTTCATAAAAAAGTGTTCATCCTATGTAATACTGAAATTCCAGCAGCAGCATCTTTGTAAACTAATTCCCCACATACATGAAATCCTCCAAGAACAAGGACTTGAAGTGAAACGCTGCTAAAGAAAATGCAACCTATTAATAGGTTAGTCATTATTCATTATGTGGGTTCCTATTTCTACAACAGACGTTTCATAGCTCATTTTAAACTACTCAACTCCAACAACAGGAAACCACCTTTGATACAAAATATTTTAAATTTAAACTCTCAGGGAACAGAAAGGAGAACCAAAAAAAAATGATTATAAAAAAAACTTCTGGAGCAAAAAGAAGTTATTCCAGTTGAATTTCTCCAATCCCAAACTATAAAACACAATCCATAATAAAATCTTGAAACCCCAATACAATGCCAACAATAGGAAAATAGTACTGACCATGTACGTGAGGAGTACTGTCTTACATATTTGTACCCTGAAATTTAAAGCACTCCCCAAATCTCCAAGATCACAAACATAAGCTTTTGACTTCATTGCCATCAGAACATCAAGAGTTAAAAGGCAAACTGGTAAATATTTTAAAATAACTTATATGCTTGGCTATTTTCCTTTCAAATAGGACAGCAGACATTTTGTATCTGCAGAGAGGTGACCTGGTTCTTCACTTCCCTCCATGGCTCAATTAAGTCTCTAAAGTTTCCATAACACATGCTACTGTGAAACAATTATGATGTCATAAACCAGCCTGCCATGAGGCAGGATGATGGCACAAAGAATGTCACACACATCCAGGCAAGCATCTTAAATGGATTATTTGATGAAGAAAGCCCCAAAACAGTGAAGTTAGTAAAGCCAGGGTGCCCCATTTGAGCTGACAGTGTCAGCGTTCGTGCATAAGGCTGGGTCAGGAGCCCAAAGTTAAATTTACCACTAGCAGAGGTGGCTGCAGCTGCACTGATTTCAGATACCACTTATATTAGCTGTGAATTTGACACCCAGGATCTATTCTGGACTCTGTTATTGACTCACTGAGTGACCGTTGGAGAGTCAACTTTCACGTTCCAATTGATACATTAGCAAAATGGGCACCACCACTTACAATACATGGGTGTTGGTGCAGGCAGAGAAGAGAATGGCTCCAAAGCAATGGCTCACAAAAAGAGCTGTGAAAGTCTTTGAAGACAGGTTTAATAAAGTGTCAAGTATCACGTGTCATGAGAAGTAAACATGGTATTTATTTTTGATGGAGTACTACAGTATTGTGACAATAGTCCAGTAAACAAAAGTAATCCCTGAGCAGCAAACTGAGTATTGGATATTACTAAAGATCAGAATTACCTATGATCAGATTGCAGGAACACTGACTTTCTCCTTAAAAATGAACAGCGCTAACAAATAACTGCACCTCTCTTACCACCATGACCTAAGATTATTAAAGCTGAAAGAATTTTTAAAATCTAGTTTACTGTTCTCTATTTATGCTGTTCACTTTCTCCATTTCTACATTCTCCCAATATTTATACTAAGCTCAGCATAGCAATTGAATTTATGTTCCAGTACTCTGATAAGTCAATTTCTCTTTTCCTTATGGTCAGTTTCACTTTTAGGTTCTCTGGCCAGAAACCTTTGTGTTGCACACAATGCAAACTTGTACTTAAGACCATCTGCTTGCACTGTGTTTTTGTTTAACAGAATATGGAAATATTTTTATTAGACTAAGAATTTGTTTTTATTAAAGTTTATTCAAGCAAATTCTTGTTGCAAAATAAATAATTCCAATATTGTAAACTCTTTGAAGCAGAGACGGTTGTTTTCTAAGTTTCTACGGCACCTAGCACAATGAGGTCATGATCCATGGCTAGAACCTCCACGGACTATCACAATTACTACAATACACAAATAATAATAATAATAATAATAATAATAATAATAATAATAGAATGAAAGGAACACAGAGACTTACCCACAAGTTTAAGAAATAAAACATACCTCTTTATTTACAAACACAGAAGCTAACATCACTGCTCTGTTGTATAACTGGCCATTATCAGACACACTTTGTACAAAAACTACAGATATATCAAAATATCAAATTAAAGAGACAGGAAAATAAATGAAGGCCATACACTGTACAATTGGAGAAGCATTCAACAATGAAGGCTGGAGTCCATGACAATTCATATGCCTTAAAACAATCTTCAGAGCCATCACCTGGGCAGCGTTAGGGCTTGTGATGGATTCAGACACACCACAGAGAGTTCAAAGGGCAAAGAAAGCTTATTAGAGTATGTGTGAGGGTGGAATCAAAAAGAGTTTCATTGAATGAAGCAAGCCATTGGACTGCAAGTTAGGAACAAAACCACTGGCTTTCTTATCATCTACTTATTTAGAGTGGTCCTTCATCTTCCATTGTTTATTTCCAATGCTGCTGCTGGCTGCTTTGCTTAAATTAGCCCTAACAGGTACCTGCCTGACTCACCTCTTGGGCTTCTGGTATGAGTGGACATTTTTGTATGAAGGATGTTTAGAAGTTCAAAGAAGCAGTGAAAACAGGTTGAATTTACTAAGCCAAGGAAATAAATTAATGTAGCTGAAGAGCAAGTGTAATACACCTTGACCAATGAGGGGCACTAAGACTGAAAGCTCTATTTTAATTTGTTGCATAAAAAGTCCAACAACATGCTAGTGTCACCTGGAAGGAGGCAGGGATGGAGAAAGAGAATCTCTATGATCTCCCAAGCAGAACAGACTTCCTTCAGCTCAGGGACTGAATAAGGATCACCTTAAATTCAGATGTGTGTAGCCCACATAATCCTGAGAATATAAGGAGGTTATTGGGAGAGATGGTACTGTTAAACGTCAGTTTTTCCATGACTTCTGTGTGTATCTACAACTGAAATGGAAAGAACGAGCAGCCACACAACTTATGGGTTGCGATTCAGAAGGTAGCATCATTCTAACACACCTGCCAATTTTTGTCATTCTAGGTAACAGCACCATGAAAGATGACATCCCATAATGCTGTCTCAGGTTTAAAAAGTATTAAACAAGTAAGCACTTATGAAAAATATTACACAAACCCTGTACAAATTAAAGTAACAACTGATCTCCCAGACTGCACGCAGAAACTAGCCCCAAAGCCCTTTTTTGCAAGACCGTGTGTCCAAGACAGTCCAACGGTCCATTTTTGCTACTCAAGCTAAGATGGTGATGTTATTTATGTAGGGTCCTTTCTTACACAATCCGGAGCACTTCCTGAAAAGTACTAGGAGCCTTCAACTCCGCTGAGTTCAATGAGAGTTGAGGGTACTCAGCACACTGAAGAACAAGGAGGATAAATTTGCAAGACATCCGCTGCCTAATTTCCTATCTCTACTAGTTTGCAAGAAGTTCTCTCCTGATCATTTCTGTGGCACACTCCAAATGGTGGCTTGAGCCTGACCTCAACAATGCCCAGTGTACATGTTCTATAACTGAGCTATTCTGTGTACATATTAATCAATGTCACTTAATCATCAGCAGGGCCAGTTGTTAAGGAACAATGCTGAGTGATTTTAGAGACGCTCTCATCTAGCTCTCCTTGCACAGAAGTACAGTGGCAGCATTATACAGCTCACTGGGGGACAAGAGAATTAAAGCATACATGGGAAGAAGAAAAAAGATTGAGATTTTGAAAGAATACACAAACCTCCATCTTTCCCCTCTCCCTTTTTCCCCAGGGGAAAAAGAACTGACCACTTTAAAACAATATATAAGGATCCTTGACTCTTAAACCTGTATTACTGTTTCATGATTGGCTTTTCTTGACTCTTATTCAAGGTCTTCGATATTTAACTGAAAAAAAGATTGAGTATTTATACTACAGTTTCTTCTGAGATAAAGATTGGGTTCTCTTTCTTCTCTACTTGCAAGAACAGGTCAGCAAAAGAGTGAGCCAGCTGCCTACACTATGGCACCTGATATGACAATATAAAAAGAACCAACACTGCAGGCAAAGAGATAAAGTAGCAAAATGCACCCTTTTATACCTCAGCCTAAAGGCAACGGAGTCAAATTCTTGGGTCTTTTAGCTAGACTTATTCTATGGTCCCCCTCCCCAATTCCACCAACAAACAGTGTCATGAAGCTGGCATCTTTCACCTCCACAAACCACTACATAAAGTGCCCATTCTTTGCAGACTTCAGAGACACTCTCAGCTTCTAATCCGAAATCCTTGCCTGATCGTCTGGCATCAGACCTTGCACGCAATCAGCAGTCGTGGTACAAAAGGAGTGTGTGTATGAAGATATTAACAGATTTTCTTTTAATTCACTGTTAAATACTGTAGAGATGGCAGAGAAGAAAGAAACAACAATCCACTGAAATAAGAGTTAATGAAATAGAAGTTTTTAGAAATACACAGTCAGAGGATACATGGTCCGGGGAATAAAAATCTTGGCATGCTTCAGTTTCAGAACTAAAAATCTTTGAAAGAAATAAACAGAAAGTGATTTCTTAGCTTGAAGAAAGCACGGTGCTTCACTTTAGCAAATGCTGTAAGGAGACCATCCACTCAGTTTCTTTGCAAATCTCCTGTCCTGAGAGTCATTATCTTACACTGTTTGTGGGAGAGAGGGTTGAGGAGAGGGAATGAAGGCCATTTTCTCTTCCATAATTCACTTCTTATAAAAGTCACTCCCTGCATCCACGAGCAATCAGTTTGCTGCATTAAGTTAAAGTCAGTCCATTATCTGACTGAGCACCTTGTCCATATTCCACATTATGGTGCCAACATAGGAAAGAACAGAGGAAGAGAAAGCAGAATGTCTTCATAACAGTTCTGAGATTGCACCACCTGCTAAAGAGATCAAAGACAGGTGAAAAATATTTCATCATCAGGGAATCCAAACAAGTGGAGGCCAACAAATATGCTTATGTTGCCAGAAGAGCAGGCTAAAACAGACATTTTCAATATAGCCAACACTTTTCAGAAGCATGACAGACCCTGGTTTGGTGTTTATACCACCACTTAAGTTGTCCGTGCACAGAATCCTAAACACATACAGAAATACCAGACACGGACTAGAGGAACTCTGATCTCATTCTGCAGGACTTTAAGCAAACTTACCTGGCTTAAGTTTCAAACTTTAATCCCCAAACTCAGATCAAAACACAACCAAACTCAAAACACAAGTTCCACTTGGTTTTGGATTCAAACGGTTTTCTTTGCACAGTTTCAGGCTTAAATTATGAAGTGGCCCAGGCAATTGAGCTTGTTTATACTGTGACTCATTTTCAATTGAAGAAAATGCATTTACTGTCAGACTGAGCAGCACAATGGCAGTCCTTCATCTGTACTGGGCTCAGCAACCCAGGAACCTGACTTGCAGAGATTGTTGCACTGCCATGATGCATTCAAACAGCTTCCGGAGGAAGTACGCATGTTGCACGGCTGTTTTACCAATTGACTGACTAATTCACAAAACAGCCCTGCAAGAAATTAGTGACTTTAAGCAGGAGGTATAATAAAAACCAGTCTTCACGAGTGAAGTGTCTGCTTCTGCATGGTGGGTCAGACCATAAGCAGGCAAGACTCCTAAAGCAGAGAGGAAGCCGACTGAGTTTGAAGTGACAAGTGTCAAGTATCAGAGGTGTAGCCATGTTAGTCTGGATATGTAAAAAGCAACAGTGTCCTGTGGCACCTTATAGACTAACAGACGTATTGAAGCATAAGCTTTCGTGGGTGAATACCACTTTGTCAGATGTGAGTGGTGTACACTAATGCCTTTAAGAAAATATTAGTTGCTTAACGGAGCATGCATGAATACAGGGTGGACAAGAGAAAGGAGAGAAGGTAGGCCTGAACATTTCTGTTTGAGATAACAGGGCTCTAGGGGTTGAAAGAGTGCATGCTCCTCTGGGCAGGCCATCTCTGGCTACTCCATCAACTTGATTCACCGGTATGTTCTCCTCATATTGACCTCAGTCCTACACTGAGATACACTAACATGGATTTATGAGGAGTCCCATTAAGTCCGTATGACTCCACAGGGGTGTGCACTAATGCAGTCTCTCTCTCAACCTTTTTGATCTCAGGGACCAGCTTGCTGCTTTCCTAAACTGTGTCACGGAGATCTCAGGGACTAGTGCCAATTCACGGAACAATTGTTGAGGAACACTGCATTAATGGATCTTAATAGAAAATAAGTACTGTGTAAAAATAATACTAATTAACTGCTTAATGCTCAAGCAAGCTCAAGAAAGTCTGAATTAGCACTAAATGAAAAACATGCAATCCTTACTGATAGCACACAGTAAAAACAATAAATAAAAGGCTCCACTGCCCATTAACAACAACTAAGATGGCTAAAGCTAGTGGGGGAAAGGCTAAAGATTTTTTTTTTTAAATCCACTACTCCTTAGGAAAGAGGAGCCCCCATTTTTCAGGCTCTCTGAAAAAGCGCGTGGCCTCCACTGGCCCTGTAGCCACCATTTCACACAAGCCATACAGGTGCACATATCTCAACATCAACAATAATAATGGATGAAATTCTATAGCCGGGGTGCTACAGGCTGTCAGTCTATATCGTCATGGTTCCATCTAGCTTTGATATCCAGGAGTTTATAATTATGTGCAAGAACAAGGAAGGAGGAGTCTATTTTAACTCTTACTGCATTCAAAACACATACGGGGAAATTTCTTTTAAAGGGGATTATAGAAGAGATGGAAGTAATACTGATGGCAAGCTGCAAAAGGAAATGTAGGGGGTGATCTGCCTACAAAAAATGTCTCAGGCAAGTCAAACAAACATATTCACAAAGCTACACCTGTATGACTGGACACACATAGTATGAAAAAGACCTGATAACGATGATAATGGCATTTGCCTAGGAACAGGTAGACTACTTTGCCACATAAGCTCAAAAGGTCAGACACCTTGTACATTTATCAAGAGCACTGAACAACTTCGTGGTTTTTTTCCTTTTTTCTTTTGTTTGCAAATAGCGGTGAACCATGTATGATGCTTTTCCATTTATATCCGCCTGAACACAATTTTGTTAATTAGCAGTGTGGTAAAAGGAAAAAAAATGTACAGTATTTTGCACCCAGTCATTCTTTTATTTGTTTGGCTTTAAAACTGGTTCTGTCCCTCCACCACAACACGATGGCGCAGTCAGGATGTGCAATGGATGCCTGCCTGAATAATTTAGAATCCTCAGAAACCAAATACTCTTTAACACTATATTTTTGCTTTAAAAGAAAATATATAGTGCTTAATTACTTGGGCAATCAAGGATAATTTTAGAGACGTTAAAGTGCCAAAATGAGGACGACATTTGAAGCCATTCAACACCATCAGGAGTAATTTTTGCATAGTGTCACGTTTGCTTTTGGCTAACAACTTCAGTTAATTTCAAGCATTTTGGAGAGTGCAGTACATCAGGAGATTAAGTAGCAACAATAAAAACCAGTCAACCTGCACACTCAGTGGACAGATTTCACCCTAGAAGGTAGACAAATTTCTGATATCATAGTCCCTCATATGCAAAGAACAAGCACTTATTGATACCAATACAAGCAACATAACAGGAGCAGAGCAGGAAGGACAATGAGCAAGGTGGGTAACATAGGACCAGCAGTGTGGGGAGGAAGGAGGGAAAAAAAAAAAAAAAAAAAAGTCAAATCTGGACAGCCTAAAATCCATAGCAGCAGCTGCTGAGCTCAAGGATATGCAAAATTTTGTGTATGAATCAATCAGGCCTTTGGGTCTCCACGCATCACTCTTAAATTACTTTAACACACCTAGAAAATGGGGCACAACACAGCAAACTCCAATTCATATTTTTCTTTTCTGGACCTAACTGAGCCTTTCCAAATATGCAGATAGAAGAGTATCTTTCCAATCTGCTACCAAAGCATGTGTGAAACACGGATGTTTGTTTTTAGTCAATTTCAGCTGAAAAGGGCATTGTCAAATAGCTAAACCCACATATTTAGGTAAGCCAAATACAACCTAATGTTAGTGCACAAGAACCAGAAAGTGACCAAAAAAATGTAGAGTCAGCAAAGCCTGCTCTCACTTACAGCAATACAACTCCCACTGAATTCAATGACATTTCAACACAGGCATGAGAGCAAAATTAATTTTCTCTTGACAGTGTCCTCTTTAAAACATCCTTTAAGAAATAAAGGATGAAGTAGAGCTCATCTTCCCCTGCCAGATCAGAGTGCTGTACATCTGCTAACATTTCTTTATAGGAAATTAAGCTTTTACCTAATGGAAAGTTGCAGGTACACATTTTGGCAAAAACCATTTAAACACAGACATAGTACTCTGATACAGTAAGGAAAACACGAGTTTTGGTTGCTACTCATTCAGAAGAGGCCCAGAGGTGGAACAAATAAAAGATTTCATAAGCAAAAGTTACTAGAAAATACTTCTATCCTCAACAAAAAAATAATACTTTTTTGTGGAAATCCACTGAATATTTATAAATTCCTTCACGGTAAACGGTTAGTTCCTTGCAGAATCTGTGTGTGTACACTGAATGGGAAGGCTTGTATGGTGAGCAGTGTTACATGAAAGCTACGTACCTAATTAAAAAACAGAGATAATCCCTAAAATGTACAATATACGAAAACAAGGAACAGGAAAATCAAGTCACGTCAGCAAGAAGCTTCTAAAATGCAGCAATAGTCTTTGCACTGCTAAGCATCTGCAACCAAGGGAAAGCAGCCACTGCTAGCAGCAATGCTATTATGAAGCGGTTTTCCCCCCCACTCTCAATTTTGCTTATGCAAATTTTAGGTTCTTTCGCATATCAGTCACTACTGATGATGGCATGACGCAATCAATACCTTACACCCCAAAATCCTCTACCACTTACACTCTTTCCTAATACATATTTCAAGAAACAACTTCCCTGACTGGGAAACTGAAGCCTATTATGAATGTAAGAGCTGCCGCGCGCTACGTTAAAGAATCAAACCACCACCATTTTTGCTGTTGACATAACATTGAATTAATATTATCATAGAAAATCCCATATGTTCTTTAGTTGCAGTATATGCAACAGGATGTGTGTTTTCATTTTGTACATTGTTTTAGTTTTGTGATCAATATAAAGTTATTTACACTTTAAGAAAGGAAAATTTTGCCTATCCTTGACAGCAGCTAAACATTCAGTGAGCAAATGCCATTTGGGAAGATAAAGTGGTAAGACTATATCAAGTCAGGGTCTGTACAAAGCAAGGCCACCAAGCAAGCCAACGACGCTCACGCTGGGTCCTTACCTGCCAAAGGCTGTCCCAGCTCCGCCTGCACTTTACCCTTCGCTGCTCCTTCCAGAGGTAAAGCACCTCTGTCCCCTTTGTAGAGTTTCGGTTTAAATGGAGAATCTTTCTCTTTACCTTTTGATCCTTTAGGCCTGCCTGCTTGCTTCTTCTTGGATTTACCATCTCCCTTCACACCCAGCAGCGGATGGACTTCTGCAAAGAGACAGATACACCCGAAATCCTCGCACATGCATTATAGCCATTGGAGTGGCAAACTGAAGTCACCCGACCCACCACTCCCCTTACATCTCTGATGTCACAAGATGGGATTTACAAGAAGGAAAACACTTTAAAACTCTGTAAAAGATGGATCAGGGTAGTCATTTCAAGAAATAAGACCAAACACCCCAATCACTTTGGCTGCATGAAATCAGAGGAGTGAGGGCAAAACAGGGACTAGGATTATGGCAAGGATTACTGCAGCCACCATTCGCTTAAGTGTCACCGTCTCCAACAGCTAAATCAATGCTACTGGAGAGAACGCTTTCCCACAGGATGAAGGTGAGCTTTTTATCATAGAGACAAATTCAGTTTTAGCAGAAGTTGGCCCTCTGAGGCAAAATACAGTGGCAGAAACACAGAAGAAATGTATTTTGCTATTCCTGGTCCTACTTATGAACTCTAATATACTTGGGCTTCACCACCTTTACCTACCGCCATATAATGCTGCATTTCTGTTGGTGTAGGCCTAGACTCTAATTCTATTTCTATGTAGGGGCCAGCAGAGACAGAAGTGACTTATTTAATGGCAAAGCTCTTCCAATTTATCTTACTATGGCTAAATGAGCAGATTAATGAATGAAGTACAGAGAGCACTAAAAAACTATTGTTTTAGAATGATTTCATTCATTCCTAAAAGGATATGAGTTATAACAGAACTTGGTTCAGGGTGATGGCCAGAGACAACTACTATCAAAAACAACATATAGGTTTTTGACTATTAGCATGATTAGAGATTGATTTTGTAACACCTGGTCTTGAAACTGGTGGGAGCTGGGAATGCTGCAAAGATGAAAAACCCATCTTCAAAGCAGAATGGGCACTACAATGATGGCAACTTTCACTCACCATCATTAGGCACTCCTTGCAGTTCAATGTTGGTCATTTTGGGCTTCTTCTTTGGTGGCTGAGGTCCATCAGATGACGACTGCCTCTTCTTCTCGGAGCCTATTCCCTCATCAGTTAGGGAGGTCTGGACAGCATCAGGTGGGGGTCCATAAGGGTTTTCTTCTGGGTCTTCCACTTCAGGAGCAATAGGTAAATACAGCAATGCCTTGGAGTCCTCCAGTTCTTCATCACTGTAAAGGAGGAAATATTTTAGTTTTAAACCATGCACATTTAATATATTTTTCTCTAGGTCCCTAAAGTAAGATGGTCTCTGCAGGAAGCAGTCACACACTGACACTACAGTTACCAGACTATTCCAGAGAATAAAAATATGTATTGCCAACAACAAAGAAGAAGATCGAGAAGGGAAGGCGAAGCATTGGGGAGGCAAGGCATTTAACCCCTAGGAAGAACAGTGTTCCTCACGATACACAAAGCCGTGCTAATGGATTTCCATAGGTCTCCCTGGACCGGAATTACATTGGCTATGATGTGAGATTTGAAGATTAGGCAAATTAAAAAGATAGATACAGAAGTATCTTTAGAAATTTGTCAGGGATGGGGGGAAACAACAAGGGAGAGCAATGGGCTAGGACTATAATCTTATTGTTTCTCAAGGCCAACTAAAGATTGAGCTACAGCATGAAGTGCCAGGGTTTTACACCTTGCTAGAGCAGCATGTAAGTGTGCAGAACAAAATCATTTTGTACACTCAGCTATAGTCTGGTCTCAGAAAGTTATTCTCTAGACATGAAACTCCTCTCAGCACTATTGGGAACACATGCAAAATCCCAACACATGGAAATAAGAACACAGATATGTGTTCTATATAGAAGGAGTACAATTTATATATTAACACAGAGAATCTTGGGCACATATTTGGGATTTCCAGTTTTTTTAAAAAATTACCTGCTACAGAAGGCAGCAATAGGATCTACACTGGTTACATCCACTTCCTCATCCTCTGCAGCATCAGCACCTGAGAAAACAAAGAAATGGAGCAATACAGCCTGAAAGGGAAAAGAGAGACCTCTCTCCTTAGGAAGCTTTAGCTGATGCGAGATCTAGAATCACCAAGTTAGGCAGAAAGGCCTAGAGCATTTCTCTTGAATACATCTGAATCAGATTTTTCAACTCTTCCCTAAGGGTCTGAGTAATCCAGCAGCAACAGTGTTTTAAAATACAATCTCTACCTTGTCAAGCTGATTGAAGTTGGAATCTGTAAAAACCATGTAAGCAGACACGTTCAGGTGTCTAGCATGCTTTCTGTAATGGTTGCAAAGGGTTAACCCTTATCTACACCAGCAGCCAAACCATTTTTTTCTGAGGGAGAAAATGGAGGAAGCCCATTGCAAGTAGCAGAGCATTTCCTAGTGCAGGTGGATTTTAAATTACAAGGTAGTATGTCTGTCAAGGTTCCTCCCCCACTCTGAACTTTAGGGTACAGATGTGGGGACCTGCATGGACACTTCTAAATTTAATTACTAGCTTAGATCTGGTAACACTGCCACCATCCAGAAATTTCAGTGTCTGGAACACTTCCTGCCCCCCCAAAACCTTCTCCTCCCTGGGCAGCCTTGAGAGGCTTTTTTACCAAGTTCCTCGTGAACATCGATCCAACCCCTTGGATCTTAACACAAGGGTAATTTAAACCATCCACTCCTCCTTTCCCCACCAATTCCTGGTGAGTCCAGATCCAATCCCCTTGGATCTTAAAACAAGGAAAAATCAATCAGGTTCTTAAAAAGAAAGCTTTTAATTAAAGAAAGAAAGGTAATAATCATCTCTGTAAAATCAGGATGGAAAATACTGTACAGGGTAATCAGATTTATATAGCCCAGAGGAACCCCCTCTAGCCTTAGGTTCAAAGTTACAGCAAACAGAGGTAAACTCCTCTCAGCAAAAAAGAACATTTACAAGTTGAGAAAACAAAAATAAAACTAACACGCCTTGCCTGGCTGTTACTTACAAGTTTGAAACATGAGAGACTGATTCAGAAAGATTTGGAGAACCTGGATTGACGTCTGGTCCCTCTTAGTCTCAAGAGCAAACAACCCCCAAAACAAAGAGCACAAACAAAAGACTTCCCTCTACCAAGACTTGAAAGTATCTTGTCCCCTTATTGATCCTCTGGTCAAGTGTCAGCCAGGTTTACTTAGCTTCTTAACCCTTTACAGGTAAAAGCAGCATTAACCCTTAACTATCTGTTTATGATAACATCAAAAATACATTTGGTTCTATTTAGTCATAAACCACATCTCACAAGGAGTACTAAAAATAGAGGTTTATATGAGTAAATAATTCAAGTTTTTAACATTTCCTATATCATGCTTTAAAATGGACTTAAAATTATTTTACAGATTGCAGGTGATTAAATAGGTTTTTTTAAAATATATATCCGTAAGAAAAACTTAACTACCATTAAATGCCTTTTGCTGCCATTTAAATAACTTTTTTAAATCGTAACAAATTTGATCCCATTCTCAATTCCAACAAACCCACATTATCCAGTTCTGGGCGCCACATTTCAGGAAAGATGTGGATAAATTGGAGAATATCCAGAGAAGAGCAACAAACATGAGTAAAGGGCTAGAATACATGACCTATGAGAGAAGATTAAAAAACTGAGTCTCTTTAGTTTGGAGACTAGAAAACATAACAGTTTTCAAGTACATAAAGGGTTACAAGAAGGAGAGAGAAAAATTGTTGTTCTTAACCTCTGAGGCTAGGACAAGAAGCAATGGGCTTAAATTGCAGCTAGGGCGGTTTAGCTTGGACATTAGGAAAAAATTCTTGTCAGGGTAGTTAAGCACTGGAATAAATTGCCTATGGAGGTTGTGGAATCTCCAACACTGAAGATTTTTAGATAAACGTTAGATAAACACCCTACCCCCTTTTGTTGGTTTCAATCTTTCACTCGGTGGTGTTTTTTTCTTTTTTTCTTTTTTTTTTTTTTGGGGGGGGGAGGGGCTTGGCACCACCAAGTGGCGGAGTTATCTTGTTTGTGCATAGGTATTTCACTTTATATGGCATATGAATCATAGGTGCTGAAGTCATTTCTTACATGAAGTGCTAGATGTCAAAAATAAACCTTGGAAACAAAGGCATAAGTGAAGTGTGTTGCTTTGCCTATGACCAATAATCCCAGCTTGTTTTATCACCCATCATCTCACTACCACTGCTTTAAATCACATATCTTACTATTCCTCCAGACATAAGAATTATTTAATAAACATTGGCACTTACAGCCACATCTCTGTTACAAGTATACTCGCATTACATGTTACCTGTCTGCTCTGGCTCACTCTTATCTTCATCCTCAATGTCAAACTCTGACTCCCTCTCTTCATACTCTACATTTTCATCCAGCTCTTTAAAGTCAGGCGCAAAGGCACTCCAGTTTTCCTAAACCGCAAATTCAAAGAGAACTTTACCTTGTGCAAAGAAGCAGCAGCTGCAGTGAGACATTTGTGTAATTGTACTCTAGCTCTGCCCCCAAATCCTCCAAACCATGTGCGCTGTCACAAGATCAGCCCCTCTTTGAGCTTCATAGTCACATGGCAGACTAAACACTGGAAAAGCAAGTTTCTGTGGTCATTTTTATTTCCTTCATCCCTTGAAATCTTATAGCATCTTTGCACATTAATAAGGACTTCCATAACCAGAAAGATGCATGCTGTTTCACCATTTTTGTTTGTGATTATGTTCTCAAATCTGTTATCTGCAAATTAATTGAGAAGGACACTGCTCCTGTTATGTGAGAATTCTGGCTCTGCAATAAGGCCCAGATTCAGCAAGGTGCTTAAGCACAGGCTTAACTTTAAGGGATTATTCATTTTCTTAATGTTCACTGCTGTTCTTAAACTTAAGCACATGCTTAAGGATTTTGCTTACTCAAGACCTAATTCAGTAACATATTGGAAAGAAAAATTCTGTGGAGCATCACCTGCCAGAATACTCAAAATACAAACCTGCCCAGAGAGTATTAACTGGCTACTATTCCCTATAGAAATTAAACTGTAAAACACCTACCACTTGATTCTGAGCCCATATTGACACAACACCACTGGAAATGGAAGCGATGATTGGTCGGACAGGATGCCACTGGAATTATTCAGATGATAAAAGGGGAGAAAGAAAGAGTTTATTTTTAAATGGATTACGAAAGTTTGTTAGAATTTAACTGACAGAAAAATTATGGGAGACACACTCACTGCTACATCGAGCAACAGCTCCCCTCTGGTTCCATGGAGGATTTTCACTAGGTTTCCAATGCTCTTCTCCCAGATGTACAGGGCATGCTGCCGTGCTGATCCTGCCACTATGTACTCCCCATCCCCAGAGAAACAGCACTTCTTCCATGGGGTCCTGCATGCAGGGAATTAAAAACATAAGAACGGTCATACTGGGTCAGACGAAAGGTCCATCCAGCCAAATATCCCATCTTCCGACAGTGGCCAATGCCAGTGCTTCAGAGGGAATGAACAGAACAGGTAATCAACAAGTGATCCATTCATAAAACAAAGCAACTTGTTACATTACTGTACAATGTGGAGAAGACAGGATTCTAGCAAAGGTTTCACAGAAAAGTGTTATTAGGTTTTCTTGGGTGAGAGGTTCATTTAATTCTTTTATTCATTTGAAACCTGTGCCTTACAGTGTGTTTAAAAGCCTTGTTACACCAAAGGCCACCCTAAATGAGATCTATTCTTTGTCTGAACACACTGAGCAGTGAATGCTACACCAAAGTACATAGCTTTATATCTCAAGCCATCAATCTCTCTGCTGCTTCCTACCTGTTTACTAAATCCTGAAGCTTCTGCATTGGCTCAGGCTCTCCATCTCGCCCACAGGTTAGTATTTCCCGACCATCATATACCCTGATTATTCGGTCAGCTGTATTTATTAAAAAGCAGCTGTGGGAGGGAGACCACAGTTAGAAGAGAGCTCATTACATTGAAACAAGGACTTTAAAAAAGAATTGTTTTTTAAATCCTCAACTAACATGTAAAATACCGTAATTTTTTTTATACATTCAACATTAAAGGTCTGTATCTAGAAGAGGCGGAGCGCTCACAACTCCCCCTTGAAGTCAATGAGAGTTGAAGGCACACATCACTTTGCAGGCTTGGGCCTCAGATAAACAAAACATTTCTTGTAACATGTCCCTACATCAACCAGAAAAAAAATGTATGCCAGAGATGTATTAATCTCCTTCTATTTCTCCCACTTTTAATGCAAAAGTAAATTTATCCTTTAAAAGCTAGCCAGAACTGTGAAACCAACACACTGTTCTGCCACATTTCCAGCTCTTCATATTTTCTATTTATATAACAGACAGTGTATAGCTGTTAAGATTGCCCCTAAATTTTGTAGTTGACACATCCCCCACAGCAACCACTTCTGGAGCCATAGCAACAAGTATTCACACTTTTTCACTCAGAACATTTTATCCAAAAGATCACAAATCCTAAAGCAGAATATCAGCGGGTAGCTGTGTTAGTCTGTATCCACAAAAACAACAACGAGTCCGGTGGCACCTTAAAAGCTTATTTGGGCATAAGTTTTAGTGGGTAAAAACCTCACTTCTTCAGATGCACGGAGTGAAAATTACAGATGCAGGCATTATATAAGATTCATCCATCTTAAAACTTTTCAATTCACTTCCAATTTTTTCCTACTCACCTTCCTTTCCTGGCAAATTCTATTGATTTAATAGCTGTGGTGTTGCTGGTTCCAGTTGTTACTCTGAAGGAAGCAACCAGATCCTGAGTATCTGTTTTTAAGACCAAGATCTGAAGATTAAAGAAACAGAAAATAAATAGTATCTTCATTAATACTCACAATATGAGGCTGTGTAATCTAGGTATAGTGCCAGGGACTAGGTCAGGATTCTTGGGTTCTAGTTCCTGTTTCTGCAACTAATTCTTGTGCCCTTGAGCAACAAGGAACTTGCCCACTCTATGCCTCATGCTGTCTCTCAGGAAAATAGGGAGAATATCTACCTCACGGTGAGCGGCTTAACTCAGCAGGTGTACGTTATGGAGTACTTCTGATAAGAATTATACATCTATAGCACTTTTTATCATGTAGTTTATGTGCACTAGAAGAAGAGAGACTCCTAAAAATCTTTTCAAAAACAGTAGCAATACAACTAATACTTAGTGTTTAAATACCATTTTTTATCTATAGATCTCAAAGATAGAGTCAAAGTGCTTTACTAAGGAAAGTCAGCATCACTATAATAGCAATGATTCAAGAAGCTCTCAGGGAACATGTCTCAGACCAAAACAAAAGGACTTCATCCCAGAAGGATCAGGCACCTGGACCAGGAATTGCATTCTTTTAACTATTTCACTCACTGAGCATCAGCACAGTGTGGTCTCACCTTCCCCTTGGCATTGCCTGTGTAGATATATTCTCCTCGCCTGTCGAAAGAGGCCACCACGTTCAGATCGGAGTCATCATCCACAGGTAGAACAACATGTTTTGAATCAGACAGCGTTAGCATCACTGGTGCAGATTTCATGGGACACACCAAAACCTTGTTTCTGCAGAGGAAAAAAGGAAGAGTTAACAGTTTGTCTTTTTTCCTAGAGTCTCCAATTTTCACATTTACAAGTATGAAAAAAGTTGAAGCAATCTGAGAAAAGTAGGGCTGTATCATAGCTGAATGATGCATGTTCTTTTGTTTCCTTGGCTTCTCTCTTGCACTCACGAGCAATAGATATTAACTGAAAAACCCCAATATTTTTGTTTTCTTGTCCTGACTTATTCTTGCAAACAATCATAAAACAATATGATCTGGTGTTTATTTTTTCCTTTTTGTTTACATCTCTTTATGGATGTTTTCCCAACTTTATACATCGTGTCAACTCAACAAGAAATTTGTAAATAAATTATTCACCCATATCCTTTTGTTTACCCTCTTCCACTTTCCAAAACTATTTTTCAGCAGGCTACAGTCATTACAAAAACATTTTTATTTTGTTCGCATTGTTAACACATTAAAGGGAGAACATCTGGTGGACTAGACACAACATTCAGGCTTTTAGAAAAATATGTTTATAAGATCTAATAAACATGTTTTCATGATTATACAACTATAGGGAAGAGAACATTCATTCAGCTCATAAAAGCCCCCTAAAAATGGATCTTTTCCATACAACTTACTGGTCTCGGGGGTGATACTGAACTTTCAAGATGGGTGAAGGGAACCGAAACCTCTGGTCACAGTCTCCAGACAGAACATCCCACTGTGATACGATGTTATCAGTTGAAGCACTCACCAATTTGTGACCATCTCGACTCCAGCTGCAAGAGAGAGAAACATATTAACCTTTCCGGGGAAAAAAAACAAAAAAAACCCACAAAACCTAAGCTCACCAAAAAAAAAAAAAAGTTTAAATAGTCTATCAGAACTATGAGTCACTATTATAAAACTGTCTGCTGGACAGCTCCATATAGCTTTTATCTTTGTGTTTCCACAGACTGATTATGGAAATCATTTCTTTAAAACTTGCTAAGAGAATCAGATCCTATGAAGCACTGGCTTAGATTGTCATTTATTTGCTTTTGTATGTTGACTTCAATGGGTCTTGAGAATGGCCAGCACCTCACAGTATCTGGCCTACAGCAAGCACAGATTTGACCAAATTCCATTCAAAGCAAAGTAGAAATATTATGCTAATACACAGATTATAATCCTGAATAGAGTGAAACCTTGGAATGAAGTTGCTTAATGAAAAAGTATCCTCTAAAATTCTTTGTTTTTAAATGCCAATTACATCTCTTGACAGAAAGAGAGCTCTTTTAGATTAGAGGAGTGTGTTCTTGATGCAGTAGTCTTGATACATCAAATCTGAAAGGCAAGCCATTCAAAGCTATTGAGAAAAGAGGCAAAATAGGGCCAAGGAACCTGGAGAGGAAAGAGTGGCATCCAACATCAAAGGAGTGGAGAATCTCTGAACTTGAAAGAGAATCTTAGGAAATTCAGAAGGGAGGTAAGGAATGAGGCTTTAATTAACTGAGTACTATAATCCCTTAGGAGACTGCCATAAACTCTGGTTTAGTACAGAAATTTCATAATACTTCAACTCACATTCAACCTCTATAAGATAATTTCTTACCATAAAGAACAGACAGGGTGGATATGGGCACTTATGATTTTAGCTATGCCTCTTGTCAAGAAGTCCCAGATGACAATGCGGCCATCGTTACAGCCCACAGCAAGCAGAGTGCCCCACCTATTAAAGGTACACGTCAAAGCCATACTGATACAGTCCAGCGTCCCATCAGCCTCCTGGAAATAAACAATGGCAGAAGAGACTGTGAGAAGCCAAACTTCTGTTTTCAAGCTTTGTGCCCACTTGACTTTACCTACTTTTAAACCTTAAGTGCAAAATGTATCAGCTACCACCCAAGATTTCAGCTGCACACCAAGAGCCAGATGCTTGGATGATCAGTAGCCATATCTTGAAGGAACACTCAACCAGGTTTAAGCCCAGTCAGTAGGAGTGAAATTGCTTTTAAAAGGGCATTTTCTAAAGCTCACTAAGTACAGAAATATGTTCACAATTTATTTTAAAGGGGAAAAGGTAGCATATTTAAAATTCCACTTCTCCAAGCCAAATGGGAAACAAAACAAAACAAATCAAACAGCCATCAGAGGTGTAAGACAGAGACTACTTCTTATTTTTAATCCAAGTTCTACGCTAAGAGTGTACTTTTCATGAGTTCTGGGAGCCAACCTGATAAATTTCTAAGTCAAATAGCCTGATGCCTGATTTGAAGATAATATAGAATTAATACATTCAATTCATGAACAGTTTTCTGATTCTCAAAGAAGACCAAACTACTCAACGTAGAGATTTATACCCACACAGCCATCCCTTCCCTACTCCACTTGACTGTTTACAAACAAGACATGCACATACTTAGCACAACCAACTTTGGAATGGATATATTTGCAAGGCATGACGACTTTCCTATTTTAAAAGCCTCAATTAAGCATAGCCCTGTAACAGCTGACTTGTTTGGCTTTTGGTTTTTTAAAAACAACAATTAAATTATGCAAGACAGATTAAAAGTGAATATAAATAAAATCAAGTCAGTAATCCAACAAAAACTAAGAAAGAGTGACCTCTCAAAAAAGAGATTTACCTCGGGATAGTTCTGTCCAAAGGACTCTGCAACAAAACAGAAACATAATACTTGAATGAAATTCTATGAAAATCACATATTTTATACTGAATAATCCCACTGTTTCCATTTAGACACAAGCCTGCTGTTATTATCCTAATAGATCAGGTTTATAATTACACTGATGGTCTGATCCTACAAGCACGCCCAACTCCCAGTACAAACAATAAGTAATAAGGGCACTCTGCATACAGCAGGATCATACCTTAAACTAACATAGATAAATCATGCATACGTCATTGGGGGTCTTCAAGTTTTACCACAGATGTAATGAAACTTACCCGACTATCGAGGCCTGTCCCAAATTTGCTGTCAGTTTTCAAATAAGATTCTTCCCCCTCCTCCTTCCTTCTGCCCCCAAAGTTTCATAAACCTGCACAGACTTTGTCTACATGAATGAACTGCTGTGTTGGTGAAAGTGACCAAGAGTATGTTTGCACAAGAACCACCACCAGGCTGACACCTCATTCACCCCCATAAATAGTCTGAGCCATTCTACACTGCAAAATTAGGATTCTCTGTTTTTTTTATGTCAACCCAGCCTCTTGACCAGGTTTAAAGGGGAAAATCGAAAGCACTGTTGCCACCAAACAGTTGTCAAAACCCTTCAAATGCAGCTTCCTGCCTCCTCATCTCTTTGTAACAGGTGTCCCACAATTTTGCTTAAAAAATCTGATTTTCCTACTTGCAGACTCCAAATATGGGAATATTTCTCAAAATAATAAAACTGAAGTACTGAATTTGGATTGGGGGGTGAGAAATTATTTCTGTCCAAAAAATGACAGCCCCACACTCTGGGGAGCAGTACAGCTACAAAGTTCAACCTGCTTAACACCCCTGCCAGTGGGGTGGATGGGAACAGCTTGCAAGTTTGTGTACACAGGAGTGCTACATCTCCGGGTGACGGCCAAAGCAGATGCTGTTTCTGCATGTTCCCAGGGCAAGGGGAAGGATGTAAAAGCGAGTGATAACTGCAGCAGCACAATACAGGCCGCGCATGATGCTAACAACCCAGCAAGTGTCACCAAAGGGGACCAGACCTGAGTCCCCACTGTAGAGACCGGGCCCTCTGCTGAGAGTGCTCCACCCCAGAACCTCGTGGGGCCTGGACTCTCCAGTACAAGGGGCTTTGCCCCTCTCCCCTCGCCCACACCAGACCTTCCCTTCTCTGTCGCCAGCCCAGCGCACCCCCTCGCTAGCCCTGTCCCCCAGGAGCCCCCCTTCCCCCCGCTGTCCCCAGCCCTCGGGACTCCGCGCACCCCCGGGAGACCCTCCCGCCTTCCAGAAGCGGGACCCGGCCCTGGGGACCCCACCGAGGAGGCCCGACCCTGCCGCCCCCTGGGGCGGAAGGGAGTAGATGGGACTCCGTGGCGGGCAAAGCGCGAGCGCCCACTCACCGAGCAGCTCCAGGTTCATCTTGGCCGCTGTCTCGCTCCGTCCCCGCCGCTCACCGTCAAAGACCCCGGGGGCCTCCTCCTTGAGCGGGGCTGCCCTGAGCGCTGCCTGATAAACTGCCCCGGCGCGCGGACCTCCTCGCAGCCTCCCACCCAGACTTCTGTTTCTCCTCCCGGTCAGCTCTGGAGCGCGGGGTGATGGGGAAGCACAGCTCCGCCAGCTGGGCCACGGCCTAGGGCGTCAGGCACCACCGTGGCCACCCCGCAGTGGTGCCCAGGGAAAAGGTTCCTACCGGGAGCAGACAGCCGAGAGTGAGATTCCGGGTGCACGAGGGGAGGGGTTCTGGCACAGCCGAGAGGAGGTGGGGGAGTGGTGCCTAGCTTAGCAGGAGCTCTACTAGGCTAATTGGCTTCCCTATTTCCCTGCTGGGAGCGAGAGCCTATGGGGCAAGCTCTGCTCCAGGCTCCTAAGATATTGTACAGCACCAATGCGGCAGCGCTCTCTAATGCTCAGACTTTTGATTTGGGCACTGGTTTGTGCAATAGCCCCATAGCGGGGCTGTACGAGTGTAAACAGCAAAATTTGTCCTGGATTCTGTTCTCCGCCTGCACAGAGATTACTAAATAGCTAACCTTACTCATTGGTAAAAGCAGGCTGGCGGTGTAGTATCCTGCCCTCGGCCCGCTTAACAAGTTCTGTAACGGAGCTTGTTAAAAAATCGGAAGGATTACTCTGGTAGTCTGTATTTAGAGACTTAGTCTTTAAGGTGGCACTAGACTTCTCGTTCGTGGTAGATTAAGTGACACTGACTTAACTCCAGCTCTGAAAGAGAAGCTGGACGTGTATGAAGCACATATCTAGAGCAATTGATAAGCAGCTTCCGTTCATTCATTTAAGTGGCTCTCGTTACTCGTCCCCCAGGTTGCTATAGAATTCTGCACTAGAGGATTCTGCTCTCCAGCAGACCAGTTGCTTAAAAAGAGGAAGTGTGCCATTTCTGAAGGGCAACTTAAGAAACTTGACAAATTAGTAAAAGTAAGGGGCAAGATCTCCCCATCATTAGGTGACACGATACCTTACCCCACCTCCAAACACACACAAAAAGAGAAACTAAGACAGCCTATGGTACTAGTATCAGACACAGGCACAAAGTATGTTTTACTAACTTACCTGTAAGATGAAAGCCACATTTATTGCCTGTTACCAAGTCAGTCATTTCATTCTGCTTGGGCTCTCACTTTAGATAGGGAGACAGCTTATAAGGTTGAGCTGCGAAGAAGCACTATGGGATTATTACAGGAGTTTTAGATAAAGGTCAACCCTCACAGCTAGCAGATGGGAACAAACTTCTTCTGGCTACTCTGCTCAGTAAAAGCTACATCCGTAACAACAATATTTCATTTGGAAAGCTTACTGAGAGTGAAGGTAACAGTATTTGACTGAAAGGGAGTATAACCAAAATAAGGGGCTTGTGCAGAAAGCCTCAGCTCAGAGCACAGTACTTATTCATTCCAAAGTTTTCTCCATAGCAGGGTACAAGAGGAAAGTTATTTCATACCAGGTTTATGCAGGTCCAACTCTATTGACAACCCTGTAATTATTCATTTACACTGGTAAAAGAGGCAGACCAGTGTCAATCCCAAGGGCTAGCTTTAGCTTTGCAGCATTTCACTGGAGTTCAGCAAATGCTCCTGGGCAGTTTTGGGTTATGGACTTTATCTGAAGAGACATATGGTGGGAGAGTATAGTCAAGGGGGAAAACAAGCCAGACATAATGCAAAAACATAAAACGTTAATGTGACCTTTATTATACAGCACAATGTGTTCTGTGCATTCTAACAATCTATAAAACAGACAAGTTGATAATGGCACTAAATGAAGCCTTCTTAACCCACAGTCGCGTCTCTTAAAAATACACATATGGACCTGGTAAGGAAAGGAAATTAGTATTGCAGAAAGTTATAATACAAGGGAAAAGATTTAGTTTGTTCTTGATGTCAATTTCCTGGTTATTGCACTTTTTCCTACACACTTGATAAGTTCGTTACCTTTTCCTTTAACAATGTAATATACATCAGTCCTTTAAAGTTTAAAATAAAAAAGCAATACAAAATCTAATGACATTACAATGGAGCTGTATAGTTCTGAACTTCTCCCCCTAACCCCGAAAATGTAACAGTTTTCACCACTGAACTTCAGGTCAGCCAAAGTTCAACAGGCTCCCAAAATAAAGGGCATGAAGTAAAAATGAAAACCTTTAACATTAGTGCTACTTAAGCCCCTGAGGGAGTTTTTAAATGCAGATGTGCTCCTGTTTTCTCCCGGAGAGGAAAACCTTATAATATTTAAGTATTTAAAAAAAAAAAAGTCAAGTCACTTTTAGATCTTCAAGTAGGACCAGCAAGTCCAGAGAATGCAATATGAACACAAAGGAAAGGAGAACAGCAGGGAACAGCTATTCCTTCAGCAAGGGATGCAAAGGGATTACTCAATCCCATTCTGAAATTCTACACAACTTGTCACCATGTGTAAGCCAACAGAAATGTAAATATCCTCTACCCCTCCAAAGAAACTGTGGAGGGGAAAAGAGGCTAGCGCATTCAAAAAAATGTGCAAAGCGTAAACTGGAGCAGCTTGCTTTTTAGTTAAAAAGGAATGAGCAAGTTGTAGAGTTTGCTTAATGTAATTAGCAACCCTCTCAAGTCGGTTTAGATACATGTTTGGGTTCCCCCACCCACCAACCAGCAGTTGCCCAGCTAAAGAAAATGTCCTACAGATCCAGATATACAGTACATTTGACAGCTATAGAGTAACAGCAGTGGCAAAGCATCAGAACACTGAGGCTGGAGTCCTCTAGCATCACTGTGATCCAGTCTTCCACTGCATTTAGGAAGCATTTTCTTCCATCTCATTCCACAATATGTAGTGTATGAAACAATCGAGCCACTTCTATCCTGGACAGAGCAACAGCTGAAGAGTTGCTACCTTGGTAAATCAGCCAGGGATGAGTGGCTCTTATCTCTGCCCAGTAAGCTACTAGCAGCTTTCAAGTTTAAGTCTTAACCCTGCAACTACATTTGCTCAGTAAACTAGTTTTATCCTATTTGTACATGCTTCCAACTCACCGAAGAATAAGCATTATACTAGAGCACCTGGTACGGCCACCAAATTAGTGGCAGAAAGTAAACCTTACAATGCAGCTAAAGTAAACAAAGCTTCCATTCAAATCCTTTTAGGTCTAAACCCCACTTGTGCATCTTTAGAGAGGCTTGAAGTGAAAACTGGGTAGGAATAGTGGATTTGGGGGGCAAAGAGTGCCATTGGTTTGTATATTTTTGAAATGCACATTAAGTCAGCCTGAGCCTTTTGAAGGATTTCTGTCTTTTGTAGAGTGTCTTGTTTAAAATAAGACAATGATGACACTATTTTACTGGCACTCACCACTGATTTGGGTCCACATACAATAGAAGCCACCAGAATTCCTGTTTAACAACACTGAGCTCTTTCTACATGCCTAACAGTGAAGGTACATTTTACAGCCTAGTGTTCAAGTATTTTATGGTACATCCATCTATCTATTCATCCACAGGCCATGAAGGCTGCTTCATATGATAGGCTCTGTATTTCTATACAAGGCTAGCTGTCAATTACACAATATTAACAAATATCCAAGTTTGTTACTGTCTTTCAGTCTGCTAGAATTAAACTCACATACAACTCTCTTTGGTTAGCTGGTAGAGCCTTTTAATGGGATCGTTTATGCATCTTGTTTTTCCTTTGCTTTATTGAAGAGTTCTTACTTTTGAAGCAAAAACAAAGATGTGAAATCTGCTTTGCAACAGGTCAAGTGCCCAACAGAAAAAAAAGTGTGTAGGAAAGTGCCTGTGTATTAAATGTGGAAAAACTTGTGCAGGTCTATGTGTGGTGGATACATAAAACAATCCCAGGGGAATTATTTAAAAAAAAAAAAAAGGGGGATTTCAAAGTACTTACAGTCAGCATTAAAAAGGCACAGGATTAAAAAAAAAAAGTCAGGAAGGTGCCACAAAGGAGAAAGCTATACAAGACATTTCTGGAATTGTATATATAGATTTACATTTTATTCATTTATTTTTTTGTTTAGTTACACAAACTATGTCTATAGCTGCAAAAATACTGACCTAGACTCTTCTAGTTCTCAACGTAGTTACTAGCCACCATTGGACAAGGTAAACGGATATAAAACTGATTAATACTGTTAAAGTCATTGGTGGCATAGATATACCCCAAGGCAGTGAAGTTCCTAGTAATAATCCTGCTTTGAAAAGAGATTGGGTTTTCTGTGCATGTGATTTATAGCTGCTACCCATTTCCATGCAAGTTACAGGAGAGGCTGCACTCTGTCTACGGAACTATGATGACAGTTTTTATGACATCGTCTGTAATTAAGTAAAAAGCAATCTTTTTTTAAAAAGCATTATTTCAGTTTTATTGCATGCAGAAGATGGGTTAAACTAGACTGTTGAGTAACACTGCAGGGTTATTTATCCCTCTCCTTTGTTCAAGCTGTTTAGCAGGCAAGAGGGGACTGTTTGCAATCTTGCTTTGTACCACCCAGTAAATTCCAGCAGCAAGGTGTAATAATTTCACAGCCCTGCATGGTTTTGCACATGGCATGCTAGATTTCCTGTTAAAATGAAGGCGCTGCCTGCCCCATCTCCTGCACTGGGGGATGTTGTTATACCAAGGGACAAACTGCCAAGTAATCAGTTTCCTCACACATACAAAAGGTGTTCTCCATTCAGATTCCCTCCTTCTACCGTCCCCCATCCCCAAGCACTTCAAAGTATCAACCTTGCCCAACCAAATGCAGAGGAAACACTGTGGCAAGGGTGTGTTTTCAGAAGGAGCCCTTCATGTAAGGGGTATCAGGACTGTCCTGCCCCACACACCCCCTGCAATTGACCTCCAATTTTTAATACAACCAAACTGCAAAGCCCAAGGAAGTGAAGAGATCAGATGTGGACACAGCAACCCCTGCACCATTCCACCCCCTCACTGAAGAATGGCAGACCTGTTTTCCCTTGGGTACTTTTTCACCCAGCAAATGACTTTAAAAAGTTGAAGAAATCTTATTTAAAATGTCAATAGCAGAATTTAAAACCATCATTGCCTTTACACTTAGTTCAAAACAAGGAAAGCATTTTAGTTAAAAACACAAACTGGTAATTTTCCAGTGGGTTTGGATATCAGTCAATAGTTGCTAATGATGTTTTGTGTTTCTATAAATACTATGTGCAATTTCTCTGAACCATTTTTGTTTGAAGTCCCCATCTTGCCAAAAGACTAAAAGAAAGGCCAGGTTAGACACCCCAACAACCACTATTAAGCAGAGTTATTTGAAGCAATAACTTGTTTACAAAAAGTGATCTCTCAGGTTACGAGTAAGTAAGAGGAAGGAAAAAAAAAAGTCAGATAGCTTATGATTTTGGGGGTATTCCTGCTGCAGTGGAATGCAGAAATTCCCCCTTAGGTAAAGTGTGGATGCTTTGATCCTGTCAATGTAAACATACTGAGTGTTGTAAGCAGCTAATGCACAATGACACTCATATTTCCCCCCCCCCCCCAACCCTTGTAGCCTAAGGGCCTCACCCCAGGTAGTTACTGTCATTTGCCCCCCAAACCATCCAAGCTCAAATTCTGAGGATAAGGAAAGCTGGTGGAAATACTAAAGGTCAACCACAGATGATAGCAGATGGAAGATATTTTGTTTCAACCATTACCACAGTGTGAGAACTGCAGTAATAAATCCCTAGTGACTCAGTTGCTACCTAGAGCACCGGATGCTTTTCCTTCAGTCAGTCTGGAGGGGATTAGCAGAGATCCCTTGCAGTCCAAATGGCCTGGATTCTCCATTTTTTATTTATTCACTTATCATTGTAATAAAAATGGGGGCCAGGGTAACTTGTGCACTGGAGTGGATTTTTCTTGCTGCTACCCAAGTTGGATTGTCCAAAATGCTCTCAGAGGCGAGACATCTTTTGTTTGCTCCGGTGCAACTCCGGTTACCCAGCAAGAGCTACTTCTTCAAAGAAGATACCTGCAAGTAGGGGGTCAGAGTTCTCCCATAATAAAACAGTTCTTTCTTGTTTCCTTCAAGTAGAATCATCTAACCCTTTGTTTGACTGTTCAAAGCTTGACTTGCAGAGTCTGTCCATGATCCTCTGCAGCATGGGCTGGACAATGCCCAGGAGGGGACGCTGAGAAGGGTCTCCGTCCCAGCAAGCTTCCATCAGCTGCCAGCATTCCTCATCAAATGCAGAGAGGCGCTCTGGGCGTACTCCTGGAAAATAAAATAGAAAGAACAGGTGCTGGTAACAGCTAGAAAATCCTGACTAAATAGGCATAGGCGATCCTTTGATGGTAGTCACTTTGGCTCAGATTATAGTGGCCAGGGAAGAGTAAGTGTTAACAGTTCTCAAGACACTCCTAGTAAAGAAGGTGCTGTTGTGATAATTGGGCCTAGAAATTTATCCTAATATTAGGGGCTTCCCTGGGAAAAGCGAGCCTAAGATCATAAGTATCCAACATTAAACAGTGTTAAACAAGGTCTGAGGTTTGGTATACAGGAATGTCCGGCCACTTAGTGATATGGTACAAACACCATTAAAAATCCTTTAAAACCTTTAATAAAGGATATAGGAAAGAAGAACAAAATATTAAATAGGGCTTTCAATTAATATCCTTTATTCCCTTTCAGTGAGAAGTTTTAGAAGGGCCATCCCTCTGTTTGACAGTTTTAAAATGATAAATAACTGTCCTTTTGGGAGAAAGGAGAAGTTAGTTGAGATGGGCTGGTGGTGGTGAAGGTCAATCCTGTTTCATCCCAGGTGGTATTTGGGATTTAGCTGGAGCCAGTAGAGCTGGTGATTTCATCTGGGTCCCTCTCTCAGGATCACGATGATGAAGGCCAGAGACCCAAGAGATCATGGGGGGTGGCAGCCAGGATGGTGACGCTCCCTCCCATAGCCAGTTTTTCTCCCCTCCCCAAAGTCTCTTTTCATTATGGACCCCAAACGGGAGTGGTGTGTGTTATAGCTCATCCCCTCATGATTTGGTCCACCAATTAGACCTAGTTTCTGACACACCAGCTTTGATTTACAGATATTTGGTACTATACTTTTCTTGTCTACCAGGCACAATCTTAATAGTCCTTGGGTTATAGCAATAGGGCTTTTTGTTTGGACTAATTCAGTCTGCCGACCTCCCTTTCTTACCTTTTCTCATCAATATTTGTTGTGATATCTTATGATCATAAGATATGCATCTAATTTTCAGTCCATACATCTGAAGTGGGTTTTTCACCTCAAAAAAGCTTATGCCCAAATAAAGCTGTTAGTCTTTAAGGTGTCACCAGACTCCTCATTGTTTTTGTGGATACAGACTAACATGGCTACCTCCTGATACTGAGTTACATTAATACTTTTGGCCCATTTAGTCCATCTAAATTAATACAGTGCCCAACACAGTTTCCCCAGTCACTTCAGATGGGGTTTTAGGAGCTGTAGAAATGTGTACTGTTAAATCTCACAGCTGGTAATGGCAGGAGGCACCAAGCCAAGTACAGACATGCATGATTCAGTTCCACTGAAGCAGCTGGCTACAGGAAAAGATTTAACAGTACAGGGGAAAAGATATTTTCAGTAGCTAGCCAACAATTGCAGAACTCCGTCCTGGAACACGAGACTGAATGCACATCTTGCTTCCTTCTGAGAAAATGCATGGCTCACCCATTTGATTTAGTCTCTCTCATACATGGAAAAGTTGTGGACAGGAATTTAAGAAGGTAAATGCATTGACACTTTCTTATACTAGATTCATCACGGAAAGCATATGCTACCACAGGATAGCAACTGCCCTGTTAAACTACTTTCTAAGTTGGGAAGCAGAAGTTCATTGCTCAGAATGGGAAAACGATAATAAACAGTCTTCTATTGTAAAAAATTTTCAATCTCCCACTGATTAACCATCCCCAGCATTTTATAGTTTTAGCACCTAGTCAAACACTTGAGGGTGAAGGATTCTGATGGCATCTGGAAATAGCAAGGAATTAAGCATTCCTTAAAGGATTATGCCATGTCTGGCTGTTTCTGGGATGTGGTTTACTCTACCTTCTAACCTTAATACATTGTCCTTTTGAGGCAAGAATGGCATTTAAAATGTTGTGCTAGCACAGTTACAGTAATCAGCAGGGACGGGTTGTGTTTTATTGGAAGCTATTTTAGAACTCTGCCAGTAGATAGGGAGATTTCAGTTAGACCTTAAGTGACATGCCGTCAGCATATCCCACTGAAGTCTGCCCAGATTACAGCTAATCTTTAGAGAGGAAAGTGTCAGGTGCCATCTACCCATTTATACTCTTAGATGGTGACAGTCAGCAGTGCACTTTTTACTCAAAGGCCACTAAATCCATAGGGAGGCTGAGACTGGAAATACAGTTCCTAGTTCAGGAAAAATTAAGGGTGTAAAAAGGATTACTTTTCCAGGAGGTTTCACACAGTACTAGATCACCTAACAGCAACGCAGCATAAACTCATACATACCTCTTCTAACATTGTTCCAAAGGTGGTCTTTGCTTGCACACCTCTCGAAGGCCTCTGGTAACTTCACGTGTCCTGAACAGATGTACCAAAACAGGATACCAAATGCATAAACATCCACCGAGTTATCATATTTCCCTGTGGCAAATGAGCAAACGGGTTTGAACAACAGGACTAATGAATGTCTCCAGATTTGAAACCAAAATAAAATAAAAAGGTACAAAACTAATCTTGAGTGTTTGCATCACAGCCTGCTGTGTATTATTGTACAGCATGAAACCAACTTAAGGCCTCTACTTCTTCACAGACTTACACGCAGAGCAGTCCTATTAAAGCCCATGAGACTACTTACAGTATACAGAAGGTAAGCAAATGCTTAAGTCTTTTCAGGATCAGAACCTAGCATGTTAACTATGAACACTGTTATTAAATCAGGAGCATCTGCATGTTACCCTTTGAAGTACACACACAAAGATTTGCTGTGATCAGTCTATCTTAAAAGATGCTGTTCCTGGTAACATGTTTGTGCTGCACCTAACACGATGGGGTTCTGATCCTGATTGAGCCCTCTAGGAACTACTGTAAAAAAAAGGCTTCAATTAAAGCAAAGGGGGCTGGGGGGAGAGGGATAAATTAGAAGGTAAGCAAATGCTTAAGTCTTTTCAGGATCAGAACCTAGCATGTTAACTATGAACACTGTTATTAAATCAGGAGCATCTGCATGTTACCCTTTGAAGTACACACAAACAGATTTGCTGTGATCAGTCTATCTTAAAAGATGCTGTTCCTGGTAACATGTTTGTGCTGCACCTAACACGATGGGGTTCTGATCCTGATTGAGCCCTCT
Organism: Gopherus flavomarginatus; assembly: GCF_025201925.1. NCBI lineage: Eukaryota > Metazoa > Chordata > Testudines > Testudinidae > Gopherus > Gopherus flavomarginatus. The sequence goes on along the minus strand of NC_066621.1, from coordinate 15,222,014 downwards.
AGGAACTACTGTAAAAAAAAGGCTTCAATTAAAGCAAAGGGGGCTGGGGGGAGAGGGATAAATTTAAAAAGGAAAAAATAGTTTGTGTTAGAACCATAATGCTGAGAGTCAAATTTTGAGTCAAGACTTATTTCATCTTGAGGATGGGAAATAAGCCTAAGTGTTATCTCCAACTCTGAATTTCCCCAACTTTTTGCATTAAAAACTTCTTCTACGATTTGTATGAAACCCTTTCAGACCCTGAAAATACAGCTAACCTTTTTTAAATGGTTTGTACCAGAGAGACTAAATACCTCCAATAGCCCTTCCAATGTATTAATTTGTTATTGACTTCTGTAGGTCATATGAATCCCATAGTAACCACTCTTCTCAAAGGAAAAAAGAATGGAGATCATCACCACTTAGACTGAAAATACAGGAAGGTGAAGTTAAATACACGACACACGCAACTGAAGTCTACCACAGTTTTGACTAGGTTTTCCCCCTCAAGAGTTAAAAGGCATAGTACAGCGTTTTGGGCCTTCGGGACTGGAGCTGCAGACAGTCAATAGGAGATGCCATTCACCACCTTACCTGTAAAGAGCTCAGGAGCCATATGGATGGGTGTCCCAACAATACTGCCAGACATCATGGCCTCAGGCTTGCAGAATCCCAGGTCTGTGATTTTGGCACGATTCTTTTTGTCAAGCTGTAGAGCCATCCATACATTAGGTGATGGTTAATCATGCTTTCAACCCTATTATTGGCTTTTTCATATTAAAAGCAACTTTACAAAATGTATTCGTGTTTGAATTGTTGGGAGTTTGTATGTTATTCTGAATTACTGACTGCTATACACTCTCTTACTGTCCTAACTAACATTACAAGTTTCTACATCTTTATTAACCAGGAGGTATGGTCTAGCAGTGTGAGAACAGGACTGGGAACCAGAAAGTCCTAAATCTAATCCCAGCTGTGACAAACTATCCTCACACAAGTCACTATCCCACTTGCAAAATAATAATAATAATGCTTCTACAGCTCACAGGGACCTAGTAACACTGATATTTGTAGTGAGTGTGGAGAGTTCATGAAGAGCGCTATCAAAGTGAAACACATTTGTTCGTAAGTCTTCTTACAGAAACATCTAAGTGAATAAGGCCATTATTTTATGTACTGTCTATGCTATGAACAATTTATTAGTTCCCTTTGGCAGTGGAGAGAAAAAGGCTTTTAAGTGTAAAAAGATTTCCCTTACCAATACATTTTTAAGTTTGATGTCCCGATGAACAAGCCCCTGACTGTGCAGAAACCGGATCCCTTCAACTACATCCAGAGCAATCTGCAACCGTGTCTCCAGTATCAGCCCAGCCTGAGGAAGAGGCACACACAGGATGATTTACTAATCCTACAAATGTAAGTTACTTCGTAATTGTAGGATTTCCTTGTCCTTCCCAGTAAATGCTATCTAGCTACTAAGTGACCCTTTAACACATGCAGAGCTCCTGCCAGAGCCATGGGTGAATGCCAGGCAATGGAATGGACTTGGCATGAGCTGCTTTTGTTGCCAAGATCCTGGTACATTAGTTACACTAGGTTCTGAACATGGTATCTGCTTATCCTAGTCTGTTTAGTTCTTTTGCTCAGTAATGAAACATGCGGTCATGGTCCCACTATTTACTCCCAAAGTGGCTATTAAACTGCTTGATGGAGTCAGCCAAGGCTGCAGGCAACAAGATGAAAGGGATGGATGGGCCAACAGCAAAAAGGCCACATGTCTTCTGAAAATAAGGTATCCAAGATGTTCCAAGTTGTCAGCTGCTAAAGATCAAGCGATGCAGCATCTCTTATGCCACCTTTACCAATATAGGCCAGATCAAAAAAAACACAGTACAGTAGTCTCAGCCACATTGAAGCATTATGTAACTATTACAGTAATGCAACTATAAGATCTTCAGAAAGATCTTGATTTTAGATCACTACCCCAAGAAGTCATGTTTCCTTTCACTTCTACAGCACAAAATCTAGTTTTTTTTAATTCCTACATTTTATACCTGTGTGTGTTTAAATCAAACTAAGTTTTGTCTGTTCCACTGCTACGACACAGGGCACACCATCCTAGCTTTGTGCTGTTTACAACAGTTTGAAGCACCAACTGTTCAATTGGGTTTTTGTCAAGCAAAAAATGTGTTCTTCACTTTCTGGTCCAAATAGTCTAGCATCACTGTTCTGTTAGACAGCTGCTGTGTTCCACCCACAGGTGGCTGTGCTTCATTTTGGCTGTATCGATGAAGCGATTCCCCAAAAATTTTCTCTGGCCTGAGAGGGATTTTGGAAGTGTAAGGTGCTACAGGACATAGTCGCAAAGAGCAATCTGAAAAGTCACCTGAACAGAACCTCTCACATAAAAGCTGAGAGTTATACCTTGGGAAATTCAAGTACTGATTCCATCTAGCATTTGAGCCTTCAGCTAATGACTTCCCTTTTAGGGGACTTTCACTGTCAGACACACTGGCAGTATGGTAGCCTGTGTAAAATAGGCCAACACAGCTTCTTCTACTTAAAATGGCCATTTGCAGGCCTGAATTCTCAGCTACACTAACGTCGCTTTACACCTCTCCAGCTGTATAAGAGGGCCTTCATATAAAGGAGAATTGGATCTATAATGTTTTAGGAGCTTCCATAATTAAAGCTGGGTCTAGTTATGTCAAGAGTTCTCCAAGAATGAGCTCAGATGTATTTTTATGGTTGTTCTGTAGCCCAAATTTTTCAAATCAAGGATACTGTCCACTTTAACATTTAGGTTCCTGACTGTTTGAATCACAGACCAGAACTAGCTAAAGCTACATTTTACATGCAAACACAAAAATTTGCAGCAGTCACAGTTAAGCAATTTGCCATTCTAGGTACTCTGAGTGCTGCTGAGATTGTATATGGATGCATGACATGCCTTCCATGTAGTGCTAAACACATACTTGCTCCGACTAAATTCAGTTATAAATATATTGAGGAAAATGACACCAGAAAGCGGTAAACAGACCAGTAACTTTCTTCTACACCAGTTTATGAGTTCAGTTGGTGCTTCCAGCCACTCTCCCTTCTCACCCTTAGTCCTGTATAGAGATCTCTGTGCAACCGTTCCATTATCAGTAGGACAGCAATGCTGGAACCTCCTCCATAGCCGTAATCTATCACGGAGCCATGGAGATCTACCAGTCGCTCATGCTTTGGTAAAGACCTGGAGAAACAAAATCAGCACAATAGACAGACAATGTGACTATATTCCCCTAGACTACAATTCTGCCCAGTTCCCCCTCCTGCCCTCTTAAATCAAGCCTAGTCTCCTTATAAGACAGCCAACATCTGGGCTCTTAACAAGTGTAGCAGGGTAAGAGAGGAGATGACTGACAATGCTATCACCACTCTGGCTACAGCAAAGGACAGATCACTGAGTCAGTGTGTTGTAACAGGAGATCTGCACTGCAGCAGAGGCAGTTCTATACAGAGAAGGCTGGTTACGTTTCCTACATTGTAGTCCCACTGTCATTTTATTTAGTGAATGCAGAATCACACACTTTGGGCAGAAAGAGTGCTCAGTACTAGATGAAGGGAGAGTCAGTACATTAGATACCAAGGCCAGGACAGTGAGAAGCGTGCAACAGCATGCAATACTAACTTTGGGCTTTTATTGGAGGAAGCAGCAGGGAACGGGAGTATTTCAGACACAAGAGAATCAGCTCTGGGGAGAGATGAGGAGGGGCAGCACGTGAGCTTTGCACTGTCTTATCTATTCTACAAGTAGCATTGACAGTTATCTAGTCCTCACTCAAAGTTGTGCAGCATTTAGTGGCAATCCTCAGCACTGACCAAGTCACTGGGAGTGGTAAGGAACTACGTTGGACCAAAGTCTCTCTGCCTCAAGCCTTGTAAGCCAGCCTGCATAGCTACTGGAATCTAACTAGGTTCAACTGGCATTTGCAAATCAGTGGAGAGTTTACCAATACACACCTCATATAGTGAAACTCAAGTGCAAGGTCATTCCAGTGCTTCTCATCTGGAGGGACGACTGATTTGAGTGCACATGGGAAATGGCCCCCCCAACTATCACACAAGTACACCACTCCATACTGCCCTCGGCCCAGCTCGCGGCCTAGCTTCGGTTTACCTGCAAACACACAGCAATGTGTCAGTGTGATCAGAAGTAAAGTTTCTGTGTTCTCCCCTTCTAGCATAAGTATCTGGCTATGATGATGCCAGGAACAACTAGTATTTCACATTCAGGGGGTGGTAGGTGAGTCCTTCTTGAAATCAGGTAGTTTAAATTGTTAGGTCAGTGCTGGACTGGAACTCGTATAGGCCACAATATTCATCTGCAGAACAAGTAACAGCCCTGTAAAAGCTCTCTCTGGACTCTTCTGCAGGAGAGACTCACCCTCATATGCTGAGGTACCAAAGAGGAAAAAGGGGAGTTCTATCTTCATTGCTCATTCGATCCTTTGTCTAATCTGAGACTGCCAACATGGGAGACATCTAGCAACAGTCTGCAAGTGAACAGGACTCATTCCAGCTAGCAGCATACAAGCCACATAAACCTCAGACAATCTTTTTGGTCAGTACCCACGAAGTCTGGATTTGATCCCATAACCATAGAGGTTGAACCTTCCATATCCTATTATCAATTCTATGAATCGACCCAGGGAGTCTTTCAGCGGATTTAAGACTAAGTCTTCAAAACAAATCTCTGCGCCTTTATCGAGCCTTCCTAAAAGTTCTTGTTATGCCCACAAATTTGTAGTAAAGTTTCTCTTTTTAAAAAAGTGAGCACAGCATTGAAGTATATTTGACTTAAACAATTAGCCTTGCAAAGAGTTCTCTAATTTACACCTCCCCCCATAGAACTCTCCCAGTTTTGGATCTACAAACTAATTGTTTTCAGCTATCCTACTGCCTCCGATCAGCCTTCCCACAAAGTCCTATACTAGAAAATGAGTGAGGTTTTTCCCTTTTATAGTCCTGCAGGATTAGAAGCAACCATATCCAATGCTTCGACTTAGTTGGCACGTGTCAATTAGAAGCAAAGCCCGAAGAAAACTAGTGTTCCAGCCAACACTATTCTTGTATAATAATCTACAGGTAGATGAGGAGTCCCTCTTGCCCTTGCTCCCCCAACCCCTGCAGAAGCAGGACAGAACTAATCCAAAAACACCCTCCCAAGAGACTCTGGCAAGAAGATCAGGTATAGGTGCTCACCGTGTAACAACACATCCTGCAGAGACCTGCTCTCCAGCGAGAGGCGGGCTAGCCGAGGGGCATGTTCTTTCCGCACCTTCAGCCAAAGGTCTTCCGTTTTCTCCAGCCTGCCTGAATGGCCAGCCTCTAGCTACCAAGACAGAAGGCCAGAGATAGTATGTGTAGAGTCATTCTACATGGTCACATGCCTCACACAGAAGCTAAAAGGTGAAAGCAAGGTAAGACACTGGAGCATATGGGGTCCCATTTTCAAGATGGGTCATTTCGTTAGGGCACCCACTTCATTGCAGGGAGGGCTCCAAGATAGTTTGGAGCCCTAAGCATCACATGCCAGAGTGTCTCCCACTATTAGGCAATACTTCCACACTGAAGAGGATAGCAACGGGCTGACTATTCTGCCTCACCCTTTGGCCATCTCACTTGTGACAGTTCTGGTTTCCTGGAGTGGCACTATACAGAAACCCCAATTTGTTTCTCCTTATGGTGCTCTGCATTTGCACTGCCCACCTCACAGCCTCACACCTACCTGTCGCAGAGAGGCTGCAAAAGCCTCATGAGAGCTGTTTAGCCTGGTCCGGAATTGGCTGCAGATGCTCTTCGCCAGCTTGGAGGCGCTGAGGCTCTCAATGGCATCCTGAGCTACTTTCCGCTTCCACTCCATCGTGATAGCAGGTGGGCTGACCCAGGTAATCCGCTGAATTATCTAACAGAACAGGATTAAACCAATTAAACTGAAGGGCCAAATCTTGCCCTCAGGCCCTATATATGCTACTTAATTCTTTTGAAATCTTAAGAGTTGATCTGAGGGCAGAATCAGATTCAGAAAGAAGAGCAAGTATGGTTCTTTGAGATGTGTTGCCCACACAGCTTTTACTCTTGACATGCAGGTGCCCTATGTGCACAAGTCCAGTTTCTTTTCAAACAGCAGTGTTTCACTGGGGCCAAATCTGCAGTCCAAGCACCCCCTTGCTCCCTGTAGCTAAGCAGGCAGGGCCAGCTGCACCTGTACTCCATTCCTTCCAATAGGGATCCCCTAGGAGCAGGACTCCAATCATCAGGGAAGGAGAGTGGGTCATGGCATCTTTGTGGTCAACACATCTTGAAGAATCACAGTTACTATACAAGCAGCAAAGAATCCTGTGGCACCTTATAAGCTAACAGACGTTTTGGAGTATGAGCTTTCGTGGGTGAATACCCACTTCGTCAGATGCATGTGACATGACATGCATCCGATGAAGTGGGTCTTCACCCACGAAAGCTCATGCTCCAAAACGTCTGTTAGTCTGTAAGGTGCCACAGGATTCTTGGCTGCTTTTACAGATCCAGACTAACACGGCTACCCCTCTGATACTTGACAGTTACTGTACGTAACCATTCAAGTTATTGTCCACAAAGATTCCACACTTCAGTGACTAAAAAGCAGTTCACTATCTTTCGAAGCAAGTCGGCCACTTGCTGGGGGAGCTCCCCTGTACCAACCAGCCTATCGTCCATTACAGATGCACCTTGATACCTTGCCTTCAGGTGGGAAGCTGCCAAAACTAGGCCTTGGGTGAACACCTATTGGGATGCTGAGACACCAAAGGGTAGAACTCTGCCGATAGTACAGATGTTCCTGCCAGGAATCCATGAGCTGGAAGGATTAAGATGGGAAAATACATATCTTGAAGGTCAAGAGCAGTTAGCCAGTCCATGGGATCCAAAGAGGAGATTATAAAGTCTAGGGTAACCATGCAGAATTTGAAGCAATGGCTAAAAAAAAAAAAAAGTATTGTCTCCCAACTTTGCAATTAGGATGCAGTAGGAATGAAGTCCCCTGCCCCTGAACTCTGTGGGGGTGTGAACTTCCTCTACCTCTCCTATTTACATGAAGCAAAAGGTGGATGCTCTCAGCCTTTGATGAGAAAGGCCCCTGAAGACGGACTTAGGGGATAAAAACAGCTTGAGCCTGTATGGGATACCCCTTGCTGACTGGACTATCATCAAGACTCACAAGTCCTTGGTTATCCCATCCCAGGCTTTCTGGAAGCAGGACAGGCTGTTGTCAAAGAGAGGCCTGGAGGAAGGAGGAGCTGAGGGAGGTTTGCTCAAACACAAAAAACAAATGAAACACCATTTTGGCTTGAAGCCCCACATTGTGGGGCAGACTCAGTAAAATCACTACCCCTTCCTCAGCTGCTCTAAAAAGTCAGTAGCTGTGGATAGTATTGAGACTAGTTTCAGTCTGTATCATGGTAGCTTCCTCTCTGGGGCTGGGGCATACAGACCCAAGAATCTCAAGGTGGCTTTGGAGTCTTTTAGGGAATTAACTTCCTCATCCATTTCACTTGAGCTTGTTGCCCTCAAATGGGAGGGCTAATGGTGACTTGGACTTCCAGGGGATTTCCTGATGCCTGAAGCAGTGAACCTGGCTGCTGCAGCCGATGCAACAAATGCTGCTTGAAGTGCCATTCAGGCAGTGAGCTGGCCTTTATAAGGGATTTTGATTCCTTGTGCTGGCCCTTCAGCAGTCTGTCCATAAGAATGGAAAGTGTCTTATAACAGAAAGTCCTCTGGCAGCAGCACCTGATCATTTGCCACTCATATCTGAAGGCTTGCTGAGGGGTATACCTTCTTCCTGAAATAGATCTCAGTTATTGGGGTCTTTATCCAAAGGGGTAGACTTGGACTGGCTTTGGTGCCTCAACTTTCCATGAGCTACCTGCACTATAAAGGGAGTCCCAGGGGTAGGGTGTTGGTAAAATATTCAAACTCTTTCACAGGCACCTGGTATCCAACAGCCCCTTTTGATGTTGCTGCAACTGCGGCCAATGTATGCCAAGTCAAGTGGTCAGTCACCAGTGAGCATGGCCAGTCACACTGCAGAGGAAGGCCGCAGGACATTCGGAAGACATTCAGTATGCTCCTGGATGACTTCCAGTGGAACATCCAGGGTCTCCACCACTTTTAGCAAGGTCTTGGAAGGGTTTTAAGCTCATCCACAGAAGTAGTGAAGGGGGGCTTAACTACTTCAATCTGCAGATGGAGATGGACAGAGGCTGAAATGTCTGGAGAGTAGTAATCTCCACTGTATTCCCTCTCACCTTCCATAAGCTGACACAGACTGGAGAGAAGCCGGAGACTGCTGCTTTGGTGAGGGGGATCTGGTTCTGGAGAAAGTGGATGAAGCTGACTTCCTAGAACAGAGGTTCACTTGTAGGGAAATCAGTACTACCATGGCTGGTACGGACAGTGAGGATGACAAATGAGTGGGTACCAGGAGGGCTGCTCTGCATCCCTGATGATCTTTCAGTGCCTCTCAGATTCTTTCCTGAACTCTGCCACATCTCCACTGCTCTGAAGCACAATAGGCACTGGGAGTGCCAGTCATCCACAGGAACAACAGGTGAAGGATGGGCAGACCTTGAACCCCAATGACTTGGGTCTGCCCTTGTACGGGTCGATCTGTACAAGGAAGAGATTCCTTGTGTAGAAAAAACCTTCTCACTACTCTGTTTAAGATTAAGTAACTAAAGCCAATTGGCAAATAAAACCTATCAACTAACACTAGACAAAGACCAAAAGTTTCCCCCACTACAATAAAGGAAAAAAAGAATGTACTAGTTGCATAAAGAGCTAGGAACACCCATACAGGAACCACAATGGGCAGTAAGAAGGAACTGATTGCAGGTGGCTGCTGCCCCCTACCCCTTATGCCTTCCATTATGAGGAACAAGAAGGTACTCCAGGCACAGGCACAGTCCCAAAAAATCCAATCTCATGCACAAAGAGCGAAATCTGTATAGACACTCACTCAATGAATAATAGTGGTTTGCCTTAACACTTGTAACAAGCAACTGTAAAGTCAATTCTTTGCTTTGTGAAGCATCCAACACACTTTTAGGGGCACATTATTAATTTGCACATTTATGGTTTGTAAAAAGTAATAAGATTCTGCAGAACCTTCTGCAGACAAGCAGATGTTATTAATATTTAGTATCAAAGTTTCATAAGCAATCCCTGCAGCATTTATAATCCAAACATTCCATCATTGTTCTAGTATGCAAAAGTCAGGGGTGATGGTAACTAGTCTATTCTACAGTCCAAGCAGAAAGGAATGTAGAAAATTTGTACCTGTTTGATCTGTTCCCACAGCATTCTGGTTACTGATGAGCCTGAGTGAAAAGTGACTTCAACGTGATAGGCTGCATTTAGTATCTAGAGTGAGGAGAAGGGGGGAAAATTAGCAAAGTAGGAACTGACTTGTTTAATGCTGATTCTGTATGGAAAACTGACCTAGAAAAAATAAGAGCACTGGTCCTGCAAATCTTGTATCTTGCCTCTGGCAATGGTCTATACTGGATGTTGCAGAGGCCCCCAGCCTACCTGACCAGACTACTCCGTGTATTTAATCCTTACTACACCCTTACATAGGCTGGTAATTATCGCCATTTTACAGACTGGGAAACCGAGTGAGAGGTTAAGTGACTTGGCAGCAATCATACAGCAAGCCTGAGAAGAGAACCAATGATTCCCCAATTCTACCCCCTCTTCTCTAGCCACTACATCTGTTCCTCAAAAGGTTTCTGCTTCCTTCTATTGATTTTAATAGGGCTTGTACATTATAGCCTTGCCCAACTCTTCCTTGTCTTTTAGTGCTGCTCTCTTATTCTATCAAGATAAAGTCAAGTCTTGCGGTGACAGTCCAACAAAATTCTTTGTAAAAAAGTAATGCTATGAAAATTCTCAGCAACTGGTTGAGCTACCATACCTGTTTGAGATAATTGCTCGTGACATGTACTGAAACATCCTGAGACTTCTCCAGACTCTTCAGGCATCTCTCCAGCGTCCCCACAAAGCTTTCACGCAGATAGTCTACGGAGCTTATCAATTTGTTGGCAACTGCTTGGTTTAACCGAGAAATGATCAGTTCCTGGATTTGCTTAATACAACATTTAACGTCCTTGGAACTCACAGGCTCCCCATTCTCAGGAATTATGATGTCTGTAGGAAGGAAGGAAAGTTTTGTACAGATACGGCACAAAGGCATTACAATTGTACTATTAGCTGTCAAACATGACATGCTGCTGCACTGTGTGTTTTGCAAAGCTGCTACAGCACAAGCTTATTCCAGCACTTGTCTGGACAGTTTCTGCTCACTCTCCATCCCTTCTAACACTATTTAATTATCTTGAGTTTTGACCTCTAGGTCCTCTTCAAGCTATTGGACAAACTGCTGCTAACAATGGTTTGTGAAAGAAAGGTAGTTGAAACAATGTGAACAGGGCCCTCCCACTGCTCCCAAGGGAGCGTTATAGTAAGATTAAAAGACCGTGACAGACTGTGGGGAGGGCTTTGGTTTTGTTTTATTGGGGGGAGGGAGGGAGAAGGGGCAGGGAGGAAAGAAGAGATGTTCTGAAGTATTATGATTAGCACTGTTCTTTCAAAATCACTGGTCATGAAAGGGCCCTGTTAGCAGCCACTATGTTTAACAGTTACCATGATTTCAGCCATAACGTGGTTGGGATAGTCATGATTTCTGCAGAGTCTTTATAAAAAGAAGATTAATACCTCTAAGACCAGATTGTTTAATGGTCTGTAGGGTGCAGAAGTTTCACCCTATGTGAAAGTCAAGTGTTTAACAAGCTGGGCTTAAAAGCAGGCAGAAGCTGTGCAAGCTTGTTCTACAAGCATGCATTCCACTGCATCCCTAGGGCCATATACTAAATCTAGGACCCAAGACAGACAGAGGTGAAAGGCTAAGTCATTCACCATTTGACTCCTCTGTGTTTTCACTTTTAAACAAAGTTAGTTGTGTACTTGTCTTTGTTCAACTCTCCATAAGAGAAGTATTAGGAATGTTTTATACATTCCTGCTCTTGATGTGACTAAATATTTTGCTCACTATGCAACTAGCAAATGTTTCCAGGCTACCAAAAAAAAAAAAAAAAAAAAAAAAAAGGAGCAAAGCATTTCTACATAGAGAACAACTCTCTTTGCAGAGAGAAGGTAGTTTCTGAACCATATTCAAATGGTGGTTTGGGAGGGTGGGGGGTATTCAGGCTATTAGCCTGTTTTTAACTAAGTCAGTGATTCTCAGACATTCCAAAGCCACCATCTCACCCCCTCCAGTTCATTTTTGGACACAGAATTTTTTTTAGTGCTGAGAAATCAAGTTCAGTGAAAAAGTTATCTGCTCCACTAAATGCAAAAAAGTTCAAGACAAATCTCTAAACATACTTTTTGATCCCTTGTGTGTCCTACTGCAATTTCAAGCCAACTTAATAGCCTGTGAGAACATACACACCACTGCAATGCTCAAGCCTGCTTGTTTACATTTATAGGATTAGGATTATTAGCAGCAGCAGTATTGTGGTAGCCCAGTCATAAAACAGAGTGCCATTGTGCTAGACACTGTACAGACACAGAACAAAAGGGGCCCTCCTGCCCCAAGGAGCTTATAATTAGCTCCCAATTGGACACTAAAGCTTGTTTTCAGAGGGCTGCCATAAGAGTCGCACTCTTGTGATGCACTTGCCAACCTTCCATCTAACCCACAAAATGGAAGGTGACAAGATTACAGAGGGCAGGGTAATGTGCATTTGGAATCTGAGATCTCCCAGTCAGAAAACTGAAATCTGGTTGCAGATCTGCAGTTAAAAGCAAAGTCTTGTGGAAGCCACTTATTGCTGTACCTCAGTTCCTCCATATTATTCCTCACATCACAGAAAGATTATCTGGTGCTTATTCGATGCTTGGTATACAAAATGTCAAGTATTATTCAATAGGTATCTAGCTGGTCAAGTTGCTACTGTGCATGCACCATAGCCAGTTTCCCCAGTTCTACAGCAATGCTCAGAGGTCAGGCTAGAGACCTGTATTTGAACACGAAATCCAGAGGGAGATTCTAGCTTCTTTAAACATAAATCAAGTGACTGACTTATGACATCAGAGGCCGCAACAAGAGAATCTACTGTCCTTCCCGCAGCAAAAACTCTCAAATGCTGTTGGTCCTCAAGTTACTGTAGTATGGTTTTACACCTTCCTGAATGCCAAGCTCTAAAGAACAGTGTGCACACTGAAGGCTGGCTACATCTACACCGCAACTGAAGAAGCGATAAGAGCGCAAGTAGGCATACTCACACTAGCTTTAAACTGGCTAAGGCAGCTTTTAAAAAAAAAAAAAAAAAAAAAGCAGTGAAGATGCATCAGCTCAGGCTTCAGCATGGGGTGTACAAGCTTACCAAGTACTCGGGGTACATACTTGTGTTGCTAGCCTGTGCAATCATGTCTTCACTGCTATTTTTCGCTGCACTAGCTAGATTAAAGCTAGCTGTCGGTAAGCCTCCCCAAGCTGCAGTCACATCTCAGTGCAGTTTGGTTGCAGCACTGATCAAGCCCGAGGACTTGTCTAGCTCCAAGTGCAATGTGTTTCCCATAACCCAACTCCCATTCACACAGTCTCTAGCTCCAGTTAAATGATGCTTTAAAACGCTAGCTAGCCGGGGACGTGAGCTGAAGCTTGAGTGCTGTTGATGCTCAAACCAATAATGTAGTGGGGATTCAGTTACTCCAGGACACTAATACTAATAACAGCGTTACTCAAGTGTTATTTCAGTGTGGCCACTCTCACTCAGAGTTAACTCAAACCAACACTGCAGTGTAGATCAACCCTTAGTGATTATGGCTGTACTTACGTGAATGATACAAAGCAAACATTTTAAGTCACAGAATAATCCTTCTCCCTCCCTCCCTGCTAATGATGACCGCACTCCAGAAACAAAAATCTGGATCCGTGGTATTCCACTTGCTCATTTGCTACTTTGTAGCAGGTGCTCTATTCCACACCCTCCATCTCTCCTAGACAGCTGCACGCATTTGTTTTCCAGTTTTAAAATTGAAGTGCAAGTCTAGAGATTTAGAAGCCTCCTTAGAGTACACAGTACCTTTTGAACACAAAGAAAAGCGAACAACTTCCTCCAATCTTACAGCCTAAAGTTATTTTCAATTTCGTTTCAAGCAGAAAACCTTCATGTCTTTTCAAAGTGCATTTCCATCTCAACATTCCTTCCTGAAGAACTGAAAATTATTGCAAACCATTGTGTGACAAGCAAGAGAAAGTTTCATAGAACCTGCCACATCATGTGACTGTAGTGCCCCAGACCAAAAGACTCAGAGAATAAGGTACATAAAAAGTTTAACCATTCACAACAGTTAATAAACCCCTCTCCTGGAGCTCAAAAGCTACCAACAGAAGTTACACCTCACCAGGAAGTGCATTGGGAAGCCATGCATCTTCAAAAACGAAAAAGACAACCCATGGCATTCAGCTTGCAAGAACAGAGAAGGTTTTGCTGGCTCTTCCCAAATAAGGGCCCCAAGCCTAGCTGGGGCTGAGCTTGGTGGTTTCCACGATGGGAGAGGGCAAAAAGGACAGAGGAGATTTCCTGCCCACATACAACTTCCAGGGTGGGGTGGAGGTTGTGCAGGATTGAGACCTGTGCTCAGGGCCACTTCCTGTTTACTAATTCCCAACAATCAGCCCACCCCAACCCTTCCTTATTAGGACACTCTGGGCTATGCTATCACCACTTTGGGGATGGGAAAGAGTTTTTCCCCATTCCACCAGGTTGACCAAGATTGGTTGGGGTTTTCACCTTCCTCACAGAGAGACCTAGAGGTTGAGTTTTGGGCAATAGGAGTGCTGGGATTCCCCTGCTCCTGGAGGTCACTGTTAGAACCTATGTGAGAATTGTTTAGCTGTTGCAACTTTTGGAAGGTGCCCAGTGCAGGAATTCTCTGATTTAGGCTCCAGATCCAAAGCAGTAACATAGTGGGCATCCAAAGAGTATCTCCTTGTGAGATGTGGCAATATGTCTATTTCCTCATCCCCACTCTGGGTCAAATGCAAACGAAGGGCTGGCTTATTACCATGGGGCAACTGCCCCACCACTGCTCTTCAGGGCAGTGCTAACTGGCTGTCAAAGTCACCTGTTACCTCAACTCCCAAAAAAAGGATGATAGTGGGCAACTGGAGGTGCCCTGAGAACCTTCTAGTGTGGTGACTGGCTCCCTCACAGTGGGAGCATCCCACAAATTGACAAAGGATCAATGTGGTGCAAGTGACTGCACTGAACTGTCCCCGATGGGAACTTTGGATGTAATTTGACTAATAAAATTGCAGCCTGGATAAAACCCACACCATGTGTTGAGCACGCCAAATAGACTTTTGGGCAATAACCCAAGCTTTCTGATGCACCATCGGGTGACTGCCCAAAGGGTCAGCAGGAAACAAAGATAGCAGTAGGGTAACCAGGCATCTATATAGAAGTGTTTTATTTTAGAAGGTTCGATACTGTAAAGCCGTTTAAGTCATCTCTGAAAGAGAAAGAAAGGGACTTTCAATTCTAGGAGTGCAGGGTAAAGTCTCACTCCATAGTTTTCTTTTAGAGATTTACTATCAGTCCTCACAACTACAGCTAGGCAAACTAGCAATATTTCAGTTCACTGACAAAGAGATTGGTTTAGCTGAACCAAAATGAAGGGTTTTTGTTTTGTTTTTAATTTTTTGGCAAAAATATTTGGGGGGTCAAACAATGTTTCTATTTTAGAATATTTTTTTTACAGTTATTTTTATAAAATTTTAAAGGAAGTTTCTAGAAAAGCAGATTCAAAGGTGTCAAAGTGAGAAGTGTTCTATAACCAACAATTTGACAGTCAACATGAATTTGCAAAACATTTTGGTATCACAAGCCTGCATTTTTTGCTGAAAAAAAAGTTGATTTTTATTATTCAGTTCTGACTACTCACAACCATTTTCCCACCACTAATGTAGGCAATTACTGTCTCCCACTGTAAGATAGGACATTAAGGCAAAGAGGCCAAGGGCTTGTGCACACTTGAAACACAACAGCGGTACAGCTCCAGTGCTGCTGTAGTGCTTCAGTGTAGCCACTGTTTACACAAATGGGAGGGGCTCTCTTGTCAGCATAGGTAATCCACCTCCCTGAGAAGCAGAAGATTGGAAGAATTCTTCTATTGACCTAATGCTGTCTACACCAGGGGTTAGAGCTGCTTAACCACAGGCATGGATTTTTCACACCCTTCAACGATATAGCTAGGTTGACTTAACTTTTTGTGTAGGCTAGGCCTAAGTAGCCTGTTCTAGTCTACACAGCATGAATCACTGTCAGACTCAATTAGAAGTCAGGCATTCCTGGTCTAGTCGTGTGCTCAGACCTACTTCAGTGATCTGCTTAGAGAAAATAGTTCAGTGTAGCAGACTCTACCAGCTGATTGTTTTACATACTAGACGATGCAGAAGAGGTCACGGAGGAAGGTAGACCTCGTCTGATCCTCATTTAAATTGGCCCAGGAAGCAAAGTTTGTAGAGAGGCTTATAAATTCAGTCATCCTCAGATATCTGCCCATCTCTCTCCTCTTACCAGAGATTACCTTTGAATTCCATGTTAGCAGCATCTTCCAGCAGCTCCTCTTTCATGTTGTTGAGAGTCTCTATGATCATGTCCTTCATCTCCTCCTGCTTGCGATTGGCAATACCCATCAGAGACTCATAGAGCTCATTCTCCTTCTTGCGCGTGTACTCCAGCCGTTTTGGGGTGATCTGCAGGTCTCGTTGCATATCAAAAGCCTGGTTGATGAAGATGTCCAGGCAGCGGCAGTGCACCATGTTCAAGATGGTGGCTACATCCACCAGGTGCTTCTGCAGCACCTGCCTGGAGAAAGTGCTCAGAAGGCGGAATTTCTCAAATTGCTCTACCAGCATGCTCTGGGCTTTGGCATCAGAACTAGGGGCCCCACAGCTGCAGTGGTTGGTACTCAGATAGTCTAGGTCCATCAGCTGACAGTAGAGGAATGACTTCTCATTCTCAGCCTTTTTGGGAGAGATCAGTTCAGCCTCTGACTCTGGCACTTTGCAAAAGAATACAGGCAAAGAAAATTTCTCTTGGATTTCCCGCAGTTCGTTTTCATCAGATGCTGACAGTTTAGCCTCACTGATGGCAAAGGTGATGACAGGCAAGACATGGTTCACGTACTCTCCCAAGATGACC
Source organism: Gopherus flavomarginatus (assembly GCF_025201925.1). Taxonomy (NCBI): domain Eukaryota; kingdom Metazoa; phylum Chordata; order Testudines; family Testudinidae; genus Gopherus; species Gopherus flavomarginatus. The sequence goes on along the minus strand of NC_066621.1, from coordinate 15,205,734 downwards.
TCAGCAGACTGGAATCCCCGACATGGGGCTACCACAATGTCCACCTCCTGAAAGAGTAATAAAATAAAGTAATCACACTGAAGTTTTAGCAATTAACCCAGCTAGTAAGTCTCCCAGCTTCCCTCTCACCACTAAAAGTTCATCCCTGTAGCAGGACCCATTTCATGGTCTAAACATGCAATTCTCATGAGTCCATAGGGCTGATTGGAGCTTCTCCCAGATCCTTGTATTAGCCTATAAAAGTCATTATTCAAGGCTCATTTCTCATCCTTTTGGGTGTCTACAGAAATCCTAGACAATGAAACCTTGGAATTAGCAAACAAGGTTCAAATCCAGCCCAAGTTTCACATGGCAGTATAGGATCCATGGTCTTATTTTAGACCTCAAGCCTCTCTCTGTCTTGCAAGAGCTGACATTTCACTTTCATTGTGAAAGACTGAGAACTGAGAACATATCCTAGCTCACTTCAATATTCCAGACTTTTCACCTGAGTCACTTCATTTAGAATTTTTCCTCCTTGTCTCTCGCTGAGATATGGCTAGAATGCTTCAAATCAGCTAAAGCTACTGAAGTCACTGACAAGAGCCACATTTTTGTGATTCAGCATTGAAGGTATTCTAAAATACTATGATGATTTTTAGGACAGGAATTAGTGAGCGCACACTGCCAGCCTGGAGAATGAAATCAGTTGATTCGCAACACAAGAATAGCAATGGGAAGCTCGTGCTGTATTTTCTCTGCTATCCACTGGCATGACTCAACCCTGTCTTGAAAATCCCCTATTTAGGGCCAGAAGGGAGTTAAGCCTCCCTGGCCTATTCAGTTCTCGGTCCATTTGTAGACTGCCAGCAAAGGGCAGTTAGTGTGCAGATATTTCTGGACACTAGAATTTCAACTGCGTCAACTCATATACATATGCTAATGCAAAGTTATCATACTGAGGTGGCTTTCACTCACTACTGCACAGAGTTGGATCTGAACTAGTTACTAGAGCAAGGAGGGGTCTCAAACTTAATTGCACTGTTACCTCCTTCTGACAACAAATTACTACATAACCCCCAGGAGCAGGGAACAAAGCTTGAGCCCGCTAGAGTCCCACCATCCTGGGTGGGACTGGGTGAGGTGGGATCAAAGCTGAAGCTCAAGGGCTTTAGACCCAGGTGTGGGGGGGGTGAGGTGAGGGGGGCTTGTAACCTGAACCTTGCCACCCAGGGCTGAAACCCTCAGGCTTAGTCTTTGGTGGTGAGGCTCCGGCTTTGGACCCAGCAAGTCTAACGCCAGCCCTGGCGACCCCATTAAAACAGGGTCATAACCCACTCTGGGGTCCCAACCCACAGTTTGAGAACCACTGACCTAGAGAAAAGGCTATTCTATAATCATTTCCACCATCACCACCATTCAGGCCTCCATGCTACCTCTCAAGAAGCTTGTCCAAGACGCCAACATCCTCACTCTAATTTTAAAAAATAAGACACCACTCACTACCAAAGTTTGCATTTCATTTAAGGCTGTGTTGCAGCCACATTTGTTTACTGTATTTGGCCAACAGGTAGTTATAAAACAATTTAAAAGCTCAAAGAGTCTGATCAATGACTGAGTCAGTGTTAAAAGCAGATGTCTTCTGTGTTTGTACCTTTGGCAAAAAGAATGGAAAATCCTTAACCAGCTTCACTCACTTCGTTTGTTTGTTGACCTTGAACTAAATCTTTAAGGACCATAACTGAAAATCAGGGATGGTCCATTAGTTTTACCATGGGCGGGGGGGGGGGGGGGGGAGAAGCCACCCCCAACAGTTGCTAGCCCCTCTCCCAGGTGGACAAACAAATACATCACAACACATGCAGGCAGCCAGTCAGGTAAATATGTTAGGCTATGTGGGGACATGCAGGAGAGCTTTTACATTTTCTGGCTAGAAGCTTCAATAAGTTCATTGATCCATTTTGCAGTTATTTGTGCTGGTCCTCTTTAGACCAGCTGTGAGTGTCTGAGCCATACAGGATCAACAAGTCATGAAAAATCCTGCATCCAGCCTCTTTTCAACTTTTGGCGTGTATTCCAAGCACACAGCTACTGCCCTGAATAGACTCCTATCTACTGCTACTACAACCTGTTAGTTATTGCATAAATGAAAATGGCTAAGTGATCATTATTACAGTGGGGTTAAATACAATGACAATATAAACCACCCAAGTTTGTAGATATGCAAGCCAAGAATCATCATCAAGTACAAGTTAACTTCCTGGCACTTCCCATGGTGAACTTGTCCCTCATCCTTCCCACAATATACTAATTTGTAGGTTCTTCACCTGCCTATTGTGAAAGAAGCACTGGCCATTGCTAGAAGAGATACCCAAGTTCAGACTGGCCCACCTAAGTTGCCAGTCATATCCTGTGTTTCTAATGAGTGATTCAAGCATTGAACATTTCAGCTGCAAAAGGTAAGAGTTCAGTTTTTGGTGTGGCTCTGGGACTCTACCACTTGAATATGAGTTAAATACTGTTAGGAGGCTGCATTATTAGCTACAGGTAAAATTCATATATGGTATAACTTTACAGAGTTAGACCACATATTTTTAAAGTTACAAATGGTGTTCCCACAGTGTTCATAGATGGAGAAACTCCAAGAGAATGCCTGCCCTGTGGAGTAATTACCCAAATGACTGCACCAGTAGCTGTCATGAGGTTGGTCAGAACTGTAATACTTTGATTACTGACATAATGCCCACTGAATGTTGCATATGGACATCTATAAGCATTGCAACACAGTAAGAATTAAACAAGTCATACTTGGGCCAGTCAGTTACTTATCCCCAGTTCTGTAACTGAGATACTTGCCTTCAAGTTTTCATATGGGTGAAATGGCTTGATGTTCCTAGTTCCCAGTATTGTATTTAGACCATTCCCTTCTATGGGCTTCAGAGCTCAGCCAAGCAGATCATGCAATTAGCTAAACACTCCAGTGGCTCTAATACTTTATTCTACTGGTTGTTAATGAATTACTTACCATTTGGAAGTGGATGATGACAATTGATGAGCTGTTAAGCATGTACTGATGGTGATGACATCAACAGTGTCATTTGGGTGGGATGAGTCTGCACCCTTCCTATCATTTTATCTTCAGTGACAATTAGACATTGGGTACAAGTACAGTATCAATATTCTAAATACAGTTTTTGGCATTTCAGTTTACAGTGCAACCAGTAAGATTTCACAATCAAGGAGGAACATTAGGAAAGCATCTGAAACAGGGAAAGATTCTATTTAAGTTGAAGATCTTCATTAGAGACACTATTGTTAGGCCACATCTACACTACCCACCGGATAGTAATTGATCTATCAGGGATCGATTTATTGCGTCTCATCTAGACACGATAAATTGGTCCCCAAATTGACACCCATACTCCACCTCGGCGGGACGAGTAAGCGGAGTTGATAGCGTAGCCATGGCAGTCAACTTGCTGCCGTGACGACGGCCAGGTAAGTCGAACTAAGATACTTCGACTTCAGCTACATGAATAGCCTAGCTGAAGTCACGTATCTGAGATGGATCCCCCGCAGTGTAGACCAGCCCTTAGACAGGTTTCCTTAATCTGAACCTGAAAAACCAAAATGCATCTGTAACAAATCAGTGCTGTTCCTCAAGATTCTGCAAGAATGGTAGCCAAAATCCCTTAGGTGTCTGGACCAGATGTTGAGCTATCACAGGGATCCTCTCATGCAAATACATCATCATTTTTTTCTGGAGACCTAGATTCAACAAAGGATCTGTTAACACTTCTGTTTCCCTTCCAACATCAGAGTTTGGCACAGTATGCAGATCCGCTAGAGAAGCCAGTGGCAGAACTACATGTAAAAATCCAGATGCACTCGTGAAATTCTTTGGAGAAAGCTTCACAGTAAGTACTTCCATTTCTTTGATTGCAACTCTAAGGTTGTCTAATGTCAGAAATACAGGTCTCCAGTTTTCATGTTTACAGACAGTTCATTATATGAACTGCCCCACAGCCCTGGGCTTGCCCTACCAATAACTGACTAATGTGCAGTATCACTATTTTAGATAGGAAAAAGATTTCATTTTAAATTAACTGGAAATGCTTTTACATAGCCAGGCAAAACTATTTAAAAATGTCATTTAATGGTGTTGTCTTTAAAAGCCATGAGTAAAGTATCCCAGTTAATTTCTCTGCTGTAGAACCAAGGTGAGGATATGTCACTCATTTCCACAGAATCGGAGACTCTAGCAGTCACCTTTGAAATTTTCCTAGAGATTTCTGCTAGGGGTGAAGTGCTCCCTGAGATGAGAAATTAAAAAAAACACTACAGCAGTGGAAGCCCAAGAAAAAACGTCTTCCCCTCCTCCCCTTTTTAACTACAAAACAACAAGAAACAAAAAATTTAACATCCATATAAATGGGAAGTTTTTGAATTTCAGTATTGCCCTGCAGTGTTGGAAACCCAATCAGTACCGCATTAGACCATGAAAAATCACAATGAAACTCAAGAACTAGGCAAAAAGGTGAGAAACATTCCATTTTTTAAAATTGAAGTAGCTTCTTAGGCTCCATCTTCAGGGCTGAGCTGTGGAAGGAGGGCCGGTGACCCTAGAGCTAAGTAGTTTTAAGGATGCAGTTTAAGATTCACTTTCACTTGTTCAGTCTAGACCTTTATTTGGGCAATTAGATTATTTACACAGGAGTCAAAGTGCTGGAGGAGGAGGAGATGAGATTGTTGCTACAGCTCATTTTCTACCTCTGTATTGAAGCCAAATCTCACTATAATGGATGTAATTTACTCATGTGTAGAGGCTTAATCAGACACTTCTGATATCTGTGAAGTGCTTTCAGATCCTTTGATAAAGAGGTGCAAGGCAGCAAAAATACTGTCATTCTTTTGGGTAGAATACCCAGGGCCGGAGCAAACACTTAGGCAAATTGGGCGGCCGTCTATGGCGCCTAGTGGTTGGGGGAGCCTAAAATCCCGCTCAGGCGAGGAGGTGGAGTGGAGGTGAGCTGGCGCGGGGAGGGCCACCCACAGTAACGGGGGGGGGGGCGGCACACAGGGAAACCGCTCCCCGCCCCAGATCTCCTCCACTCTGCCTCCGCTCAGCGCACAGCCCCTGCTTTAAGTCTCCTGCAATTGGCACCGCAAGCCTTGGAGGGGAGGAGAATTAGAGCAGCTCCAGCGTGCTCAGCAAAGGAGGCGGAGCCGAGGTGAGCTGGGGTGGGCTCCCTGAGGGGTGTTAGCTGCTGCGGGGGAGGGGGAAGAAACAGAGGGAGGCTCCCCAGGTGAGGTTAGCTTCAGCAGGGGGGCGGGGGAGGGCTTCCCGGGGGGGGGGGGGCAGGGTTAGGGGGATGGCGCAAGGTGGAAGTTTCGCCTAGGGCACAAAAACTTCCTTGCACCGGCCCTGAGGATACCTTGCATTTGTTCACAAGGGGTGCACTAGCCTTAGACTTAATTTAAGCATGATTTAACCATATGCATAGCCCTTTGGAACTTTTGAGTAAACATTTACCTAATCAGTATTATTTCGGTATTATTTGTTTCCAGTAGTAGTAGTTTCCTATTGAAAGAGGAGACAAAGTAATTCTGCTAACAAAAGTGAGAGAGAACAAGTTATAGCTCAATTTTAACTAGCTAATCATGATGCATGCATTTTTAGAGCTTCCATTTAGCCAGTGCCTAGTTGCTCAGTGCTTTAAATGGATTGCTTTTAGGTGTCCTGCATCCTGATGCGCCACTGGTTGACACTGCAACTTGGAAGTGCCAATACTAAAAACTTACAATGAAGGGCCAGCTCTGAAACAAACTTCCTTTGTATTTGATGAAGAGTTAAATCTGCCCCTTTGGGTGTGGCTGAAAGGATTACAATTATGGATGCGACTTTATGAAGAGTTCAGAAATTCTCCCAAATAATCCAGAAATGGAAGCATAAAAGTGAGATCCTCACTGTGCACCAGAGGGAGCCACTCTAAGCTCAGGGGCGGGGAATTCATTTGACTTAAAATTTAGTCAAATGAAAGACTTGAGTAGTCTCCCATTTTTTTCCACTCTTAAAATAAGAAAAGAAAAAAAGTCTTGCCAGCAGTTTGCCTGCTATGACTGTCATGGGACTCCCAAACCCATAGCTAAACAAGAGTACAAATTATAGAAAAATTGGATAGGCAATTCTGCAATATTCACATTGAAAGATGACTCACACGGATGACTAAACAAAGGAGGAAGCCAGTACTGTCTCTAGGAGACGGGCAAAAGAAAAACCAACAAAATGCAGTGCAAGCAACTGGTCCTTGTTTTAGCAGAGACCTTGTAGGGTTTTCCGGCAACATTAGAAGTAAAAGCAAACAAATGATGCTACAAGGTAATTTATCCCAATTTATGGCACTTCTCTGAATATTTCCATATACTATTCAGTTGTATGTTCTTAAACTTTGATTACAAACTCTTCAAGGCAGCAATCTAGTCTTATTGTGCATGCCCAGCAGCATGTACACCTATGCTGCTCTACAATCATTTTCATAGGGCAGTTTCACGGAGAGGACTGTTAGCTATAGTCACACGGTGATTCATGGAAATATCTTGGAACCTTAAGCAGTTCTCACTAAATTAGAGCTCTCAGTAAGTATGCGCTGCTGTATTTGAAGCTTTTGCCAAATACATTACTGTCAAACAATTACATCCATGTTTTCCCGAAGTTAAGAACTCTATCTAAAAATCAAGACTTATTGAACACTTGGAGACCTAAACACCAACTACACAACTATCTGGGTTACAATTCTGCTTCTTGAGAGAATATTGCACCTAACTATAATACAAAATAGCCAATTAGGAAAAAGGCATTCCATTCTCCTCTCACTCTGACAGCCTATGCATATTTCTATGGACTAAATTCTGTACATCTCTATTCAAGGGCAGAAGTTAGCCCCAGTACTGAATAAACAATAAATACAGGTAAAAGGAAAAACATACTATAGACCATACATAATGAAGAGGAGAAACAATTGAAGATCTTTATCTCAGTGCAATAAGCTATTTAGGGACACAGCCAGTTGCCTTGTACTTTAGGATAAAAATTGGTAGAGGATTGCCATATTCTCATATACCTGCCTCCTATTCATCTAAGAATGAGACATTTGCTGCTTCCAAAGTGACCCTGCTCCAGATTATTAGATCTGGGACAGTTTCATTTTCCATTTATTGGGGGGAAGAGAGACTTTTGTAGTTAGAGGTGCCCAGAGGCTATCCTTCGTTAACCCACCTTTTGCTGTTGAGTCTCACTAAGCATCATCCACTTGAAGTCTCAGTTCAGTATTTTACTCAAACACTAAACCAAGTCCAGTACTCCAATTCCCAGAATGGATCTACCATGGAGCACAAACAAATAATGCAATAACTAGGTTAATAAATCAGATGCTGCTAGGGACAAATTATACAAATGTGCTATAAATCTGCGGTACTTGTATGGCCCAGTTACCAAAGTACCAGAGCACCTCACAATCTTTGATACATTTACCCTCAACACCCCTGTGAGGCAGGGAAGTACTATTATCCTCATTTAACAGAGACTTCAAGCATCAAGAAATTAAACGATTTGCTCAAGTTAACACTAAGCATATGGTAGATTAGGGAATTGAACCCAGAACCCTAAACTAAAACTGACAGTAACATTCTGTGTCAGCACCCTCTGCAAATAAAAGCTGTTAGTGCTACTTTGTTTCTTTGGATAAAGACTATCTATCTGTGTCATAAATAGGAATCCTGCTCCACTATGGAAGTTTGTGGCCAATTAAAAGGGCCAATTAACTGAGTCTACAGATAACACAAGAGATACAAACACAGCTTGAACAGTATTTAACACTAGACTTTTCTTACCCTACTGCAAAAGCCACAGAACCTGTCCCATCATATGAGAGCGAGCGCGAGGGCGCGCGATCACTCTAAGCCAGCAAAAACTGAAAGTAGTGACATTCAGGGCATAGCACAAGACCCAGAGATTCTAGTTCTAATTGGATACGGGTGGAAGGAAATACAAATTTCACAGCGATTGTATTTCTGAAAATACCCTACCTCTAGCACTGAACCCAGGTCAGACCTAAACAGAACAGCTCTGACATATAATTCTGCTCAGCAAAAGCACCTCAGTCAAACTTAATTGCAGCAGTGCTATATTGGGGTTTGGAAGAAAGGCTCAGCCAGAATCCAGCCTATTGCAGCATAGATGTACTCTAAAGGTAAAGTGGCAACAAGCCTCAGAGCCCCAGAGCCCAAGTCAACTGATTTGGGCTTGGATACAAGGCTAGAAATAGCAGTGTAGATATTTGGGCTGGACCCTGGACTCAAAGACACCTCCCTGCCCCCACTGGGCTTGAGATCCGCAAGCTCCAGCCCAATCTAAAATGTCTACACTTCTATTTTTAGCTGCCAGTTGACCTGGGCTCTGAGACTTGCCACCAAGGGTCTTTCTTTGCAGTGTCAACATACCCTTAGGGTTTTACACAGAAAGTAAAAACCAAACATCTTAACTGGTATCAGAAACAAGACAGGAAACCAACGTACACTTCAGAGCCTTTGCTAGAATGTTCTTTACAACTAACACCAAATGGATATGCAGTCACATTCTTTGCCACCTGTAACAGAAAAATGGTGAGAAGAGTTCAAACGTAACAGCATTGCACTGGTGCACAAGAAGCAGTAGCAAAGCCAATTCAATGAAGTTACTGACCCATCTACTTTTGTTACCCAAGATAAAGTGCAAAGAACAAACCCTATTCCCCCTCCCCCTTTAAAAAACAGAAAGTATTGACCACATGTGGGAAGTACTGTTTCCTTACATTTTTATTGGGAATTTCCTGTAAGCACCTACTAGCCTCTGACTCCACCTGCATTCGAAGGTAAGGAATCACCCCACTAAGAGTGAAGCACAAAGCAAGACTGATCTGTGATCCAGGGTAGAAGGAAGTTTCAGTCTGCACTAACACCTCTTTAGTTGTTGAATGGTTTTCCCTGGGATGCGCAGTATTTCAGAGATCTCAGTTGGAACCTCTAAGCACTATTGATTCAGCAAAATTAACAAGCGTTTACTTTCACCATAAATCTGTCTGTTACATTGATTATTCCTCCATGATCCGGATGCATTCCTTTGTAGAAGTGATCCCCAAGGAGTAGAACAGCTTTGCCAAACGTGGGTTTTTTGGGGGCCAGTTACATGATAAATATGCCTAAGAGCAAATATACCTGCCAGCACAGAATTGTGCTCCCAAACCATCATACCTATGTAGAGACAGATTCCCGGCTCTTCTTTCTGTGAAGCAAGATGTTTATTTCAGCTAGGATATCCTTTAATAACGCAGAAAAAGGTAGCAAATCCTATCCTACACACCAAAGATGATCAAGCTATAGGTTAACAAGTCAAGTCTTTGTTTTGTTTAAAAAAAACCACACAACAACATGTGCTGACTGCATAATACTCCAGATCTGCTGTGTGCCTACAGAGCCTTACAGAACCTTCTATGATGTACTGTCGCTTAAGATCCACTTTGTTCTTTATAGAAATGTGAGACAGACATGGTATAAGTGTCCAGTTCGAACCTGCCTATGTAATTAAGCATCTTGCCCAGATTTTTTTAAACCCACACAACATCCATTACAAGCAATAGATGTGTCAGCATTTCCAGGATCAAGACTGAATTCTATTGGTAAATGTTTTAAGAGACAGAATTAGAGGTTATGACCATTATGAGAAATATCTAAGTCACGTGCAGAACAAGTTCTACTGAATTCAAATATAGGTCTAGTAAGCAAGCATTCAGAGTCCATAAAGCAACGCCACAGTCAAGCCCATTCTAATTTTTTAGAAAATAGTAGCACAATGTTTCTTCAATGACACCATCTCTTTCTTACTAGAGTCACTAACAAAATATTCAGCACAAAGATCTGTAAGCACAAATCTAGATAAAAAAACACCGTTAGCGGGGGAACGAGTTTAATTAGTTTCATTTTTATTTTTTATAATCAGGAATACCATAGGCAGCAGCTAGAGTGAGGGTATATTTGCAGCCTGATTTAAAAAAAAAAAAAAAAAAAAAAAAAAAAAAGTGTTGGGCTCCTTCAACTCAGTGGGTGTCAACAGGAGCTGGTTTCAGAGTAGCAACCGTGAAAAGAACAGGAGTACTTGTGGCACCTTAGAGACTAACAAATTTATTTGTGCATAATATGCCACAAGTACTCCTGTTCTTTTAACAGGAACTGGGACCCTCAGTGCCTCTTGTAAAAAGTAACCATAGTGTGGACACTTATGCTTTAAAGTCATGATCTCCCCCAGCGTGCAATTGTTACTAGCAGCTTACTAGCTTTGTTTCTCTAGTCAAAGCAACAGGAAGTTCTTAGCAAGAGCCATGCTACAGAGGTGCAGATTAGGGCTTATGTGTATTTTAAGTGTTCTTGTAAATCCTATTATTGCTCTAATAATGTGCCAGCACTACTGTCTAACACCAGCAGGCATTTCACCACTGTTTCACTTACCTCTGCTCAGTGTGGATCTAATCTGCTCAACATGCCCACCACAGCTACAGCAATAGTTGAAGATTTCAGAAAACCCTCTATGTATTCTACGCAGGACCAGCGAAATGGGCTACCCCCCAGGGCACCGTGGTCAGGGGGGACACTAGGCTCATTGCAGAGATGCACACTGCCAGTGGGCAGGAGAGGGCCCAGAGGAGAGAGTGACAGTGGGGAGCGCCACACATAGGTGGAGTTTGGAAGGGTGTGGGGGCATTACCCCCCAAACTCACAGGGGAGACATTTTGGGGACACCCAGATTTCTCTCTGCTTCCTCCCTAAGGAGGAATGTTTCGGGGAGAAGAAGGAGTGAGCAGTGATGCACAGAGCACCTGGTGTTACTGTTCACACACACACTCCGCAAATGTTTCTCTGCTGCGGGGAGGGAGGGAGAGGTGGGGAGGGAGGAGGGGGAGTGAGCAGCAACACCAGGTGCTCTGTGTGTCCAGATCCGTATCCCCATGTGGTTGAGGTTCTCTTTAAAAAAAAAGAAGAACTAACAGTTATCCAAAGTACAAGACTTAGTGGTGAGGGGGACTTCAACTACTCAGACATCTGTTAGGAAAACAACACAGTAGGACACAGATTATCCATCAAGTTCTTGGAATTTATTGGAGACCATTTATTTCAGAAAGTGGAGTAAGCTACTAGGGGAGAAGCTGTTCTAGACTGGATTTTGACAAATAGAGAGGAACTGGCTGAGAATTTTGAAAGTGAATGGCAGCTTGGGTGAAAGTGATCATGAAATGATCGAGTTAGTGATTCTAAGGAATGGTAGGAGGGAGGACATTAAAATGATTTCAAGAAGGCAGACTTTAGCAAATTCAGGGAGTTGGTTGGTAAAATCCCACGGGAAGCAAGTCTAAGAGGAAAAAAACAACTGAAGACAATTTGCAGTTTTTCAAGGAGACATTATTAAGGGCATAAGAGCAAACTATCCCACTGCACAGGAAAGATAAGAAGCATGGCAAGAAACCACCCTGGCTTACCCAGATCTTCAATGATCTAAAAATCAAGAGTCCTACAAAAAGTGGAAACTAGGTCAAATTACAAGGGATGAATGTAAACAACTCAGGTATGTAGGGACAAAATTAGAGAGGCCAAGGCACAAAACGAGATCAAACTAGCTAGTCCATTACTCAATTGGGACGGGGGGGGGGGGGAGATAACAGAAAATGCAGAAATGGCAAAGGTGCTTAATGACTACTTTGTTTCGGTTTTCACCAAAAAGGCTGGTGTGACTGGATGTCTAACTTAGTGAATGCCAGTGAAAATGGAGGTAGGATCAGAGGCTAAAATAGGGAAAGAACAAGTACTTAGACAAATTAGATGTCAAGTCACTAGGGCCTGATGAAATGTATCCTAGAATACTCCAGGAGCTGACTGAGGAGATGATTCTATGGAGGCATAGAAGAGGTTAGGGGAAAAGGGGGTGCAGGAGGAGAGTGCAGGGCTTATGGGAGAAAGGGTTATTTGTTATTTTTGTTACTGAATTTTACAAAAGTTTCAGATACCTCTCAGATTAGATGCCTTAAATAAAACACAAAAACAAAATTTATTTTTTTTAAAATAGAGACTATCATTTCTCAGCTTCTGTGCACTAGCACAAGATGGCTCCCTCTTCCCCTCTGTCTGCCTGGGTTCCCTCCTTCCCTTACTTTTTTCTTGGGAGCATGCAAAAACAGATCAGTGGGAGCGAAAGATTTGATCCTAAAACCTTTAATCTTCAAGGAGTCCTTACTCATACACTTAATCCTACTGAACTCAAGAAGCTTGCAGGATCTGTCCCCAGCTCCTGCTGTAGCTCAGCAGTTCAGAGTTTTGGAGCAGCATTATATTTGCGTTGCTTTGCCTGCAAACAGATTTAAGTTTTGCTGCTGTCATGAGTATTATAAACCCAGTCCCAGATTTGGACCTTAGCGTCCAAAATATGGGGGTTAGCATGAAAACCTCCAAGCTTAGTTACCAGCTTGGACCTGGTAAAGCTGCCACCACCCAAAAGATTAGAGTGTTTTGGGGCACTCTGGTCCCCACAAAAAACCTTCCCTGGGGACCCCAAGACCCAAATCCCCTGAGTCTCACAACAAAGGGAAATAAACCTTTTCCCTTCCCCCCTCCAGGTGTTCCTGGAGAGATACACAGAAGCAACCTCCATGAATCTAAGCAGAGGGATTCCACCCTCCCCTGTTTCCAGCCTGGAAACACAAACACTTCCCTCTTCACCCAGAGGGAATGCAAAGTCAGGCTAGTAAATCTAACACACACAGATTTCCCCCTGACTTCTTCCTCCCACCAATTCCCTGGTGAGCTGCAGACTCAATTCCCTGGAGTTCCCCACTAAAGAAAAACTCCAACAGGTCTTAAAAAGAAAGCTTTATATAAAAAGAAAGAAAAATACATAAAAATGGTCTCTCTGTATTAAGGTGACAAATACAGGGTCATTTGCTTAAAAGAAATATGAATAAACAGCCTTATTCAAAAAGAATACAATTCAAAGCACTCCAGCAACTATAGACATGTAAATACAAAAGAAAAAACCAATAACCTTTATTGTTTTTATGAACTCTGTACTCACAACTTGGAAACAGAAGATTAGAAAGCAGGAAATAGAAATCCTCTCATAGCTGAGAGAGCATACAGGCAGAAGACCCCAGAACAAAGGACTCACACACAAAAAACCCTCCACCCAGATTTGAAAAAATCCAATTTCCTGATTGGTCCTCTGGTCAGGTGCTTCAGGTTACTTTTTTTTTCAGGTGAAAGAGACATTAACCCTTAGCTATCTGTTTATGACAATGAGGAATAAAGAACCATTGTATGTTCTACCATACAGTCTTTGTATCCTGAAGTAAAATCACATACGGTAGACTCCTGTTGGTTATATATATACACACACACATATATATATATATACACACACACACACACACACACACACACACACACACACCCCATGTGTTGTGAACGATAAAGCATGTTTTTCTTGCTGATTGAGACACACTGCAGACGTAAAATGTTAAAGCTAGAATGCATGCGTTAGCGCAAGAGGAATTTCCCTACAAACTAATTCCCTATAAAAGGTAATTTCTTCTGAATAAGCACTGGGATCAGCTTTTGCAATATTTATTAGCCTAATCAAATTATTATTTTTGTAAAGACTGTTTAATAGCAGACAATGTAAGTCAAAGTCCAAATTCTATACCCTTATGCCACGGTTTTTGCACTTTATATGTTCCAGCTAACATAGGAAGTTGCTAAGTGGTTGCTAAAATTATACAATTATAAGAATAGAACCCTGGTGAAGCAAGCACTGTATGTTCTGTATTCTGTTTGACAGGTTATTGTGAATATGTTTAAGCCTTAATCTCTGAGACTCCAATTCCACAGCTACGGACAGTAGAAATTCCTATAGTTGATGATGCAGTGTCCGTCCTATTTTACTGGAATGTGCTGAACAGTGTACTTCTCTTTTAGATCACTTAAAATTACAAATACAAAAATAAAACAGGTAAAACAAGCTTTTGTTTTAAATTATTAAATCTGTAACAGAGCAGCAAGAGGGAAAGCTGATCTACAAATGATCCTCTCTCATGGCATTGTATTAAACCAGCCAGATAGAAGAGACAAACTCTACAAAGTGGCATCTTTTACAATGTACAGAAATATCTGTATAGCATTTTGAACATTTTCCCCCCCCCCAAAATCACATGATGTGACAGTATGACAAGTTTCGTGTCACTTAGCAGTTCTCTAGTATGCCATCTTGAGAGCTGGGTGGCTGGAGCGTTCCCAGCCAGTGCTTAATTTGTGCTGGGGCTCAGCCCCAGCATCTCTTTCAATGCAAATTAAGCACTGGCTGGAGGCAGCGAGGCCCAGGGTGCCATTTTCCCTAAAGCCGGCCCTGACGATTTGACACAGAGAAAGCTATCCCTAGTCAACTGATCCTTATGCACATTAACAAAAGGATCTCACTGTTGCAGTGTATTAAATAAATACTCAGACGTTTGATCTTCCCTGGTTTTAGTCTCATAAAATTTCAACTTTTAAAAAAGCCTTCAACCCAAGTTGAGGCTAGCAGTAACTCCCTCTTCCGCTAGAAGTCTCCTTACTTCACCATCCCTTTTCAAGTTAATCTGAGTGGCTGTTTTCATCTAACTTGTCATAAATATAATTAAAGCCAAAACAAAGAGATCTTTGTCACTTGCATGAGAAATTTGCAAGAGGGTTGTGAGTAGCACCGTGCTCAGATGACCTATATAAAAATTTAACCAAACAAGTAAAATATTTGAATTTAAAACTACACAATACTTTCAAAACTTAACTCCACTTGTTATCACATGATCACATGCCCAGAGATCCAGTATAAAGACAACATTTTCCAGCATGAACACTCATGGCTATTGGAAAAAAAATCATAAAAGAAAAACCACACTCAATGTTCATGGCTGATTTTGTCTTTAGCTGTAGGCTGGTTTACACAATATACGTTGTGACTTGGAAGTGAAGAAAGGCAGCTCCCCACCAGACTTGTTCGTAAGTTATCAATAGCTCATTGACAGAAATTTCTGTCTTAGCCGACTTATTTTATTGTTCTGTAGATGTACATTGATAATGTTACTGATCTGAAAAATAGATCAGATACTGAGTAGAGAGAAACTACTGTATCTCCTAATGCAATTATTTGCCAGTCACCATGTTGTGTTCTAGGAATAAGAATATACTGCGATATGACAAATGCTTTTGAACATAAGCCACAGTGAGTCTTTTGTCTTTAAAAGCATTTATTAAATATTTGTGGAGTCTCAACACTCTCGAGGTAAGACTCCATTATCTTTATCTTATGGATGAGGATATTTCAAGAGGTTACGTAACTCACCCAAGGTCACAGTACGGCTATGACAAATCTAGGAATAGACTCTCAGTTCCCTGCTCTAACCAAACGGGAGGAAAAAAAACAAAAAACAAACAAAAACAAAACCCACACACACCTGTGGTTGTTACCACATAAAAAAGCCTTAACTGGTTTGGCACTCTGTTATAAAACCTGAACCTAGGAAGCACCAATAATTCTCAACTCATACTGCTGTCTGGAAGCAGAAGGTACTCAGGCCTTACAGAACACCAGGTCATTCTGTCCCATCACAGAATTGAGATGTTCGAATGCTTAGGCTGTGCCCACAGGGCTGACACATGAGTAGTGTGCAGCAAGTCATACTTGGAGGAGAGACATTTGCTCTCATACTTATTCTGGACAGGAGGCAGATTCTGAAAGTATTTGGGACTGCAGACCTTCAGGTTTAAGAGATGCTTAAGGTGCATCTGTTTAAATGAGTCTTTTGAGATAGGTAGTAGTAATAAAAAAACGTGACCTATTTGTGGCTAGGGCAATAAAAACCATATGTATGCACACACACCCTATCCATTACATCACCACCACACTTCCAGGCTTCTCTTTCAGCTTCCTTCACGTTGTTTTACATCTTAACATTTTCATGTGCAATAAACTTTATCTTCTGATAAAGTTAAATATGACAAGTATAAGCGACAACACATGTGTGCCTCTAATCAGTACCTTTAGTAGCAAGTAAGGCAGCGTCACCTCCAGCTCTGCTATCTGGTGTGCTGGATCCTCATCGTCCCCATGGATTTCCAAGTCCTCCTCTGGTATTGTGTCCCATTGCCCTTGATGGGCTGCCAACATATGCACCAGTTCATACTGCCCAGGCAGCGACAGACTAATGCGTGTTTGTGTCCCATGTGTGAAGCGGATCCGCCGTCTCTTACAGTTCTCCTCGCTGCTTATTTTGGTGGTGGGTAGCAGCTTCTCACCCAAAAGCATGTTCAGTAATTGGCATTTGGCATTGCAGTTCTGACCAAGGATTAGAAGGCAAGGGTGCCAGTTCACTGTCAGCTGGAGGTACTCCTCTTCATGGCGGGGGAAGGATAAGGAAATCAATTGTCCTAGAATTCAAACAAACAGATTGCATTAGGAATGCTGATTAACATGTGCAATACGCAGCCCTATGAATGCGTGCCCTACAGTTTTGTATCTATAGTCAGCACAGCATTACCTTCAGAAAGGTGCATGCCCTGTAAGGAACAAAGCAGAAACCCAGCCAGACACTCATGTTTAACAACACTAAGTATTTACATGTGTTTTTCACCTTCAAACTAATTTCACTCATTCAAGGCTTGTACTGAATTAATACCAACAGCAGAAGTTCATTGCACTTCATTTTTGTGAAATTTAGGGTATTGTTAGAAAGGATCTCATCACTTTCTGTATTTAAGAACCAAATGAATAGAAAGTTAAATTGGAATTAAGATTTGACAAGATCCAGGCAAGCCTGGGGAGTGAGTGGGGAGGTGGTTGAATGAACAGTGACAACTATTAGAAATATGTCAAGTGATCTTTGTAATTGTAATTTTGTACTTCTACAGAGTCTCAGGAGAGAAACCAAACAAATCTCAACAATCTCTGGGCTAGCCACCCCAATTTTGTAGGCTGGATAATGGTCCTAAGAGGGAAGTCACTTGGCCAGAACAACATCCAAGAAGCACTAGCACCTGGTCCGCTATTTTAACTGCCAGACTACCACCTCCAGACTAAAAATTCTTTCTACCTTCACCTGTATACAATATATTCCCTCACCTTGGCCCAGCATGTGAGATTCTCATATCAGCTTATTCTACAGCAGGGGTAGGCAACCTATGGCACGTGTGCCGAAGGCAGCACACAAGCTGATTTTCAGTGGCATTCACACTGCCCGGGTCCTGATCACCGGTCCGGGGAGCACTGCATTTTAATTTTAAAATCAAGTTTCTTAAACATTTTAAAAAGCTTATTTACTTTACATACAACAAAGCTTAATTCTGTATTATAGACTTATAGAAAGAGATCTTCTAAAATGTATTACTGGCACGCAAAACCTTAAATTAGAGTGAATAAATGAAGACTCAGCACACCACTTCGGAAAGATTGCCGACCTCTGTTCTAGAGTATCCGTAAAGATTTGCTTTATACCCCCATAGATGAGTTCAGAGCAAAGCAACTGACAGTGCATTACAGCAAGTACTTGAAGACAGACAACACCCAGACATCCTTCATATGAAAATAAGTTTTTAACGGTCTTTCCTCAGCAAGTTAAAAGCCACCCCTTGCTTTTCCTATTAAGAAGGGAGAGGAAGAAACTGGGAAGGTTGAAATGATTAAGAAGCACCTACATTTACTGGTGGTAGTGTACAATACTGAAGTGTGCTAGAATAGTGCTTCATCTTGGGGCTTCAAAACAAGATGGAGTGGCAGAGTTAAGAATGCCATTAAGCATTTTGCAAACACTTCCCAAGCTGTGATGCCCTGTTTGAACAGAATGCTCTGAGTCATGCACTAGGGGGGGAAAAAAAAAAACCAACAAGCAATGAATTGGTTGAAGTTCCCCCCAGCCCCACAAACTAGAATAACCAGACAGTGTATAACACATCCAAGAGGGTTACAAGAAAGACAGGCTTGTTCACCTTCAAAGCCTAGGCTCATTGACGTGGGAAGTGACAATTTCTAAAGATTCTGGCTGTAACGTAAAAGCAATTACAGCAATGCCACTGTAAAGCCTCCCTCACGGCTAGATATTGGTACATTACAAAAATGTAAGAAGGATATTAAATGCTTTCACATCTGAATAAGACAGGATGCAGTGTAAGCAAGACCCCGTTCATGGCTGCCAGTGGTAAATATTGCATTGACGCTGGAGAGTGAGCTGCAGTGAGATTGTCTGAAATAATTAGGGTTTACTTTTACTTTAATTTCACTCACTGGACTTTTTCCTAATATATAAAGGGTGGGGTAGATGGGAAGGTCAAAGGTCAGGCTGAACAAAATAGCTGCGTTGGGGAGTGGGAAGCAGGTCCACATTGCAGTTAGGAGTAGGCAGATATTGATCCTTCTTCTTCACTCCCCTGACATATACCTTTTGTTTCAATACTGGAGGTTGAGTGAAGAGAATAGTGCCACATCATGCAAAATTAGTTTACTTATCAAATAATACTGATTTAAACACTATGATTTAACTTGAACTTTAGTCTTAAACTGCTTTATAATCAACATTACTGCAGATTGTCTATTAAATATCTGCATCTTCCACACAGCAGCTGTGATATTTCTTGCTTCCACACCCTCTCGCCTTCTCATTTGAGAAGTCTGAATTACTAGTTGAATACCTGATCCATTAACAGGTTTCAGAGTGGTAGCTGTGCTAGTCTGTATCAGCAAAAAGAATGAGGAGTACTTGTGGCACCTTAGAGACTAAAAAATGTATTATGCTCAAATAAATTTAATATATCTGTTAGTCTCTAAGTTGCCACAACTACTCGTTCTTTTTGCTGATCCACTAACTTACAACTTTGTCTGACCTTCCAATAAGGCCAACACGAGATGCTCAGCATAACTGAAGAGTTACTCCTCAGCACTGGTTTTAGCCCTTTTGAATTCCTGGTTAGTACAAGATAGTTTTGTCCTATATAGGCTGCCCTATAAACTGCATCTTAAGGACCTTTGAGTTACACTAAACCCAACTACAGGGAAATTCTAGATGGTATAAGAAATGGAGAAAACTGATATGGGGCCAGATTCTCATCTGGGTAAGGCAGCATAGTTCCATAGTATTCAAAAGAGCTATAGTCATTTAAACTAGCCCAGAATCTGGCCCACATTTCAGATGAGATTTGAAAAGACTGATATATAGAAAGATTATTCTAGGTAGTGGGATCTGCATAGGTTAAGATTCTTGCACCAACAGTACACACATAAACAGGGAAGAGATGAATGCTAGACTGGTGGCCAGTAGCAAAGAGCCAAGATCCATGAGATAGGGGGAAAAAAATCCAGGCAACAAGTTTTCAAAAACAGGCAAATTTAAATTGGATTCTGCAATTAAGGGGGAAGACACTTCACAGAGATGTGCTTTTTCATATTGCAAAAGAAAGCACTAGTTAGGGATAGCAGAAGTAAAAAGCATGAGACGCTTTTCAATAGAATTCTCACTGCCCCTTTACTAGGGTCATTTCTGCACAGCATACTGCCTGGACAGTAACTACAGAGTTTACACGTCAGACTCCGGCATGGAGCCAAGACAATTATGACAGTGGAACAGAGTTTCTTCTACTCCACCCCATCCCATAAATGCATTAAAACAGGACAGACTATGATGTCCGTAAAAAGGATAGATATCCAATTAAATCTAGAGTTAGTCTTAAAATGGAAATTAATGGAATGCACAAGACTAGTTAGGGGTGGAGGAGGAGGAACTTTACCCTGATAAGTAGTGTCATATGACAAAATGCACCAAGTTCAGGCATCGAACACATTAAGTCGATTTAGAACATAAGTGAATTTGGGGAAGGAATGGCAAAGGAGAAACCTTTCAAAGCTGAAGCAACTTCCTATGGTTAAAGAATCTCCAAGTTATTCTGGGTTTGTTCATGTATCAACATATACACTTTGTGCACCCATAAAGGTACAAGAGATGTTTCTTTTTATGAACAATGGAAGGATAGTCATCAAATCACAAGGTAACTTGATCACTTCTTTCTAGAAACCTGAGCAGATTCAGACAGCGAATGCTCATGCTGTTTGAGTGCTGTTATCTCGCCAGCCATCCTGACTTGAGCTTCAGTCAATTCCCAAATGGCCTTATAATTTTTATCTTTCCACTTAAACTGCAAGTTTCTTGGCTCACACTAACAGCTTACTAATGAAGCGCAATGGTAGCACAAAAAGTCAAATGTACGTTATAAAAACTGTTTCAAGTATTAGTGTCTAATACTTAGTGCCTCACGGTTGTATTAGTGGCCCATGTAGGATCACGCTGCATATGCTCCGAAGTTATTAAACACATTTAATCATCTAGGGACAAACTCAGCTCAGACTGGCTTTCACTGATGTATCAATAGGAGCTTTGCTTTCAGGGCTTTAATTTAATCACAATTTAAGACAGTCTAGTCACCTGAAAATATACTGCCTTCTGGGACAGTCAGAGCCAAAAGATGTAATGCAGCAGTTTCTATACAGGTTATACAGTATGTTTTACTGCCCAATAACAAAAAAAAAACATATGAGCTACAATAGTTTAACAATATATCATGCAGTCATTTCAAAGTGCGACACTGAACTAGCTTACAGTGAAGGCTAGAGAGTTGTTGATTTCTCTGTAGCAAAGCAGGCAACATCCACGATCAGAGAGAAATTTCATCTATGCATCTTAGTATTTATTTATCCCGTGCAGCACTGCCCAGGAATGTTATTCAATTTTTGAGCACCAGTAAAGCTAGTGCCGTCACCCTCTACTTGTGGACCAAGGGCAAAGCCACATTACAATACACTCTTCCTTATTTTGATCCACGTGGTCTTTGGAAAGCTAGAAGTGGTTCAACATGCAGAAAGCCTACCCAGAGCAGTCAGACAGGGCATTCCCAGTGAAGAATCTTGAGCAGTAGAATATTATGGCATGGAGTCAGGCAAAGTCCAATTCCTGCATCTTCAGGTCACACAGCAAGATTCCTTTAAGTGAGTGGGAGGAACAGCCATAGATCACCGTAGCAGAGAACTGACAAGAGCTTGATTCCTGTCCTAAAGTTTCTTTAGTGTAGTCTAAATACTATAACAATAGGCACCTTAAGCAATTATATAGCTTTTTCTCCATCTTTCCAATACTATACAATCCACCCTTGTCTGATGGATGGGATAACCATTCCCATTAGGAAACTGAGGTATAGAAAGTTTAGGTGACTTCCCCAAAGCTATACAGCATGTCAATTGCTAAGCCAGGATTCAGATTCCTGCCTTTTGACCCCATGACCAACATCACTGCACTAGTCAAACGAAACACAGGCTTGGTGTTCATGGTTCGTTTGACTTTTTCCTCCCATTCAATCTCCTCTAGGTTACAGGAAAGTCCTTAAACTAGATAAATCCAGTGTTCCAGATGGATCTGTTTCAAATTGTCCACCAAGCAAGAGCTAACAAGGCCAGAGGTTTGAGGGGAAAGCCTCAATAGGAAAAAAAGATATCCATCATACTATTATGCTCAAAAACAGTTGTGTGAAGTGTATTCCTGCAAGAATCTTGCCTAACTAGCGCTTGGGAATATATACTCGAAGCTACTGCACTTATGTTTCCAAGTGCAGGGCCTGTTTATTTTTTATTTTAATTTCATTTCAGCCTTTTTATCCAAGAGGAGTGCCCAATTGAATCTGCTTCCATTCTAAGATCTTGTATATTACATACAACAACATGTTCAAAATGTTGAACTGCACTGGATTTCAGATTTGGCTTGAGAGTTACTACAAATATCTAGGTAAATGAACATGTTTGTTGTAGAAATTTTATGGACCAGTCTCTTACATGCTATTTTGTAAAAAGGTTTTTCAGTCCTTTCGTTAATAAACAGACTCTCTTAGGTCATATGGCAGTCATTCAACATGTCACAAGAGCGCTGAAACTTCAGGAAGAAAAAACTCTGCTGATGCTTCCAGAAGTTTATGGAGTCTTGATTATTTGCTTGACTATACATTTAAAGTAGTAAGTATGTTTGTGTCTTAATCCAACCCCTGCCAGCTATTAGTGTAAGATAACCTGGACCACGAGATACAGTATGAAATGGGGTTCCACCACCATGCTACAGACCTGCCCTCTCGCCCTGGAATAGCAGTGGTAGACCCCCTGCCACGTTCACCTTTATCCAAGGGGCTAGGGCAACAGCATGGCAGCCCTTGTCTCCATCACTCCCACTGTCAACAAGAGTCCTCTGTCCCTAAAAGGCAAGAGTGAGACACTACACTTAAGCCAGCATCCAGGATGAACTGGCCAGACTCACTACACTCTTTTCCCACAGTAAAAACTTGTGGTAGCAAATCTCAGGGTCCAGGTCAACTGACTCAGATTCGCATTACAGGGCTAAAAATAGCCGTGTAGACATGTTTGGGCTCTGAAACCCAAGCAGGTCTCTTAGTCTTCACTCTAGTCTAAACCTGAACATCTACACTGCTTGTTTTAAGTCCATAGCATGTGCAGAGTTCAGCTGACCCATTCTCAGATTCAGTGCCACAGCCCATTTTTATTTTGTGGTGTAGATGTACCCACTGCCTCACCTGATGTGGCAGTGGTAGTGTACCCCCACCCCCAGGAGCACTGCATATTGGTAACCCCACAATGAGATGAACGGAACAGTTTACGCAGCAAAGAGTCCTGCAAAGGGCCTTGGTTTTCACACCTCAACTGCCAGAACAGGGCCTCATCCTCCCTGATTGAACTACCTCATTATCTCTAGCTTGCCTGCATATATATACCTGCCCCTGGAAATTTCCACTACACGCATCTGACGAACTGGATATTCACCCACGAAAGCTCATGCTCCAAAACGTCTGTTAGTCTGTAAGGTGCCACAGGACTCTTTGCTGCTTTTACAGATCCAGACTAACACGGCTACTTCTCTGATACGGAACAGTTTACCACACGCAGAGCTATTGTCTCAGGTTGTTTGGAGACCCAGGCAGACATCCCTGCATCAGTTACACTTAGGTCACATTTTCAAGCTTTCTTCATAGCCACGAGGGCTAGAAACTTGCTTTGTTTTACATGGAAGTTAAGATTCTTATGTAACCACAAGACTTCAGCAACAGTCGCCACCAACATCTAGACATGATCCTGTAGTGCCTATTCCTCAATTTTAAGAAAGTGTAAAGTCAGTGCAGAGCATATAACAAAGAGCCCCACCAAAAGTTCCCCGAGTGGGACAGTCCTGAACCATATTTCTCCAAACCTACCAGATATTTTCTTCCCTTCTACATCTCCATTTCTCTCCTGCTCAACTCTAAAGCATTCTGGGATATGCTTTCTATAACAGTCCATACAGGATGATGCTCCGTATTGAATAAAAGCCCTACAAAACAGAGATGTTTGGAGGAAAGTCACTACCTATTTTGGTCAAGTTTCTCTCAGACTTCTGTTGCTGAAGTCAGTTTAAAAAACAAAACAAACCAATCTGCACTAGTCACACAGGCGATGACTATAAACCATCCACGTTTTGCAAGTGTTGGGGAATGCTGATAGGGTTTGCATTTATCACTGGCAAGAGGAATGTAACATCTCCAGCATATTGCTGGATTAAAGATGGAGGAAGGGAGAACTCCACCTACCACTGTACCTCTCTGCACTTAACCAAAATTAACTCTTCAGCAACAAGTCTTTGGAGGAGGAGAAGAGAGAAGTAGAAGGCATAAAACCACATTTTCAAGCAGCTCTTTATATAGTTTTTCATTTGCACCTCAACTTAAACTCATATGCTTAGATTTAAACTCTCAAAAAATGAAAAAGTCTGAATTGCCATGCAAGCCATTAAGCCACACAACCCCCTTGTCACTTACATCAAGTATCACTGTGGTACAGGTGGCTAGTCTGTAACACCTTGGGCTAACCCTCAACGCCAGAAATAAAACTCAAGAGTGCAGATTCTAAACCTGCTGTTCTATAGCACGAAAGATAAACTCATCCTCTTAATCCCATCAAATATTTGTAATTAGAAATAGTTGTTGCAAAACTGAATTGCAAAATAAAAAGTCATTTCCTGTGCCAGAATTAGCTTGACTGGACAGGGACAGTTTAATACAAAGATAGCATGCTCACTTCTCTCTCATCATTCTCTAGCAACTGTGCCCAACAAAAAGACATAGTGGAAGATGCCCTACGCCAGAAAACAAGAATTGTTACAATGCAGTGTTTGTAATGGGTTGTAGAGACAGGAAAGGTTAAGTTCTCTAGCTCTAAAAGAAGCATGGACAACCTAACTGTCCATGAATAAAACGGGCATCATCAGAATTCAGGACAAAAGCCTTACGCCTACAGTAAGCATGTGAAGGACATGCACAAAAAGGTAGAGTTTAATTCATGTCTTGCTAGTAATTTCCTACTACAATGCAGTACTTAATGCATAATTGCAGAATATGGGAGCCTTAATGCATTATTGATATGTCAAATTAAGTGAGACATGACAATTAGGAGAGGCGAGTTTCAGGAAAGGGTACAGCAAAACTATTTATTTTTCCTTGTTGGTCAACTCACATAATTTACATTCCTGCTGATACAGAGCAGCTAAAATTCAAGGCTAGCCTTCAATTCAAGTCTTGGCTTTAGACAGCTTTATTTCAGTAAGATTTCATTTCTACAACACAGGCCCAACATTAAAACAGGAAAGGCTTCCACAAAACATTTTTTCAGTGAATCAATTCCCTAAATCTAGATTCAGGTAATTAGCAGATGGCATCAGTGAAATTCTGATAAAACAAAATAAACACTTTTTTACATGATGGTAGCAAAATGCATGATGTTGACAAGCTGCAAGAGGGTATGTTCCTGAACAAGTGAAATGCCAATGCCATACATGAACCGATCTGGTTATCTTCAGGGGCATTTGTTATTCTAGATAAGCTTTGTGTAATTTTAAACTCAACAGCGGACAGATTTTTTTAAGTGTTTACATTAGTATTGCAAAAGCCTTGTTAGCATCTAAGTAGTTTTCCACATGAGCAGGCAGATGCTCTCGGCCCCTTATTGAATTGTAATTTATCCAGCTCTGAGAAGTAGGCAGAGACTTGCCATTAAAAATTTTGCTCTGGCACCCAGCAAAGAATCTTATTCGCATACCAACTAATATACATTTAGTGAGTGACCTATAATGGTGAGAGGGAAGCAGTCACAGAAGTGACCCAACATTGCCAGTGGGCAAAAAAAGCTTCTTAACTTAACATCTGCTACTTTTCAGTCTGCAAGTTTAAGGCCTTTGTGTGACACAACCCACTACCACTTTACAAACATCATACACTGTTATTTTACATATTATAGTAAAAGCAGCAGTTCTCAAACTGCATGTCTGAACCCCAAAGTCTGTCACAACTCCATTTTAATGGGGTCACCAGAGCTGGCTTAGACTTGTTGTGGCCCAGAGTCAAAGCCCAAGCCCCACCACCCGAGGCCAAAGCCTGAGTGTTTCAGGCCTCCATGTTGAGACTTCAGCCCCAGGCAGGGGGGCCTGTGACCTAGGCACTTGGGCTTGAGCTTTGTCTCACTTCTCCCATCCCCCAGTCAGTGGGACTTGGGTGGGCTTAGGCTTCAGTCCCCCCTCCTGGGGTCTTGTAGCAATTTTTATTCTCAGAAGGGGGTCACGGTGCAATGAAGTCTGAGAACCCCTTGTAAAAGCAACTGCCCTACAATGACCTGCTTAAAAATAGTCTGTTCTGACAGATCACTTGCAGCACAAGATTGGTACAGAAGAGATGATGTTTGCATCCTGGCCATCAGATATTCTGCCCTAAAGTTACCTTTGCTTCCATTCTGTCATTTGTGGTGTGCGTTGTGATATAAGACAACCTAGAAGCAGGAAGTTTAATAGCTGCCTGGTATCTGTGGTTAAAACCTCTGCCACAATAATAAGAGAAACGCAGAGCTTGGATATCCAGTTCATCTACACAAGAAGATCAGAGCAAGGGCTATTTATCTTAATTATAGATTCATGTCCAAAAATAAAAAGCCTTCCCAGGACTTCTCTTGCATCAATACCACATTTTACTGTAGGAACGTTATATAATTGCTGCTCCTAGAAAAATCAAGGAGAACAAGCCAGGGTAGGTTCCAAAATGCAATTCTTTAGGGAAAACAGGGTGCCATGTTTATGGATAACAAGTGATGCTTAATTGCCTGATTTGTAGTTTGACAGTTAAGATTACATGCAGCACAACCTAAATTAACTTGGTTTTTCCAATAGTTCACAGAAGCAGACCATAAATCACACCAACATCTTATCTAGTAAGCTCTTATAAACCTACTAGCAACAGCTTGTCAGTACCTGGTTGGTAAACATCAAAGGAAGGGACAAAATGCTGCAGAAATGATGCCATCTATTTTGTCACTAACACCCTGTCAATAATGAACCAGTACCCCATGCCAAGTGGTTGCTGTGCAGCCAGACAGGGCATTGTGGACTTAACTTGTAGGTCTCAAACACTGAAAAACTACAGAACCCACTTTTTGCAAGAGTAGGGAGAATTGCCCAGGTGAGTAGTTTGCTCACCTAATAATTTCCTTTTGAGTTTCCACTGGATATGGACTTCTTCTACTTCCTGCTCTAAGTTACTATAGAGTGGTAGTGTTTAAACATCTGTTGTATCCAAGGATCTGCACTTCAGTGGCAGGTCAAGTGATTCCTGTAGGTATCACTTAACAGAAGTTATGTAGCATTAAGGACAATAGGAAACAGTTAAAAAGAAAGTTGGCTTTGAACACATTAGAAGTTTTGATAAGGTGATCTAGGGAAGTTTTTCATACATCAAATTGAACCAGACATGAGTATAATAATCTTGGGCCTCGTCTACACTTCTGGGGTAAGTCGACCTAAGTTATGCTATTCTAGCTACGTGAATAAAAGTAGCTGGAGTTGACATAGCTTAGACTGACTCACTGCGTTGTCAACATCAAGCTGCGTCAACAGGAGAAACTCTCCTGTCGACTTCGGTACTCCACCGGAACAAAAGGAGTAAGGTGAGTCAACCTGACTGCAGAGCGCTCCCTGGTTAGCCAATCTTCACTAGACTCACTGAAATCGAGCTTTGGTCTCCGGTAAGTGTAAACGTGGCCTTAGACTACATGTTTCATGGGCTGCACTTTCAGGAAAGTGCATTGACTCGCTAAAAGTACAGGAAGAAAATCCACTATGTGGGCTTCAGAGTATTTCAAACTATTTATAAAAACAGCACTTTCTATATACACAGTCTGGATCATCGTCGCCCTAGATATATGTACAAGAGTCCCCTTGATTGCAATAGTACCTACCAACAGTAGCTACATATAGGCATTCCAGGGCAAAATTTAGTCCTTTAAGAGTTAAGCAGCTCCAATACTGCACTAACATTCCTGGACAACAATTACAAATACACTTGCCCCCAGTTCCTTTATGCTTGTGTGCATACACAGCATTTAAGTCAATCTTTTCCACAGAAAAATTGTTTTATCAACTCGGTATAAAAGGTCGTCAGTAGACTCTCTAAAAAGCCACCATAGACCAGATGCCCAGTTAGTAACACAAGTGAGGTGTGTGTTTTTGTAACAGGTTTGCTATGAAGGGAACCTGCTTAAACCAATAGCTATTGTGTTCATCACCTCAAATCCTGAGGAAACAATGAGTCCTCTGATATTAGTAATATTGGGAAATATTTGCCAACTTAAGTCTGTTAACATTTAACAAAGGCTATTGTTCTAGCCTGCATTACAATACCTTTCCATTAATCTAATTTACCTAAGATCATTCAGAGTAGGGGCAGCACAATTTGTTAATTAGGTATTAAGCGTCTAAGCAAAACAAAGATACCAGGTTTACCTGTCCACAATTCAGATTATGGAGTGTACAATAGCAATGGTCAAGAAGTCTTACTTTTAAGAAAAAAAACAAAACAACACAACAACAACATACCTTTCCATCATAAAAGTGAGGCTCACAATATGGACACCCCCACCCAGCTACAACACTTCCTCATCCCTCTCCAAACAAAGATTTGACCCTGAAAATGGAAGAATGCTCAAAACTCCATGAGGGACTTAGCTATTGGGACTTATTTTACACAGATGGCCCTCAATGATGGGTAGCAGTATAAAACCCTCAGAGAAGAAATGAAACCTTTCTCAATATTGAAAAACTTGAAGCTGTATCTTGAATACCAAAAAAGGTTAATCCTGTGTTTTATGTTGTTCCAGAATTCATACCCACAATAGACTAGCTTCAGCACTAACTGCATTGAAAATTTCAGCCAACTCTGGTTAGCAGCTTGCAAGTCATTGGGTTTGAAAGTTCTGAGACAAAGCAAGAAGTGAATCATATCTTAGCATAGTTACAGACCTACTGCACCTTAGATTGGAATGCATCCTTGTTCTACCAAGGCCTAGCATGAACATATCAAACACACTGCATACAAAGGCACCACTGCAGCTGCAACACTCTATACAGCAGGACCTTGTGAAGACATTTTCAAACAGTTTGTAAGGATTCTTCCAGACTTTCTTTGACTAGTGCAGAAAGCTATCATAAGTAGACATATGCTCTTGCACACTCACCCCCACACACACCAAGAAGGTTACAATACAGCAGCCTAACGAAGATTAATTACTGAGTGGATGAGAAGATGCCCGGTTCTACAAACTTATATATTCTCATCCTTCTTCCTGCACATAACATCCATAGCATCCTTTCAATAAGTTAATTTGTTACAGTCAGTGTAAGTGATAGGGCCAGTGAATTAAGTCAACTACCATAATACACTGCCAACTCTTGACTAGAGTATGCATGCTCAGTGCAAGCTTGGAACCTACACCATAAACAAAAGACATCCATAGCACATCTGATACCAGTCTACCATCAGGGGCTTAATTATGAGGGTGCTTTCTGTGCTGTGTCTACACTGGACTGAGATGGCAAAACTCAATTCAAACAAGCCTCTAAACAGTAAACTCACTAAGGACAGTCCTAGAAATATAAATAGGCTTGGAAAGATTTGATTTTTATCAGTAATTGTTAGTAAATGTTGATTTCACCATACACACAAAAAATATTTTTAATCAATAACTGAAATTTACAAAACAGGCAAAGAAAGAAAAATGCCACTTGAGAACTTAAAAGTTAAGGAAATTTACTTTATATATTTTGACATGTGACATGGACTTTTCAAATCTCAATGTCTACAACTGTTGTCACACACACACTTTCCCACAAATGTGAAAATTTATGTCAATAAAAATAAGGGGGGGGGAACACAAGTCTGGTTTTTAAACAACTGAATATTTAAATTGATAAAAATAAAAATGACCGATACTACTGATGATGATTTTTAAGCAAAATTATAAAAAAAATTAATTCTACCAAACTGAAATATAAACTGCACCAGACAGTACTATTTACCATATCAAAGACTGAAAGACACTTGGGGCAAAGAAAACAAAGGTAAGGTTCACACAACACTCAGAGGACACAGATGCATTGGTCTGCATAAAAAGGGTTCAGGATGATGGGGGAATCTGAAACCTCAATTGTTGTAATAAGTCACTGGTACATCAGATAATTTCTAAAGCTATTTACTAGGAAACTAGGAAACCAAATCCAGAGTACTGCGGATGATGAAGTACATCTACGGCAAAAAGCAGTTATGCTGATTTTACTGGGAGAATTTACACCACATCAGTTGATGTTCTAGGACAAACTTCAAATAAGTACCCATAGGGTAGTTTCCAAACACATGGGTCCTATTTAGCTTTTTGATGAAAAATGGCCAATTCAGGAACAAGGGAGTCTCACCAAAATGGATTTTATAAAACTCAGTCACAACTACTTGGCAAAACGAGTCTAGTTTGCTTAGAGCATTTTTTCACAGGTTACAAAACAGCTTACACATGCACCCATCCCCTTTTAAAAAAAAGCTAGAGTTTCTGCCAGACACTGTACTTGCACTGTCCTTACATTGGCGTCTTTGACATTCACTTTTAGAGATCATTAGTGCATAAATAGGGCAGAATTTCACCTTTACTCTTGCAGTTATCCATTTCTATTCAAAGTCAAGTTGTGCACTACCTGTGGCTCATCTCATTTCAGAATACAACTGTGTTCCCTATACTGCCTGTTTTAGTTTTGTAAATCAAGCAATATAGAATTTTTTAAAAGCATCTTTTCTATATTCTAGGCACCCAAGACAGAGGTTAAAAGGATAAGTGAAGTCATGAAGAACATATCAGTTCCACAGCAAACCACAGGAGTTCAACACACCTCAGTAATAAGTGCTGTTTTTACCTTTTTTGACTAGCTATTCTGTAGATTTCAGTATCAGTCTGGTGGTCCAGAGCTTGGAAAAATTCAAACACTTGAAGCCATAATCCTTAAAAGTTCCTGAAGCATCCCAAAGTACATCTAAGCCTCCAGCATCAGAGAAACTGGATGAAGAAGAAATCAAGATTTAAGTGAATAAGGTCCACCAGAAGAGACTTAACTGTTTCTACCAACTTAATCTCTCCTACTGCTCCAGAATCCAAGAAGAAGAGATCCTGGGTCTGTAAGTACTACAGCAACTGAGAGATTTTCATTCATGGGCCACCTAAGCATATGGTGCCCTGAGAGCCTTTGAATCTGCAAATCTAGAGTAAAATTAGATGACAAGATTTACTGGAGAAAGGATATTCCTCATGGTTAGTATTGCTCATTTGCCATGCCCAAAACAGCAGTTGTGCCCCATTTAAAACTACTTTACTGCTACTAAGTTTACAGAACCACTCGAACCCTGACCAAAGCCAGTGGCTCATTTGCTAAGCAGAGGTAGGGATGATCCCGGTTCTGAAGGATTCACAATCTATTAACTAACGAATTGGCTGCACAGCAAAGATGAAATCTAAGGTCACTCACAAATTTGGTTTGGGGACACTGGAGGGCAAAGCACTGCAGTCAGTTACTCAAGGTTACATTTTAATGGAGACAGTAAGCTATGGGAAACAGATAACTAATTCTTTCAGAGGTCAGTAGTGTACTGAAGCTAGAGTTACAGTGTGTATGGGTGTAATTTTCCTCCTATCGGGAGTGGTGAAAGCTTCCTAAAAGTGGGGGGTCACCGGTGCCCAAACCATGCCCCCCCCCAGTTGCTCCTCTTCACCACCACCCCCATCTATCGTTCACCTTAATGGCGGTAAAAGTGGTGGGGCCACGGCCCCCTGACCACCATGTTCTGATACCCTTCAACACAGCAGCACTATGGAGTTGAAGAGTTCCAGCAAGGGGTATTTCTGCCTTGTATGGAGCAAGTGCACCCCTTTGATCAATTACATAATTTATAATAAAACTACATAGATTGAAAATGCCTGAAGTGCCCTTACCTCTGCAAAATCATTTTGCAGACATCTTTATTAAAAAAAAAAAAAAAAAAAAAAAAAAAAAAAAGACCCAGCAACATATACATACACATGTATTTTGCTAATCAACATGCCAAAGCAGATTCTTATAACAGCAGCCATGACTATACTGATAACGTGGCCACTGTCTTCACGGTATGTGGAGTTCAGCTCTGTCTACACCTTATCTTGAACCATGGTAGCCACAACAGCATTTCTCTCATCAATACACTGAGCCAGAATAGTGCCAAGTATCACCCAGCAGGTAGTCGAATAATCCTTTAAAACTAGTCTCTGTGTTAGGGACCTTGTTTTCATATCTTTGCCATCTCTTACCACAATGGGGTCCTCAATCCTTTGGGGATTGCTGCAATACAAATAAAGCAAGTGGTTATTTTAAGCATGATGTATAACCTTGTTAGATGAACAAGAAGCAAAAACGTTTATTAAAAGAGCCACACGGCAAGCATTCTGTGGTAGCTGTTTAAGAACTCTTTCCAAAGAGTAACTTCAATAGTTGTATTTGCAGCATTGTACAAAGTCAACAGAACATCAACTGAAGCCGTTTTACAGTGGTCAGTCCTGAAGCACTGATACAACTGATCAAACCAATCTCTGAATTCACCTAGATGCTTATATACGAAAAAAGGAAAATAGCTGAACTTCACAAGAGGGTTCAAAGTAAGACAGAATAACAAAGGAACCCAGGGTGAGCGGTTTTAGGTTTCAGAATGATATAGCTTTAAAATACACTGTTGGCAGATTGAAGAGAACAAAACTGTTTACTGGACGATCAGATGGAAAACAACAGGAGGGTGAGCTAAGCAACTCAAAGTAAGAATAGGGACATTCGGCACCATGGCAGTTTCCAAGTCTGTTCTCCAAAACAGTGTCCTAGGATTTCCTATCCTTTCCACACCAGTCCTATTTCAAACTTTTCCCCAGCTCTCATGGTATGGTAGAGTCTTGTATCAGAAGATTTCATAAGGATGCTAAGTCTAGAGTAAGAGAAACAGTTCCTCAAACAGTAAAAGGGGTTTTTAGTACCTATTTACAAGTGCATCCCTGGTTACTTTATTTAATTAAATGAAGTATGTAGCAAAGCCATGAACGCATCTCTTTGCGAAGTATGCTGTTCTTCGCTGTTTATTTTGTTGAGTTACCGCTGAGATACAGTGTAACTACTGCTGCTACCCTACCACATATGCCAACCATGCTATGTTCAAGAGCACAGCATTCCTTATTTAAGAGCTGCATCTGCTCGCTTCCATTTACTCACCTTGACAGCAACAGCCATTCAGATTAGTCCTCCATCCCACAATTCAATTAGATCACATTCCATTCCATGCAGCACCTGCAGGTTTTGCCTTTTCAGATACTCTAAGCCAGGGGTCAACAACCTTTCAGAAGTGCTGTACTGAATCTTCATTTATTCACTCTGATTTAAGGTTTTGCGTGCCAGTAATAAAATTTTATGTTTTTAGAAGGTCTCTTTCTGCAAGTCTATAACATATAACTGAACTATTGTTGTATGTAAAGTAAATAAAGGTTTTTAAAATGTTTAAGAAGCTTCATTTAAAATTAAAATGCAGAGCTCCATCTGGACTGGTGGCCAGGACCCAGACAGTGTGAATGCCACTGAAAATCAGTTTGCATGCCACCTTTGGCACACATGCCATAGGTTGCCTACCCCTGCTCTAAGCACTACTGGTGCCAAAGCACTCAAGTCCTGATTACTGCATGCTTTCACTTTGGTACTAATTTTTAACATAGAGTTACACAAGGCATCTCTTCTTTTTAGTTTCCATGTGTATTTTGCAATTTGTTAATCATTGTTCAGTGCAGTAGACACAGGGTTCAGTTTCGTAAGGTGCACGTTACACAGAGATCAATTAAGCTATCTCCTGTTTATCAGATGGAGCAAACAGCTTGCCCCATCACCACTGCCAAAAGGGTACCAGTTTTCAGTCAGAGTTATGGCAACCCTAAACTACCCTCACTCAGTTGTCTAGTGAGTTTTATTTTGCCATTTCTTTACACACAAGAGTAGAACCTGGTAGCATCTATAAACCTCTGATCAGAACCCCTGGGAGATTCCATTATGGAAAGACTCTATCTGAAACATGACGGCTAGTGAAGTCAGAAAGAGGAACAGCCAGAGTTTCGTACAAGCAACATCTTTAACACTGAAGAAGACTAATGAGAAGCCTCTCTTTAGAAAGATTTTTTCCTTGCAATAAAACCAGAGTGGAAATTTCTTAATACACATTTATCTGGGACAATGTTTTGTTATTAAACCAAAGACACATGAACAGTGATGCAAAAACAAAGGTGTTCTCGTTTTAACAGTAACTAGCATAATCCAAGCTTCCACCCTCAAGTTAATTTTGCTTGTATTGCTAGCAAAGAAATTAGTTGTCTTAGTGCTCAGTGCACACTGGGTAGAGGAGACATCCTTTCAATCTATGATCAGTCATTTGTCCATTACCAAGAGCTTTTAGTGGTCACTCTCCTAATTGCCAGATGTTTTAAGGTTTGTTTTAAAAGTCTTTCAAATACAACATGAAAGACAGGGCTCAGGTCCTACAACCAGCCAACCATTATTTTAACCTCCCTTTCCAATAAAGCCAGAATGGCTGCAATTCAGCTTAACAGATACATTTGATATTGTTATAGAACAAGGTGAAGGCAACCTAACTTTTAGATAGCTTGCTTCCCAGTGGCTTATTTGGGGCCAGGTATTTCTATAACGTTATTTTATAACACTGGCTGCCATGATAGTGTTCTTGAAAACAAGCCAGGGATAGGTTTGATTTTTTTATTATTTTAAAGACCTCTTTGGATAGTATGACCTTATAAACTTAGAAAGTAAATTAGAAGTGTAACATTTCAGGAAGTCTCTCTCAACTCTGGACAATAAAGACACTAGTATGTTTTACTTCCTGATTCCCATGCACTGTACAGAATGCTACAGCATTTGAGATGCAAACTCTGCAAGGCAAGTGCTTTCTTGAAAAAAAATCAATAGGAGCTGTGCTCCTTGATTCCTAAGGCACTCTAAAAGTCTCTCCCCTCTGTTACAATTAGGTTCTGCAAAACATGAGTTTGGGCACTAAAATATTTTTTTTCTTTTAAACATTTTAACCAGAAGAAAGCAGCCCCAAAATTTCAAATCTCACACAGATATCAGCTTTACACACCTATCCTAGAAACACTTTAGCACACGAAATAACATTATGGAAGCAAGTAGTTCCAGTCAACAAAGTTGATTACTCGCATGCTGAGGTAACATGCAGGACCATGACCTTAGCATGCCTGTGTGCAACAGATGCTCATGTCTTATCATAACTTAAGATATTCTTATATCTACAGCTGCAGGATGTTACACAGCCACTGGACAAAACTGCAGTTCTGGACCAGTTTTTTAAGCTTTATACATGGCCACAGTGACTGCTTAACAGTCTGTGCAGGCATTCTTTGCAGCCTTGATATCTAAAGGCCAAGTGAACTGACGTTCAAAACTAGGTAGTCATGCAAGGGCTCAAGTTGGAATAATACTGGTTATTTGAAATTTTACATTGTTTTTCAAGCAATTTAAAGGGAAGAAGTCCTAACATTTATGCCCTAAACTGAGAGGTTTTTAAACAAAGTTTAACATCCAAAAGGAAAAAGTTGACATTATATAAGTCAAAAATACCACTGAATACAGTTTTTATTTGTATTTAAACATTTCTCCTGGAATGTTTGCAAACCAAATGCTTTCAGTATTGTGACACTGCACAAATCACATCAAAGCTGGCTAAAACCAGAAGTGAAACTGATTGATTTGTTTCCTATTGCCTGGGAAACTAAAAACAAAACTCACAAAAAATAGAATGTAAACAAAACCCATCAGTGGTAAGCACTAGGTTAATTTTTTAGAGTAGCCCTTTCAGTCTCAAGTGTTCTATATAGAACAGATTTTATTTTGAGTGTGACAGATTTTAAGTCTCACATTAACTGATTTTTATATCAGGATGTTTAATATTTGGTGCACAAGGCCTATTGAGCAAAAAAAGCTAAGAAAAACTTCATGTACACTTCAGGAATTACTTCCGAGTGCATGGAAAGGTTTATAAAGCCATTAATTGCAGTAGGTCCTTCTCATAAAGATAGTCCCTGGAAATTGAACTTCTACATATCATAAAGATGTTTGTACCATGGTTGTTTACAATTGCTCATAGGTAAAAAAAATGAAACACGGTTACTTCTGAGAGCTCTTACTGACAAACTGCACTGCACATAAACCATTCAATTTTACAGTAATTGCAAAACTGCCACCAACCAGCAGCCATACTCACCTAGCAAGAACCTCACCTCCTTTAATTTACCAGCACATCTCACCTTTTGTATCTATGCCCCCTTATAACACAATTTCCTCCTCACTACGCTCAACCCTTTCCTCTTTACTGTACATCTCTCCATATGTCTCCCCCACCCACATCCACACTTTCTACCCCATTATTGTTGCTCCAACAGCCCTTACAGCAGCCTCATAAACCACTTACTCTGCCCAGAGATCAGCCTTATGCTCCCCTAGAATACACCGGCCCTCCCCCTCGGCCATACCCCCTCACCAGCTCCCCCACATACACTGTCCTCCCTGGTCACGTCCCAAGCCCTGCTCCCTCCCCACCCCTGCAATACACTTCCCCTCCCTCGGCCAGCTCCCTCCCCACCCGGCTCCCCCGATAGACTGCCCTCCCCCCGGCCAGCTCCCCACCCTGCTCCCCCAATACACTGCCCTCCCCCCGGCCAGCTCCCCACCCTGCTCCCCCAATACACTGCCCCCCCTGGCCAGCTCCCCACCCTGCTCCCCCAATACACTGCCCCCCTCGGCAAGCTCCCCCAATACACTGCCCCCCTCGGCAAGCTCCCCCAATACACCGCCCTCCCCCCGGCCAGCTCCCTCCCCACCCTGCTCCCCCGATACACCGCCCTCCCCCCGGCCAGCTCCCTCGATACACCGCCCTCCCCCCGGCCAGCTCCCTCGATACACCGCCCTCCCCCCGGCCAGCTCCCTCGATACACCGCCCTCCCCCCGGCCAGCTCCCTCGATACACCGCCCTCCCCCCGGCCAGCTCCCTCGATACACCGCCCTCCCCCCGGCCAGCTCCCTCCCCACCCTGCTCCCCCAATACACTGCCCCCCCCGGCCAGCTCCCCACCCTGCTCCCCCAATACACTGCCCCCCTCGGCCAGCTCCCCCAATACACTGCCCTCCCCCCGGCCAGCTCCCTCCCCACCCTGCTCCCCCAATACACTGCCCTCGCCCCGGCCAGCTCCCTCCCCACCCTGCTCCCCCGATACACTGCCCTCCCCCCGGCCAGCTCCCTCCCCACCCTGCTCCCCCGATACACTGCCCTCCCCCCGGCCAGCTCCCTCCCCACCCTGCTCCCCCGATACACTGCCCTCCCCCCGGCCAGCTCCCTCCCCACCCTGCTCCCCCAATACACTGCCCTCCCCCCAGCCAGCTCCCTCCCCACCCTGCTCCCCCGATACACTGCCCTCCCCACCCTGCTCCCCCGATACACTGCCCTCCCCCCGGCCAGCTCCCTCCCCACCCTGCTCCCCCGATACACCGCCCTCCCCCCGGCCAGCTCCCTCCCCACCCGATACACCACCACCCCCCGGCCAGCTCCCCACTCTGCTCCCCCAATACACCGCCCCCCCCCGGCCAGCTCCCCATCCTGCTCCCCCAATACACTGCCCTCCCCCCGGCCAGCTCCCTCCCCACCCTGCTCCCCCGATACACCGCCCCCCCCCGGCCAGCTCCCCATCCTGCTCCCCCGATACACCGCCCTCCCCCCAGCCAGCTCCCTCCCCACCCCAATACACTATCCCCCCAACACACTGCTCCCCGATCCCCCTACAGTCACACACACTCTACCTCACAAGTCCCACCTCTGCTCCCCACCCCGGAACCCACCTTTGCTCTGCACAGACCCCAAGCTCCCCACGGAGGCTCCACCCCACCCCTTGAGCTACCCCTCCCCCTCTGAACCCCATCCCATAGGTGCGCCCCTCTCCCGGCTTACCGGCCTGCAGCGCGCTGCCGCTAGGGGCGCTGTCCCTAGAGCCGGGCGTGGGGAGGACGGCCGGCGGCGGCTCCCCGGGCCCGGGGGGCGCGACCACGATGGGGAAGGGCTGCCCCTGGGAGTACTTGATGTCGCGGAAGAACTTCTTGGTCTCCCGCAGGTTGTGCTGTAACCGCGCCAGGTGCCGGTTGTAGTGGCCGAAGCCGCGGCACAGCTCGCGGATCACTCCGCCCCCGCTGCCGTGGCCCCTGGTCGAGGGGGCTCCTCCACCGTCCATGTCCTCCAGGTCCGTTCCGCTATCCCAGTCCCACCCTGGAGGAAACTCCGCCGCTGCCAGGCTGCTGCCTCGGCCTCCTTCTCCGCGAGGGAACAGTGCCCCGCGGCCGGGCCCCGCCGCCTTCTTCACTGGCAGCGCCGCGCCGAACCGCAGTGCGCACGGAGCGGAACCTTTATCCAGGCGCCGCGGAGGGAAGGGGGAGGCGGTGGGGGGAGGACCCCCAAGCCGCAGTGCACCATGGGGATCGTAGTCCTTTGCCTAGTGTGTTCTGCGCGTCTGACGCAGGGCACTGTGGGAATTGTAGTCCTCTAGTGGGGACGTGTTTGGGACGTGCTTGCTGCGGCTATTGCCCAAGGTGCACCATGGGACGTGTAGTCCTTTGCAATAGGATTCCTGACCAGCTGCTGTTGAAGCTGTGCAGTGCCGTCGCCACGCCCCTTCGGGGGTGTGTGTTCCTCTTGGTGCAGGGCCGGCCTCTTTGTGTGGGGAAAGACCCCTATGGGTGGCAAGGCATCATCCCCTTTCTATGGGGAGAGAGGGCAGATCCTCTTGCTGTGGGGAGAGACACCTATCGGGGGGCACATCCCTTTTCTATGGGGAGAGAGGGCAAATTCACTTTGCATGGGGACCTTTATAACCTCTATTTATTGGGGCGGGGGGGGGGGGGTAGAAGGACACTTTCCCTACAGGCACGTTACCCCATAACTGTCTACCAGAGAGTTTCTTTCTCTGGAGGACGTGGTTTTGGACAGTGTCAAAGATGGGATACTGGAGTAGACGGATTACCAGTCTGAGACAGTCCAGCAATTCCTATATTAAGCTGCAGCGCAACAGTGAGTAAAGGGGATGGGAAGTCTTAGCGAGGACACCAGGGCAAAGATGAGGAGCTGCATCCTTACAAAAACGGTGACAGGAACTTTTAGTGCACAAGCAGAGCACAAAGAGCCTTGAATTTAAAAATGAGAAAAAATGCTTTTCTATTCTGTGCTATATCAGTTCTTATAGTGTGCTTATCCCCATAGCATCAGAGCACCTTCCAGTAGGGCAATAAGCGACATGACTAACATTTGTCACATGTGGTTTGTTCTTTCTCTCATTCTCTTCCCAGAAGGAAAAATTGTGTGTGCATTACGGTGTTTTATTTTGATAGGGTTTTTGTTGGTGGTGTTTTATGAACAAGTTGCCACCTAAGATGTTTAATAATATTTTGCTGTCTTCTCGCACCTTTCATCAAACTACTGTACGAACACTATTTAAAGTCGCAGCTAATTCTCAATAGGCAGAGCCTTTTCTCTGCATGGAACCCCATGGACATTGTAGGTTAGAGATCTGCCCATAATTTGTTTTTGCAGGATCAAGGCCTAAATCCTATAACAGTTCCTGTGAAGCAGGTAAACAATATTGTCCCCCTTCTGTTCTTGAGGAACCTGGGGCAGAGAGGTCCTGATTCAGCAGTCCTTCCCTCTACAGTTAAACATTTGTTTAAGTACATGCTTAGGTGCCATTGTCATAAGCTAAGCATGTGCTTAACTGTTTGCTGAATAGGGATAGACTGAATCACATACACCTCTACCTCGATATAACGCTCTCATAGACTTATAGACTCTAGGACTGGAAGGGACCTCGAGAGGTCATCGAGTCCAGTCCCCTGCCCTCATGGCAGGACCAAATACTGTCTAGACCATCCCTGATAGACATTTATCTAACCTACTCTTAAATACCTCCAGAGATGGAGATTCCACAACCTCCCTAGGCAATTTATTTCAGTGTTTAACTACCCTGACAGTTAGGAACTTTTTCCTAATGTCCAACCTAAATCTCCCTTGCTGCAGTTTAAGCCCATTGCTTCTTGTTCTATCATTAGAGGCTAAGGTGAACAAGTTTTCTCCCTCCTCCTGATGACACCCTTTTAGATACCTGAAAACTGCTATCATGTCCCCTCTCAGTCTTCTCTTTTCCAAAGTAAATGAACTCAGTTCTTTCAGCCTTCCTTCATAGGTCATGTTCTCAAGACCTTTAATCATTCTTGTTGCTCTTCTCTGGATCCTCTCCAATTTCTCCACATCTTTCTTGAAATGTGGTACCCAAAACTGGACACAATACTCTAGTTGAGGCCTAACCAGCGCAGAGTAAAGCAGAAGAATGACTTCTCGTGTCTTGTTTACAACACACCTGTTAATGCATCTCAGAATCACGTTTGCTTTTTTGCAACAGTATCACACTGTTGACTCATATTTAGCTTGTGGTCCACTATGACCCCTAGATCTCTTTCTGCCATACTCCTTCCTAGACAATCTCTTCCCATTCTGTATGTGTGAAACTGATTGTTCCTTCATAAGTGGAGCACTTTGCATTTGTCTTTATTGAACTTCGTCCGGTTTACCTCAGACCATTTCTCCAATTTGTCCAGATCGTTTTGAATTTTGACCCTGTCCTCCAAAGCAGTTTCAATCCCTCCCAGTTTGGTATCATCTGCAAACCTAGTAAGCGTACTTTCTATGCCAACATCTAAGTCGTTGATGAAGATATTGAACAGAGCCGGTCCCAAAACAGACCCCTGCGGAACCCCACTTGTTATACCTTTCCAGGAGGATTGGGAGCCATTAATAACTACTCTCTGAGTACGGTTATCCAGCCAGTTATGCACCTACCTTATAGTAGCCCCATCTAAATTGTATTTGCCTAGTTTATTGATAAGGATATCATGCGAGACCGTATCAAATGCCTTACTAAAGTCTAGATATACCACATCCACCGCTTCTCCCTTATCCACGAGACTCTTTATCCTATCAAAGAAAGCTATCAGATTAGTTTGACACAATTTGTTCTTTACAAATCCATGCTGGCTATTCCCTATCACCTTACCACCTTCCAAGTGTTTGCAGGTGATTTCTTTAATTATTTGCTCCATTATCTTTCCTGGCACAGAAGTTAAACTAACTGGTCTGTAGTTTCCTGGGTTGTTGTTATTTCCCTTTTTGTAGATGAGCACTATATTTTCCCTTATCCAGTCTTCTGGAATCTCTCCCGTCTCCCATGATTTTCCAAAGATAATAGCTAGAGGCTCAGATACCTCCTCTATTAACTCCTCAGGAGCCAAAAAATCTTACCGCATTATAGGTGAAACCACGTTATATCGAACTTGCTTTGATCCAATGGAGTGCACAGCCTCGCCCTGCCCCCCGGAGCACTGCTTTACCACATTATATCCGAATTCATGTTATATAGGGGTCACATTATAGCATGTACTTAAATATTTTGCTGATTTGGGACCAGAGAGATTGTGAGCCACAAGGTGTGATGCAGTATGGGAATTCCTATGTTCCTGCTGAAGACCCACTGAGTCAATTGTCAGAAGGTGGTAATTGGAATGACATGATTTAAAGGCCTGAAACCTCATGACCTGCTAGAAATATTTTGCCTTATCCACCAAAATATTTTCAGTACCGATAAAGTTTTTTCAGCACTCATTTTGGAGTAGTGATAAGAAAGAAATATTAATGAGAGCTCGTGTAATGATGATAAAATGAATCACTTAAAAACTCACTCATCATTTTTGTTTTTAATTCTCACTCACTCGAATTGCCCAAGTTTGACAATCCGAGGTCTTGCAGTTCATCTCAGAGTTAATATTAGCACAGGTCTGAAAGGGGAAGGTTTCACAGTAGCTTCTCTTGTTTTGCCTGGCTTCTAGCCAGATCTGTCATTCATTTACTCACTTTCAAGGCACCATCGCCCAGAATTGAAAGATAAAAATAATAATTAAAAAAAGAATGACATCAAGAATGATGAAGATGGTCTAATCATGATGATGACCCTTTAAAAAATTTTTTTTTAAATTAAGGTTATTATTTATTGCCAAACCCATCTACAGTGATTTATGTCACAGACCTAGACAGGTGTAAAGCAATTTCCACAGCTTCCCTACCTTGTAAAGAACAATTTGTTTCTTTTACAGTATTCCGTTGCTATCTTGACATATTGGTAATACCATGTAATTCATTTTCCATTTGCTGTTTCTGCTTTAGCATTTAGCATTCTGCCTTTTAATATTTCTCCCAATTTCTGTCAACATTATAGTTCAAGAATCTGATCCTACATTCTGGGGCACCTGCTCTCTTTGCTCCTTCTTCTGCCATGTGGTTAGAGCCATCTTAGTAACTTGTCAGTATATTAATTAACAAACTGGTTTTACTCTTATATTTGTGGATTCATAAGTATTCATGCTAATGAAAATGTTTGCAGATTCCAGAAGTTTCACAGATGTTAGCACAAATGACTACTGGAAAGTGTATTCATTTTTCATCATTCTCTAGTTTAAAAAGTTCATTCAATCAAACAGGAGAACAGTACCATGTGACTTAGACAATCAATTACACATATAACCAAGAAGGAATAACTGCAGTGAATCATTGGCAGACAATTCAAAGGCTAAAAATTGTCCATCCAAACTCTTCAGTGCTTACTTACCATTAACTAACTTGTTCACTGTAGCTGAGATCAGTTCATGACTGGTTCACAAGCAAAGCAAAGAGCTAGATTTGCCGCTAATATTAGTGATAGGAGCAGGGATAGCTCAGTGGTTTGAGCATTGGCCTGCTATAAACCCAGG
This sequence comes from Gopherus flavomarginatus, assembly GCF_025201925.1. Classification (NCBI taxonomy): domain Eukaryota; kingdom Metazoa; phylum Chordata; order Testudines; family Testudinidae; genus Gopherus; species Gopherus flavomarginatus. The sequence continues at coordinate 15,163,259 of NC_066621.1, read as the reverse complement.
GTTTGAGTTCAGTCCTTGAGGGTGCCGTTTAGGGAACTGGGGTAAAAATCTGTCTGAGGATTAGTACTGCTTTGAGCAGTGGGTTGGACTAGATGATCCCCTGAGGGTCCCTTCCAACCTCAATATTCTATGACAATGAATTCAAACAGCTGTATTGATGATGCCAAGTTTGGAAAGAGGTGGCTAAAAATCCTTTTGCAGTGTTGCAAACTCCAAATGCTCGAAAATCATAACTTAGGCTCCCCAGATTAATTAGATTGTCTTAGAAATCATGAGACATACCAAAAAAAAAATAATTGTGAGGTTCTTTTTCTCTTCTTGGTTTGCATCCTTTAGGGTGCACACAGGTCCTAATCTCAAGCTTTTCTCTGCAACCTAAGGGCCAGAAATGTACTTTTTAAATGAAAGTTGTGATTCTCACATAATTGTGTGTGTCCAGCTCCAACAGCATCCTGCAAGACTCAATAAAATCGTGAGTGTTGGCAGGACTGATGATAGCGGTTACTGAGGAGAGTCGCTGATAAGAGTTGGCAGCACTTTGTGTTTTCTCCTTCTCATCTCCAAATGATAGTCCAATGACTGGACCTTGCAAGGGATGGGGAATAGGGTCTGAAGTGGATATTAATTCTATTTCTTCCAAAACAAAAAACAAAACAAAAACCCCTTTCTGACCTCCCTTGTTTTCAGTGACATGCAAAAAACAAACTGCATGCTACTTTTGGGACCAGAAGTCTGTTTTCGGCACACTCCTAAAGGATCTTTTCCTGTAATAAAAACAAAATGTAGCAGGGCTATTCCATGTACCCAGACACATGCCTTGTGAAAAAGTACATAATTGTCCTAAGGACACCGTGTAACAGCATCTTCAAAGACACAACTGTATTTGCCCTGGTGATGTTGTCCACCAAGGCTGTTCTCAGTATTTAGGGCCAGATTCTGATCTCAATTATCTGGTATGTATCTAGAATAACTCCATAGATTTCAAAGATGTTACTCCAGATTTACACATATGTAACTGAGAGCAGGATGACCAATTTCCCATCTGAAAAAAAGAAAAAACAAAACTCTTTTATGCCTTCTCCACATTTTCTTGATCTCCTTCCATGCCCTTAGGCCCTTGTGGTCTCTGTTGAGCTGAAATAAGTGATTTGTGAACAACTTATCCATAGCATTACATGCAATTTTTATGTGTGAGAATGTGGTTCCCTTTTGATATATCATTTCCTGCTGATAAAATACTATTTAAATGTGCCCTCCTCCCTACTCTTAACCTTTCAGTCATAAGATCAGCTTAAGCTGCACTTTTCAACTGCCAGAGTCACTTTTCTCTCCCTGGTTCCTTTTCTTTCCCAAAATATTGAGCCAAATAGTTGGCACTGTCCATGAGCAGAATTTTGGAAGGCTGTATCCCAGAAAGGGGCATGGCCCTCTTTGCTGTGCATGCTAGAAGGGCTTATGGTTGATGGGGCAGGTGAATTTGCTGTTCTTTGGTGCTGCTATAGTACGGTCATACTTCAGAGAGAGAGAGAGAGAGAGAGAGAGAGAGAGACTTACTGAATAAACTAACTTGCAGTTTTTTTCTGAGAAAAGAATGGTGGAAAATACCTTACATTTAATTATTGACTGTTCTTTTAAAATCATATACATTTTGTTGCCGTGTGGTTGATAAAAATAAAGGCTGCAGATTCTATCTGTCTCTCTGCACATCACCATAATATATAGATGCTAGCATTTCAATCACATCTATATATTCCATGCTCTTTCCTGGCATCTGAGCTGCTGAGGCCACAATACCCCTCAGAAAACTCCTGGCAGTTGTTTGAATGTTGTGATCCTTTTCCAAGACTGCAGAAACTGACCATGGCTCCACAAAGCAAGAATCCCACTGCAGTTCCACAAACCAATGAGATGTACTATACATCAGGCTCTTTATGATCAGATAAAAGTCAGTCTGTATGTTTGACTTGATCTGTGGTATCTCACATAACAAGGGGCGCTTGGCATCTTTCAGCAAATGAGAGTGGAGAAGAAATATTGAGCACCCATTGCAAATGGATGTCCTGATCCCTCTTAATCTCTGGAGTGCCAGACGCAGCTAATTGGCACAGATCCTACAGACGCTGTTTCCTGTCAAATGGAAAATGTGTCTAATAAATAGCAAATTCTCCTTCACACAAACAATCCTTTATTTTCCCATGTCTTTATTTAAAAAAGATATGCCCAGTTGCTAGGATTTTTATGAAAACAGTACAACCTTGTGTGGTGATGTAAATTGTTTATGGAGGCTGGAATAGTTCACAAAGGGTGAAATTCTCCCCCGTGCAGAGTGATGGCATGAGGCCTGTCCACCATTTGAATCCCATTTAAGTCATATTTTGAGGGTTCAGGTGTCACATAAGTGGTACGTATGCTTTTTGCTGGCTTTCTGCACTGGGATCTTCACCAATATACTGCATCTTCAGTGTTTAGTCCAGATCATGCAGCCATTGAGCCTGATGGTGAGAGGTAGAATGATGGACAATTGAGGCAGCAGGTTCTCAGCACTTCTCAGGATCAGGGCTATAGTGTGATAATGTTGTGCTGTTTAATGGTTAGAGCAGGTGCCACGTGCCAGGGAATAAAGGTTTGTGGGTTCTGAGTTACTGCACACAAAATAACTAAGGCACAGTACGGGGAAGTAAAGTTATCTGTAAAATGAATATAACAATACGTAGCCCACAGGTATTGGGAAGCTCATCTGGTTAATGTTTATAGACTCCTTTTAGATCTTCAAATGAAGGGTCTGTAGGAGAACAATGTATTATAGTCTGCTTAAATTTTATACCTTAAAATTAAAGAAAACTCCCATATGTGTGAATTTATCAATCAAAGCTTAATCCTACTCACAAGAAATTAGCCTCGACACCCAAAAAAGCCTATTCCGTACCCCTGTCAATAAAAGGGCACCTTTGTTCATTAAGGTTTTGTGTTTGACAAAGAGTAACTCAGGCATGCTAAACCTCATGCAGATGAACTAATGTGCTTATGCAGCTATATCAGGACAGAGTAAAAATAACTCTTTGCAGAAATAGTCCAAGCAATAAGACCACCTACTGGATCACATCTGCTGTGTGCTGAAATAACATGCATCAGTAAGAAACAGAAGATAAGAAAAATGCTGCAGACAAGATGAGAAGGTTTCAGACTGATCATGATCCATTTTCATCTGAGCTTTTCTTTCTTGATAAAACAGGACATCTGTGAGCTACCCAAACCATTTTGTTTCATTAGAGTGAATCAAATTACCTGTAAGCATTCAAATAAGATATCGTTAGAAGGCCATGTTCTGAGGCTCTTAATTATTTTTTAGCTATTGAAGTCATGTTTAGCCATTGTACAGGAATAAGGGCTGAGCAAAATATGACTAAGGACTTCAGAGTTTGGTTATAACATCTTCATTTATCCATTGATACATGGAATCAGTACTACTACTGAATGTTACCTTTACTAACACTGAATAGCTTCTTTCATCCAAAGATCTAAGTGTTTTACAAACACTAGGCCTCCTCCCGCATTAGGGTTACCAACTATGATATGCAAAAAACCCGGTACTCACCCTTACCCAAGGAGGCAAACCTGCCCCAACCACAAGGCAATTCTACAACCCCCCACCCCCTTCAACAGCCACTTATAGTATCTAGAGAAATAACATAGATAAGATTGAACAACATAATTCTTATTTAAACTGCAAAAATAGGAACACTGCAGCATCTTTAGCTGGACATAGACACTTAATATTAGATATCCTAGTGTATTTAATGCAAATCTTTAGACCCTGGCCAATCCATTAAAAACAAACAAACAAAAACAAATACACATACACACACACAACCATCCATGCTGGTCAAATACTGCCCAGGTGTTCATCTATCCTGCATACTTTGTGCATCCAAACTCCTGTTGACTTCACCTCAATGAGTGACATCCCCCTTTTACAGAGAGACTAAGTGACTTGTCCAAGGTCACATAGTAAGTCACTGGCAGAGAAAGTAAAGCCCTTTTGAATCCAGACCCTGGGCAGGCCAATTTTTTGGCCCAATGGCCACATCAGTGAATAGAAATTGTATGGTGGGCCATGAATGTTCACAAAATTGGGGTTGGGTGTGGGAGCGGGTGAGGGCTCTGGTTGGGGGTGCAGGCCCTGGGGTGAGGCTGAGGAGTTTGGGGTATAGGAGGGTGCTCTGGGCTGGGATCAAGGGGTTTGGAGAGTAGGAGGGAGATCAGGGCTAGGGCAGGGGGTAGGGGCATGAGGAGAGGCTCAAGGGTGCAGGCTCCAAGCAGCACTTGCCTCAAGCCTCTCCCAGAAGCAGCGCCGTGTCCCTTCTGCAGCTCCTATGTGGAGGTGCAGCCAGACAGCTGTGCTCACTGCCCCAGCTGCAGGCACCGCCCCTGCAGCTCCCATTGTAGCACCAGAGGGGGCCATTGGAGTGCATAGGAGCCGGAGCATGGCCATGCCATGGCTTCTGGGAGCTTCATAGTACAGCCCCCAACCCAGCACCCCAGTTGGAGCGGGGCCAATCTGGATGGTCAAGCCCCCAACCCAGTACCTCAGCCGGAGCACCAGAGCAGAGCTGAGCTGCATGGGAGCTGCAGGCCAGCTTAAAACAGCTCGTGGGCCGTAGTTTGCCCACCCCTGCTCTAGACACTACACCATGTTCCTGAATCATTAGATCAGTAAGAGGTTGTTGTAGGAACATAGGAATTGTCAGACTTGCTCAGACCGATCATCCATCAGTACGTTACCCTGTCTCTCGCAGTGGTCACTGCCAGTTGTTTCAGAGGAAAATGTAAGAACTTGCAGTTGGCAGATGTGGAACACAATTTTCTCATATAGGTCTCATGCTGTTCCATAAGTAGAGATTGGCTTAAACCCAGAATAATTTATGATTAAATATGGTTATAGTTATGCTAGCTGGTAATTCATCAGAATGTATGCATGTTTAGTGCTACTGTATCCTCATCTATCACTCTCCCCTTCCTCATTCATCCAGCCTTTCTCCCTAGGACATCCCTAGTTCAATGAATTCACATTCAGACAACTGGTGGTGATAAAATGCAGTAAAACATTTGTAACAAAATACAAAACTGAACAGTTCAAGAGTTTTTCCCAATTTCCTTTCAAGGTTAAAAGTCGGCCTGTCTTGGCAAGACATTTTTCCTTTATTCACAAAGTTTTGTTTTAAAAAATGGCCTCAATTTCCACAGAAAATAAGCCAGTCTTTGATGAAAAGCAAGCCAATCTCCTTGGGGAGTGGGGGTGGGTAAAGATGGCTGTCTCATGAAACACCATGTGAAAAAGTGAAACTTTGTGTGGTTTGGGTACAAAAAAAAAGGCTTTTAATTCAAAGTGATACTGATGCTGTATTTTGTATTTTTCAGTATCTAGGTATGTAGTAAGATGGCAGCAAACAGGCACAAGAAATTCCATGCAAGAAAAATTAAGAATTTCAGCCATCTCTTGAAATCAACCGTTGTGCCAAGGGTTTTCTTAGTTTTTCCTCTGTCGATGCAAGAAATGTAGGAGCTTGGCAAGCTCTGACTGTGCAATCGTTAAGTCTTTGTGTGTGCGCGCATGCAGGTACATGTGTCTTAGAAGGCAACCCCCCCCAAAAAAATCTCTCTTTTAAGGAAAATTAAGTTTACTAAGGTGCAACAATCAGAGGTGAAACAAATAAATAAATACAAGGGGAAGCTCTGGCCAGCAATCAGAGAATAGCCTGCTACTGGGAGGAGTTTCCATGGCAATGAAGAGGTGACTCTTCCACTCCCGGTGCATCTGTCTAGCAGCCACCACCCGCAGAAGTAAGGCGAGGTGGGCTTCTTTCTAGGGTCCACATTCCAGGAGCTTGCACTGGCTTCCCTCCCGCCTCTGCAGCACCCTGCCAGCTGCCGCCTGCACTGCAAAGCCGCAGCCCGGTGCAGCACCATTCCCACTGACAGCTCCCGGGGACGCGGCTGGGGAGAGGGAGAGGTGGAGAGCTGCCGGCCAACCGAGCCTGAAACGGGCTCTGCGATACGCCCCTTCCAGGCGCCCCACTCGATCCGACAGCTCTGATTGGGTCGAGGCGGTTGTCCGTCAAGCTCCCAAGCCGGCTGGGTGGATGGGGTAGGCTGAGCCTTTTTGCTCCTCCCGAGCGGGAGCCGCGGCAGCAGCTTTGCGGTGGGAAGCGGCTCCTGGGCAGGGGGCAGTAGGAGAGAAGCAGCAGATGTCAAGGCGGGGCGGGGGCGCGGGGGGAGAAGAGATGCACCCAAGGCACGAGGATCTGCAGCCATGCAAGGCTCCAGTATTTCGCCTCACTGGTTTTCTCTCCTGAACAGTGAGTAACAGAATTGGGGGTGGGGGGAGAGGAGGAAGGAAATGATTAATTGCATGAAACGTGCACCCTCGCAAAGCAAAAATACGGTCACTGCACCCCATGCAGCTGAATTAGAGGAGAAACTTTGGGGGTGGGTGGGTCAGACTCTCTGCTTCCCCTCCAGCCCATGCAATGAGTTTGGATAAAGGATTCTCCTCCCCAGCCCGTCTTTGGCCTGCCTTCCTCTCGCAGGTTAAGTGAACTTGTCCGGGCACTGACCAAGGCTCCTCTGGTTCCTCCCCACCCCCCTTTCCTGCTTTTCGTTTACATTTCTCTGCCATTCCTTCAAGAAGTGGAAGTGCAAAATCGCCCTCCCACCCCATCTCGTCGGCATGAAGAGGTGCATATCGGATGAGTTGCAGCAGCCGGAGGACGACTGTGCTGGGGCTGAAGATGCCCCCAACCTGGCTGCCATGGATGCGAAACCTGGGGATTGCGCTTCTGCTCTGTCGGATTTGGGCACTGCTGCTTGTCCAAACCCTGCTCCCCATTCTGTTCCCCGGAGCAAGCCTCCTGATTTAAAGGTAAGCCTCCCCAGCTGGTATTACAAAGGGACTTGGGTTTTTCCTGTATGCAGCTGGAACCACACTTCCATTCAGTGATTCTTATGTGGCTTATTATTAACAGGGGAACTTGTCATGTCAGTCAGAACTATTAAAGAAGAAAGCCATGATGTCAGTATTTTCTTCAAGGTCTCCCAGATTGTACCCACAGATGTGTGCATTGGTATTGTGTGTGTTTATAAGCCTGTTCACCAAAACTTTGATGATAAAAAAAAATAAAAGGGGAGCCTGATATTGGGCTCAGCTTTGTGGAGATTGTGATCTGCTGAGCAATGGGACTTAAAAGTCCTCTGGAAGGGTTTGCTACAGACTGGATAGTGCTTGCAAGAGACAGGATGGTGCAGTGGGTAGAGCAGCAGATTAGGACTCCTGAGAGCTGGATTCTGTTCCTAGCTCTGCCACTGGTGTGGTGGGTGACCCTGGGCACATCACTTTGCTTTTCTGTGCCTCTGTTTTCCCTTCTGTAAAATGGGGAGATGGAGAGTTGCCTCTGCTGTAAAACGCTTTGCAACCTACAGATAAGTGCTGTATAATAAGAGCTAGGTATTATTGTTGCAAGAGGATAAGTTCTTTAAGCCAGGGACTGGCTCTAATACGCAGTTGTCTTAGCAGAAGGGGGCCTTGGTTTTGATTGTGGATACTCCAGGTGATGGTAAGGCTCTAGTTTATGGGACATGAAGAGCAAAGGGATAAGTGTTGTGAGTTTATAAATTGATTTTAGTCTTCTTTTAAGAGTCAGTGCTGAACAGTCATACACCAGCTTCTGATCACATTTACACTGGTGTAAACTCAGAGAAACACCATTGATTTAGATGAGGTTATTCTGATGTAACAGATCAGAATCTGGCTTTGTGCTGAACATGGTCGGACGCTGTGGCTTAGGTGGGCCTTTCTTGAAGGATGAGGGAACGTGGTAGGGCCTGTGTTCTGCAGAAGAACTCAGCAGATGACATTAAATAAAACCCACAGCAGCAGGTACTGCACAGCTAAACTAGAGAACACACATCTTGTCTGCTTTGACTAAAGGGCAGCTGCAGTTAGAACAGGGACTAGGTAAAAAAAAATGCCCCCTTCGCACTCCCCCGGGGTGTTCATGTCACACTTACATACTGACACCAGTAGGTTTTTACTAGGACTGCAGAGCTGGTACAGCTCTAGGAGAGAGAGCTGGGTTCTGTTTTGCCTTGCACATGCCCATTGGAGCTGCTGGCTAATCACTTCCTGTTTGTCACAGGCAGTGATTCAAGAGGCAGAAAGGGCACTGCTGGAAGTCCCAGGGGGAGTTTACAGCACTGACATTTAGCCAAGTCCCCCTTTGATTTGAAATGTGAGCAGTACTGATCAGTAGTCATTGAAATAGGAGGATAAATAGGAAATCTGACTGACTATTTTTGCAGAGGCTAATATTCTGACGGTAACTGCACTTCAAAAATCTCCAGGCACTACCGTACATTTCACTGCATCTAAACCATGTTCTCATCTCTAGCTGATAAGTATTATAATGCATGCATTACTTTAACTTTAGTGCTTCTCATTGATCAGTTTCAATGTGCTTTACAAAGGTGTGTAAGTAGCTGTAAATGAGGAAACTGAGGCTCAGAATGCCATGATTTCATTGGCTCCAGGAGAGCTACACTGATTTATACCTGCTGATGATCTGGCCCAGAGAGTTTAAACAACTTGACCAAGTTCACACAGTGAACCATGAATGGTACCTAGGTGTCATGGCTTCCAGTCCAGTGCTCCATCCTTCTGTGCCACAATGGCTGCCAGTTACCCAAAGGCAGATGTGAAATGAAAGTGTCCATTAGGTTGTTTAATGTTAGTTGTTGCACATGTGCTTTCTTGGAGTTGTGGAGCTCTCTGCTATTGGCTCTTTTCAGCCGCTGTTGTGCTTTAGGAGTTACTGAAATGACCTGCACCTGTCGCTACAGCCCTATAAACAGCAATGAATGAAGCTGTTAAGAGCTATGTGTAAGACAGGTGGCCAGAGCCCCCAGTGGTGTGCTTTTAGAAGCATGTTCACCTGGCATACAGCCTTACTCACCCTGAGCACTTCCAAAGTAGCTCTTGCTGGCTGACTCCTTTGAGGGACACTTGGTCTTCTGCTTGTGTGGAGATTTGAGCAGCTCCATGCACACTTGATCCAACTGCTCAGCTGTTCTGATTGTGCCTGCAGTGAATAGTGTTCATGCTGCAGGGCCAAAGGTGGGGTCAGAAAAATGTGAGGAGAAGGCAACTTAGGGGGAGGGACCAGGGAAACAGAGTTGAGGCTGAAGTGGGGGGAGGATCCCCCTAAAGAGAGCAGTGGGAAAGCAGGTAAGAGAGGAGGGGATGGAGAATAGTTATGGGAGGTAAGAGGATGAGAGAATAGATCCAACAGGGAGAGACAGCAGGGCAAGCTGCCCCATGCCATCCCTTGCTAGTTGATCTCATCCTGAATTGGAGCAGCCACTTATAAGGGTTGAGAGGGGAGATCAATCTCAATGGCTTATTTAGCCCTTGGCTCCTGTTCTGAGACTGCTGGCTATGCTAATTATGGTGGCTTTGTGCCGTGGACTGAGACCCATCCCTCCAGATAACATCTGATCAGTATCCTCTGAGATTAACTTTTGGTCACCAGTGGTTTATGCTGTATTTGTGCTGGCAACCTGGAAACAAAAGGCTCCTTTCTGTTCTCGCCAGTCCCCTTACTTCTCTGGTCCCCCTCACTGAAAATGCATGGCAGATTTTCTTTTACAAGTATTAATCCAGTTCTTTTGGAATGAGCAAGCTTCCCATGACCAAAAAAAAGTCCTGGCAAGAAGCAGAGCAGATGTGGGACAATTCTGCTTAAAAATATGTTGGGTGGTAGATATTTCTGAGCTCTGCAGCAGAAAGGCTGAATCCATGCAAAATACTGCAAAAGAAAGCATTCAGGCCTTTTACTATAAGAGACAGTAGGCTGGGTGTCCTGTGGGGGCAGGGGGGAGATGTATCATAAAGGCATTTTACCCCTTTGATCTCATTCTTGCCTTTCCCCAGGCAGCTATGATCTGAGTATATTCTCTTTCCTCCCCCCCATAACTGGATAAATTTGATGGCCACAGAAATCAGGGGCTGAATGTTTAAACCAGCCATGGTTTTGATCTAAATAAACCACCACCATCTCAATCTTCATAGTCCCTACCTCTCCCCTTGGGTTTGACCTTGGAAGTTAAGAGCAGCTGGGAAGCTGAAGGCTTCATCCTGAGTTCCACTCCTCTCCTTGGGCCTGATCGCAAGCCCATGGAAGTCAGTGGAAAGCCTTTCATTGCTTTCAGCGAGCTCTAGAACAGGCCTCTTTTGCTCTGCTTCTGTGTGCGAAGGGAGCAGAAAGCAACCAGATCCCCTCTGCACATTCCCATGCTGCTGCAGGGGAATTCTGCAGAGCCAGTGTAGACAGATCCAGCACCACACCCCATCCTGGGGCAAGGACAGCGGCCAGAGTATGCTGTGCTGTGGCAGTCTCCGGCTGGTGGGGAGTCCTTTGGAAGCCATAGCCAGCTGGCATAGATTAGAGCAGTCCCTGAGCTGGACATAGCTGAGGATCTGGGCATGAAGCTAACAGTGCGTGGGTGCAACTCCCAAGGGAATCAGAGGCAGCTCCCTGGCTGTAATGGAGGAGACAGTTTGGGCCTAGAGTGAGATCAGGATCAGACCCCTTGCAAACACAGCATCCAATCCAAAGCACATTGGAGTCAATGGAAAGACTTACAATGGCTTCTGTGGGCATTGGATCAGGTCCGTGGAGCCAAACTCAGTTGGAACCTAGACTTTACTCAGGAAAAGTGCTCATTGGGGCCAAACCCTGAACTCCACCCTCAGCTTTTACTCTTGCTCTTTTATGCCTTATTCATGTCGGTCTGTGTTTTTGCAACCTGCAAAGGAACCTGCCAGGAGTCCCCCCTCTTCCACACCCCCCTCCTGGAGAACCTTTCAAGGCCCCCTATTGCAGTTCCAGCCAGACACTATTGATGCTCTCAAGCCATGGGTTGCCCAGAAGGGGAAGAGGAGACACTTTTCCTTCCACCCCTCACAAAAGCCATCACCCCCACATATGTTGGAATTCTCTCCCTTGCATCAACCACTTACATGCATTTTTTGGTTTCCAAGGACACCATGAAGGTAAGTTAAGTCCCCACCAGTTACCTGAATGTCCCTGTAATCAAACAGCCTAAACAGAAGCACCTTGGTCACTGGAATGGTCTGATTTATCAAATGCTGCTTAGCTCAAGGCACAGATCTTTCCAGTTCCCTCTGCCTCTTTCTCACGCACACAGAGGGGATTGTGCTGCATGACTCTGGCTAATGTCAACCACTATTTCAAAAGTGTGGGGGTGTGAGTAGGTTCTCTAACAATTCAAACTGCTTAGAGGCAAGAACTCCAGGCAGTTAATAATAACGACAAATGACATTTTCCTTCCATATCATGTTTCAACCACGGATCTCAAATCACTTTACAAGTGTTAAAGTATGCTCACATTGCTTGGGGAGGTATGTCTGAATGGTGATCATAATCATTCCCATTTTACAGATGGGGCACTGAGACAGGAAGTGTCCTGCCTAAAGTCACACAGCAAGTCAGTGACAGAGCCAGGAGTAGAACCCAGGGGTCCTGACTCTCAGTTCCCTGCTATAAGCAACTGACCACACTCTAAATCAGTTGAAGTCTTGCTCACTGGGGGTGGGGAGGCATGGAATAGATTAACAGAGTGGCATACAAGTTCATTTCACAAGTCTGGTACATCTAGAGGTTCTGGGTCCAAATGTGAATTACATCACAAATGATGCGTGGGTGGTCTCAGCCTAATGCAAGAGTACCTGCACTTGTGGTGCTGCAGTCTCTGTATGGGGAAGCCCTGTTTTCCTTTCTTTGCCCAGGATGGTGTTGCATTAACAAACTAGCAATTGGAGGAAGCTTGTACAGTGCGTCTCCATATCACCCTCTCGCTTTCATGAGGATTAACATTTCCATGCTTACATTGTTAAAAGCTTCTCTGGGGCTTGCTGGCGAAGTGTATCTACATACCTTACCTCGAAGGAAGCCCCAGGTTAACTGAACCTTCTACAGGATTCCAGATTTCTTGGGCTTACCAGCATGCCCTTGTTCCTTCATGTTCTCCTTTTATGCACCCTACCTCACACAAGAAGAAATTCACCCCTGTGCAGTGAGCTGTCACAAAAACCTGGGCCACTGGAATCCCACTTGAGCCTTCCAGAGAGAGCTGGGGTGGTGGTGCACAGTTCTTGGTCTGCACAGCGGAAAATTTCACCCACATGGTCAGGTTTAGAACCGTGAATCTCATTTACACATTATTTCCCCTGCTACTGCTCACTTTGAATGTCCCTTGCAGTGCAGGAAATCACCCTTGTCCGTTAATAACATTCCATGGAAGTCAGTGTTCTTGATAGGTCTAGTACATTCAACAGTAGAGGCTGCATTCGGCCATACAGCCAGGGCAACTGACCTGCTTAACCTAGGACAATGAAAATATAGGTACATTCAGCCTAAACATATCTATGACATTCATCAGCATCCAAGCAGTTAAGCTGGCATTGCTTTCAACCCTCAGCAAAGAAAAAATTCTCTTAATTTCGTTGGAGTCAGTTCAGAAAACAAATAGGTGACAGGAGAGGGTGAAGTGCTTGTGTGTTGAGAGGAATTTCTTTCTTACGATACAGACTTAGCTGTTTTAATGCACAGGGCAGAAGAAGGGGACATGGCCAAAGTCTTAATTTCTTTGCAGCCTTTCTTCAAATTTCACTCCAGATTTGGAGTTTCAGCAGGGTCACAGCATTATTGAAAAATACAGGTGCCAAAGATTCTATTATATAGATTCTTATAGTACGCTCATCACGGGAGTCTCAGCACCTTCCAATAATGTACTGAGCAATGTGGTTTACATCTGTCATGTTTGTTCTCTCATCCTCTTCCTTGTGGGAGAAGTGTGCGTACAGGCATGTCTTGTTTTGGATAATATGTGTGTATATACACCTATTGCTATATATTATTGTTTAAGTCACTGCCATCTTTTTATTTTCCATTTAAGTGTGGCGCTGGTGAAAGAGAGCAGACTGCCAAGCATTGGCACCTGGCTTTCCAAAGGATAGGCAGGGCATAGGCGGCAGCAATATCTAATCAAATTTCCATATGGAAACACTGCCACTGTGTCCAGTTCATCAGTGACATTTTGGAAGAGGTCAGTGGTTCTGTTGGGGTTACCCATCCTCCAGCTGAAATCTGCAGGAGGGAACCAATTGAGCAACCACCAGGAGCTCAGAGACCATTTGAAGGATTTAATGGGGCCTGTTTGATTTTCCACAAGAGTTGCTAGCTATTCCTGTATTGGCCTGGTCCCTGACCTCTCAGGGTTAGAGGGGAGTTAGTTGTCCATGGACATGCAATCTGAAATTGTCTTAAAAAGAATTAAGTCCTCTATTTGGGATGATATTTGCCCCTGTGAGAGCACCAGCTTCTGTATACCATTGAAGTCCCAACTGGGACAGGAGAGAGCAGCATGGCTCAATGGATAGATGACGGGCCTGGGAGTTAGAAAACCTGCATTCTGTTCCTAGCTCTGCCACAGATGTGATGTGGGAACCTGGGCAAGACCCTTCCCCTCTTTGGGCTTCAGGTTCCCTCATAACCTTTGTCTTTCTGTTTAGCTCTTTGGAAAAGGAAGCATCTCTCTCTGTGTCTATACAGTGCCTAGCACTTACAGGCTCCAATCAAGATTGGAGCCTCTATGTGATATTAATTTTATTAAAGTAATAAAGTGGGACTTCCGTGGTGTATGAAGACTGCTTTGGCCACTGCAGCAGATCTTGAGAGAGAGATTTAGATATACAAAGGAATACACAACCATGAGGTTCAGATGACTGATAAGATCTGAACTCCCAACAGTTCCTTAGTATTGACAAAATTCCTGTTTCATTTCTTTGATAACATTTTAAAAATTGGTTTTAACAGTGTGTAAATAGTTAACAGGTGAATAGGATGAAGCACTAGTTTTAATCCAGAACTGTTTTCAAATAAGGCAAAACCCTTTGATTTAACCCTGCCAAAGCTAGTAACAATTCAGGCCTGATTCTCCTGTTGTATGCACACTAGTGTAAACCAGGAGTAGCTCCTGTGAAGTCAATAGAATCAAAACTAGTGTAAGTGAGAGGAGAATCAGGGCATTTGTATTGAAAAAAAGCCCAGAGCATGATTGGTAGCTCTTTGAAACCCAAGAGATTTGTCATGGAGATTTGTACATTAGTCACTTTTTGAAACAGTGGATATTTTTTTTTTTTAAACCAAACAGATTGCCGTGGATTTTATGGACTTGATTTATAGATATTTTGGATGATATTCCTTTTAGCAAACGATATTAAACTTCAACATGAACATCTCAGAATCTTAATCCCTTTATGAAACAAAATGACTGACGTCACCATAGTCTATAAACATTTATGATGGAGATTTGGCCATCCATGGTCTCAGCCTATGTTGAAAACTTTAAGGGCTTTTGGTTTTGTTTGTTAAATTGGCTTATTCCACTTTCTGGACTAGCTGTCTGTAAAGTTAAGTTTTGAAAAACAAAGCTGTTTTCTCTGACATATGAGCACCAAGCATTTCCCAACCTACTGCTAAACAAGAATCTAGTAAACAATTTCTTTGTTATTTTCTGTTCCTTTCAGATTAAAGTATATAGGGCCAAACCTTCAAGTCCTTACTGAGGCAAAACTCACTGGAAACAAGTGGAAGTTTTAACCGAGTAAAATGATTAGTTATGCTTAGAACCTACAGGGCAGGGGGGTGGGGAAGGGGGAACCACCCACAACCTATAGGCGAGGAGTGAAATCCTGTCTCATTGATATCAGTGGCAAAACTCTCATTGACCTCAATGGTAGAGGAGTTCACTCCAGATCCATACCTGATGTAAACTGGTTTAACTCCATTGAATCTTTATAGCTATGCCAGTGTATATCAGTGGAAGATATGGGCCTTGTGTATCCAGTGGAAACACTGATATATAACCTAGATAGACAGATGCTGTCAAAGTTATTTTTCGTTTATTATTATCTCCCTCCTTCCTCACCTCCTTTTATTTGTTACTTTTAAAGCATGCAAATTGATCATTGCTTTTCCCAGAGAGCTTCTAAAGGGCAAACAGAGAATCTAAATCTACATTCTATCCTGATGGTAAAAATCTGTGGGTTTGTGATTATTATCTAATGCTGTCTCCGTTTCCATAGAGACTCTAAATAGAATAAACTTTAGATCACGATTTCCTGAAGTAGAGAGACAGCATAGGAGATTCGTTACATTTTTCCTCAGGTAGAACCTAGGGGATATAATCTGTATTATGACTGGATAATGAGAGGATTAGAGTTTTTGTCCTATGGTGTAATTGTAGTGGCTAGTGATGTTGTATCAGAGTGCTCTAGTTATCACCCTGGTTCCTTGTAAATATCAGAAGCAGAACCATAATGGACTTACACACTGGTTTATAAACAGGTTGGGGGGTTTTGGGGGGGAGGGGTGGAGTTCTTTTTTTGGCCAGCCATGAAATATTGCAGTCATCTGCAAGTTCCTGTAGCTTTTGCATTGCAAACACAGCTGCCTTTCCAGAATTCAGTGGCTTTGCTGGTTGACCACTTTGGCTAAAAGCAGCTCTTAGTTCTGAGCCCCCATCACATCTTCTCTTCAGGCAGGAGAAAATGTGAGTGTAGACAAAAGTGATACATCAGCAGTCGTGGGGCAAAACCCTGGCCTCTCTAAAGTAACTAGTACGACTCCCATTGCCTCCACAGGGTAAGGATTTCAGTCCTGCAACATGAAGTGCTCAAACTAACCACAAAGCAGGGACAACACAGGTAATGACACAGCAGGCTTCCCTCACATTGTCCTGCCAACAAGCCTCAGGTCTTAATTGATATGGCGATGCTGCCCTGGGGGCTGAGAGGATAATCTAGCTACCATAGCTCATTCAGCCTGCAGCCAATGAGAATGGTGGGTTGTGAGATAGGGTCATCTGTCCTACCAGGAGCTGGACTGAAACCCACCAAGCCCATTTCACAGAGGCCTCTGAGCAGCCATTCAATGGCAACAACCTTCAATCACTAGCTGGATATGAATTGATGAATTGGAGGTAGGGTAACCAGACAGCAAATGTCAAAAATCGGGACAGAGGTGAAGGGGTAATAGAAGCTTATATAAGAAAGAGGCCCAAAAATCAGGACTGTCGCTATAAAATCAGGACATCAGCCAAATCCTGATCTCACTTAAACAGGTGCAAATCTGGGCATTACATTGACTTCATTGGAGTCACTCTGGCTTTATACTGGTGTAACCAGGGAATTTTCTACACCTGAAAATTAGTCCAGAATAAGACAGGATGTGAATTTGAAGTGGATTCTAAATCCACTTTGTGGAACAAGAGTGCCTTATTCGAAATTAAGAGCATCCACACGTGCAGTTAATTGGGAATAGCTCCCTTTGTCGGCAAACTTCAAGATCAGAATCTGGCCTGCTATATCCCATTACCAGTTCTTTTCTCTAGCCATTGCTAATGTTCAAGCAATGCATCACCAAACTGATACATCATGCAGAAAACTAAAAAACCAAGCTGGTGCCTTTTATTTTTTAAATAATTCACATAGTGGCCACCCAACTAATCTGAGCACCTGTTCAAATCCCTGTAGTCTCTGAGCATGAATAAATTGGTGCACCATATGAGAAGAATGTCTTGGAACAATCTTGTGCACAGTGTGATGAGCCTTTTGCAGTGTCCAGGGTGCTGGTCACCTCATCCAGCTGGACCACAAACTGCAGTTTAATCCTACTAGGCATAGGCAATTGCAGTCTGCCTTTCCAGAAGAAAGTGGAAGATCACATTGGCAGAACTCCAGCCGTTTAATTTCTGGAGCATGTTGATCAGGACAGGTGGTGCGTTGTCATGCATTGGCAACAAAGTTTAAAAAAAACAAAACTACTAGTAACCATAGTTTTTCTAGCTAAAGAAAAGGTTGGGCTTTTTATTTTTATATTCTTTTCCTTTATGTTACAATTATACAGTGAAGATTGCAGGGATTGCATGAATTTTTCAGAGAAAATTGTTAGCTGAGCTTACTTATTTTTGGGCCAATTCCTGAGGTCCTTCCTTTGTTTTCAGTGCCTTACCTGGGGAAAGCTCACATTGGCTTCTACTGGAGTTTGTTGAGTAAGCAAGAAGTAAAAAATACAGGCCAGGTACTCTTATTCATAGTGGGTAATGCTTTACTCCATAAGTATTACCATTGACTTCAGTGGAGCTACTCACAGGTTAAGATCCTTTTCAAGGGGGGGCAAATACTCCACTGGTATAAATTGTCATAGCTCTATTGACTTCAGTGGGGCTAGGACAATTTACACTAGTGGAGGATCTGCCCTGAAATGAATAGAGGTATCACAAATAAGCACCTCCGGGGTGGCTGATTGCCTTCAGCAACAGTTTTGCCTGAGGAAGGCCTGAAGGAGTTGGTCTGTAATTTATAACATATCCTGCCTTGCAGTGGACATGGGGCAGTAGTAGTTGAGTTTTCTTCGCAAGCTTAGCCATGGTGTGACAAGATTCTGCCTGAAAAGTGGGTTTGCCAGCTGGGCTCCAGGAGGGGTGACTTAAACCCTAATACTGCAGTCCTGACATTGCATCCTTGTGCCTGCACAGGTGATCTTTGATTTCACTAGCACTTTGTAGGGACACAGGGGTTCTCCTGTGCAGATCTGAGAGTAGGATCAGGGCCTTAGCTGGCAACCCTTCTAAAGGTTTTGTAGAGAAAACTCACATGTGTGTTTGATCATCAGAAATCATTAGGAAGAACAGGCTCATTCATTTTCTCGGGGCTTGTGTAAGAGTAAGAATCCTTACAGGGCTGTGAAAAATTCACATTGACTCTAAGATTTAGCTTTTTTTAAAAAGCTATTCCTATATATCCCAAACTGTTCTTTCCTTGTCATGGAGCAGATTCTCCTCTCCACTTCTTGGCTTGGCTAAAATACAGCCAAGTGGTCAAACTTTCCTCACTGCAATACCTATGGAACACCCATGAAATCAGTGAGTTTGCATAAGGGAAACTGGAGACTTAGTGCCTCAGTCTTTGGAAGGGGCATTTAACAAGGTTGCTGCTGACCGAATAGTCCCTCAGTCAGAATTCCCTTTTCATCAGCCTCCCTCTCCAGGGTCCCTTACAGAGCACCCTCTACAACCTTTCTCATAAGTCCTACAACCCTCTAATTGGGGCTGGTTTTGTGACCACAAACAGTTGAAAACATTTCCACCAATAAAGTCCAACACTGAAAACTAATGGATCACACTTACCTCCAGCTCTACACTGAGCTCTCCTTCCACAGCCTGTTCTTCACAGGATCAAAGCTCATCACTGTCTCTCCCTGAAACTTGACCTTATGGCTCTAACTATCTCCTCTTGCCAGCATCTCCCTTGTTCTGCTGGAGAAGGCAGACTATATATTGCCCTCCTCCAGTACACTCCTAATTGGAAGGGAGGGGAACCCTACCCCAGTCTTCATTACAAGGCTGCTGATCCCAGGCCCTTAAAGGAACAGTGTGCCTGGGCTTTTCCCCTATCCAACTCCTAATTCCACAGAACGGCTTCCTCTCTTCCACTGCCAGACCATTTTCCAGGTCTTTGTTCATTTCAGCTCACTGGAATGGGGCCTGCTGGGCCCCTCTACTCTGAAAGGGCCAGTGCACCTCGCCACAGGCAGTATGCACAAACCCAGGGTGGGAACCTCAGTGGGGCTTTACAGAGCAGCCACTGTCTCACACATTGAGCAGAAATAAACCACGACCTTATACCTGAGTGTAGGGCTGGGATCTTGGGACTGTGGCATTCTAATCCCAGCTCTGATCCTTATGCCCTTCTCCATCTTGCTCGTCCTTTGTGAAATGGGATTAATGATTCAGAGATGCACACTGAGGCTTACTTAGGAGAGGTTCATAAGGCACCGGGTAAGTGCCAGCTGTTAGTATTACTGAGCACTGAACCACCTTGACTAGTCTTTTGTGCACTCCAGCTCTAGTGAAAGTGCAGGAACAGATGTTTTGTGGAGCCACAGAGCTGTGATGCTAACAAGAAGTGAATGTCATATGGGAGCCATTCACAGCTGAGCGGAGTGGAGCTGCGACTCACTGTGTGTCTTTGTCATCTTTATAGAGAGATGCCAGATTGTTTCTGGCCTCTCTTCTTCCATAACCTTGCCTCATCGTGAATCATAACTGGCTCCTTTCTATGAGAGCAAAGCCCACTGAATGGTCAGTGGATGGCGCGCTTGCCATGCCACAACATTGCCCTCCCTGACTATTGAGGCTGTTACATAAGTGCCATCAGTCTAGCAAGGCCAATATCCTGCCTCCCATGGTGGCCAATACATAGTGCTTCAAAGGAAGGAGAATCCCTCTGCCCAGAATCCCTGTTGTGCAATGCTGAATCTGGTATCTAGAGGAGTAAACTCCTCCCTGACCCCTGCAAGGTGTATCAAAACTAGGTTTAACTTAAATGTCTGCAACTTGAACTGGTCTGGAGGTTTGGCAATAGCAGCACTTTGTGCTGCTGTTCGCAGGACTGGCATGTTCTTCTCACAGACCTGTAGAACTTAGCACTTATTATCTGGGAAGAGCAGCAGAGATAAGCAACAGGACCTCCACAGCATAGTGCAAATGGGGGAGGCAATGGTACTGTTCTGCTAAAAGAAGGAGGGGTTGAGGGGTGCAGTGGGGAACTGGACAAAGGGAAAGGCACCAACATTAGGATCTGGTTGGTTTTGCCGCCCAGGATGGGGAGAGGAGGGATCCTTATTGAAATGCAAGGAGGGCAAAGAAGACTTGCAAAAATACAGGGCTTGGGGAAACTGACATGCAAAAGAAAAACCTGTGTGGGAAGAACATAGACCTGAGAATGCCAAGTTACAGGTGCCACACCAGCCTTCATTCACGTTGTTGTGCCTGCGTGCTGCAAGGAGCTGCTGTCAGCAGTGTTAAATCTTTCTAAAGCACATGCTGAAGTGCCCGGGTACAACACAGTCCCAGCCTTCTGAAAGCCCTCCAGCAGTGCAGGGAGGCAGTGTCTTCTTTTACATGATCCCAGTGTTATTTAGTGGATTTCACTAAAGCTGCACCACTTTACACCAGTAGACAGTTTGGCCCCAGGGCTGTAATGTCATTAAAGAGTATTTTTCATCTGTCGTTCCATCATCGTACTATTTAGCTGCCGTATATGGACTAATTAAGAGCAGGGACATACACTCCAGGGTATAATAATAGTGGTTCGTGTGCTTTGTTTTCTCTCCTCTGTCACAGAAAATACAGCAGCTCTCAGAAGGCTCCATGTTTGGCCATGGCCTGAAGCACCTTTTCCACAGTCGCCGCAGGTCGCGGGAACGGGAGCACCAGAACTCCCAGGACTCTCTGTCACAGCACTACGGGATGTCTGACCATGACTCCCCTGATGAGAAAGAACGCTCACCAGAGATGCACCGTGTCTCCTATGCCATGTCCCTCCACGACCTCCCCGTACGCCCCACTGCCTTCAACAGGGTGCTGCAGCAGATCCGCTCCCGCCCATCCATCAAGAGAGGGAGCAGCTTGCACAGCGGCAGCCGCCGGAGCAAAAGCAGTTCCCTTGATCCCCAGAAAGGCAGCCCCCATCTGGTCCGGAAGGCGCCCCAGGATAGTAGCCTCACAGCCATATTGCATCAGCACCAAGGCCGGCCAAGGTCTTCATCCGCCACAGACACCGCCATCTTGCTGGCTGAGAGTGGGGCTGTGTATCTCCTCCCAGAGGAGTCGGAGTGCCTCACCGACAAGGTAGGCTAACCATGGAAAGACGTAAGCCTGGCAGTGCCTGGCCCACTCCCCGCGAGAAATCAAATGAGGCCCGCAGAGTTCTACCATGCGGTGGCCCCATCTTTAATACAGAGGCCAGTCCCAGTATGCAGTGGTGTTTATTGATCCAAGTAGCCAGACTGTTGCTGCTGCTACCTGCTGTATCTATGGACAGTACCTCCATGTTAAAGATGCAGGAGCTGCCGTCTGCTCCATTTTAAGCAAATTAGGTGCATTCCTCAGGCTCTATGCAGATTGCCAATGTGACTCTCATTGTTTTGGGCATTAATGCTAGGAAATAAGAGATTGTCTGATGGCTGCAACTGTCAGCGTCTCCATAGGATTAAACCCTGTAGCACCCTTAAAAGGCCCTATTTTTGATGTGGTGGTTGCGCATTGTTCAGAAGATGAACTAGGGGATTGTTAGTCTGCTCTAGAGAGGTCACGGGGCCCAAAAGCCTATAGCCTGAAGAGTATAGAATGATGGGATCCTATCTGGGTATGCAGCATCCTGTAGAGAGGTACTCAGCCTGTGCTGCTCTTTGCATGTACCCTGTCTGACCCTATTGCGCCATTGCTTGCTTTATGGGGAGTGCTGGGATCACCTTTCAGAAGCGTGCCCTCCCCCCACATACATCCGGCCCTTGGAGTTGCTGTTTTTGGAAAGTCCCTTCATGAAGCGTCACTGTCAGTCGTCCCTTCAGAGGGTGATTTCAGCCATGGGAATTTCCAGGCAACTTTGTAGCCAGGAGGAGCTTGATCCAATTCCTCCTGCTGTTAACCAGCCCTGAGTCAATGCAGCAGGACCTGGGGATGGTGTCTGTGGGTGGGAGGGAGCCAGAAGGGAAAATGCATGAGTCCTGCAGTCACACAGAGGATGTCAGAATAAAAGTAAAAAGATTGGGTGGGGAGGAATGTGGTTGTCTTCCCTGCCCCCTCCCCCAATCGTTGCATCTTGTCTGCAGAAGCATGCCCAGGTCGATGTATTATCCAGAAAGCCTGATGCACCATAACCAGCCGCTTCTCATAGCTCACATAGTCGCCACTCAGCTAATGTCAGACTGTGGGCTCCTGCTTAAACCCTGTAGTCTCTGGGCGGGAGTCTTTTAGCTCATAATGAGAACATCATCTGCTCAATAACTTCTCCTCCTCCTACTAGGGTTCGCCTCAATGCCTATTTTTAACTCATAACTCATCTCCCCTTTGCAATCATTTTGATTTAATGAACTCATCAGCTGGCTTGTTGGGCAGTCATGGTCTTATTTGTCTGGATGTTTTGTTACACGACACCGTTCTGCTTTGAGTTACTGCTGTGCGAACCCCTTTGGGGAGTGCATGGGTGTAACTGAGACAGGCTTTGGCTCCAGATCTTCAGCCTTATGCATGCAGGCTGATTCGGAGAGTGAATATTCATAGATTGCAAGGCCAGAAGGGACCACTGTAATCATCTAGTCTGACCCCCTGTGTAACCCAGGCCAGAGAACTGCCCCAAAGTAATCCCTAGAGCAGAGCGTTTAGAAAAACCTCCAATTTGATGTAAAAATTGTCAGTGATGGAGACTCCACCGCGACCCTTGGTAAATTTTTCCAGGGGCTATTTACTGTCACCCTTTAAAATATACTCCTTATATTCAGTCTGATATCTTCAACCCAAGCCCTGTTTCTCAGATTGCCCTGCCACTCGTGGCCCCTGGTGCCAGGAATGGGATTCTTCTTCACAAGGTTTTTCAAGTACTCTTCAGAGCGATCTGGCAGCACATAGGGCTTGATCCTGCACCTTCAAAACCCAGAACTGAAGGCTCGAGCACCTTGCAGGATTGGACCCTTAGGGGACTGGATCTTAAGCAGCCTGCATATCAGGTGGACGCTAATAGGCAGAGATTTTCTTTCTTTCTGTCTGAGGTATTCCTAGGGGGGTCTATCATCTTGAGATCTAACCTGGCATCAAAATGCCAGTCATGGGTGCACTACAAATGCTTAGCTAGATAGAGTGAACCTTATCAGCTGCAGACCCAGATGTGCTGAAGGGATGTCCTTGTGACTGGCTGTTGGAAATCAGGTTCGCTGCTATAATTGCCACTCAGGTAGCGAATGTCATCAAGCTATTAGTTCCTCTGGAGCAGGGAGAGAAGAGTCTGAAGTAGGTTTGTACACTCCCCTGAGATAGATTCTAATCCTGCTCCCAATAGCTCCAGTGGGAAGAGGTTCAAGTCTTATGTACAACTCTCCTTCCGCCCCCAGAGCAATGAGGTGAATAGTTCAAACGGTGCCTAGTTGACATACCAGATCCTGATCTCAAAGCCCGCTGCCTCCTCCCTCCCGTCAACAGCTTCAAAGTGCACACGTTTGATAGAGCCCTGCTGAAAAGTAGAGTACCCCAAGCACCTTTGAAAAGAGGATGCCTTTCCGCCGAGGAAGAAGCTGCTGTAATTATCCCAGTCCGTGCGATGAATTTTAATGCTAGCTAGCAGCTCACCTGGTTTTGGTGGCTGCTGGCTGTTTCGGAATGTCTCTGGGTGAAATGAAGGTGAGGAATGTGCCATTGCATATTCCCAGGACGGGGATTTGTGAGAGAGAGAAGGGGATCTTGTGGAGAGCCATATAATCCTGCATAAGGACTTTAGCAGCTTTTAAGAACCAAACTGCTTTGAGAACAATGGACTGTGTGGTCCTTTCACCCAAGGAGTGCCATGTCACTTGACTGCTAAGCCATCTGTCCCCATGGCTTTTTCTAACATGCTGCCCGTTGTTCCATGATTAAGTTTTCCCATAAAGTAGCTGCGGCAGGGAGGGAAGCAGAGTCAAAGATACAGTTATTTACCATAGGATCGTAAATGGAGAATGCCTGTTAAATCATCCAGTCCATTCCCCTCCAGTAGGAGGAAATACCCTCATGATAGAGGAGAGGAATTAAACAGCTGCCATGATGGATTGTTAGCCCAATGATTAAGAACAGTATGGACTATGGAGTAAAGCACTGGACTGGGAGTCAGAAGACTGGGGCACTATTCCCAGTTCCACCTGTGACCTGAGTAGTCATGTTGCTGCTCTATGCCTCAGTTTCCTCTCCCATCTGTTGTCTCTTTAGGTTGTAAACTCATTGCAGTGGGACTCTATCTCCCTCTTTGTGTCTGCAGTGCCCCGTGCCATAATAATACCTAGCTCTTACATAGCACTTTTCATCCATAGGTCATAAATTGGGCTAGCCTTACAGTTAGGAAGTGTTTCCCAATAACTAACCTAAATCTCCTCCGCTGCAGATTAAGCCCACTACTTCTTGTCCTACCTTCAGTGGCCGTGGAGAACAAGGGTACATCTACACTATGGGATTATTCTGATTTTACATAAACCGGTTTTGTAAAACAGACTATATAAAGTTGAGTGCACACGGCTACACTAAGCACATTAATTTGGCGGTGTGCGTCCATGGTCCGAGGCTAGCGTCGATTTCCGGAGCGTAGCACTGTGGGTAACTATTGTGTAGCTATCCCATAGTTCCCGCACTCTCCTCCGCCCCTTAGAATTCTGGGTTGAGATCTCAGTGCCTGATGGGGCAAAAATCATTGTCGCGGGTGGTTCTGGGTAAATGTCGTCACTCATTCCTTCCTCCAGGAAAGCAACGGCAGACAATCATTTCGCGCCCCTTTTCCCTGGATTGCCCTGGCAGATGCCATAGCACGGCAACCATGGAGCCCGTTCAGCTTTTTTTTTTTTACTGTCACCGTATGTGTACTGGATGCCGCTAACAGATGCGTTACTGCAGCTCTACACAGCAGCATTCGTTTGCTTTTGCGTGATAGCAGACGGTTATCAGTCGTTCTGTACCGTCCACTGCCATGGTAAATTGGCAGTAAGATGACGGTTATCTGTCGTTCTGTACTGTCTGCTGCTATCATGGGTGGCCCTGGCTGAGGTCGGCCGGGGGCTCAAAGGCAAAACTGGGAATGACTCCCCGAGTCAATCCCTCCTTTATGGTTTCTAAAAATAGAGTCAGTCCTGCCTAGAATATGGGGCAAGTGTACTAGAGAACCAGTGTATCAGAGAGCACAGCTGCTCCGTGTCATATCCCACAAAAATGATGAGCTGCATGCCATTCACGGGAGGTACCCCTGCAACAACCCCACTCGTTGCTTCCCTCCTCCCCCAACCTTCCTGGGCTACCGTGGCAGTGTTCCCCCCATTTGTGTCATAAAGTTATAAAGAATGCAGGAATAAGAAACAGTGACTTGTTAGTGAGATAAAAAGAGGGGGAGGCAGCCTCCCGCTGCTATGACAGTCCTCTCGTTGGGGAGGAGTACAGAAACCTATTTAAAGAGCCCTTTATATCGATATAAAGGGCCTCGTAGTGTGGACGGGTGCGCTGTTAAATCGGTTTAACGCTGCTAAAATCGGTTTAAACGTGTAGTGTAGACCAGGCCCAATTGTTCACCATCTCTTTGTAACAGCCCTTAACATATTTGAAGAGTGTTATCAGGTTCCCCCCTCAGTCTTCTTTACTCAAGACTAAACGTGCCCAGTTTTTTTTTAACCTTTCCTCATAGGTCAGATTTTCTAAACCTGTCATCATTTTTGTGTCTCTCTTCTGGACTTTCTCCACTTTGTCCACATATTCCCTGAAGCACGGTGCCCAGAGCTGAACACAGTATTCCAGCTGAGGCCTCACCAGTGGTGAATAGAGCAGGACAGATACCTCCTGTGTCTTTCGTATGACATCCTTGCTAATACAGCAAGAATAATAATGACCTTTTTACCAAGTACATTACATTGTTGACTCATGTTCAAGTTGTGATCCACGATAAGCCCCAGATCCTTTTCAGCAATTCTACTGCTTAACCAGCTAGTCCCATTTTGATATTGTGCTTTTGATTTTTCCTTCCTCAGGGCAGTACTTTGCACTTCACTTTCTTGAATTTCTTCTTGTTGATTTCAGACCAATTCTTCAATGTGTTGAGGTTGTTTTAAATTCTAATCCTGTCTTCCAAAGTGCTTGCAACTTCTCCCAGCTTGGTGTCATCCACAGATTTTATAAGCATACTCTTTCCTCCATTATCCAACTAATTCATGAAAATTTTGAATAGTACTGGACTCAAGACATACCCCTGCCGGACCCCATTATATACATCTTCCTGGTTTGAGATAACTACTCTTTCAGTATGATCTTTCAACCAGTTTTGCACCCACTTTATGATCATTTCAGCTACACCACATTGCTCTAGTTTGCTTATGAGAATGTCGCGTTGCGACTGTGTCAAAATCAGAATCCACCACTTCTCCCATTGCCACTAGGTCAGTAACCCTGTCAAAGAAGGAAATTTGGTTGGTTTGGCCCTATTTGTTCTTGACAAATCCATGGATCTTCACTCCCATTCCTGAGCTCTAACTACCAGAAACACATCCCTCCCAGGGCTGACAACAGAACCCAGGAATCCTGGCTCCTAATCTTCTGTGTTAACCACTAAACCACACTGTCTCCCACACAAAGGTATAAGATCCAGGAATCCTGACTCCCATTCTCTGCTGTAACTACCAGACTTCACATCCTCTCCAGAATTGGAAACAAAACTTGGAAGTCCTCACGCCTGCATCTAATCTTCACTTTCCCTCTCTCTCACTGTAAACAAACAGCTGTGTCTGCCAGGAGCAGGCGACCTGGAGAGACGCTGGCTCTTGCTCCAATGAGTCCGAGCTTGGAAAGACATCAAGGATGCCAGCTGGTTTATTTGCCTGGAAGGGATCAGGATAAGCAAGGGCTGCATTTATAGCCAATTGTTTTAAAGATGAAATTCTGGGTCCCAGACAGAGAAAGAGAGAGAGCTCTGATTTGTTTTATTATTCTATCAGGACCCAGAGACCTGAATCAGGATTGGGGCCGCACTATACTGGGCACTGTACCAAAAATCTCTGTCCCAAGGAACTTACTTATCATGAGAATTCTTCATACTGGAAGAATTAGCGTTTGGCAGGAGAGATCTGAGCAGATGCACTGGAACCCCTGCCACTCTACTCTGTGCCCCCACAAGCATCCAGGAGGAGTGGAGAGAAAGGGGAAATGAACCACGTTCCATCCCAGCAGCCAACCATGCACGGGAGGAGTGGAAAGTGCTATAGGGCCAGCTGATGATTATTTCCATTTCTCTGTTGTGTCACTTCCTTCAGAACTGTTTCATCATTAGCCTTTATTGTGTCATTTTTTTCTCTTTCTTTCTTAGTTGTTTCTTATTACAGTGCAGCCAGCTTGGCATGAGCTACTGAATGGGGTGCACAGTTAATAAATCAATCCAGCAACCCCCCAAGACCTTACATCCTTGGTTTTGCAAAAAGGCCTTGATCCTGGAAGTCCTAGAACCAGGCTCAGCAGGGAGTGCAGGGTGGTGGCTGTGCTCCCGGGCATGCATGAGCAGAGGTTATGTAAGGTTGTATGCTGTGTGTAGCACAGTGCATTGAGCATGCTCACCCTGGCATGCCCACTTTCTTACTTGGCAGAGTTCAGGTTTAAAAAGGGGACGTAGACCTGGGTGTGTCTCAGGAGACATGAGCTCAAGTGGGACCCATATCCTGCTTAGTGGGCACTAAGCTCCATGCTCCTATCTCAGGCCTCCCTCCTGCTCCTGTGGCAGCATCTCATTAATGCAAGATCCAGGTCCTCCACGCTCCCCTGGCCTGTTCAGCACAGTTCATGGAGTATTCCCTGCCTACATGGTACAGGATCAAACACACAGGGTAGGGGGTTGAGTCTCCTACCTCCAGACCTCAGGCACCTGTAGGCCGAGATTTCCTGAAGGCCTTCGTGCTGGGTCAGCAATAAACACAGCCAACAGAAATATGCAGACAGGGTAAGTGGCTGCAAATTGGGACTGTCCAAAGTGATTTTTAAATTGCTTTGCACGTAGCTAATAGAGAGGATGATATTTCCATCTAGCATTTAGCCATCTTAATTATGAAACAGTGCAGATTAACACAGCTGCACAGCACTCTGAGGACAAAGTGCAGCCAGTGAGGGAAGTGACACATGCTTGTTACTTGGGAGCAGCTTTCAGCTCTGTTGCCTCTGAGTGACTGGGAGGAGATGCATTTATTGTTCACTTCATTCTCAGGCACAGTTGCCCAGTGCACCAGACTGTCACTCTGGGAGCCGTGGTTCAAAGCAGATTCAGGATCTCTCGTGTAATGATTTTGGTGGTCTCAGCTGCACACTCGGCAGACGTGACTGAAATGCTGCTTGCTCACACAGCAGCATCGCCAACCCCGAAACTCACTAGTCTGGCCCTCAAAAATCAGGAACATGCCTTAAAAATAATATAGTTTGGGTTCTTTTGATTTGCCTTTTGCGTTTTGACCCTTCAGGGTTCCTATGTTCAAGCTTTTCCCCACGGTCATGAGGGCTGGAAACTTATTTTTGCTTTAGATGAAAGCTGAGATGTGCATGGGATAACATGACTCCAGGAGCTGGGACTTTAAGAAAAAGACCAAATATTGCAAGACTCGTAATAAATCACAAGAGTTGGCAACACTGTTTGGCCTCAGGAACAGTTGGGAACTGGAATAGCAGCCCTAGCGTGAGATACTTGGGGAGAGCTGGGTATGTGAAGATGCTGGGGGCAGAACTAGAGGAAGAAAAGATGGTCAGGATTGGAATGAATTGGCAGAGCTGTGGGGCTGGTCTAGGATTTGAAAAGCAGGCTGCTGCCAGGCAGAGGTGAGGTGAGGACCCCAGGTTTGGAAGAGTAGGAATGGCTGCAGATCTGGACTGAAGTATGTGGACAGAGATGAGGTGGTGGAGAGGCCTGGAATAGCAAGGGGGTGATGGGGATGGTGATACAGGTCTGGATTCAGGTGCATCGGGTAGGTGGCAGGTCTGGGCTGAGGTGCTTTGGGGTTCCGGGCTGGATTAAGAGGGATTGCTGTATGCTAGGATGGAGTTCCAGGGATGAACTAATAGGGGTGCTGCAGGTCAGGCTCCAGGTGCACTGGCCGAGCGGTGGGGCAGGGTGGGGTGGGGCAGGACAGGGCTGGAGTGGCAGAGTGAATGTGCATTAGGTTCAGTGTGAGCCATTTGTACTCTGCATAGCTCTATGCAGAGTGGTCCTTGTCTTATAGCAAGCAGCAAAATTCACATAATCCACAATTTCGCAACAAGAAATAAAAAAGGTCATTACGACAGATCCTTGCACTCACACCAGTAATGGCTTGGCAAAACCCCAAAGAGGAAAAACTAGTTTCCTGGCCCCAATCCTCAGTGTTTTGTTCATTTTCATGGCCCGGATCTCTCTGCTGATGGATGCAGATACAGCTTTACCTGCTCAAATGGGAGCTTACGGTTTCAGATGTCAACTTTCTGTTCCAAGCTAATACCATTCAATAACACAGCGGCCTCCTGGCAACCTGATTTGTATAGTCAGAAGAAAGGGATCCAGGATAGCAGGACAGATGGATTTCGGCAGTCCTGGCCCATTATTGTTCCTTTGGTGCCTGAACTGAATTTCTTTCTATATATTGTACTGAATCTCTGAGGAATGAAATATGACCTGGACCCTTCCGTTGCCTGATGAGGCAATGGAAACAATAAAAACAGGAGACTTTTGTTTGTTGTTTTGCAATCTGCATTTGGCTTTTTCTGTGTACATACTTTGAGCTGCGGCAACAATGAAAGCTCTAGGAACATGTGCTCACACACATACACCGAGTCATACATGAATAGATCTGAACACAGTTACGCACAGACACACACACACACCGATGCACACAGAGTTGCACACACAAATTAAAAAACACACAGAGGGACACACACACTCACTCACACTGAGAGATGTAGACACAACCTCACAGACACACACAGGTCTTGCACACTCCTCCACTGTCTTACAAATACACACACAGATACTCGCATGATACTCACTAGCCCATGTTCACAAACTCACTCACTCGTCTGCACATACTCGTTCAGACACAGACATGCTCTTAGAAGCACACAGACCTGTATACATACACACTTGCCTTCAAACCAGTGTAGTGTGTAAATTCACTCCCTCCTGAAGGCTCCTTTGCAGAGCCCGAGCAGCGTAAAAAGGAACTTACTGGACATGGGAATCCATTCTGGCCCCCTGTGTTATGTGTTTTGCTTCGCTTTGCTTCTGGCCTTTTTTATGGTCTAGGGTTGGCCTTTGCTGCAGCACCCAGGCTCACTGACCCCTGTTTGCTTGCTACAAGAGTTTCATACCAGCGTAGTTCAGACTGACATATCAGAACTTGAAAACAAAGCGGGGCTCATGTCAGCGGATAAGGCTGCATAAACGAACACAGAAAAGGCAGATGAATAATTAAAGGCACACAAGACAAAGAAAAATAAGATTAAAGGTGATATTGTGGTGGAGAGGCCTTCTTAGGGCAATGGGAACAATAAGTGTGTTCTAGGAAGAAAAGAGCTCTGTAATATTAACTCTCTCACCTTTATTATTTGTCCATAGCCTTGGGAAAAAATAAAGCCTCCTGTTTGAAATTAATCCACAGTCTTTTCTTTAGTGACCCCTTTTGTGCTAGGTGGCAGTTTGTCTACAGGCAGGAAATTGGCTGCTCCTCCCTGGTGTGATGCATGGTGCAATCTGATGGACTGTTCAGATGGATGGAATCTCAATGAAAACTGCAGTCGAGACACATGAGGGTCCAGCAGTAGTGAAAGCGTTAATAAACACATATGCATGAATGCTTATCTTTACATCTACATCCTCACGCCCCCCCCGTACATTTAAGCATATTTACATATTCATTGATGCACCCCCACACACAAATACTCACATGCACTTACACATTCATGCACTTAAAATACTTACGCAAATATGCATATACACACGTGCACTTCCACAGTACAAACCCACAAATTGCAGAGCGGTCAGAAAGATCTCAGTACCAACTCCTTGTCACCACTCTGCCAGCCTGGGCTCCTGAATTTGGAGTTCTTCTTTCTTCCTTTGCCCTATCCTCATTACTGACACATGCTTCTCCAAACAGGCATCTGCCTGCTGGGGTGTGAAGAAAACTCTCCAGAACTTTTGGTCTTCTGAGGGTGCCATTAATAGGGGCAGGGTAGGCTGAGGGGGAAGAACACCAGAGCTCTTTGGGGCAGGACTGTCTTTTTGCTCTGTGTTCATACAGCACAATGGAGTCCTGCTCCATGACTGGAGCGCCTTAAGTGTTACTGCAAAACAAATATTAATAAAGGGTGAATATCTGTATTGTAACGGGGGCACATGGAAATGGAGGGTCAAGATCTGACTGCAGAGCTTGATTCTTTCCTACCGCTCTTTTGGAGTCAGCATTTATGTCTCTGCAGAGTAGGCATAAAATATACCCCAGAACCACAAGGGAGCATTTGACACCCACTCCGCACAAGGATAAATGCCTGCACAAGGTGCCCTGCAGGGGAGAGCTGGGCTCACAGGTGCTAAGAACTGCATGGCGTGCAGGAATGCTGCCCTTTGCTCCTTTGACACCCTGGTTCACCCTCAGAGGGAGGGAGGAGAAAGGAGGACAGAACAAGAAAACCTTTAGTATCCACAGAAAAGTACCGGGTGACCTGCAAAAAGGGGATTTCTCCATCACATCAGGGTCCATGACAGACAAGGCCATAAATTGTCTTCCCCTGTATCTAGCCTGTTTTAAGTGTTAGTCAGAAAGGTGCTTCTTTGTTCTAAAGCCATGTGGCATCTAGTCATGCATTTCAGCAGTGTAGATTTCTAACTGTAATTAAGCTGATGGCTGTGGCCTGAGAGAATGCACCGGCTGGTGTCTGGGAGCCAGGAAGATTCTGTAGAGGATGCCTGCCTTGTTGGGTTTCTGCCAAAGAGCGGTCCCTTTATTTGGGCTATAAATCAGTCCAAAGCCAGTAGCCACTCAGACTGCAGGAGTCACATGCAGGGGAGAGCCTCTCAGTATGATTAAAATGTTTTGCGCTCCCAGACTGCTGAAAATCAATAGTAAAACCATACATTGCAGGCTAAAAAATCCCCACTTCCTATGGCTAAGAAGCCCCCCAACAATTCTGCTTGTTAAAATAACCCAAACAACTCCGCTTCCTGGAGTGAAAACCCCCTGATCAAATTTGCTAGGGAGAGTTAAGACAATGAAACCACTTTCCCAGCTTGTAGAAGATTATAGGTAGCACCTTACAGACATTTGGATGAAATTCATTCCTGTGCAGAGAGCCACTTAATTCCCACTTGAGCTCTGATATGAGGTCTTAAGTGGTACGTCGGCCTTTTGCTTTGCTCTCTGCACATGGTCAAATTTCACGCATTCATTCATTGATCATTACAATAGGACAGTATTATTATCCCTGTTTTTCCGGACAGGGCAAAGAGACACACAGGACCAACTTGTGCAGTATACTGATACAATTTAGAGCAAGACTGAACTCATAGAGGTTATTGTCTCTGTAGCATTCCCACACTCTGTGTCTTGTAATGCTACTAGTATTGTCTGATGGAAATGGTTCAAGCAGTCACTCAGTTATTTCTTGAGTCACAGGGAGTTTCCACCTCTGCCAGTTTGTTCTGAATATTTTGTTTTGATTTTCAGTGGCACGTTCTGTGGTTAGGGAAAGTTTGGTGCATTCAAATGTGGTTAAAATCATGTGACTGTAAAAATTGTCTTGTCTTACTCAACATATCTGCTTCTTAGTCTCTCTGACTTAGATCCGCTTTCTCTGCTGACACAAACAAGCTGTTTATTAATATTAGTCTTGAAGTTGCCTGTGCAGTTGCAGGTGAACAAGATGCATTCTGTTCTGGCTCATATATCATGGATAAAATTGGCAGCAAGGTGCCAATTGTCAAGTCTTCACTACGAAGAGAGGCAGCGGATAAGGGATGGAACCAGGACTCAGAATAGTTGGATTCTATTCCCAGCTGTGCCAGTGACATGCTGTGTGCCCACAGATCAGTCATGTCCACTCTTGGTGCCTCTTTTTCTCCTCTCACTCTTAATCTGCTGTGTCTATTTAGATAGAAATTCTTTAGGTCGGAGGCTGTCTCTCAGCCCTATATGGATTGGTGCAGCACATAGCATAATGTGGTGCTGATCTCAGTTAGGGCTTTCAGGCACTACTGGAATACAAGTAAGAATAATAGCAGGGATAATATAAGAGGCAGAAAGACCCTGGCTGGAATTTCAGATCCTGGGTGCAGTCTGTGGTACTGGATGCTCTAAATTACAGTGGGGACTGTGAGTCCACAGCTGGCCCAGGATTGGGGTATATAAAGATGACTTTGTAGAGACCACCTTTTTGTTCTGTGTTTCTATAGTGCCTAGCACCAGGAGGTCCTAATGCATGACTGAGGACCTTACGCACTGCAGTAATACAGATAAAAATAATATTTAATAGTGACCTTTGCCCCATACTCTCCACAGCTGCGCTGAGCATGCCTGCTGCAGCTGAGGATCTAACTCTCGTTAATTTCAGACCAAAGAGTGGGCTTTTTCTTTTAGTACAGAATGGGCATGAAAATGGGGTGAGTGTGGTGTGTACTCAGAAACATTAGACTAGGCAGAATGCGGGCTGCAGCTGTGACCATACTGCTGGTCTTCTTATAGGCTCATTCCAGTGTTCCATGATGACCTCGTACCATGTACATTTATGGGATTCCTTAAAATAGTGGCTAGTATTTATTATTATTTCTTGATGGTGCCGAACCAGTTTCTTGGTGAAAACTAAAGGCAGTGGATAATGCCTTGGTCTCCAGGCTGCTTGACAAACACTAGTTTATGGCATTGCTTTAGCAGGTGACCCATTTCTAACTGCTGAGACCGAGGTGACTACCAATTTATGCACATACCTTTGGCTCTAGTCTTACCTTGCTTTCTCCCCATGCCCTGGTTTATTCATATAGGTCCTGATCCAGAAAAGCACCTAAGCACATGTTTAACTTTGAGCACATGTTGTTCCATTGAAGTAAGTCCCTTCACCTGTCAGTTCTTCTGGTTCTCCCTGTGCAAAATGGGGGTGGTAATACTTATCTACCTGCCAGGGGCAATTGTACTGCTCATGGGCTTAAATTGAAGCATGTGCTTAAGGGCCAGATTTTTAAAGGTATTCAGGTGCCTAAAGATGCAGATAGGCACCTAAAGGGATTTTCCAAAGCTCCAGGCACCCAACTCCCATTGGTTCCCATTGATTCCAGTGGGAGTTAGGCACCTATGTATCCACAAGGCTCTTATCTGCATCTTTAAGAGCCTACATACCTCTAAAATCTGGCCCTAAGTGCTTTGTTTGATCGGGCCCTGTTGTGTATTGTGTAAATCTGCGAACAATCTGGGGCAAAGAGGCCTTTGTGTTACTTGTTTGTATGGTGCCCAGTACAATGGGGATTCGGTCCCTGACTGGGGTCCATAGCTGTTACTGCAATAATAGTAATAATTAGTTTTCCCTGTACCTCCATGGCAGGTAATTCAGTATTGTTGTTCCCATTTTGCACATGGGGAAACTGAGACACCAAGGAGTGACGTGACCTGCCACTTCCAAATTCATTCTGCTCCTGAGAAGCTTATGCAACTCCCAGTGGCACCAACAAGATGAATCCTGCAAGCTGTCTGTGTGCTGAGCTCCGATTTGCTTTCTGAATCAGGCCTGGCATGCATCCGCATGAGTAGTGATGGCTGACCCTGACCCTTTCTACCCCAGCTGTGTTGTTAGAAGCAGATTGCAATGCTGACATGCAGCATTAATAAGAATAAACTTTTCACCCAGGCATTTCATGTTGAATTTTGAGTTCATTGCATAACAGCTTAAGTATAAGAGCTGTATTAATCTTTTACATAATTGCTCAGCCTTAGCAAGTGTTCACTGAGCAGCCATTGACATTTTTCTTAATTAGGTCCCTGCAGCCCGCTGCTCGCCTTACCAAACTTAATTTAAGGCACTTCTGTTTTAAAGATCTCTCTGCCCATTTCCCTGCAGCCAGCCTCTTTTGACCCAGAACCCCCTCTATTGGTGACAAAATTGTTTGCATCAAGTTATTTTCTGAAATTCCGTAAATTCTACTAAGTCCTGGTCTGGCTGGAAAGAAACAGCTGTCTGGGCTGAGCTGATATTCAGCTGTGTTCTCAAGGAGCTAGATTCCTATTACACAAGTGGTAAATAAGCCCCATCCTAGCCCCTGAAGCCAGCAGGAGTGGGATGCGTGCTACCCAGATGAACTGGTAGGGTGGCACTCTCGTGATTGGGACAAAGACCTGGGATTCAGGCCTCTTGGGTTCTATTTCTGACTCTCATGTGCTGTGTGATGTTAGTCAAGTCACTTACCCTCTCTGTGCCTCATTATGCCCTCTGTAAAACTGGATAATAGTTATCTGCATCGGAGGCCAGGTTTAAGGGGGGAGGGATAGCTTAGTGGTTCAGGCATTGGCCTGCTAAACCCAGGGTTGTGAGTTCAATCCTTGAGGGGCCATTTAGGGATCTGGGGCAAAAATTGGTCCTGCAAGTGAAGGCAGGGGGCTGGACCATCAATGACCTTACAAAGTCCCTTCCAATTCTAGGAGATTGGTAAATCTCTTATTATTATTATTATGACACTGATCTTTGTCTCCTAAGAACTGGATTGAGATCATAAAACAGCCTTCAGGTGGCAACAAGTTTTAATCAGTGTTGACATGATCTGCATTCAAAACCAGCAACCCAGAGCTGACAGGCTCATAATATAATTCATTATCTGGCATTTGAGCCTGCAGTCCCTGGTAAATGAATATCTTAAAATTAGAGCAAACCTTTGTTTTCTGTTATGAATTCCTGAAATCAGAGATGAAAAGGACCTGAGAGCAGCTTCTCTAGTCCTCCTCCCAGGATGCTCCACCTACTCTACATTTTCTATTATTTTGTTTAGTCTAGAAAAACAGGCAAGTATTCAGAGTGGGATAATTATGGAATGAGATAGAGAACACTTGCTCTCTGGCTGGACGATTGCAAACAAGTTCTGATGTACAGCTATTTCCCACTGCACTGAGAATTCCAGGGATTCTACATGCTTTTGCAAGACAACACGTGGCATATGCGTTTTTATCTGCCAGTCAGGTAGCGAGAATCTTTATCTGCCACTTTACAATTCAATTCACTGGGTAACCGAGTCCACCTTCCCTTCTGTGAAGCTCTTTTCTCCTGGAATGCGAACACGTTTGGTATAGTTGTGAGCATCTTGTGACTAATTCAGATTTCAAGCGATTGTATTAGACTTCCTTGCGTCTGATGTAGATTTGTCTGACTGAATGTGGGTGGCTTAAAACTTTAGTTGCTCTGACTGACAGTGGCTGCATGTTCTATTTTCTTTTTCTGCTTTGGGCCACTATGGTAGCTTTATGATTTGGACAGATGTCTCACTGGACACTAGATTGAAACTGGACAACCTCTTTTCACTGGTGAGCCAAGCCAGGATCTTAAGTTTACAGCAGTGGAGGGCTAGAGTGTTTTATCCTCTGTTCCACCCAGCGCTTGGCCAACTCTCCTCTGGGCTGATCAGCCAGCAGGGTGCCTCATTTGCATCCTCTTCCTTTTTATGGTCCCCATCGAGGGCCATACTTAGGGCGTTTAGCCTCCTAAACAGAGTTAGCCCAGACCGAGCCCCAGATGCTGACAAATGTAGGATTAGCTGCAGAGGTTCAATTCATTGGTCTTTGAAATCAGACAGCAGCCCATCCTATGGTTTGAGAGGAAGATGTAAATCCGTGTTAATGCGCCTAACCCATTGTGCAGCTCTGCGCATGGGGAGAGCTTCCTCTGCGTCTTTGCAGCACATGTGCAGAGGGGGAGGAGAGAGGCTGGTTAGCAGCAGCACCACCTGCTCCTGTGCTGATGGGGGTGTTTTCTGTGCTGCAAGGTGGGCTGCATTCCCCAGAGCGTGGCATGTCCAGATGAGGCCAGCAGGTGTTGCTGTAGCCCATGGGAAGAACATTGGAGTGCTGCTTCCAAAGACCGTGGGAGACGCGGATTTACCATCTGCACAGCCGAGCACTTTTCAAAGTGCTGGGTGATGGGAGCAGTGGCGCAGGCAGCATGGCTGCAGGAGGGTGGAGGCGCTCTGAGGAGCTTTTTCATTATCTCACTAATCTCTCCTTGGTGACCTGACAGGCCTTCCTGAGAGAGGCCGACAGAAGGGGATTATTACCCTGCTGAGTCGGCTGCTGAGGCCTGCACAGCGCAACCCCATTGGGTTGCGCATCTGGGAGGGAGGGATGGGAAGCATTGGCATTGTGCTCGCGGGTCCTAACCCTCCCTGGCCCTTGCTCAGACCAGATAGTGTGCAGCCATTGTCAGATTAACAGCGGCGCCGATGCAGATTGATGGCATCCTGTGTGGCTGCTGCCTCTGTGTGCAGTTGAAGGAATATTCCTTCCCCGTCCCTACGCCCTCCTCAAGAGAGGCTGCAGGAACCGGGGACCCAAGCCAGATTTGTACATAGTGCTGCCAGAGAGCCGAGCACAAAGTCACCTGGGATTGCACTAGCTGCCTGATGCGACGAGATGGTTCATGACCAGGTGAGTGCCTTCATTTCTGACTATTCCACACACACACACACACACACCCCATCCCAGAATGCAGGATTCCTCCAACACAACTGGATGCTGTCTGTGCCTCCTTGTTTGGAAGTACGTTGTCTAGCTAAGGTGCAAGAGGGTGCACGGAATGGCCTGCAATGGAGCAAGGAACCAGAGAGTGGGACCCTCAGAGAATGAAGCTGTTTGTACAGGGCGTGCTGTGGGGGCTTTGTGAGGAGCTAGAAAACCTTTTGCGGCCAGGTTGCTGATTCAAATCCAGCCTTCGGTGGTTGTTTCTATCCAGTGGCTGTGTGGCAGAACTCAGCCCTGTTCCTAGCAGATGGGTATTCCCACATGTATAGGGTTCTTTAAAATAGTGGCTAGTATTTATTATTATTTCTTGATGGTGCTGAACCAGTTTCTTGATGGAAACTAAAGGCAGTGGTTAATGCCTTTGTCTCCAGGCATGGCAGGAGTCTCATCACATGCACAGTGCAGGAGATGAATGGCTTGTTGAGGTCAGGAAAGACCTTCCGTAGAGATGTGGGAGGGGTATGTCTGGCTGCTGTTCCTGATGGAAAGCTGCACAGATCAGAGGCTAATGGTGGATGAGACCACAGGCTGCAGGGGGCTGAGATGGAGTGGGCTGGTTGCATCTTCTGCTTCAGAGGCACCAGGAAGGAGACAAGGCCTGCTGAGTTCTTTACGTAGTTATCTGGAGAGAGAGAAGAGGGGGGACTTCTCATCCTCATAAAAAAGACCTATTACTCCTCATTCACTCTTTGCTTCCTGCCCCTGTGGATTCTTCTGCTTTACCATCCTCAAGACTCCACATCGCAGCCAGTCCCACCATGACTGGATGGGCCATCTTTCTAAGCCTGTTGCTACCTCTTAATTGCCTGGTGAGGGCTGCTGCTGAGCATTGTGGGAGCTTCTGCCAGCAGGTTCGAGTTCTCGTTTGGCTGTGCCTAAACTTCACTAGTTGTTCCTGTGAAATTTTGTCCTGCAGGGTGAGGAAACTGGCCTCGATCAGCCGCTCACACGACGTTTCTCCCATCATGGGCTGCATCTCGGTCAAAGCAATCTGTTCATTTACAGGGCTCTCAGCATCGTAATAACGGTGGCCCAGATCATTAAAAGTATTTAGGCGCCTCAGTCCTGTTTCGGGGCCCGAGCACCTGCAGAATCTATGGGGTAGAAAATCAGCCTCTTCTAGATTTGCATCCAGCCTGGAAACAAAGCCCTAGTGGGAAGTTCAGAGCTAGGCAGATTTGAGCCTTGAACCTCTAATATTGACAGGTGCAGGGCCGGCGCTACCATTTAGGTGACCTAGGCAATGGCCTAAGGTGCCAGAATTTTTGGGGGGCGCTATTTTGCCGGGGGGGCGGCACGTGGGTCCAGTGGACCTACTGCAGTCATGCCGGCGGACGGTCCACTGCTGGAAAGGCTCCGGTGGAGCTGCTGCAGTCATTTCGGCGGACGGTGCTCTGGTCTAAAGGCTCCGGCGGACCTACCGCAGTCATGCCTGCGGCAGGTCCACCAGAGCCTTTAGACCAGTGGACTGCCCGCCGGCATCACTGCGGCAGCTCCACTGGAGCCCTTCCAGCAGCGGACCGTCCGCCGGCATCACTGCGGTAGGTTCACCGGGGCTGCGGGAGGGTGTGCGAAATGGCCGTCCGCCTAGGGCGTCAGAAACCCTGGCGCCGCTCCTGGACAGGTGTGTTTTCAGCAGAGGGCTCAGGGAATTAGGCATGTGAAATCCATTTAAGAGTTGTACGGACCCAGGTGCTGGGCTGAAATATTACTCCCCATGTGTCTGATGAAGTGGGTATTCACCCACGAAAGCTTATGCTCCAATACATCTGTTAGTCTATAAGGTGCCACAGGACTCTTAGTTGCTGTCTCTAAAAGAAGTTTCAGCAGCAATTGTTGGTCACTCCTATGATCATTAGGTGGCATTGTTACTGCATTACTCCCTGCATCAGGGCTGCTAGGGGGATGTGTGTCAGGCTTCCTAATTCAATTGGTTTAGCAGAATTTAAACTAGAGATTCAGATACTGTGGAAAAGTGTGTATGTGTGTGTGAGAGTGAGTGAGAGCTGGGCTGTAAAGGGTGCAATTCTGGTTTACACCTAGAAGATTCCAGTCTGGATTGAAAGCCACAACCAATGTGTGAGGACTCATTGTGGTTCCTCACCTACCTTACAAAAGCAGAGCAGTTTGAGCCAGTTGGCATTCCCTGTGAATGGCTGGAATAGTGGCAGTGGGCTGTGGGGAGGAGGGTGCAGGTCAGAACTGAAATGTGGTGGCAGACATGTGAGGAGAGGTGGGACTGGAGTAGCAGAATTGCAGATCAGGACTGAGGGGCAGTGACAGAGCACAGAGGGGACCCAGGGCTGGAATAGCATGGGTGGGTAAGGATCAAGGTGCACTGGCAGAGCCATGTGGATGGGGAACCTAGAACTGGAATCTCAGGGAGCATTGCAGGTCAGGATTGAGGCGCATCGGCAGAGCTGTCCCAGGGGTCCGTTACTGGAATAGCAGGGGTTGTTTCAGGTCAGAGCTGAGGTGCATCAGCAGAGCTGGGTGGAGAAAGGACTTGCACAGGTGGGTTTCCTTGTTGTCCAGAGAGAAGAGAGGACATTGACGCTGGCTTTGTAGAAGTCTGCTCCCCACAAGCCATCTTGGGTGGAGACAGAGCAACAAGAGAAAGAGAGTGAGGCGGAGAGGAAATGAGGGAGAGGAAATGCAGGGAGGAAAGAACCCAGAGATAACGAGGGTCATGTGACTGTCTCTGCTGTTCTCTGAATGCCCCCTCACACTCTGTGAACACCCCGAGAGCCCGCTGGCTGGGTGCTGGCTGAAGACAGAGCAACCTCAGGAGGGCAACTGAAAGTGTCCCTCTCTTGCTGTGGGGGCTAGAGAGAAGAGCCAGCATAAGAGACTCATTGTGTACTTGGCCTTTAAACCCATTTTGTTAGCTGTGTGTATAGCACCCAGCACCAGGAGGCCTCAAGGTGAGATAATCACGAGAATACATAAATTGTTGTCCTGAGGCAGACTGGCCCGATGAACTGGGGTAGCTGGAGTTAGCTGTGCCAAAATATGAAATATATAATGTGAGGGCCTGTAGAGCTATGAGGCAGAAGCTAATCTCAGTAGCAGCACCACTGAATTTTTTGTCAGAGCATTGAAATGCTTCAGTCAGGCTCCTGGCATGGCTGCCCTTGGCTCTCTTGACAGGATAAAATTACAGTAACAAATGACAGCACCAGCTGTTGTCTCTTTTCTCCTCCTTCCTCCTCCCTCCCTGCCCCCTCCCCCCACAGCAGTGATACCTTCATGCTTTTCAGATACTTCAGTCATTAGACAGGTGGGGGCTAATACTTCAGATCGGCTTCTGAGTAGCCAGAGAGAACCGTTTCTGAATGTATTGTAATGGATCAGCGTTATCCCGAGTTTAACTACGTGGACACCAATAGAATTACTCCATGGTCTTGGGGAATTTGACCTGATGAGTTTATACCAAGTTGTTTCAATACAGAAACCTGAATACGTCTCAAACAGAGACAGTGACTGTACACAAGAGTTAGTTGGTCCAGCACTGAAATTTAATCACCTCTGGTGTGAAGTGGGGTGCTGTATTTTGGTTGCAGTAAACAGCAGTCGGGGATGAAATTGCGTTCTCTGTTTACACTAACTCACAAAAATAGGAGAGCTCCATGGTATTCTTAATATTCTCCTCCTAACCCCAGCGTTCCCCATTATTGCTTACACTCTTGCCCTGTTCATGTAGTCTCAATGTAACGAAGGGCAACCATTAGCTTCACGATCATCTTTTCTTCTTAACCAGTCGCCACACCC
Organism: Gopherus flavomarginatus; assembly: GCF_025201925.1. Taxonomy (NCBI): domain Eukaryota; kingdom Metazoa; phylum Chordata; order Testudines; family Testudinidae; genus Gopherus; species Gopherus flavomarginatus. The sequence goes on along the minus strand of NC_066621.1, from coordinate 15,122,034 downwards.
TCTCACCGAGCTGCTTTCTTTGTGCCGATCCCTGCGTAAATGGTATTTCCTGCCTGAGGATTCTGAGAGTTTGGGCGGTTTTAGGGGCCCTAAGGGTCATGGGTTCCCACATGAGTTCCATGTGGTTTCCTATGTGGCAGGTCTTGCATATGAAACCTTAAAAATCGAGCTCCTGTGTGTTGTCCACATTAAAGGCTCAGTGCCAATAAGTGCAGCAAAACAGAGAAGAATTGAGAGTAGAGCTCAGGTGTCCCGATTCCCACTCCCTCTCTAATTTAAATGGAGTATCCAGATGCCCTGTTCGTCACACGTTTTCTGTAGCCTTCTGTTTCTTTCTTTTCTGCTTCTTTGGGATTCCTTAGCAGTGTTTGTTCAGGTGCACTGTCTGCTGAATTCTACCCAGTCCTTTGTCATTATGGGGCTGTATTTGCTCCTAGTTCATTGAGCCCAGAAATTCTGGAAAGACCAGAGTTATGACTCTGCTTTTAGGGCCTCATCGAAAGCCCACTGAACTCGATGGGAGAGTTTCGTTGGATCAGGCCCTTTAACACAGGGATTGTGTTCTGGAGAGACCTCCTTGGAAGAATTATTCCCCAGATATTGGGTCACAACCTTTGCTCCAGTTCCTAGCTGGTCTTATATGGAGACCGGGTATTACGGAAAGCTCCAGCCTGGTCCCGGTAACATTGAGAACTGGCCATTTCTCATCCTTGAAAGGCCTGAGAGGTCGTCAGTGCAGATAGCTCAGCCATCTGCAGTGCAGCTTAGGGCGGAGAATTCAGAAAAGTTAGTCAAAGTTCATCATTTCTGACAAGGCGCGTTCTTGTTGGCTGTGACGGACTGGGCACAGCAGTGGCTCCTTCCTCAGCGCCAGCTGGCATCTGATGGAATTAGGTTTCAAGGGGCGGGGAGCTTTCCCCCTTTTAAGGATCAGGTTACGTAGAACTTGTCAGAATTAACAACTGTCCAGTGAAAGATTATGCTCCAGAGCTGGAGAGAGCCAGAGGGGTTTGCACGTCAGGCAGTGACTCTTCCTGAGTCAGACCAAACGCCGAGCAAATTCAGGAGGGGAAGAATTTAAAGCCAAGAAGATGGTGAAAGGAGACTTCATTTCCAGGAGGCAATTTTGTGTCTGAAGAGTGAGCAGAAATATCCCAGTGCTTAGAGCTGTAGGACAGGGGATGCCAGGAATCCCGGCACCCTTGGAGTATCCTTTGCCTATTGCTTGTAGCTTGGAATGAGATGGGAGCAGAGAGTAAGCCAGCTGGCTTAGATTGAAACATGTTCAATGTTGGATGGACCCGCTAGCACAGAGGAGCCTCGTTAATTCACCCTAACCGTTGTCAAACCGAAAGTGGATCGTGTGTTTTATGAAGTAAGGTGTCAGCTAGCAAGCGTGATTTAAATATATGTATATTTTCAGGATGTTGAATCCTATAATGTTGCATTGCTGATTGAGTCTCACAGATGTGGTTTAATTTTAAGGGCCAGATCCTCACTAGAGCTATTACACCACCTAAGGATCTGGCCCTCAGTTATTTATAGTGTAACAATAAATGTTCTTTTGTTAAGGAATAGGGACCAGTTGTTTCCCGGTGTAATTCCTTAGAAGTCAGTGGAGTTACTCTGTGGTTGAATATGGGCCGTGAAGTCATAGAACCATGAGAACTCACTGCTGCGCTCCTAGCTGTTAAATGTTTACTCAGCAGTGGGATGAGAGCACCACTTTTGTAAGGAGAATGATCAGGCTGGTGGGTTAGCAAAGAACAAATGAGCAAGGTTTCATTGTAACGAGATGCCTGGGTTTTAGGAGTAAACTGTAGCAGCAACTGGATAGGTTGACACAGCCTGGGACACTAATAGCTGAACGGATTGAGATACCAACAAATCATGTCGTCAGAGCACATTTTAAAATTGAAAATAGAAAGTCAGTCTCCCTCTTGGTAGCATCAGAGTTTGCTTGGTGATGATAGTGAAATCATCACCAAGCAAACTCTGATGCAACAGACACATAGCTGTTCCCAGTGCAATTTTGTTTGACTTTTAAATACCATTTTTGCTAGGAGAAGGCATGGTTGTAGGCATAGGATCCAGGCCAATGTAGGAAGGAGCCTAACGTTAAGCTCTTATGCCTACGTTTTGCACTAAATAAACACCCTGTGTTTCAGCAGGGCAAAGCATGCACAAATTGCACTGAAGTCAATAGGAGCTGAGGTGTTCAGCACCTTTTAATGATTAATAATAATAGCGCTGTGGATCTCAAAGCACTTTACAAAGGTCAGCAGCATTGTCCCCACAGGTGGGGAAACTGAGGCGCAGAGAAGGGAAATGACTTGTCCAAGGTCACCTAGCAGGCCAGTGGTTGAACTGGGAATAGAGCTCAGGTCTCCTGAGGCCCAGTCTTGTGCTCTATCTCCTAGGCAACACTGCCTCCTAAATCTAACCTGATTCACGTAAGTACCTATGGACTCTGCTTCTAACCATGGCTCAAGCTTCATGTGGGATTTTGGGCCAGTGTGCCTCAATTTTCCCATCTGTAAAATGGGGATAACTGTGAGGCTTAATTCCTTACCCAAGTAGGCAGTGCTCAAGGGAGGCAAAGGATAAGTCACCCCAGGACCTTTGGAAAATGTTAGTGGTTTAAAAGTCACAGAGAAAGGGGCCAAGAGTAAAACCATTCTTGAGAAAAGAAAACAGTATAAAATGATGTAATCTGGCCCCTGCCTCATGTCCCCACCCCCTTAGCTGGAGAATGTAAATTGATTGCAGCAGCAGTGTTAGCCAGACCTGGGGAATTCCTGCCACATGCCTTTCTTGTGATTTCATAACAGCTGCAGAGCTCAGGGATATTTCATGCTGAGGTCAGTAGAACAAGTCCACCCCAGCAATACCTCGCAGATATTTAATAATAATGAATAATACCCATGTTGCAGGTAAATCAAAGCAAGCAAGGCAAGTGAATGCATTATAGATACAACGCCCTCAGCATGGATTGTTCTTTGGATGTGCCCTTTGAGTGCTTCCTCCACCCTGGGAAAGGAGAGATCAGTTCATTGTGTCTGCTTGTTTTATGATTCTTTTCTGAAGTTACAGGGCCTGTTCTCCCCTCAGTTCAAGAGTGCAGCGTCCAGTAATTTGAATGGAGCGTACAGAGACTGATCTAGCTGTTTATGAGCGGGAGCAGAGTCTAGTGAGTAGAGCAGGAGATGGGCAGGCCACACCACTAGGTTTTATTCCCTTTCAAAGGGAAGTGTGATAGAGCAGGGGCTGGAAGACAGGATGCTGCGATTTTATTCCAGGGTCTGTCACTGGCTCCCTTGTGACCCTGGATAAGTCAGATAGGGACACATATTGTCAAGAGTGGTTTATAATTTCTGGGTGCCCAACTTGAAACAACTTGGGCCTGGTTTTCAGAGGCATTGAGGGTCTGCCAATCCAGTGGAAGTCAATGGGAGCTGTAGGCCATTTCTTAAAATGAGGTCCAAGTTGTTTTAAGTAGGGCACCAAGAAAATTGAGACATCAGAAGCCACTTGTGACCTAGACTTTCTACACCTCCATTTCCCCATCTGTAAAGTGACAAGCTCCTCCTGGGGTATTGTGGAACTTAATTCATTCATGCTGGTAAGGTGCTTTGAGATCTTTGGATGAAAGATGCTAGAAGAGGTCAAAATTAATTCACAAGAAGAGGCTAGATACTGCTCATTGATATTCTCATTTAATTAATCCTGAAGGGGTTGTCGCTACAGTACCAACGCACCATGTAGCAAAGAGACTTGATGTTGCAAAGCTTCTTTTGACCTATGGCTGTTGTTTGCCGTTCCAGTTAATGCTACAAGAGACTATGCAGATTCTTTTGAAAAGTGCAATCAATATAGATTTGCATTGTATGCAGATAGCAGTATAAGTCAACTCATGTAGAAGATGACCCTCCCAAAGCTGACTTGGCAAGATTTTTGGCGGTGGACAACAGTACATTCAGAAACTCCCAGGGCCACGTTGTTCTCTCCTCTACATCTGTTGCAATTCAGTTCAGACAGGTTTTGTGGCTGAGAGCAGAATTTGGCTCTCAGCACCCAAGGCAGAATGAACAAACAAGGGTATTCCTGTACAGCGACTAGGTTGCCATTAGACTCCTCACCCCCGTTACATTCACAGCCTGTGTCTGTCCAGTTTCGTCCTACTTCATGGTCCTGTCTACACTAGGAAAATGTCCTACAAATCCTCCTCTGTCGCTAACGCCAACTAGTCTCCGCTGCTGTTAGCAGCCCTGGCGCTAGCTGAGCTTCGGGCTGCCATGTCATTTAACACTGCTCAGAGCAGGACTAATTGCCATGATGCTTTAAACCCCACCAGCCCTAAGGCTGCCAGTGTTTTCTCTCACGGAGCTGACCAAATAGTAGCGGGGGGGGGGCAATTTTCCAGAAGTTCCCCTAGTGCCAGCAAGGCCTTAAATAGCATCACCCTGAGATCCACCCAGGAAGTAGCAAATCCCACACTTAAGGGATCATCTTTGACTCATCTCCGCAAGAACGTAGACCCAGTTTACCACATCTGGCTGAGTCAAGTATAAGCCGCCCCCTCATACCCACTCTCTCCACAGAAAGAACTCCCTTGGCATTTGAACACTTATTTCTCAGTCAGTCAAATCCTAAGGCCTTTATTGGGGCAAACCTTCCCTCAGAGTCAGTGGGAGTTTGTCCAAATGCAAAGGATGAAGTCAACCCTGCTGAGATTTGAAGCTGTGAATTTTTTCCCATTCTTTTAAAAGGGGAATATTTTAATTCATTATTTAATTCATTACTTCATTATTACTAGTGTCCCTGGACACCAACCGAGATTGGGAGCCCATTGTGCCAGGGGCTGCATCTACATGTAGTATGAGACAGTCCCTGCTCTGAAGAGCTTGTAATTTAAATGGATATCATGTGGGAGAAGTGAAGCATTTATCTCCATTTTATATATGGGGAACTGAGGAACAGGATAAATTAAGTGAGTTGCCCAAGGCCACACAGGGAGGCTGTGGCAAAGGAGAGAATTGACCGCCCATAGCTCGCTTTTTAGCCCATTTCCTTAGCCACAAGACTATCCTTCCTGTATGTCTGCGCGGCTCAATTAATCGCTCTTTGCAAAATACCATACAAGAAAGAACTCTTACTTTGCTGCTGGTAGATATCTATTACTGCTAGCTCCATGTGGTGGAAGGGTTATCCCATAATATCTCTGGTAGCTGTACTGTTAAATATCACTAGATTGTTTTGTTTATTTCTTAAGCTGCGTCTCACGGGAAAAGGACAACCTGATCAAACAAGCTTGACAGTGATATTTGTTCTCAGAATGCAGTTGGAAAAGCTAATGTGAGAGAGATGGAGCGTTCCCTCCAGCACCCAGTCTCCGGGTTCCCTCTGTTCTCACTGGCACCAGCCTGTGCTAGTTGTTCTTGGCTGCTGATACAGGAGCTTCAGTTCCCCACAGAGCGGCCTCTGCACACATGGCTTTCTTTTATTGTAGATATACCTAGTCCCCCGCCACCGCTCACCCTTCTAATCCTTAACTTCAGCCGTGACAGAGGGAGAAGAATTTGCCAGCACAAGGCTTACCGGCCAGACGCTTTGTAGAAGCCACTGGAGCATCCTCATGCCGGAAAGACACCCTTCCGACTCCTGTCCTGAGAAAAGGGTATTGCTATTAAACTCCCTAGTGGGAGCCCTTGTAAGTACATCCCTCTCCTCCTTCCTGCTTCTGTGCTTGGACAAGGAAAAGATTTTCAGGGACCAGCCTGGAATCTGTGCATGTTAAGTAGGCTGCTAAGGGGCTGGATTTCAGGTCTGTAAGGAGCCCAGCTGCAGCATTTTAGGGCCAAGGCTGGGAGATGATTTGTAATGCTTGGAGCACTAGGGCTGACAGGTCTATAGAGGGCTGGGGTGACTGAGGAATAGGAGTGGCTCAACTTGCAGATCTCTGCATATATCATTATTGTGGCCTCAGTGAACCCATACATTTAAGGACACAGCTTTCTCACCTTTTTGTGGGGAGTATTTGGCTTTTACCCTGCTGCAGAGCTTTGCCATGGTTTGACTTTTTAAATGACTTGCATTGATTTGGAAGCTGCTCTAAACTCATTGAGTACCTCAGGTGTTTCCGCTAAGCCCTGCCACAGCATTTGGCAGCTTGGGGGAACGGTCTTCTGTCAGTGTGGCTGAGTGCTCTTGAAAGTGCTGGGTGTGTATGGCTTGTATTGCTAGATGACCCTTTGCTTATTGTGGATGCTTGGGGCCAAGGTTTCAGTAGAGCTCAGGGTCAGATTTTCCAGAGCCCAGCACCCAGTGTGCGCCATGCTTCTGAAAATCCGACCACTTCTTTAGGTGCCTAAACGAGATCTGAACTCTTTTGAAAAATCTGCCTCATATTAGCAGGGCCTGAAATACATACGTAGCTCTTGCAGTGGTTTATGTCTGCTAGCGAGAGGCCAGCTGAAGATGAGGGGGAGCCTACCAGCAAGGCCCATGGCCAACACTCTGGTGAAACAAATCCACTTTCCCCATCCTACTTGCTGGGATCTGCACCAAGGCGCTGTCCCTGTGGGGCCAAGTAAGAACCAGCTTGATAAGGTCTTTTGAGATGGCAGTGTGACACTGGTTAGAGCAGAGGCTGACTACTCAGTTCTACTCCTAGCCCGATGTTGGTGCGCTAGGTGATCTCTGTGCCACCTGGGGGTAGTAATTCTTACTCACATCGTAGGGAGGTCATGAGGCTAAGTGAATGGATGTGTGAAAAGTGCAATCAGTCCCCTTGATGGCAGACATCGCAAAACATTGGCACTAGTGTGTCCTCTAAGTCCTGCTAACCTTGGAGAAGTTAAAATGTTAAGAGGAAACATTTGTGCATGTTCCGTCCTATCAGGCCAGGAGGCCTAGTAACCTCCCCTGTGCTGGGGATGTCAAAACAGGTGATCCCCTGTGACTAGACCTGCCCCAGAACTTGAGACCATCCATGAACATATAAAGCTGCTTTCCAGGTTCCCTCAGATGCAGGCTAAGTGTAGGATGTGATCCTGAGCTCTGGGACTTTTTATCAGTGTTGTTCAAACATCCTGAGGGAAGGCCTGTGCATCTCAGTCTTTCCTAAATTAACCCAGAAGAGCCTGGCTGGTGACATGGGATTTGCATGTGTTCCATGGGACTGGCTCCCAGACTAAGGAGGCTCTCAATAGCATCAGAATTAACAGCAGGGCCATGAACGGAGAATCTCAGCTTTGAGTCACGGTTTTAATCACCATCCCGTAAAAGCAGGAATAAGTGCATCCCCTACTGGCTGTAGTGCATTTGTTCCAGTGAGTGAGAGCAGAATTTAATCCAGGGTTTCCCCAGAAAGCTTAACAAAGAAGGGGAAGTTCAGCATGGGGCAGGGAGGGGATTTTCAATGCATGTTTCAGGTGCTGGGGGATTTTTCCTGGCCTGCTGGGAATTGGATATGGTGGGGGGATTTAGGTAATATCTTCTTTTCTATCAGGAGTGGCAAACCCAAGAGTGGAATTAAAAATCAAAAAGTTTAAAGACTCTGTTAACCTGGGCTTTTGAATTATTGAGGTGCTGGAATCTCAGCAGAGGGTTTCCAGTCTGTGTCAAACAGGTTAACAACTGCACTCTCTATTGCTCAAAAAGCTATACCCAGGGACATATGTATTTGGATACCTGTGAGTTTTGCTTTTCATGTGTGATATAGCCAAACATCACCAACTTTTGTCGTTTGAAAACCAGATCTGAATTTTGCATCTCTGTCCCTTCTCTTATTCTTATGATCTCTCCTGATTCATGTGATTTATTTTGTCAGCCTTTTCCCTGCTTTTAAGCCACACACCAGAAAAGGAGAGGATTGAATTGTCTTTTTAAAATGTGTCATGACAGAGCTGGAAAGCCCAGTGTAACTAGTTGGCAGAATTCCCCCTATGCTGGGGAAATCACTGTGTGGCACAGAGCTGGCATAGCTAGCCCCTGCATCAGCCACCTCCTGGCCCCCCACTGCCCAGGCTGGGACATGGTTAGAGGAAAGAGGGCAGGACCAGAGTGACAGCTTCAGTCTAGAGTTCCCCAGCTAGAATGTTTTGTGTCACTGTCACTGGGTCTGAGATTCTTTACTCACATCAGTTCCTGATGCCAGCATGGGTCATTTTCCTCACAGCAAGGTTTGGCCATGGAACCTGACAGGGAATGTTGCCTAGTAGTTAGAGCAGTTGATGATGTTTCAAGGCTACAGGATTTTGTTTCCATCTCTGCCACAGGCCCAGTGTGGGCAAGTCATTTCATCTCTCTGTGCGTCAGTTTCGTCAGAGGGGTGTGAGTCTTAATGATCACATGCTTTGAGATCCTGAGATGAAAGGCTCTGTGAGTAGACCGTATTACATGAACTGCCATTAACCATCTTAGTGCTATAGGACTCTACTTCTGACAAGCAGACGCAAACCAGATGTGCATAGGGATGAGTTCTTCCCTGGTTTACACCCTTGCCCAACTTTGTGAGGTAGCAAAAGTAGTACTGAGGGATAAATATGGACCCAAGTATTCTGATCTGCCAGTAAAGTGGTAACCTCTGACCACTGGGGCTATTGCTGAGGTCAGATTCTTTTTTATACAGAGAGCAAGTTGGAGATGTTATTTTTTTGTGACTTTGTTTCCCTCTTTCTGTGAGCAGTTTGGATCCCACCTTCTTTGCAGAGCCACCTTTTGCAAGGATTAACTATCTAAGGATGCTTCACTCCCTTTCAAGATATGCAGAGTAGGCTGCTGAGGACCTGAAGACCCCAGAATGTGAGAGCTGCATACAGGCACTTATAAGGAACCATTCTGCCAGCTGGAGACTGGCGGGTTGCAGACAGTTTATGGTCTCTATACAGCCTGACAACAGGCCTGCTGCTTTTGTGGCTAGTTCCTCCTTTCACACTGGTTTAGCTTAACTGCAAATTGCAGGCATTCCTTCTATTAAATAATGCAGGCAGCCAGTGCAGGGACCTGTCCTCAGACCTGCCAGTGGGTGTATGCTTCTTAAAAGGGAAATGTTCCCTCTTAGTTTGTCAGAGGACAGCTTCCATCTGGGGTGCCCTTCGGTGGCAGTTGTGACAGAAAGACAACTTGACAAAGGGTCCCCTGTTCTTTGCAGGTAACTGTCACTTCAGACCTGAGAAACTCATTGCACCAAACACACATCTTGCAGGACATTTATCCCAAAAGAGTAATATGTAAGGTATCTACCGAAAGCTCATAACTTGTCAAGATGGCCACAGCACCACATGAACACTGGCCTCAGTTTCCCCTTTCTATAGCCCAGGCCAAGGAAAATTGCCTTTCTTAGCAAATTCAACCGCTTTCATACATGTAAAATGCCACAGTCTACAGATCCCTCATAGTAAAAAGAGGTCCTCCCCAAGCCCTGAAGTGAAACAAGGTGACAATGCAGCAGCTTTTCAATCCCATTCAACGGTCACCGTGTCAGGGTCACTGACTCGAGAGTCATTAGCCACTCTGGCCCTTGTTCCAGGGCCCCATTCTCCATACCATCCACCTGAGAGCTCCAAGAGCAGCTTCTCGCCCACAAGTCTTCTCCTGTAGCCCCAAGTCAGGTCTCCCTCAAGAGGGCTCCCTGCAGTGTTTCACCCCCAAGGCCTCCTAGCCTGTGAGTTTTACCCCTGCTTCGGGGGACCTCCCTCCAGAGTCAACCCCTTGCTGCAGCCTGGCTCTCACTGACCACCCTGGTTCTTCACCCCTTCCTAAGGCCCCCTACATATGCCTTCCTGCAAGTGGGCAGAGTTCCCCAGCTCGAGCCGGAGCTTCCACACATTTCCTCAGCACCCATCACCAGTAGCTCACAGTTATGGCTTTCCTGGTTTCCTGCAGCTCTTTTCCTTGAGCGATTCTGCTACTCCTTCTGTCTCTCCTCCGTTCTCAGACAGGTCACACCTTGCATTTCCTGTCTCCTTTCCCTTCTCTGACCCACATACCTGGGAAGCAGCTAGTGAGTCACAGGGGCTCTGAACACCACTCCCTCTTAAAGGGGCCAGCCACTCTTTAACATGTTTTTTTTTAATAGAATATAAGAGTTTCTGATGTGTGGGTTTGGTGGTGGCAGGATTTGGGGAGCCCACAGTCCCAGCACATGGAGGCATGGGGATTTAGGGTCAGGGCATTTGTGAGGTAATAGATATGAGTCTCGAGTGCTGTTGGTGCAGAGGTTGGTTTTATGCTGCCTGCACTAGCAGGTAAAGCAGGTCAGGATCCATTTCCTAGTGTAGACGGGGCCACAGGGAGCAGCGACAACGCTGGCTAGAACTTGGCCTAATGTCTTCCATTCCCAGGTTGATCAGAGATGGAATAACAACACGCAGTACTGCTCAAAAGTGGGTCACAGTATCATTATTACCATTTCACAGATGGGGAAACTGAGACACATGAAGGGGCGTGATGTCTCCAAGGGTACTCAGCCAGCTGACCCTACAGCTGAGAACAGAACCTAGATCTCCTGAGTGAGTCTGCTGCTGTACCCACTGGACCAGCTTGCCTTCTAGAGCACTGTTTTTTTTAACCCATTCTGGTGCAAACAGGGGAAGCTCTGTTTAGTGTAGAATAGGCAAGCCCCAGTGACAGCTAAATATTTTATCCTGCGCTTTTCTTTCCATTTAGCTGATCCCCTCCTAAGTAACTCCCTTCCTCCCAAAAAGTGGCACTAAGATGCCGTGTCCTGCCATAACAGAGTTCAGCGTGCTTGTGTTTTATAACCCTTTCTGCACCTTGGGGCTCTCTTGTCTGTTTAGATTGTAAGCAGTTTGGGACAGGAACTCTGTGTTTGTACAGTGCCTAGCAGAATGGGACCCCATTCTTGGATGGCCCTTGGGCACTCCCGGAATAAACATGGTTAATAATAAGTATTCAATAGAGTTGCCACCTTGGCTGCAGTTTTCTGCCCTGGGGCAGCAAGACAAAAATTCATGCTGAGCGGTTGCAGCATCATGATGTTACAGTGCAAATAAGCTGTGTGGGAATCTACTTGGTCTTCCCCATTCAACGCATACCTGAGACAAGATCGGCTCATCGTTTTGAGGTATACAATTAAATGCATTGAAAAGAACATCTTGGAAGCTGTTGTCTCTAGTAGCTTTTGGGGTGGTATTAATGGAGAACTGGAAATGAACCTTTGCCTTTGTAGCTTGCATGATAAAAGTGTTTAAATACTTCTGAGATACGTTACTCCGTTGACCTGGATTTTTGGACAACCCAAAGCTTGGGCGCATTTGGCTCTAGTGGTTTCATTTGCATCACTATAAAGAGCTGGGTTTAGGTTCCAAACTCCCTTAAAGTTTGGGGACGTTCAAACCTAAGCCTAGATTTTCAAAAATGGCTAGTGATTGTCAGTGCACCAACCTGAGACACCTTAAAAGGGCCCAATTTTCAGACCGTTCTGAGCACCCGTCCTCTGAAGTTCCGGTGTCTCAAATTGATCACCCCAAAATGGAGGCACCTATAATCATTAGAGACATTTACATGGTGACATGGTGTTTACTTTGGGCTCCATCTCTAACTACGGTGAAGCTGGTCTCCTTCGGGACACGTCTACATTTGGAGTGGGGTGTGTGAATCCCAGCTCGAGGAGACACTTTCGCTACCTTTCGTCAAGCTCGCAAGCTACTGTGCACAGATAGGGTGATTCACTAAGCAGGGAACACTGAAGCATCACACTTTCCCTTATCTAAAAAGACAAAATCCAGCCTGAGAAAAACGAACCCAACAACAACAAAATGACTTATCAGAAAAATACCTCTACTCAGCCGCTTGTGTCAGGATTAGTTAATAGCTTTGTTGCTCCGATCATTGGGAAAGAACTGGGGCTCGCTTGCTGAAGAAATGCCAACATGTTCACTCAGCAAAGCACAAACACAGCAATTGCAGAGGCTGGCTCAGGTGCTCATGAGCTACGCCTGTCACAGGAGAATATGGCAATTTATAGAAACAAACACATTCCTCTTCCTAGATTGGTAGAGGCGTTTTCTCCCTCGTTTCATCCCTTATTTGTCTCCATCTTGTCCTCATTTACAATTTTAAAAAGAAATGAAATCAGACGTCAGAAGAGTGAGATGGCACTAGAGCAGCTTTGGATCTCATGTCTGCTGTAAGTCCCATGAAATTCAGTGGAGTCACATCAGTGTCAGAGTGAGGGTATGTTTACATTGCCGGCTGCCAGCTCAAGGAGATGTAGTTGCGCTAGCTCAATACAAGCTGAAGTGCCAAAAATAGAAGATAGCCGTGGCGGCGCGAGCAGTGGGGTGAGCTAGCCACCTTGAGGACGTACCCGTTCGAGACCATAGGCACGTAATAGTAATACATGCTGTGTTAAGTGCTCAGGCAGTACTGTGATAGGTGCAGTACAAGCACCTAGATACACAGGTAGTTAGTTAGATACTATGTCTCTCTAAGTGTTCAGCTAATACAATGATTGGGATTTTAAACAGCATTGATAGAATAGATGTACTGATTCAGCAGTCTTTAGTCGGGCAAAACAGCCTGGCTCCAATCCTGCAGTCCCTATGTCACGGAGTGTGGAGGGAGACAAGCCCTGCACCCCTGGTTTCTTGTGATTCACCATGACTCTCAGCCAGCCACTAAAACAGAAGGTTTATTTAGATGACAGGAACACAGTCCAAAACAGGTCTTGCCGGTACAAATAACAGGACCCCCTTTAGTTAGGTCCATCTGGGGGCCTCAGGGAGGCCACAGCCCCATTGGGAAGCCCAAGCCCCGTCGGGGCGCCCCTCTCCATTTCCCAGCCAGCTCCAAACTGAAACTCCCTCCAGCCGTCTCACTCAGCCTCCCCCCGGCTCCTCCCCTAGCCTTTGTGTCCTTTGTCCAGTTTCCTGGGCAGAGGTGTTACCTGGTCTCCAATCCCCCTCCTGGGTTCTCATGTTACATGCTCCGGTATCCTCCCTTCCACAGTGCAGACAGTTCCAGCAAAACCCCTGCAACCTTCCCAGGTCAATACTCCTCACTCAGTATTCAAGGAATACATCAAGAACATTTCCTCTTCGTCACACCCTACTCATTCCAAACTTCCAGGGAATTCAGTGGGAGCTTTGAGTGCATTGGAATTGTGGAACAGAGCCCTAGTTGTTTAATTCCAACTGGAGTCAGTCTAATTAGTCTGACCTAGCTAAATCGCTCAGGGCTGTGAAAAATTTTGCATCCTGGGCGATGAAGTTAGGTTGACCTAACCCCCTCTGTAGACACGGCGAGGTTGATAGAAGAATTCTGTTGACCTAGCTACTGCCTCTCGAAGAGATGGATTAGCTGCAGCCACGGAAAAACGCCTTCCATCAACGTGGGAAGCATCTACACTATAGCACGGCAGTGTAGGAGCTGTGGTGCCGTAGCGGCTATAGTTTAGACATACCCGTAGTTCCCTCCCTCTCTTCTAAACTTCGCAGGTAATTGGATGAGCATGTTCCCCTAGCCAGCATTTCTCAGCATGGCAGGGAGAGCTGGCGGCACGATGTATCAGGTTTGCACTGGCACATCACATTCCAGTTCAGTTTGTCTAAGGCGAAGCAGCAGAAAAACCCATGTGGGCTAATCTTTGGGTTCCTGTATCCTTCGTGAGATGGAGGTAGGTCTTGGCAATTGTTGATCTTACAGTAATGTCGAGGGAAAGATCATTATAAAATGGACATGGATTTGCAGGGGCAGTCAGTAGTTACATTTCTAATGCTTGTTGCAGAACTGAGAAAGGCTTCTATGAATAAATAAAATCGGCTGGCATGTTTGATTTCAGGGCATCTGTGACTGTGTGGAAAGATCTGATTTCAGCTCCCCAGATTAAATAAAAGAAATATTCTCAAGCTGGTGAATTGGAGGAGGAATCTGTTACTATCTAATTTGTTAACTTTTCTCCATTGTTTGCTCTTGTATGCTAGGCAGTGCTGCGGCATTAGCAATGATAGTCAGAGTGCTCAGGGAGTAGAGGTGGGGGTCTGGGCATTTTGGGCTCTGTTCCTGGCCATGGAGGGAGAGTGTTTTACAGCAGTGAAGAACTGGGAGTCAGGAGTGGGTTCTGTTCTCTGCTCTGCGAGGTGAATGTGGCATAAGTGGTTAGAGCAGTAGAAACTTCAGGTCAGGACTCCTGGGTTCTATTCTCTGTTCAACTCCTTTGCGAGGCAAACCCCTTTGCCTCAGTGCACCCATCTGTATACAGGGCTAATTATAATGACCTAACTCACAAGGCTGTTGCAAGGATCATTAATGTCTGTGAAGTGCTTTGAGATACTCAACTGAGCAGTGCTATGGAAGAGTAATGTAGCATTGATTACAGGAAGAGCAGGCGCCAGCAACAGTAATTCTTGCGGTCTTTGGGGTTGTTCCATCGAGGGCAAAGAGCCTCAAAGGTTCCTCACTATACACAGCAGGACCCTGTGGTGCATTCACATTATATCATCAAAACCACTTAGTCCCTCAAGGGACACAAAGCACTGCTGTGTGACTGGATCAGAATGGTGACACTTTACAAGCCATTTTGCACAGGTGTACATCATTACAGAACCTGTGGAGCTCTTTCAGTTGATTGACCGCCGTTTATTAAAACATTGGTTAATCATTTTATAGACTACTCATGAATGCATGCTCAGTGCACAGTAGGACCCAAACTGTTGTACCAGAGAGGCCACAGGGCAGCACAGAATCCTGGAATTCGGGAAGTTCTCAGCTCTCAAGAGAGCTCGCTAAGGACCCAAAAGCAGCTGTCCACCCAAGCTCTGTCCTCCTAGCTTTCCTGTGTCCAAACTGCAGTGACATCGTAACAGCGATAGTAAATCAACGTTGCATAACTGTGCTCCTGCTGTGGCCTTTAAGGTAATGTTTGCTCAGCTTATTAGATGGAGCTTTGTGCCAAACTCTGTTCTCCTGGTTCAAACTGTGTTTGTAAGATTCATTTCTCCTCCTGTATCAAAGGGGTAGCCGTGTTAGTCTGGATCTGTAAAAGCAGCAAAGAGTCCTGTGGCACCTTATAAACTAACAGATGTTTTGGAGCATGAGCTTTCTGAGTGAATACCCACTTCGTCGGATGCATCTGACAAAGTGAGTATTCACCCACGAAAGCTCATGCTCCAATACATCTGTTAGGGTATGTCTACATCTACAATTTTGCAGCGCTGGTTGTTACAGCTGTATTAGTACAGCTGTATAGGGCCAGCGCTGCAGAGTGGCCACACTTACAGCAACCAGCGCTGCAAGTGGTGTTAGATGTGGCCACACTGCAGCGCTGTTGGGCTGCTTCAAGGGGGGTTCGGGGAACGCGAGAGCAAACCGGGGAAGGAGACCAGCTTCACCGCGGTTTGCTCTCGCGTTCCCCGAACCCCCCTGCAAACCGCAGGGAAGGAGACCTGCTTGCACGGGGGTTCGGGGAACGCGAGAGCAAACCGGGGAAGGAGACCAGCTTCGCCGCGGTTTGCTCTCGCGTTCCCCGAACCCCCCTGCAAACCGCAGGGAAGACCTGCTTGCTCGGGGTTCGGGGAACGCGAGAGCAAACTGGGGAAGGAGACCAGCTTGATTACCAGAGGCTTCCTCAGGTATGCTGGGATACCTGCTTATTCCACGGAGGTCAAGAAAAGCGCTGGTAAGTGTCTACACTTGATTACCAGCGCTGGATCACCAGCGCTGGATCCTCTACACCCGAGACAAAACGGGAGTACGGCCAGCGCTGCAAACAGGGAGTTGCAGCGCTGGTGATGCCCTGCAGATGTGTACACCTCCTAAGTTGCAGCGCTGTAACCCCCTCACCAGCGCTGCAACTTTGTGATGTAGACAAGCCCTTAGTCTATAAGGTGCCACAGGACTCTTTGCTGATTTTTCCTCCTGCATCCCACATACTCACCAGATGCACACTAAACCCCCACTTCCTCCTTAGCCTCCCTTGGGAAACAAATGGAAGTTTAATTTTGCTTTGACTTATGAAAGGCTTTCCTCGTGTATGGAAAGTGCGGCTTTCAGTAATCCCTGTGTTAAATCCACTGAGCAGTCATTTAGGTTTGCTGGGATTTAAATGGCATTGCCTGTTAATGGTGCTGAAAGCTGTACTGGCCTTTTGCTTAGAAAATAATAAGCAGGTTGGTTTTCCCTCTGGGTTGCTGTGCATGTGAGACAGAACAGAGCTTTGTGAGTTGCATTCACCTGAGAGGGCCATGTAAACAGCCCCGGACACCATATTCCTCTAGCCGAAGGACAGGTTGCAACATGGGGGGAAGCAGGGCAGGTTACTCCCATGCTTCCCCTGCTGGTATGTTTTAGCCCTGCCCTGGAGAAACCCTCTCGGGAGAGGAGACTTCGGTTTCCAGCCCCATCGACACCATTTTATCTACTGAGTCTGCCACCAGTGGGGTCTGCTAGCACTGATGGGCTGTGGGGTGTCACGTGTCCTCCACTCTCATTGACTCCAGCTGGAGTTGACAGCACTCATGGTATGTCTACACTGCAATTAGAAACACACAGCTGGCCCATGCCAGCTGACTTGGACTGGCGGGACTTGGGCCAAGGGACTGTTTTATTGTGTTGTAGACATTCAGGCTTGAGGATCCTCCCACCTCGCAGGGTCCCAGAGCCTGGGCTTCAGCCCAAGCCCAGATGTCTACATCTCAGTGAAACAGCCCTGTGCCATGAGCCTGAGTTAGCTGGCGTGGACCAGCCTCGGGTATCTAATTGCAGCGTAGTCCTATCCTCAGTGCTGCACAGGATAGGCCCAGTGATGGGAGCTGTGGTGATATCGACCTCTTTTCAAAAGGAGTTGGACTGAATCCATTTCACATAAGCCACTGAAGAGCCAGCCGACCTGGGAGACTGGGAGGTAAAATGTCCTGTATTCTGCTGCCAGTTGCCGACCTGGGGAGAGGATAAGAACAAACAATACGTGACAGATATTAGTACCATGGCTCCCTGTACTACTGGAAGGTGATGAACTATAAGAAACTATAGAGAATGGAACAGAACCAAACAAAGAGAGCACAAGGCAAAGAAAGGGAGATGCTCAGCTGTCGAGGGCCAGCCAAAAAGCCCAAACTTGGCTGCCTAAAGTTGGGCACCTAAATGGAAATGGCCTGGTTTTTCAGAGACGCTGAGCCCCCACAGCTCCCATTGGCTTTGATGGGCTTTGGATCAAGCCCTTACTGAAGATTAGACCTAAAATGATCGTATTTGTCATAGGCTGAAAATGAAAAACAAAACAACTCCCCAGATGTGGCTGATCGTTATGATTTTAAAACAGCTTTGCCCTGAAAATCTTGTACTACTGCTGGGTTTTTTTGATTATTATTATTATTCCATTTAGTCCGATTATATCACATGTGCCAGTTGTCTTTTCCTCTCACACACCCACCCACCCCTGGCATCTGCAAAGCCGCTTTCCAGATGAGAACAGTAATTGTTTCCCAGAATACAGGACCTGCCACTGGGGCTCAGGTTCCTGCAAAGAACTTGGAAGCCAGAAATGAAGTGTTAATGTTCTATAGATTACAGTCCTGCCAAGCACGATGTGGGGTTAGATTCTCATGGGTGCTTATGTGTATGATCGTTCCTGCCTGCGCACGTGTGTGAAGCGTGGGTTGTTAGAAGCTGTCTGGAAAATTAAGGTTTAAGGTCAGCCTGGATCTCAGATTTATTTATCTGACAGTTGTCCCAACACCTTCTATCTTAGGGACTTAGCTGGCCCCAGCGGTGGTGGAACAATATGTACATTGAGGGTGCTGAAAGTCATTGACCCAGACTGTAAACCCTGATATTGTGGAAACCACTTCAAGCCAGGGGGTGCAGCAGAACCCCTAGTTCCAGCACCTATGGCTCACCCTCAGCGCTGTAGTATCTGAGCACCTCACGATCTTTAATGTATGTGTCTTCCAAACACGCCTGAGAGGTAGAGCAGTGCTGTTTTCTCTATTGCACACATGGGGAACTGAGGCACGGAGGGATTGCGTGACTAGCCCAACATAATACATGGCATCTGTGGCATCATAAGGAGTGGAACTCGCATCTTTTGAGCCCCAGGGTGGTGGTCTACCTCTGGCCAAGCTTTCTTCACCAAACAGTCAATGAAAGTGGTGTCCAGCCTCAGTGTCCTTGTAAACCTCCCTGAATGGTGGCTGCGTCCCCTTTCCAGCTTATGAAGATGAGCTGCTTTGCTGCTTCCCCCCATGCTATTTACACAGTCATCCAGGAGTCTGGTGTTCTCAGACATTTCCCCTCAATTCTGCCATTAGCAGCCAGCCTGCTTGTCCTGTCTCATTTTGTTAGCAGCCTTTCAGGGCTGTCCTCACGGCTCCAGCACAAGCTCTCGCTCAGGGGCTTGCAGGCTCAGCGCCCAGGCAGTCTGCGCTGCTCCGGTGTCAGTCTCAGGTCAGGCTGAGGAAGTCGCTTTCTGTGCTAAGCAAGGAAGTGCAAAGCCTTCCTGCACTGGGGTGTGGGCTAACAGGTCCAGGGAATCCCCCACTCCATGCTCCTGAGCTGTAGCCCCATGGAGGGGAGAAAC
This sequence comes from Gopherus flavomarginatus, assembly GCF_025201925.1. Classification (NCBI taxonomy): domain Eukaryota; kingdom Metazoa; phylum Chordata; order Testudines; family Testudinidae; genus Gopherus; species Gopherus flavomarginatus. The sequence goes on along the minus strand of NC_066621.1, from coordinate 15,103,493 downwards.
TGCTTGGAGATTAAAGACTAAGGCTTCATGTTATCCTCCACCATGCACAGCATGTGGAAGAGGGAGAGCACCAGCAGTAGTGCCTCTCCAGCTGGTAGGAGCATCATAGCTTAGGGGATGTGGTCTGAAGTAAGAGCTAGGGAGCAGCTCCTCCCTCCACCATGCTCATGTATGTAGCTGCAAACCCCCCTCTGAAGTGGGTGATTGCAGCTGCTATCATGGCAGCATGGGTCCCAGGGCTCAGGATGGGGACTCCCAGCTTCTGCAGAGGTTCCTGACTTCTCCGGCTACCCAGGGATCTGCATGAATCTCGGGACACTGCAGCTTTGGGGCATGGAACTGTCTGTGAAGTGCAGACATCCCCTTCTCCCCACAGAGCAATTCAGGGCAAAGGCCCTGGGCTGGATTCTGCCGTGAATGATACTAGTGTAACCCCAGAATAACTCCACTGACTTCAGAGGCATTGAGAGCAGAATTTGACCCCTCACTGGAAACCCAAGCTGTTTCCTAGTTTCTAGGCAGGTTTTCCTTGTGTGGACAAAAAAGCTTAGATGTTGCTTTTGTTCTCTGGAAAATGAAGTGTCCTCTTTCATGAGCACCCTTGTCAGGTTTATCATCTTAGGGCCTTTTTCTTCTTGTTGTTGCAGAAGAATTAACTCATAACATCCTTAGACAATTGCTAGCTCTCTCCGTTGCTGCTGATTCCTGCCACTGTGATCTTTTAAAAGTTTTCTTCAATTCTGTTGGAAGTCTGCACCTGAAATAGCTCCACCGTCTCTTCAGTCAGAAGATAAACAAACCAGGCATACAGTCTGGAAACTGAGCCTGCTTAATGGGGTGTAAAGGGAACTGTTTAGTTGGAGACGCCACCAGACATCAGTGGAGGTTTTTGCTTCTTACACATCCTCCAACACCCTGCCTGGATCTCAGCGGAGTCACGGATTAGAGTGATCGTCAAACCCCACTTCCCCGCAATGGTGCGATGAGTAGCTATTCAGCTGATAT